>NC_069075.1:121628814-122253814 GCF_025698485.1 Gossypium arboreum
TAGACTTTCCTAATAACTGTTGTTGTAGACAAATTCAACCAATGGCAAGTATCTCTCCCAACTTCCCTGAAACCCGTGAACACAACACTGCAACATGTCCTCTAAAATTTGAATCACTCTTTCCGACTGTCCATCAGTTTGCAAGTGAAATGATGTGCTAAAACTCAACTTGGTTCCCAATGCCTCTTGTAACTTCTTCCAAAACCTCAAGGTAAACCTCGGATCTTGGTCTGAGATAATTGATAACGGAACTCCATGAAGCCTCACAATCTCAAATATGTACAAGTCAGCCAATTTCTCGAGGGAGTAGTCGGTACGCACTGGTATGAAATGTACCGACTTGGTTAGTCTATCCACAACAACCCATATTGTATCTTTCTTTTTCGAGGTTACCGGCAAACCCATCACAAAATCATTGGTGATCCGATCCCACTTCCACTCGGGGACCATGACAGGCTGAAGTAGGCCCGAAGGTACTTGATGTTCAACCTTCACTTGCTGACACACTAGGCACTTAGATACAAACTCTGAAATGTGTCTTTTCATACCCAACCACCAATACATTTTCTTAAGGTTGTTGTATATTTTCACACTACCTGGGTGGACGGACAAACAACCATTATGTGCCTCTCTCAGAATCTTATGAATAAGCTCATCATCCTTGGGTACACAAACTCTGTCTTTGAACATTAAACATCCATCAATACCAATATGAAATTTAGATTTATTTTTCGTTTCACACTGAGTCGTCTTAGCTTGCAGCTTCTTATCCCCTTTTTGAGCTTCACGGATCTCTTGTAGAAATGTCGGTCTAGCTCTCAACTTTACTAGAACCGAACCATCATCAGAGAAAGCCAAATTTGTGTTCATTGCTCTCAACGCAAATAGCAATTTTCTACTCAATGCATCAGTGACGACGTTTGCCTTTCCTAGATGGTAATCTATTACCAATTTGTAATCCTTTAACAGCTCTAGCCATCGACATTGCCGCAAATTCAACTCCTTTTGAGTCATCAAGTACTGTAGGCTCTTATGGTCGGTGAATACCCGACATTTCTCACCATACAAATGGTGTCTCCAAATTTTCAACGCGAACACAATAGCGGCCAACTCTAAATCGTGCGTCAGGTAGTTCTTCTCATATGGCTTCAGTTGCCTTGAAGCGTAAGCTATGACTTTACCTTCTTGCATAAGCACGCATCCCAAACCATTCAAGGAGGCATCGCTATATATCACAAATTCCTTTCCTGACTCCGGTTGCACTAAAACCAGGGCTTCAGTCAACAAAGCCTTTAATTTTTCGAAGCTCTACTGGTACTTTTCTATCTAATCGAACTTGACATCTTTGTACAGCAGTCTCATCATCGGGGTAGCTATTATAGAGAATCCGTTTACAAACCGTCAATAGTATCCAGCCAAACCTAAAAAGCTTCGGACCTCTGTCACATTCCTCGGTGGTTTCCACTCCACAATAGTCGAGATCTTACTTGGGTCAACTCGGATCCCGGCACCTGACACAATGTGTCCTAGGAATCTGACCTCTTTAAGCCAAAATTAACTCTTACTTAACTTGGCGTATAATTGCTTGTCTCTCAAGGTTTGCAACACAACTCTTAAATGCACCTCGTGCTCGCACTCATCACACGAATAAATCAATATGTCATCGATAAAGACGGCGACAAACTTATCTAGATACGATCAACAAATACAGTTCATCAAATTCATAAACACCACCGGGGAAATAGTCAAATCAAAAGGCATGACGAGGAACTCATAATCTTGTCTGAAACGTAGTCTTCGACACATCTTGCTCTTTAACCCTTAGCTAATAGTAGCCAGACCTCAGATCGATCTTAGAAAACACGGTGGCTCCCTTCAACTGATCGAACAAATCATCGATCTTTGGCAAAGGATACTTGTTCTTCATTGTTACCTTGTTTAGTTGTCTATAGTCTATACATAATCTCATTGACCCATCTTTCTTTTTAACGAATAGTACTGGAGCACCTCACGGAGAAAATCTCGATCTCGCAAAACCATTATCCGTTAGCTCTTGTAACTGTGCTTTCAACTCTTTCAACTCCGTTGAAGCCATCATATACGGAACAATTGAGATGGGTGTTGTCTCGGGGACTAACTCAATTCCAAACTCAACTTCTCTCACTGGAGGTAATCAGGGTAATTCTTCCGGAAACACGTCTGTAAAATCACAAACTACCAACACTGATTCAATCACAAACTACCAACACTGATTCAATCTTCAACTCAGACACTTGAGTATTCAACACAAAAGCTAGGTAAGCCTCATATCCTTTTTTTCAAATATTTCTCGACAGTCAATGACGATATTATTACAGGCAATCTATCCGACTCATTTGGTCCAACCTGAAGAATATTCCCATCTCCACAATTTAACTCAATTATCTTTTTCCTGCAGTCCACTACAACACTATGAGCAGTCAACCAATCCATCCCAAAGATTACATCAAACTTATTAAACAGCAATAACATCAAGTTAGCCGGAAAACAATGACCATTAATTATCAAAGGACAATTTCTACACACTTGATCCACTAATACATGTCTGCCTAAAGGATTAGACATTTTTATCACAAACTCGGTGGACTCTACTATCATGCTCATAAGAGGCATCAATTCTATAAAAATATAAGAGTGGGTAGATCTCGGGTCAATTAAAGCAATAACAAATATGTCATAGATAGAAAACGTACCCGTGATCACATCGGGAGACTCTGCCTCTTTCCGAGCTCGTATAGCATAAGTTCTTGCAGGTGCTCTATGCTCAGACCTCTCTGCAGTATCTCTTGCCGCACCCCTACTGCTAGCCCCACCCCCGGGATTCTTTTGTGGTTTACCCTCAACGGTGCACTACTTGCCTTCACTTCTTGCTTCCTTTCTCTCTCTTCCATCTCAGGATAATCACGGATAAAGTGGTCTAGTGACCCACACTTGAAACAACCCCTTTCATTTCCTCGGCACTCGCTGAAGTGACGTCTTTCACATTATGAACACTCCAGCCTAATTGGCCGAGCACTGCCGACACTCGCGACTGAAGTGGTCTGGACTCTAGATGTTGTGTTCCGCTAGTTCTTGTTTCTATTCGAATATCCCACCGAAGCATTCGATCGGGTAGTAAATTCCCTTGATCTCTTGGATGAGGATTGATGTGATTTCCCCATCTGTCTCTTCTCTGAATCCCGCGACTCGAAAGCTGCTTTCCTTCTTTCCTTTACCAGCTCCTCTGCCTTGCATGCTCTTTCAACGAGCACTACAAATTCTCTTATCTCTAAAATACCAAAAAATACTCAGATATCTTCATTGAGGTCATCCTCAAACCTCTTACACATGGTGGCTTTTATGGACATGCACTCCCACGCGTACTTACTGAGCCTCACAAATGCACGCTCATATTCCGTCTCTAACATTCGGCCTTGCTTTAGCTTTAAGAATTCTTTCCTCTTTTGGTCTATGAATATTTGGCTAATATACTTTTTTCGGAACTCTTCTTGGAAGAATTCCCAAGTGATCCTCTTTCTTGGTACAACGGACACGAGAGTATTCCACCACTGATAACCCAAGTCCCGTAGGAGTGACACCACACACTTTACACACTCTTCAGGCGTGCATGACAGTTCATCGAATACCCTAATGGTATTCTCCAACCAAAACTCTACTCTCTCTAGGTCATCATCTAAACTAGCTTGGAATTCTTTGGCCCCTTGTTTCTGGATCTTGTCTACCAGAAGCTTCTCTCTTCTAAACATATCTGTACTTTGTGGAGCTACTGGGGCATATTGAGGAATTGGAGGAGGTGGGGGAGGTGGAGTGCTCGGATTCGCACGAACAAACTCTGTGTACCAAGCGTCCATCATTCATAGGTAGGCTTCCCTAGCCCCTCTACCTTGGCCCATATTCACGGGCTCACTCTTAACTAGCGTGGTCCCTTCGGCGGGAGCCGGCGCATTACTTTCCATGTCATCTACCTTGCCTCTATCAAGATCCATTTATTATATAAAAACATAATTTATAACCGTCACTATCAATATACAATTATGGCATGTATGGCTAGACTCGTACTCTCGCTAGGTTAGTCTTAGAACCGACTAAACCATGGCTCTGATACCACCAAATGTAACACCCCATACCCGTAACCTACGCCGGGACAGAGTACAAGGCATTACCTAACTTGGTCTCATACACACAAACAATCTCAAGTCACCAAGACTCGGTCTAAATTAAAACTTTTCAATTTCTGCTTTAAAATTGTTATCTAGGGCCTACAAGCCCCAAATCGATCATGAGAATTATTCGTGGCCATTCCGGGTCCTTAAACCAACTATAAATTTTTTTTCCTTTAAAATAAGGCACACGCCCATGTGGAATGACAACACACCCGTGTGACCCTCTCGACATGGTCGTGCTGATGGTCCGTGTGGCTCACACGGCCTAAGCACCTAGGGACACGCCCGTGTCCAATACCCGTGTGGAATTAATTTCTAATTCACACCTAAAGGGTTTTCACATGACAAGACACACGTCCGTGTCAATGGCTTGTGTCCCTCACACGGTCACAACACGCCCGTGTCCTAGCCCGTGTGCAAAAACATGGAAATTCTGTTTCTGATGTCAGCATGCTCCAAAAGCCACACGGCCAAGGCACACGCCCATGTACTAGGCCGTGTCCGTCACACGGTTGAGACATGCGGCTGTGTCTCTGTTCGTGTGTTTAAAACCATGCATACTGACTTGAAACTTTTACATGCAGGGGACACACGGCCAGACCACAAGCCCATGTGGCAGACACACGGTCTAGACACACGCCCATGTGTCTACTCGTCTGGACAATATAAGGCTATTTACCAAGCCTCATTGCCACCCTCACAATGCCTAGTTTCATACAAATACCAGCCAATACCAGAACAAACACAATTCATACAACCAAATCAACCACAAAAGGCATTTATCCACATGAAAATGCATCTTTTATAACTCAAAATGAATGTTATCCATCATTCAAGGCTTAATACAAAATGAAGGGTTTCCAACCCAAGTTGACATATTTGGCCAATTCTCAAAGTCACAAAATAATAAAGTCTAAGCCCTATACATGCCATATTCAAAAATATAAATCCAACTATACCAAGTGCTTCGGTCGATAGTGTGACAAATATCTCTAACTTTCACTGATCCTTGAGCTAGTTAGGCGGCACTATAAGAAAATGGAAAGGAAAGGGGAGTAAGCATAAAAGCTTAGTAAGTTGTATATAAATAAATATACAACAACTACTTATCAATCATCAATAAGCTCATAATACAAAGTGGGCATAAGCATTACTTACTCATCAATATCCATACAATTTACATAGCGTATATACATATTGAGCTCACATCTCATATATAACAATTTGGTACCTGTACCACGCACAACACGGTTATACTTTCCTTATTGACTCAAAAACATAAGTTTCACCGTTGAACCATTCGGAACACTACCGGATATTCATTAAGCCTTGAACATGAGGGAAAGTGGTGATGCCATGTCCTAGACGTGGTCTTACACTAGCTCTCGCCTATCCGTGTCGATGCCATGTGTCAGATATGGTCTTACACTGACACAACTCTTAGCCGATACATGTCCCAGACATGTCTTACATTAGCACTCGTCTCAATGTCGATGCCATGTCCTAGACATGGTATTAGCCGATGCCATGTCCTAGACATGGTCTTATACTAGCTCTCATAATGTGGCCGATGCATGTCCTAGACATGTCTTACACTAGCTCACATAAGTCACCCAAATGTCATGGCATGAATATTCAGTTTATTTCCTCGGGTTCCAACGGGATTTCTACTATCACAATTATTATTATGCATTCTCAATTCACAATTAAGCAATTCATGCTATATCAATTCAATGATAAATTCAAACACATATAGTAGCATTGTAGTTGTATTATTTACATACAACTTACCTCGGATTACAAAATACACGCGACTAGTCGATTTTGTCAATTTGCCTAGCTTTCCCCTAGTTTAGGTTCGGATTTGGAAATTCTTGATCTATATTAGCAAAATACACTCATTTAGTCACTAAATACAATTAGGCAATCAAAATTTCACATTTTTGGTAAAATGACCATTTTGCCCTTAGACTTTGACAAAATGACCATTTTACCCCTATGCTCGAAAATTGATTTTTATCGAATTTCTTTGTATCCCAAGCCTAACGGAACCATTATTACTCGTCTAGCAGCTTCAAATTCTCACTATTTCACACATTTATCAACTATTTTACAACTTATGCAAAATAGTCCTTTTAGGTGTTTTCCTGCTAACACCTTTCAAAAAAGTTGTCTATTACACTACTAAGACTCATATTCTTCCATAAAAACTCAGCAACCATTATAAATCTATTCATGGTAAAACCCTAAAATTTTAATCATTTTGCAAAATAGACCCCTTATTTGAAAGCTCATGCTTCAAGGGTCTCAAAAATGCAAAAATATTCAAGAAAAGCCATTAACATCACTTACTTGAGAGAGGAACAAGAGGCTGGAGTTTTTTTGAAGCTTTCAAGCCCTCCTATGGCTAATTTTCGGTCAAAGAGAAGAAAAATAGATGAAGAAGGTGAATGTTAGGCTTTAGGGTATTATTAAAATGCATATTATGACATCAACCAACCTAACCCTTTGACCAAATACCCTTCCTTGTCTCATGGTCAGCTAAGCTTTTCTAATAGGGTCTAATTGCCCTTTAAAATCCCCCAACTTTGATTGTCGAACAAAATAACACTCTTAGCTATCAATTTAAGACTTTTGCACTTTATGCGATTTAGTCTTTTTTCACAATTGGGCTCACAAACATTGAAATTAATTCACCAAAATTTTCATGCCCTCATATAATCATGCTATAACGTCAAAATAATAATAAAACAATCTATCAGACTCTATATTTGTGGTCTTGAGACCACTATTCCGACTAGGCTCTAAATCGGGATGTTACAGGCTGCTCTCACAAGCTGACTATCAAGACGTACTTACACGGGCTGCTCACACAAGCTGTCAAGTATTCGCAACACATGCCGGACTACCTAGCCACTGGTAGGATGTACATGACCAGCACCTGGATCACATACTCATATAGAACACATGGGGTCCTAGTGACATGTCACTCGTATCCTATTCTATTCCTAAGGTCCAACCGGGATTTTTTCGTTTATCACATTGTTGTCGAACTTGTCCATAATGTTATTCATATAATTCATAAAATATTAAAGTATACAAATAACAATGCAATAATAAAAATAATGCTTATATTTACATACAAACTTACCTCGAATACGACAATGGAGAAAAGGACCTAACCGTTCAAGACCTTATTTTTCCCCGTTCTATGCCCGAATCTCGTTTTTATTGGTCTATAACATCACATTTAGCTTATTTAATCATTAAGCTACTCAATACAGCCCAAAATCTCATTTTGGTAAAATTTACATTATTTCCCCTAAATTTTATCATATTTACACTTTTTCCCTTAGGCTCGTAAAATGATTTTCATTCAATTTCTTTGTACCTTAAGCCTAGCCGAACCATTTTCATAACTATAATAGCCAACAATTTCCATTAAAACACATTTTTAATACATATTTTATAATTTTTACAAATTAGTCCTTTTAGGCATTTTCACCGAAAATCACTTAGCAAAAGTTGTTTCTCTAACCATAAACATGCATAATCTACCATTAAACATCAAAATACACAAATTTCTAACATGGTTCAAACCCTAGACCTTCATCATAACTCAAATAAATTGTAGAAATAGGTAGATCATGTTACAAGGATGCCAAAAACGTGAAGATCATTAAAAACGGGGCAATAACAGACTTACTATGGAGCTTGGAAAGCTTGAACAAAACCCTAGCCATGGTGGTATTCACAAATTCAGCCAAGGGGTTGAAGATGATTAAAATTTGGCTTTTATTTTGTTTATTTGATCATTTAATTACTAAATGACCAAAATGCCCCTAACTTAAAAACATTCTAATTTCACCTATTTCATGTCCATTTTTGTCCAAAAAATTAACCAATGGTCTAATTACCATTTAAGGACCTCCAATTTAAAATTTCATAGCAATTTGACACCTCTAGCTTCTAGAACTCAAGTTTTGCACATTTTACAATTTAGTCCTTTTGACTAAATTGAGTGCCCAAACATCAAAATTTTCGAACGAAATTTTCACAAAACAATTACATAAAATTGTAGATCATAAAAATATAATAAAAATGAATTGTACTATGTCAGATTTGTGGTCCTGAAACCATTGTTCTGACTAGGCCCAAAATCAGGCTATTACACAGCGAGTCCCAGAAAACTTCAGATTTCGGAATATTTCTCGAAGGCTTCCAGTCTAAAATTGCAAAAAATTTTCTCGGATCAACTCTAATACCCGATGTTGATATAACATGTCCTAGAAAACTGACTTCTCGCAGCCAGAATTCACATTTACTGAATTTTGTGAATAGTTGCTTATCACACAGAGTATGTAGCACAACTCTCAAATGCTCCGCATGCTCAAATTCATTATGAGAATATATCAAGATGTTATCTATAAACACAACTACAAATTGATCCAAATATTGTCTAAGGATCCTACTCATTAGGTCCATAAAAACACCAGCTGTATTTGTTAACCCAAAAGACATTACTAAAAAATCATATTGTCTGTATCGTGTTCTAAATTCAGTTTTTGGAATATCTGAATCTTTTACTCGCAACTGATAGTAACATGATCTCAAATCTATCTTTGAAAACATTTTAGCTCCTTTAATCTGATCAAACAAATCATCAATTCGGGGCAGAGGATATTTGTTCTTAATAGTCACTTTGTTCAACTGACGGTAGTCAATACACATTCTCATCGTTTCGTCTTTCTTTTTCACAAACAAAACCGGTGCACCCCAAGGTGAGAAACTCGGTCTTGCAAATCCTCTATCGATCAAATCTTGCAACTAATACTTTAATTCTTTTAACTCAGTTAGAGCAATTCTATACGGAGCTATTGAAATCGGAGTAGTTCCTAGCACTAATTCAATGCCAAACTCAACCTCTCGGATCGATGGTAAACCCGGTAACTCATCAGGAAACACATCTGGATATTCACACACAATAGACACTAATCCAATCTTCTTTTCAACCACTTTCGAGTCAAGCACATAAGTGAAGTAAGCTTCACAACACTTTCTCACATATTTTTGAGCTAACATCGAAGAAATCATTGACGGCAAACCACTCAAATCATTAGATCCAATCTGAATTATCTCATCATTTTGACATCTCAGGTCAATCGTCTTTCGTTTTCAATTCACAATAGCATCATGAAATGTTAGCCAATCCATACCCAGAATTATATCAAACTCATCAAAAGGCAATAATATCATATCAGCCGGAAAGCAGAAATCTTGAATCATCAACGGACAATTCTTGCATACTTTATCAACCAAAACACATCTACCTAAGGGGTTCGATACTCTAATCATAAATTTAGTAGACTCTACAAGAAAAGTTTTACTGGATACTACAGTCTCACATACATAAGAATGAGTTGATCCAGGATCAATCAATGTAATCACAGAAGTATCATAAAGAGTGAAAGTACCAGTAATAACATCTGGAGACGAAGCTTCCTAGCGAGCGCGAATAGCATAAGCTCTGGCAGGTGCTCAAGTCTCAGATCTAACAACAGTGTCTTTAGCCATTCTCTGACTACCACTCACATTACCCATGTTTCTAGGTGGTCTACCCCTAGCTATATTGCCACTTGGCCTCAGATTTTTCATAATCTCTTGCTCAACAGACTCGGGAAAATTCGAACAACAGAAATGTGAAAGTGTACACAATTGCAACAAGTAATAAAGTGACAAGTAAATGTTGAGTTATCGTTCCCATACGGACTGTGAAAAGGATTATTTATGAATGCAATTTAAAACACTTTGGTAAAGAAAAATATTTTGTTTTAAAAAGGGTGATTAAGAAAAATAAGATTTTAAACTAAATAACTAAAGAAATAAATCTCAAATGCAGGATTTCAAAATATGATTTAATCAAGATGACATAATTGTGTTGATTTAATTACATTTCTTTAACTTAGAATTATTAAACTCATGATTATGTTGTTACGAAAAAATTCACAGCAACTTGGTAATTTGCTAACTTATGAACATATTCACCTACACAAATCCATTCATCTCTTAACATATCCCTATGTTAATTCAAACAATTAAACAGATTTTAATAAGCAAACATGTTATGGCACATACATATTCATTAAATTGAACTAATCTCTTGCATATCCCTATGTCAATTCAACCAATTAATTAAATCTAATAAGCACATAAAAGACTATGTGAGGTAACAAGGTATTCCTACTTTGAAATAGTTTAATCACAATAATCTTGCAAGTTATGCAAGGCAAGTGTATCGCCAGATACATTGCTAATTTAACCTTCAGCTACCTTAGAAGAATAAACATGCACTGATTAAGTACTGCATCCATTAATTACAATTTCAATCTGTTTAAATAATTAATTCATTAGCTACCTTACAGTTGTAATGCAAGAATAACTTAGGCATGATTTTACTTAATCAAGCATTTTACCGAGGCCTATAACAGCATAAACATAATTTTAATAATTTAAGTAGATGAAATGCAATCAAACCAACATGAATTAAATTCAAGCTAAACTGATTAAATTAACCATTCCAACAACATAAATATTCATAGATATATTCATCATAACAACAACAAAAATTAAAGAGATGGGGAACAAGAATCAAATCCGGTGTTTTTCCATGGCTTGACTAGATTGCTCCGTCTTCGTTCTCCTTGCCGATCAAGGCTACTATTAACACTTCAATGTTGCTCCAAAATGGCTGAAGAATAACCCTTTCCCAAGAGGATAAATCGACACAAGAATAACCCTTGGCCGGCCATCTATGTGGCAAAGTTGAAGCATGGCTTGGGGCAAATCCATAAAGCCACCGATTGTGGAGGGGCTTGAATGCAACTTTGACAAGTCTTCAAGGGCTCCATTGCAAGCTTAATCAGCTAATAAACTGATTTGGTTTAGCATATGGACGGTTTTGGGCTGCCCAATCCTTGGCCGGTTCAGTTCAATCGGTTCGGTTCAACTGGACCACTTTTTCCATAATTAATTAATAATAATTTATTTAGCCCAAAGTAAATTGGGTATAAATTAAAATTAATTATATTATGAATTAATACACATAATTGGACCGTCTTAGGCTAGAAATTAATTCACCTCAATACTTCAAATTGCTTCTCGATTTTGTACTTCTGGCAGTGTTTGCCGAGCTATTTTTCGCCTTTTGTGCAAATCTATCAAAAATAACCAAAATTCATAAAAACTAATTATAAAATTAACTAAATTTCAACATGTTCATATTTTAAGTGAACTTTAATTATTTTATAAAAATTAATTATTTTTTGACATGAATTTAATCGAATTCGCATGAATTTAAGTTAAAAAAGGTATGAAAAAGTGTGTAAATTTTTTTGTTTCCACACCCCAAACTTAATTCATTGCTCGTCCCAAGTAATGCATAAATTTTGAAAAGAATTTCTCAGAAACACCTTTGAAAAATTCCTTTAGAACAACATTTTTCTCAAAGTTATGATTTTAATATACTTATGCTCAAAGACAAGAAATTTGATAGTTATGCCACTTAAGTATACATATTGTTCAAATTAATCTCAACAACTATTTCGATAGCAAAAATTGGACTAAATGCTTCCTAATAAAGTCATGTTAAACCTTACCAATGTAATTTTATTCTCTTTATTCAAGATTAAGCTGCAATCATTAAGTTTAACTTATGTCTTCATATGTTGTACGTAGCAATTTCTCTCCACTAATGTAGGTAGCATTGGAACTTTTGAATCAATAGGTCTTTAACAAGGTTGTAACGTGGCTGGGCTTAAGGGTAGGTAAAAGATAGATAAATTTAGGCTTTTAAAACCTAGACTCAGCTTGCATCGAACCTTCGAAATAATTACCTTTAGTACATCAACTTTCTTTGCTTTCACATGCTCTTTTGTACATCTTATTTTAAGAACTCGTGCTTTTTTTTTTAATTCGAGCATTTTGCTGAATGTACTACAATTTCAGAGCATTCGATACTTCTTTTCAACTCCCCCAAACTTATTTTTAAAGAATACTTCAAATAGTAGGAAGTCTAGTGTTTGGGACAATTTTAAGATAGTTAAGAAAGAAGTGATGGCTAAATTTGCAAGGGTTCAAATAAAATTAGGCCATATAGTCTTAAAGTTAGGTTTCAAAAATTTCATCATGATTGGCTTGAAAGGTTCAAACGGTCTAAACAAAAGTTGCTTAAATCATTTTCAATATTTCATGCTTTCTAGGATTTCGCCTCAAGAAACTACTAAGACAATTCTAAAGACTTAAACTTTCATGCATGCCTAACTTTTGTAAGGAACTAAGAATTTATAGTACGATTTGCATGCTTTATTAAAAATACATTCATATTATTATTAAGCTAACATAATAATTTATTGAAATAATAGAACTTTATTTATACTGAAGTTTAGTATACTTAACAAAATTTCAAATTATTGAACAAAATATACCCTAATCATAATTAAAAGAAAATTTTATTCTGAGTGGAAATAATTCAAATTCAATTTTTCGGTCCCCAATACTTAAGATGAACAATGTCCTCATTGTGTAAAGTGAATAGATTCTATTCTAGGTAAGATTCTAGACAAGAGGAGGTGAGTCAAATTGACTGCTTAAGTACTAATCTTTCTCTAGATCCAATCTTAGACATGTAGATACCTATTGCCACACTTTATACTTTGCGACTTGTTCAAATTTTATTTATGATTTTCCTTTCTTATTCTGCGAAAATAAAAATTCCTAATTAAACCTAATCCTAAAATGACCAAAGAACCAAAATAAAATAAGGTCAAAATCCCCCCTTTTATTTATTTTTAGATTCTTCTGAATTTGACTCATCTTTTACTCCATCATTATTGCCTTTGCATGAATCGCTTCGCTCCTTCTTCGATAATGGACTCTATGAATCAAATATAAAATTTGGAAATTCAGTCACAAAAATAAATGTGTCATTGTAAATTTTCTTAAGAGCACTTCTCATCGAGTCATCCCTTATTTTTTAGTATCTCCAGTAAGCTTGTTGCTGCCATTGTATATGCTGCATTATGTCAATCAAATTTGACAGCTCATCTCGAAGATATGGGCTAGGCGGTTGAGCTCTGAACATTGAGGTTTCGTCATCAAGTTCAACTTCTGGTTCCAGTGGTTCCACCTTACCAGGGGCTTCAGTCGATTGCATTAGTTCGATCTCTGTGGGATCTTCTTCCTCTTCTTCGGGATCCTCACTTTCTTTAATTCGCTGCTGTAGAACAGAATCTCCAACTATTCGGTAAAGGTCCCAATCTGTGATTGTGCCCTAGCTATAACCTATCTTCTTTACGTTTGCAAGAATTTTAGCTTTCAAACACAGAATTGTTATCGTAAAGGGAAAGTAGGCTAGGCCAGAACGTCTAACGGCACAATTTTGTATCTCTCTCAGGATGATTTTTCCCACATCAATGGTCTTTCCAATTAAGATCAAGTACAATAAGACTATTCACTCTAATGAAATTGTAGTCCCATGTGAGCTAGGCATAAGGCTGAAACAGATGAAATAGAACCATACCTTTGCGAGTGGTGTCAGATATTCTCTTCAACAAGTGTGGGCTCCTTGCTTTGACACAATCCACTTAGAACCTGGAACTGTAAGTTCCTCAAGAATTTTTTGCAAATTTCCAGGCTTTATATTTCTCATCAAGGAAGAATAATCATTTTTTTCGAAATCAGGCAATTCAAAGAACTCATTAATAGCATTTGAAGTTATTGGTACCTTGATTCTGTGAACTGGAACTTTTTTCAACTCGCTTGAGGTTAAATTCACATAGAACTCGCAAACTAGTTCCTCATTCACACTAGGTCTCTTTTCACAAAACAATTCCTAGTTGAGGGTTTCAGCAACTTAATGAATATGTGCCATAAAGTCTTTGTAGTTGCTCTTTTTCAATGTAAAGCCTTTCTATAGATGCATCTGTTGATTTTTGAAGATACTCTCGTATCTTGCTTTGGCTTCTTCATAATGGAACTTGTTTTGTGTTTTATCAATTTGGGTGTAGGCACGAGTTCTCTTGTGAGGCATGATTAACCTAAACAAAAGATGTAAAAATATTATTTACTCAAAAATTTAATTAAAAAAAATTATTAATGATTCAATAAATTAAAAAATTAAATAAAATTCAAAATTTAGAAGAAAATATAGTCTTACCACATTTTTTTTTAGAACTCCTAAAAAATAAATAGCTAGAAAGCAAAAGAGATCAAATGGAAGTAGGTTGGAGGATTTGGCTAAGGATGGGTGAGAGGGTGGTGTCATTCGGGTGTGTGAGGTAGTAGTGCGCAACAGGTGTTGGGAGTAAGCAGCAACAGGCACAGGCTAGGCTAGATGTGAGCCTAGCTTGCAGATCCTCGTCGAGCAGACCTGGAGTGACCGCGCGTGAGACCTGGGCCCAGGTAGCAATGCACGGGACAAGGGCATGGTGTGGGCAGCTGGTGCTGGAGTAGGACGAGGCGCGCAATGCAGCACGCGATGGGGGCAGGTGTGCGCGAGGTGGGCGTGCGGCGTGCGATGGAGGTGGCCTGCTGGGTGCTTGCTGGCTGAATGGCTGCTAAGCTAGGGGAATTAGAGCTACGACACTAGGTGTATTGGGGACTTGAGTGATTGGTGAAATTTATAGAAGAAGGAATAGGACTTAAAGTAGAATTCTTAGAACAATTAAATTATTCTAAGTTCTAATCCTAAATAAAGTTAACAACAATTAATAATTAATAAAATACATATTAAATTATTAATGCTATTAATTTATTAAAAATAAAATAAACTAATCCTAATTCTATGCTAAATTGATAAAAATTAATATATAAATTATAATAGATATAATTATATATTAAAGATTATCATCTTAAAAAACTTATCAAATAAAATATGATTAAATTAACACTAATCCTAACTCTATATAAAGTTGATAATAAATAATATATATTATAATAGATATAATTAGATATTAATAATTATCATCTTTTTTATTAAAATATTTATTCTAGAAGCCTTTTGAAAATATTTATAAAAAGAGACATCTAATTTTTATTATTTACAAAAGAGCAACCAAATTTTAAAAAATACTTCAATTAAGTCCCTAGACTTGATGAAAATTTGAAATTGAGTTGCAATTTAAAACTTGGATCAAATTTGACCCTTTTATTTGAAAAACCAAAAATTTAATTTTCTATTTAGGGAATAATTTCTCGGAAATTATGTTAAAATCAATTCCTAGGAAAGATTGGAAGGGTCACAAGCAATCCCGCTTAATTTCCAATCTCCGAGACAGAATTTATTTAAACATACTAATCCCGAAAATATATCCTAAATCATTTATTAATAAGGAAAATAAAAAATTCAAACATCTGATAAAATGAACGAAATTTGATTCTGTTCAGTCTTATCTCCCTAATAATGTTTCAGACGCTGAGCATTAACTTGAAAATTACCTCCCTTACCTTGGAGTTCAACAACTCCGTATGGATGGACGTGATGAATTGTAAATGGACCGGACCAACGTGATTTTAATTCATCTAGAAAGAACCTTAATGTAACACCTCATGCCCGGACTAGCCGTTATGGCCGAATCTGCGATGTCACATTGGAGTGTTTTTCAAAACCTAATTTCTTGGAAAAATCTGTTCCACATAAAACTTCTTTGGGTTCTTAGCAAAAATTTAGGATGTATGTTCATTTTGAAAACTCAAGTTGTTTTAGCAAAACATTAATCATATTAGAATGTTATTACACTTTAAAACAATGTTCGTTGCAGAAACTCTCAAAATGTGTTGCGTAAACGTGGTGTTTTAGAAAACATTTGTTTATATTTTCTTGAAAATCCGAGGCCTACTTCTAACAAATAAAATCAAGTAAATAAATCCCCAAATTAAATAAAACTTAAAGAGGCCTTATTACATAATGAATAACCTAAAATAAAATCTAATTATAGTATTGAAAGATAACTACTTCGAGTGGCCACCACCGAGTCCTCCGTCGCATCGATCCATCTAAGCCTGGGGATTTCCTACACAGTTAATAGATGGGTGAGTTTACGAAAACTCAGTGTGTGAATTCCCATAAAAGCATTCAATCAGAGTAAACACAATTCGGGCCTAAGCCCTTTCAATATCAGTTAAGCCTTAGCCTATTTCAGTAACAGTAGTAGTCTGGGCCTGAGCCCAATAACATATCAGTACAGTATGCAAATAGAGAATCCTACCAAATCCATCCTCTACACATCATCTCCGTACCAACCCTACACACCATGTGGGGATAAAATTGACCCACCCATCCCTACACACCAAGTAGCACCGATTGCGGCACTAAAACAATATTTGCAGTAGAGTTGTAGTAATAGGCTTATAGCCTTATAGTACACTTCCTCCAAAATCATATATCCCACCCCATGCAATGCAACATAATATAAATGTATATACAATAAAAATGGCATGCTCAAATAGTCATATATCACATAGGGGTATATCAGTCATTTACAAAAATAAGGGTCTAGGTACACTTACCGGCCCAATAGTAGGTCCACAGTCGTCTCGAGTGACCCGTGCAACCTTAATAGACAATTAGTGAAAATAGGCCCATGGTCCATATTGCGGGCCTATGTGGGTCCACACTCTCGTATGGCCCACATAGCCCAGAAATGGCCTTAGCCGTGTGGTTACTTAGCCTGGCCCAACATTTAACACACCTTTGTGCACTTTACCCGTGTGGGACCCATAGGCCCATTGGGCCCACACGGCCCAATTCGGCCCAATGTCGTTTTGGTCCATGAAAACACTCATGGCCATCTCATCGACCACACAGCCATTTTCTATTACACGGCTTGGCGCACGGATGGCCACACGCCCGTATGGTATCGACAGCTCACTTTTTAGCTTTTTGGCTTTTGCTGTTTCACATCTAATGGCAGTGTTACACACACTTGTTATGATGTCGTAGCTGAACCACGTCCAAGATCAAAGTACCTATGATTAACCACAACCCCATCATCAGTCAATATTCATGGTTAATCCAAACCCAGAGTATTGAAAATACTTTAACCAAAACATCGCTACCTACTAATCAAACAATCGTAGCCCTCTCTTGTTCCAAAACCACATATACTTTCCAATGCTTTAACCTTCATAAGAAACAGTTAACCACATCATAAGAATCTACAATCCCACATAACATCTAGAGCTTAAACACTTACCAATAAAGGAATTATCACTTGTAGGGGAAAAGTAGTCAGCCTAACACCTTGTTATGAAATTGAGCCCCTAGCATCATTCGTACAAAAAGAAGTGTTAAATGGATATTTCCCCAGGGTAGAAAAAGAGAAAAACGCAACCGTTCGGCCTAAGAGATACTTAAGTCAAACCTTTGAGAGGAAAGCCTAATAAGGTTCAACTAGGGAGAAAAAATCGTATAACACTTACCAAGAAACCAAGGGGATTTCGGCAGTTCCACCACAAGAATCGGCCAAGGCACAGAAAAGAGAAGAAGAGAAGGAAGATATTTAGGCCTTGACAAAGTTTGGCCAAAGCAAGAAGAACAAAAAGAGTTGAGAGAAAGAGTGGGGGACTAATCGATCAAGAAAGATCAATTGAAAGCAAGGGAGAAGAAAGAAAGAATCGGTCCACAAGCAAGGCTAAAAACTGAAAAGGGTTTGTGTGAAGAAGGACAAGTGATATTCGGCCAAGGAGAAGAATACCAATTGAGAAAAATGGGAGTGAAGGACAAAAATTGGTGGACTAGAGGACCAGAGAGAAAAGTAGAATTGAACCAACAAAAACTGAAAGGTACTCGAAACAAAATCCAGGCAATGTACGGCTTCAGAAACAAAGGTGAAAAAAGCCAAAAATTACCAAAACCCTAAATGAATAGCAAGAGAAGCTCCCTAAACTCAAAGCTAAATTCCTATGGTCAAAGTACCTATTCGGCTGCAACTCTTCCCCTTTTTAAATCCCACATAATCCTCCTCAAATCACTCCCCCATTATCTCCTCAACTAACAATTTCAAACTCTACTCAACCAAGCAGAGTTTCGGTCAAACATAACCTCTTCCCAGGGCCATCAGTAAAAATAATCTCCATATGCACAAGTAGGGATTCGAACCTTAGACCCTTTTCACACTCCACACGCCACTTACCAGTTGGCTAGCAGGCTTTTTATGTCATGCTTTACCCATATTAATTTTAGAGTCTACTAGCTGGAAACAAGGGTTTGTTCAAGTAGAAACAAAATTTTTACTCAAGCTAAGGCTTGAACTCATGACTTCCCAGACACTCCCAGAGCACTAAACCACTAAGGCAGACATACATCTACATCACAAACATACAAAAATAATTTTCACAGGGGTTTTCGAGATTTGGGGCGTTACACTTAATCTGGAATTAAATAACAAGACTTGCTGACTTGCTTCAAATTCTCGAACTCGAATGTGCTTGTCATGCCATTTCTTAAGTCTCTCCTTGAGTAATTTGGCATTTTCATATGAGAACATTCAGAATTCCTCTAGCTCATTAAGTTGGAGCATCCGTTTCTCTTTAGCAAGCTTCGAATCCAAGTTGAGTTGTCGTACGGCCCAGTAAGATTTGTGCTCCAACTCCAGGGGTAGATGACAGGCTTTCCCAAAGACCAACCTGTAGGGTGACATCTCTAAAGGTGTCTTGTATGTTGTTCTGTAAGCCTATAAAGCATCATCTAGTATTTTGGACCAATCTTTTCGGTTCGGGCAAACTACTTTCTCAAGTATACCTTTTATCTCTTATTTCGCCAGTTCAGCTTGCCCATTTGTCTGTGGATGGTAAGCCTTCTCAAGTATGCCTTTTATCTCTTTGTTTGCCAGTTCAGCTTGCCCATTTGTCTATGGATGGTAAGCTGTAGCGACTCCATGTTTATCTAATAACCATTTCAACCACTTGTTCACAAAATGGGACCCTTCATCGCTAATAATAGTGTGACAGCCTTAAAACGACCCTAGTCGAAATGTGGTTTCGAGACCACAAAACCGAGGGATAAAAATAATTTAATGTTCATTTTGATGCCTATGATATGTGTTAATTCGTGTGTGACATTTTTGATGATTTGATTTAGGATTATAAATGTGAATTTCACTAAAAGGACCTAGTAGTAAACTTTGAAAGTAGGATAGGAAATGTGTGATGACTAATTAAAGCATGCATGCAAAACAATGGTCTTGCATGTCAAATACCCTCTTTTTATAAGTGGTGGCGGCCATGACAAGGGAGGATGGGCAAAACATGTCATAGACATGTTTTGTTGGTGCATTATGGAGAAACATTAAACTAAGGTGTATGGGTAATAAAAAATGAAAAAAAATGTGTGTGAAGGCTTCTCCCCTCCCCATTGCCGTGAGTTGAAGAAAAGAAAAGAAAAATTTGTTCATCCTTTTCTTTCTCTCTTGACCGGAAATTCTAAGGAAGAAGAGGGAATTTTTGCTTCATGTTTGGTTTGGAAGAGGATTAGGAAGGGGTTTGGCTATACTTGCATCAAGATTAAGGTATGTTTGAGGTTGTGCCATAAGATTCATGCATGTTTTTAGTTGCTAGCTTGATGTTCTTATTAGCCCATGGTTCAAATCTTTTCTATGTCATGGGAATGATATTCGGCCAAGGTGGATGTTGTGTTAATGCCATTGCATGCTAAATATCAAGCTTGATAATGATACATTGTGATGGGGATTGAGGACTCTTGGATTTTTTTAGCATTTTGAGTGAGACACTAAGTTCTTTGGTTAACCATGACCAAATTGAAACGGTATGGTGTTGTGGTGTATTCGGCCATGGTATATCCATAAGTATGATTTATGCATATTGCATGGTAGGTAAATTTGAGCTTTGGATATGTGTTTATATTTGGATATAAGCAACTTGAGATTCGGCCCTTGCACCTATATGTACATATGTTTGCACATGATGTATTGGTATGACATATATACTATTTCAAGGTATATATTTGCATATGATGATGTTTCGGTTATGAAATAAATGATGGATGCGTATTGAGTTACAATATGGAATGCATTAGTTAGTAAAATGTATGCTGTTTTTGTGTGGTATTAAGTGCATAATTGGCCTCAACATGGACATGCATATTCGGCCACATGAAGGGGGGTTGGTGTGCATGCATTCGGTTAGAGGCAAGCATATTGATGCCTATTCTTGGCTTGGAAAATTCGGCTAAGGAGAGTACTAACTAAGGTGTTGAATTTGATTCGTGATTTCGTACACATGTGACTCTAATGTCTAATGTATATAAGGGCTAAGTACCTTGAGCTTCACTTTGATGTTTGAATGAATTGTATTAAATTGCTTGTTGTGATTAAAAACTGTGCATGACCATTGTGTATGTGAGCTAAAGGATGGCCATATGACCATTTAAACTCCTTGTCATATTCGGCCATAAGCTATCATAATAAGATTTTAATAAGTTAAATTTGTGTGAATTAGCTCAAGAGCTTAGAGGACCACAGTTGGATAAGGGGAAGGAAAAAGTGATCGAATAGCCGTCGAAATCGTTCGACAACATCCGAGGTAAGTCTTGAGTAATGACCCTACTTGAATTATATTGAAATGATTTGTCATATTATGGCGAGACAGTAGAATGTGCGTAGGGACTAAGTTATAAAGTCAATTGTAATCATGCTCTTTGTGTGTGGCTATTGAGCCGAAATTGGAAAGGGTTGATAAATGTTTTGTGTTTGAGCCTTAGTAACGAGAATGAAATATGGATGTGTCGTGATTATTGATATATGTGTACATGAGCATTTAAATGATACCCGGGCTAAGTCCCGAAGGCATTTATGCTAGTGATTATATCCGGGCTAAGTCCCGAAGGCATTTATGCTAGTGGTTATATCCGGGCTAAGACCCGAAGGCATTCGTGCGAGTTGTTATATCCGGGCTAAGACCCGAAGGCATTTGTGCAAGTTACCAAATCCGAGTTAAGACCCGAAGGCAATTGTGCTTGTGGTTATATCCGGCTAAATTCCGAAGAGACTCGGTTTGAAGGTGAGCGTTTTGGTGCCGTAATAAATTCAATTAATACGCTTGAAAAACCCATACGATAAGGTATGTTTACATGTGCATCGGAAAAGTCGATCCGTTTGAAATAGTATTCGTTCAATCGACTAACGAACTTTCGGCTCTTAGATAGGTTGATACCTTGTGTGTATATGTTGATGAAGTGTGAAGTAAGTATGATTATGAGAATGTGTATTAATAAAGTGATTCATTTAGCTATGTGAATGTAATACTTTAGTCAAAGCTGAATTCATTACTTGAGACTTACTAAGCATTAAAATGCTTACCCGTTGCTTTGGCTCTCTGTTTTATAGATTTTGCTCGTTAGCTATCGGATTCGGGATCATCGAAGTCGAAGTCATCCACACTATCAAAGCCCTTTTGGTACTTTTTAGTTGAACTCTGGATATGGCATGTATAGGATTACCCTTTGCTGTTTTTTTTCAAGTACGTTTTGTGATGTATGTGTGTACAGTCATGCGAAAATGGCTCGTAAAAGTGGAGTATGGCATTAGACCATTTGTGTTTATGTATATATGTATGGTTTCATGATGTGACTACGGACTGAATGGAAGTGTTGGGCAAATGATCAGCCATTGGAATGGCTAAATATGATTATATGTGGACCCGTGTATGACAAAACTCTAGTTGGTCCATGGAAACCACGAAATAGGTAAAGTTTACCTTGAAAACAGATGCTGACAGCAGCAGTGATGTGGATTTGAAAAATCACTAAAATTTGTAGGAATGGAATTAAATAGTGAATAAATTATTTAAATGAACCTTGATGAATCTACTTTCATATGGAAGAAACGAAACGGTCATATGAGTTATATGTTAAGAGATATTAAAGTTCTCGTGAAACAGGGCCAGAACGGTTTCTGGATCCCCTGTTCCGACTTTGAAAATTCATTATAAATTAACCAGAGATGATTAGGAGTCATTCCATATATGTATAGATTCCTATTTGAGTCTAGTTTCTAAAGAAACAAACAGCATCAGTATTGAAAACCTGTACTAGAAGATATCCAATTCGAAATACATAAAGGTCAGTGTAGTCGAACCCTGGAATAGGGGAGACTATAACTAATAAACTGTACTAATTGGCTCGACCAAAAATTCTAGAAAAAATCTGTAGATGGAAATATGAGTCTAGTTTCAGGGAAAAATTACGAAACTGATTTTCGAGCTTTGAAACTCAAGATATGATTTTTAAGGAGACAAGGACGCAAAGAACCAGCTTTGTCTGGAAATTTTTAAATGGACTGTGAAAATGATTAAGTCAAGTTTGTGTGCACCTTGTGTTCGACTCCGGTAACGGACTCGGGTACGGGGTGTTACAAATAGCTCTTGGGGTTCCAAACCTTGTGAACACATGTTTCTATAAAAACTTCATCACAACCCTAGCATCATTGGTCGAATAAGCTTCAGCCTCGACCCACTTAGAAGTCCTTGATAAATCTTCGATAGAAACCGGTGTGGCCCGAAAAGCTCCTAACACCCTTTACAGATGTTGGAGGTGGGAGTTTCTCAATAACATCTATTTTTACTTTATCTAACTCAATCCCATGTCTCGTTATCCGATGCCCTAGAACAATCCCTTCTCGTACCATGAAATGGCACTCTACCCAGTTGAGTACTAGGTTTGTTTCTTCGCATCGCCGTACTACCTTCGCTAGATTGGCTAAGCAATCGTCATAAGTATCCCCAAATATTGAAAAATCATCCATAAAAACTTCTAAATACTTCTCAACCATGTTAGTAAAAATAGGCATCATACATCTTTGAAATGTAGCAAGTGCATTACATAAACCAAATGGCATGCGTCTAAATGCAAATGTACCGTACGGGCAGGTGAATGTTGTTTTGTGTTGATCTTCCGGTGCTACTGTAATCTGATTATACCCCGAGTATCCATCAAGAAAATAGTAATAGTCTTGCCCTACGAGTCTATCCAGCATCTGGTCCAAAAATGGCAAAGGAAAGTGATCTTTCCTAGTCGCCTTGTTCAGTTTCTGATAATTGATGCAAATTCTCTATCCCGTAAATGTTCTAGTATGTATCAACTTGTTATTCTCGTTTTCAATGACCATGATACCTCCTTTCTTTGGCACGCACTGGACCGGACTAACCCATGAACTGTTTGAGATGGGGTAGATTATACCTGCATCTAACCACTTGATGATTTCTTTCTTGACTACATCCTTCATGATGGAGTTTAGTCTTCGTTGTCCATCAATCGTCCCTTTTTTGCCATCTTCTAGGATAATCTTGTGCATGCATACAGATGGACTAATACTGTGAATATCTGCTATGGTCCATCCAATAGCCTTCTTGAATTGTCTTAACACCAGGATGAGTTGCTCTTCTTGCTCACTAGTTAATTCTGCTGAAGCAATCACAGGCAAAGTAGAGGCATTACCTAAATAAACATATTTCAAATGTGAATGCAATATCTTAAGTTCTAATTTAAGTGGCTCATCGATTGACGCTTTTGGTTAGGCATAATCCCTTTTCTCTAATTCCAAAGATTCAAAATGAGACTGCGGATTAAATCCCTTTTGATTAGCTTCTAACAGCACTAAGAATCCATCCTCCTCTTCATCATTCGGAAGATCTGATGTCAAAATTTGTTCCAACGGATCCTTAACGTAGTTGATCTCCTTCTCCACTATTAAATCCTCTAAATCGGGTACTGCATAACAATCATCAATTGTGTCAGGAAATCGTATAGACTTAAAAACGTTAAATGTTACCTAATCATCCTGAACACGCATAGTAAGCTTGCCCATCTGTACATCCATAAGGGTCATTTCAGTTGCTAAGAATAGTCTTTCTAATATAATTGGCACTTCTTTGTCTGCTTCAAAGTCTAAAATAACAAAATCAACAGGGAAGATAAATTTATCTACACTTACCAATACATCCTCGATTTTTCCTTCTAGATGTGCTAAAGATCGATCTACTAATTGAAGTGTAACCATAGTAGAATTAACTTCACCTATCCCCAACTTCCTAAATATTGACATAGGCATCAAGTTAATACTCGCACCTAAGTCACATAATACCTTACCACAATATGTTACTCCTATGTTGCAAGGTATGGTAAAACATCTAGGATCCTTCAACTTTGGGGGTAATTTGTCTTGAATATATGCACTGTATTCCTTCGTCAGAGCTACTGACTCAAATTCTCCAAGTCTTAGTTTTTTGGATAGGATATCCTTCATGAATTTGATGTAGTTCTGCATTTGCTCAAGTGCTTCAACCAATGGGATGCTGATATAAAGTTGCTTGAGTATGTCTAGGAACTCTTTGAATTGAATCTCCGGCTTCTACTTTTGAAGTCTTTGAGGGTAGGGTGGTGGTGGTTTCTTTATTGGAACTGGTTGATTCATCTTTTGTGGCAATTCTGTATCTAACGGAGTTGCTAGTTGATTAGAATTAGCTGGTTCTGAAATTACCTTGTCGGGTTTTGCAGATTCTGGTTGTTGTGAAACTGGAATTTCAACACTCGGTTGAACTTCCTCTGAATCTTGAGCGTCAGCTTGCTCCTTTTAAACTTCGATGGTGTTGGGCTCTACTGTCTTTCCACTCCTCAATGCCAACGCTTTGCAATACTCCTTCCCCGAATTCCTTGGATTCTTTGTATCACTAGGTACAGCACCTGGTGGTCGGTTCCTGAGTTCAGTTGCAAGCTGGCCCATTTGGTTTTCCAAGTGTTTCAATATAGTTGCTTGGCTTTAGATTAAGGTATCATCTTGGCCATGTATGCCTTAAATAGATTTTCTAAACTATTGGATGGTTCAGCTTAGGTTGGTTTCTGAACTTGTTGGGGAAAACTAGGCGGTTGGGTTGGTCTAGGTTGGGCATAAGTGTTACTAGTTCCAGCATCTTGGTTATTCCAAGAAAAATTGGGGTGATTTCGCCACGATGGGTTATAAAAATTGGATTGCAATCCGTTCCTTCCTCGATTTTGGTTCTGGTTACCTATATAGTACATGGATTCTGGGTTTGATGGCCATTCTTCGAACAAATGTCCTTCCCCACAGTAAACACAGGCTATACTTTCAAATTGGGTTGGTGGCTGTGCCGCAAAACTATTAGACCCATTAGTAGTAAGGTTTTTTAACAATAAAGATATTGATGATCCCTAAGATGCGAGTGAAGTAAGAGCGTCTACTTCATGTATTCCAGTAACTCGCCTTCCTAACACTGCTTGATTGGTTGGCCATTAGTAATCGTTGCTGGCAATCCTTTTAATGATTTCATAAGCCTCGTTATAAGACTTAGAAAAGAGAGCACGATTAGCAGAAGCGTCCACTACCATCCTTGTGTCAGCATTGAGACCATTATAAAATATCTCAAGTTGGATGCAATGTGGGATTCCATGATGAGGGCACTTTCATAATAACTCTTTGTATCTTTCCCATGCCTCATACAGGGACTCATCATTCATTTGTTGGAAGGCAGTGATCTCGTTCCTCAACTTAGCATTCTTGCTAGCGGGAAATACTTCATAAGGAATCTTTCTGTTAACTCTTGCCATGTGGAAATTGAGTTTGGTGGAAATAAGTTCAACCAGGCTCGAGCTCTGTCTCTCAGTGAATATGGGAATAGCTTCAATCATAATGTAGCTTCGGGTACTTCAGCTAATTTGAAAGAATTGTTCACCTTCATAAATAGTCTTAAGTGTAGGTGAGGATTTTTGGTAGGCATTCCACTGAATTGGCCCACTGTCTGAAGCATCTGGAACATGACTGGCTTCAGTTCGAACTGTTGTGCCATAATTTCGGGTCTCCTAATACCCGAATTAAGATCATTAAATACTGGTATGGCATACTGTCGTAAAGCTCTATCCCTACCATCAGCAATAAGGATAAGATTTTAAGCAGGGTTTGCTCAATTTCCTTGGATCAGATTTTCGAAGTTCATATCTTTAGTCCTTCTCTGATTTGCCTATCTTCTTCGCTGTCAAAAAGTTCGTTCAATCTTAGGGTCTACAGAGAGTAGGTCAATAATTCGGTCAATACTCATAAACACCTGAAATAATCACAGAAAAATTAAACAGGAAAAATAAACCAAAATGTAAAATTAACAAATTCACAAATAATGACCTTTTAAAACAGTCCTCGGCAACGTCGCCAAAAACTTAGAACGACGAAAATCTGCAAGTGTACACAATCGCAACAAGTAATAAAGTGACAAGTAAATATCGAGTTATCGTACCCACAGGGACTATGAAAAGGATTATTTATGAATGCAATTTAAAACACTTTGGTAAAGAAAAATATTTTGTTTTAAAAAGGGTGATTAAGAAAAATAAGATTTTAAAATAAATAACTAAAGAAATAAATCTCAATTGCACGATTTCAAAATATGATTTAATCAAGATGACATAATTGTGTTGATTTAATTACATTTCTTTAACTTAGAATTATTAAATTCATGCTTATGTTGTTACGAATAAATTCACGGCAACTCGGTAATTTACTAACTTATGAACATAGTCACCTACACAAATCCATTCATGTCTTAACATATCCCTATGTTAATTAAAATGATTAAACAGATTTTAATAAGCAAACATGTTATGGCACATACATACTCATTAAATTGTACTAATCTCTTGCATATCCCTATGTCAATTCAACCGATTAATTAAATCTAATAAGCACATAAAAGACTATGTGAGGTAACAAGGTATTCCTACCTTGAAACAGTTTAATCACAATAATCTTGAAAGTTATACAAGGCAACTGTATCGCCAGATACATTGCTAATTTAACCTTCAGCTACCTTAGAAGAATAAACATGCACTAATTAAGTATTGCGTCCATTAATTAAAATTTCAATCCGTTTAAATAATTAATTTATTAGCTGCCTTACAATTGTAATGCAAGAATAGCTTAGGCATGATTTTACTTAATCAAGCATTTTACCGAGGCCTATAACAGCATAAACACAATTTTAATAATTTAAGCATATGAAAAGCAATCAAACCAACACAAATTAAATTCAACCTAAACTGATTAAATTAACCATTCCAACAACATAAATATTCATAGATATGTTCATCATAACAACAATAAAAATTAAAGAGATAGAGAACAAGAATCAAATCCGGTGTTTTTCCATGGCTTGACTAGATTGCTCCGTCTTTGTTCTTTGTTGTCCTCGCTGATCAAGGCTGCTATGAAGACTTCAATGTTGCTACAAAATGGCTGAAGAATAACCCTTTCCCAAGGGGAGAAATCGGCACAAGAGCAAGGGACTTGCAATTGAAAAATGAGAGGAGAAAGTGAGAGATGAGAGAAGATATGTGAATGAATTGAGGTGTGCTTTGAATGATCAGCCAAGGGAGGTTTTTATAGCTGAATATGACAGCTAAAATTTGCTAAAAATAGCAGCCAAAGAGCCACCCCTTGGCCGACCATCTATGTGGCAAAGTTGATGGCTTCAACTTTGCTAAACATGGCTTGGGGCAAATCCATAAAGCCACCGATTGTGGAGGGGCTTGAATGCAACTTTGACAAGTCTTCAAGGGCCCCTTTGCAAGCTTAATTAATCAGCTAATAAGCTGATTTTGATCAGCATATGGACGGTTTTGGGCTACCCAATCCTTGGCCGGTTCAATTCAATCTGTTCGGTTCAACTGGACCACTTTTTTCATAATTAATTAATAATAATTTATTTAGCCTAAAGTAAATTGGGTATAAATAAAAGTTAATTATATTATGAATTAATACACATAATTGGACTGTCTTAGGCTGGAAATTAATTCACCTCGATACTTCAAATTGCTTCTCAGTTTTGTGCTTCTGGCAGTGTCTACTGAGCCATTTTTCGCCCTTTGTGCAAATCTGTCGAAAATAACCAAAATTCATCAAAAATAATTATAAAATTAACTAAATTTCAACATGTTCATATTTTAAGTGCACTTTAATTATTTTATAAAAATTAATTATTTTTCGACAAGAATTTAATCGAATTCGCATGAATTTAAGTTAAAAAGGGTATGAAAAAGTGTGTCAATTTTTGTGTTTCTGACAATCACGGATAAAATGATCTAAAGATCCACATTTGAAAAAAGCCCGATCAAAAACCGAGCTCAATACATACTTTAATCAAAGACAATGAGAGCCGAATCCTAAAATGCTTTAATAGCTTTCTTTTCTTTTGATTTTCGGTGTAAAGAAGATGTAATGGATTAATTTTGGCTTTAGTTTTATTTAATATAACATTAATAATCTATTTACCATATTAACGTTATTTATAACCATTTAAAATCATTCATTTAATGGTCATTTTTGTCAAATTCCACTATCAATGGTCTAATTACAAAATAAGGACCTCCCTTTAATAAGCCATAACCATTTGGCACTTTTAACATATAGAATACAACTTTTACATTTTCTACGATTTAGTCCTTTTTGCAAAATCGAGCACACAAACGATAAAATTTTCGCACGAAATTTTCACATATATCACATATCATGCTGTAAACACGGAAAATAATATTAAAAATTTTTTTCTGACCTCGGATTTGTGGTTCTGAAACCATTGTTCTTACTAGAGTCTAAATCGGATTGTTACATTGTTTATTTGTGTATTAAAATTAAAAGATAGTAACGAGAATTAATTTGGTGTTGCTTGAAATATTATATTATTCATACAGCCTAAAAAATGATGTGACATGTTATTACTTAATAATTAAACGGTTACTTTTTAAGTTCATATTAACCTAAGTTAAACTTTTTATTAAATCTCAATATGAAAATAAATTACAAAATATAAAGTTGAAATTTAGTTGCAAGTCCTCTTGGACTTACGAGTTATGAGGGTAGGCGAATCCTTTAAATATTTAATTTTATTTATTTGTTTGTTTATTAGAGTTAAATAAAAGTAATAGAGTTAATTTATTGTCTCTTAATGTATTATATTATTATATACTCTAAAATAATATAATGTGGCCTGTTATTATCGGGTGTCAAAAATGTTGATTACCTTAATCTAAGTTAAATTGTTTTTATTAGATTTCATGAACTTGATGATGGTTTAGATCTTAAATACTTATTTTGTAAAATCTGATGTAATTAGTCTTGAGGATAAATTATAATTCAACAAAATAAGTATTATAATTCTTTAAATTTAAATGTTATTATTTATAACTCTGACATAAAATTTAAAATTATAAAATTTTAATATATAAGATTTTTTCTATGTAAAAAGTAATTAATTAAAAATATATATTAAATTATTAAAAACCAAACCTCGCAACGGGAATTTATATTTATAGGGTATATATGATATAATAATGAGAGTTGTGCATTTATATCTCTCAAATTGTACATTTTGCAGAAAAGATGATAAATAAGTTAAAAATTACAGATCTCTCAATTATCATCTCAAAAAACCAAGATTAAAATTTAAAATTAGTATTAAAATTAAAAGGGAGTATCTTGAAAATGCAACACTGAGAACTTGGATTCTCGTAAGTATAGCTATGGCTATGACTATTTTCTTCTCTTCCCTTCCCTTCCCTTCAAGGCTTTAAAAGAGAAGCTTGCAATCTGAAAATTAATAATATGATGCAAATAAACTATTGGATCATATTGTTATTTCTCATTGATCCTTGTAGTAATCGGTTCTGCTTATTAATTAATGCTGTCTTCTTTTTTCCCAACTGATGAAAGAAAGTGTGTGCATCCAAAAGAATACAATGCATCTCCATAGCATATCCAAGCAAAAATTTATATTTCCAAAACAATATCTGCGATTAAGAAACAATTCAAGTTAAAACCTTAAGTAATTGCAAATTATATGATTTGAATTGTTCATGCATTTAGAACTTACATTCAGAATCTGTTTTCACCCATTTACTTCCATCATCTGCCTTTTCTATCTTTTCATCCCCATTGGCAGTGTTGGAGATATGGGTACAGCTCTCTAAGGATTTCTTAGTAGACAGTTTGATGCTATAATTTTGAGGATATATCTTCTTGTGAAGTATGGCCTTCAGCATCTGAAAACTCAAAAGATGAAGTGATGAACCCAAAGACTCAATTCACTCACTTTAGTATATACTTAATTTGTAGTATTCAATGTATTAATCAATGTATCAGTATTAAGTACCTTCTCCATTCCTGATTCCATGACTGCTGGATCCCTTAAACTAATTGGGGCGGGTGAAAATCCACTTCTACAAACAAACATCTTCTTCAAAAGAAATGATAATGATTTTTTCCCTATTGCAGCCTTTGAGTTATCCGAGCACATATCTTTCCCTCTAGTCTGAACCAAACTGCTGTTACGATACTGGAGATGGTGATCATCTTTTCTGTTGTTTGAATTCGAACCATCGGAGCATCCACTGCAAACCCTTTCTTCATCTTCGACCGTGCTCGAGTCGGCATCCAGAAATCTATCAAATGGAATACTAGGGCCTTCCAGATTAGCTGGTGATGTCGGTCCATGTTCTTGAAATATTAAGTTCAACTCTTTTTGAAGTTTCCCTACTTCTTCAACCGTCAGACCATGTAGATAATTGACATGATCTTGTGTAGAGGGGACACTTTGGTGTAGATTTGCCTTCTGATCTGCTTCTTGTTTTATCTTATTTCCCAAAGTTCCAATCGCAAGCAGTCCATGAGGCCAGTCATTGAACTCTTCTTTGCAAGGCTGTTTTGTATGATCTAGAAGATGATGATGATCAGCAACCAAGATTAGAAAACTAAAAAAAATGATCATTAGACAGAAATTATACCGTCTTATTGTTAGAGACAAAACATGTCTGAAGATCAAACATGCAATCAAATGAAAGAACAGTAGTACTTACTATTATCTGGAATAATGTTGGATTTCTTGCTAGTGAGCTTTTTTTGAACCCAGCTGAACATCTGCAACCAAACATTAAGATATATAATACACATGTTAGCGAAAATACAAATGCTAACCAATGAAATCGACTCTCTTAATTCGTTTATTTTCTTACCTTCATTTGGTAACTGCGTAGCTTCCAGAAGATTGATGGTTTTTTTTTTCGGGGTTTACTTAGGGCTTAACAGCAATACTAAACGCCAGTAAAAGCTTAGCTTAGCTGCAATATAAAGTGGAGTTTGAGAAATTCCATAGGTATATATATCAAGTTGGTGTGATTGTCGCTACTGCATGCGCCTAGTTGAGCCAAGGTTCAAGTTCCCACATACTGACTTTGCCACCTCTTTTTCCCTCCATATTCTCTCTCTATTCCTTGACACCTTCCTTTTCCAGCTAACAATGTCTTTTTCCCATTAATTTAAGTGTTCTCTTTTTTTATTTTTTTTCTGTTTACAAGAAGAGTATAATTAAATTTTGGGGTTAAAAATTTAATTTCAAGTTTTAAAAATGGTTTATTTGTTTCCTTAGTACTAGGAATCACCATGTATAATTACCTGAACTCACAAATTCCTTTAAATTAATATAGAACATCTCTAGACCTGCCTACTGCCCCTTGAAATCAGTCACCGATAACATGATGAAGTCTTGTAACATAAATTATTGATCCTCCTCGATCCATGTTTTATTCATAAGATCCATCCATCCGTCATAGTAGTTTTGAAGCTTCATTAATAAGAAACACGTAAGAGAACATTGCCATGCATGAAAGGAGAGTTTTCAGTCACTCAATGCTCACCTCTGTTCTGTTAGAATAGCAACAAGAAACACTTGATTTATGATTCAAAAACACGTTGTACAAATGAACACTCATTGGCTATTTAATGTAGCCATGCTTACATACTAGAAATACTAGAAATAACAATCTAGTCTAACAACTAGATAACTACCTTAACCAACTAACTTCAGCTGTTTAATACTCATAACATTCCTAGTGCTTGGTGACTATCTTCTCTGCTTTTAATTTCATGGCTACTGCTAAGAACCTCAAGATAACTTCTGAATTTCATGAACAATCCTGCTGATAATGGTTTGGTGAGTATATCAACAATCTAGTCTTGGCAAGGAACATGACCAACCTGAAGTGAATCAATTGCAACTCTCTCCCTGACAAAGAACAGATCCTATTCTACATGCTCAAATTTGGAATGCAAAACAGGATTCCCTACAACTGCAATAGCTGTTGAACTATCATACCATACTAAAGCTTTGCTCCTAACTGGTACATGTAACTCAGACAACAAAGACAGTGCCAAATTATTTCAGCTATGACATATGCTAGGCTTATGTACTCAGCCTCCGCAGTAGATCTCAAAACAACTTCTTGTTTTCTTGAACTCCATGAAACTGGATTTCCTCTAAGAAACACACAATACCCTGAAATAGACCTTTGTTCAACAACATCTATACCACAATTTGCATCTAAATATCCTTCAAGCAAAAATTTTAAAGCTTGAGTGAAACACAACCCATGATCCAAGGTATCCTGTAAATAGCACAAGATCCTTTTAAAGGCTTTAAAATGAGGATCCAATGGTTTGTGCATGAATTAACACACTTTATTCACAGGAAAATACAATGTCTGGACTTGTGATCACAACATATTGTAATATACCTACTATACTCTTGTACAGGGACTCATCTTCAATAGGAGTTCTGACCTAAGCTGACAAATTACATGTAGTCACCATAGGTGTGGGGGATCCTTTGGACTTGTCCATGGATGCCTTTCGAAGCAGATCAAGAATATATTTCCTCTAATTGAAAAATAGACCATTTGGATTATAAGTAACCTCAATGCCCAAGAAGTAACTTAACCTCCCTAAGCCCTTCAAATAGAACTAAATGTCGAGCTCCTTAACAAACTGAACTATTACATGTGAGCCATTTCCAGTAACAATAATGTTATCCATGTATACCAAAACATAAAGAAGTGTAAAACCCTCTTGTCGAATAAAAAGAGAAGTATCAAACTTTGAATCCTCAAACTTAGTAGTTGCAAGATAATCTTTTAGTTTATAGAACTAGGCTCAAGGAGCTTGCTTGACACCATATAAAGCTTTTTTTAACTTGCACACCAACTACTTTCCATAAATTCCTTTCTGCTCAAAGCCTGGTGGTTGCACCGTGTAAATTTCTTCATGTAGATCACCATTTAGAAATACATTATTGATGTCCACTTTTTTGAGGGACCACTCCATCGAGACAGCAAGGGCAAGGACCACCCTAATTTTTGTTAGTTTAACCACAGTGCTGAAGGTCTCATGAAAATCAATACATGCTTCTTGCAAATAACCTTTAACCACTAGTCTGCCCTTGTACCTAGCCACCGAGCCATCAACATTCCTTTTTAGTTTAAAAATCTACTTACAATTGACTGCCCTACGACCTTTAAGTAAAGGCATCAACTCCCAAGTTTGGTTTCTGATCAATGCATCATACTCCTTCATCAACAGACATTGGTTCCCCCTTAGTTAAGACTAATGAGAATATATTAGGCTTGAATATTCCACTCTTTGATCTAGTTTGCATGGAATGTAAATTCAAAGAATTAAACAGATGTGACACCTGCTGTTCAAAACCTCCAAGTGGATGATGCTGTCGTTGAGAGCACCAAAAATATCCTATTCCCTGTAAAATAATGAAAAAGAACAGTAAAGGGGAAGTAGGGTCGAATCCTCAGGGATCGGATTATACGAATGCTTGTTTCTTAAAATTCTGGGCAGAATCGTGCCCAAGAAAACCTACGTGGCCGAAAAAAAACAGAATTAAAGATTTGATTTGGAAAAGAATGAAAAACAGAATCTAAAGTTGACTGAAATTGTGATTACAAAAATAATAAAAATAATAAAGAGAGTTAAAGGAAAAGAAATTCTTATTGGTAGATTCCAGTCTCCGGTTGTCTCATTCCGCCTTGGGTTCGATCCTTGGCTTTTAAATGACCCTTCTCAACTCAAGTAAGCCAGTTATAGTGGAAGAGGACGCTTATGCAATCCTTCCAAAACATACAAAGCGGTCGCCTTTGCATATGCTGAAAAGCTTACTTCTTAAGGGCCATGGACGAAAGCGTCAGCCCGTAGTGCGGAAAAACGATGAATACTTGGCGAGAAGGCTAAGTACAGATTCTAGGCCTCAAGAACCATTTTTGGGGAATATTGACAACTTTCGGCTAGATAGGTTTTAGTGGCTCATGATAATGGTGGACAAGAAAATAAATATAAAAATGGAAAAGGGAATTTTATTGAAAGAAAATATGAAGAAACAAAAGCCTAGACTTTCAAGGGGAGAGTGTTTATAGAAAAAGATGAACACCCAATAGAGTCACCTCACCCCTTATTTATAGTGCTAAGGAGATAGTCTAATTTAACTTAAATTCTAAAAAGATAAATACAATTAATTAAAGATAATTAAAATAAACTTCTAAAATTAAATAATCCTAATAATTATCTTAATATTAATTATCCTAATAAAATGGAGTCTTATAAAATAAAATATCTTCTTTTTGCGTTTTTAGTCCTTGTGTCTTCCATGCTTTTGGCACAATCTTTATCCTGCGTCTCATATCAGCCCATTGTGTCTCCAAATTCGCACTTTTGTCCCTTAATTTTGCTTTTGCCTCCAATTCAGTCCCTAATCGATAAAAAGACATAAATAGCTCAAATTAGTAGGATCAAGCCCAGAATAAACACATGATTAATACATAAAAATACGTTATTCTAGAGCATTATCAAATTCCCCCCTACTTAGCCCATGCTTGCCCTCAAGTATGGTTCCTGTCCACTGTGCAAATTAAATCATGCCATGAAAGAAATACTACTCCAAAGTTTTATAAAAATTAGTGAAAATGCATACGAAAAATAAAGAGAACCTTTAGCCTGATTTAAGTAAAATTAAAAAAGTGTTCCAATTAACACACATAAAATTAAGATCGACTTGGATTATTTCATGAAAATTAGGTAATTTACCAAACCTATCAAGACACCCTATTCGTTTTTACCTTTAGTCCTCAGATTTTATTAATATGACTTTTTTTTCTTTTTTTTTATAGAATTTTGATTTAATTTATTTATTTTTACTTAGGAATATATTGAACCTTTTGACGTGAAGAGAGATAACAGCCAAGCACCCCACCCTGGTTACTCAGCCCAACATACTCCAATTTTTTTATTTTTAAAAACATATCGAACCTTTTGACGCGAAGAGAGATGACAGCCAAGCACCTCACCCCGGTTACTCAGCCCAACACATTCTTAGAAATTAATTCCGGTTAGCGAAGTTTTACCTAACACGTCACACAACCTTTTGACGCGAAATAGGATGGCAACCTAAGCACCCTACCCCGGTTACTCAGCTAGTCACGCCTTAAGCTGCACTCATAACCACAGAAACATTATTATTATTAAACGAAATTTTAATTTTTGTGGACTTAGGAAAAACAATCAAGTGTCAGAAATAAGTTTCAGTAACCACCTTAATAGTCATGAAAATATTTTAAGCATGCAATTATATTAAGTGTCCTCTTGTATTTAGGCTTAATCAAATTTACCAAAATCAAGATAGGGTTAACTTCATTAATGATAATTATTTAAACTAAAAGAAATAAAACAGTGGAGATGAAATCTATCAAGCAAAATCATAATTAGCTTAATAGATAAGACTCATGCATGTGGGTCAAAATAGTAGGCAAGTCGTGGTCAAATTCTTGGGCAAGAAAAGAGGCAAAATATGCTTAAAAAAATTATATGGGCAGCAACAACCAAATCAACAGCTAAAATGACAAAATAATAAGGAATGCCTCCCCTCTACTTAAAACACATAGTCCTCGATGTGGAATAAATAAAATAGGAGAAAAAGGTGTAGAGGAACTCCCCATGTAATTACTGTCGTTCATGTATGATAGCAATGAGAACCACTAGTTGCTGGCCAAAAGTGTAGAGTAGGGGCTGTTTGGATGCAGATTTGTCGTTTCTCCTTTCTTCCTATCTTCATTTCGGTTTACCTAGAAGAAGATAATTTTATTAATATCTGAAATAATAAATAATAAAATAAAAAGATAAAATAAAATAAAATAAAAAATAAAATAAAATAAAAATAAAAATTGGGTTGCCTCCCAACAAGCGCTTGTTTAACGTCGCTAGCTTGACGCCTCAACTAGTATTGGGGCTGTTCCAGCTGAATTCTTTCGTTCGTATGGGCTTGGAAATTCTCATTTTTTTATCATGTCCACCATATTTGGGTTTAATCGTCCTTGCGCCTCTTTCTTTGGTTCCGTAATTTCCTCCAAGGGGTTGATCCCTTTTAAGTCGGCAATGGTCTCATCATTCTCCAAAAATGTACATTTGAGATGTTTGGGAAGTGGTTTTAATTTCAGATCTAGTGCCTGCACAACAGAAGGTAGAAGTTTAGTATTCATAGGAGCCAATAATTTATTAACAAATTCAAAATCATCAAACATCATTTTAGATTTATCTCCATAAGATGACTCAAAAGTTTTTTCTACTGATGAGTCAATTATGTCGACACGGTTTACGTCCAAGACTTCACTTGGGTGACTAATAGTGCCATAAACGTTAAACTTCACAATCTCCCCGTCAAACTCTATCGTGAGGGTTCCGCTTCGTACGTCAATCTTAGTATTCGCAGTACTAAGGAAAGGTCACCCCAACAAGATGTCTGAAGACCCAGGAGCATTATCCTCCTTCATTTTTATCATATAGAAATCTGTAGGGAAGATAAGCCCATTAACTTTGACTAATACGTCCTCGAGGACTCCTTCGGGATGCACAATGAACCTATCTGCCAACTGAATGATAACACCTATCTTTGTCAAAAAACTCGCGTTAAGTGATTCATAAATAGAATAAGGCATAACATTTATGGAGGCCCCTAAATCACACATAGCCTTCTTAATTCCTAAATGCCCTATTTTTCAAGGTATTGCAAACATGCCCCTATGTTTACATTTCGCTGGCATTTTCCGCTGTAACACTGCAGATACATTCTCACCACCACTTACCTTTTCATTACCTGTTAATTTTCGTTTGTTGGTGCAAAGCTCTTTGAGGAACTTGGCATACCGCGAAATCTGTCTGATGGCATCTAACAGTGGTAAATTGATCTCGACATTCCTAAATGTTTCGAGGATCTCCTTGTCTTCCTTACTTTTTCGACACTGATTTAATCGTCCTAGGAATGGAGGTTGGATTTTCGGCAGTGGGGGTTTCGCTCAGACTTGTTCGTCATTTTCGGGTTTTTCCTGGGCAATTTCTTGGCCAAGATTTCTGCCAGGAATTGGTTCCATTACCTTTCCACTTCGCAACGTCACTGCATTTGCGTGTTGTATTGGATTAGGTTCTGTTTGTAACGGCAGCTTCCCTTGTGAGTTTAATTTATCAATTGATATGGTCAATTCTCTTATAGATGCCTTGGTTTTCTGTTGAAAATCAAGCATATTAGCCGCTAATTTATTGACCAATGTTTCTAGAGAATTACCTAAATCTTGTGGCTACTGTGGAACCCGATTTTGGTATGGCTGGTTATATCGTGGATTGGCCCCATAACTTAAGTTAGGCTGGTCCCTCCATCCTGGGTTGTAGGTATTTGCGTAAGGGTCGTATCGCCTTTTGGTGGCCCAGGAAAATTTCCCACTGCATCTAAATGAGCCACAGTATCATCATTCAAACTGGGACATGCATCAGTTGTATGTTCAGGGGTAGCACATATTCCGCATACTCCAGCTGTCTTTACTTTTTTTGCAACAAGAGAATTCAGAATATTAGCAATCCTATCAACTTTATCTTCTAAGGTCGAATTACTTAGCTGGTGAACCCTTCTAGGGGGTTTAGGGTTGGCTCAGAATTGCTGAGAATTTGCAGCCATCGTGGAGATTAAGTCTCTTGCTTGTTGTGGAGTCATATTAACCAACGCTCCTCCACTCGCGGCGTCTACCATATTCATCTTCATGGGTTTTAGGCCTTTATAAAAGTACTGAAGCAAAGACTGTTCCATTATACCGTGTTGTAGGCAACTTGCACACAACTTCTTAAATCGCTCCCAGTAGTCGTATAGAGACTCTGTGTCATTTTACCTTATTCCCATGATTTCTCTTCTTAACTCGGCTACACGCGACGCTGGGAAAAACCTGTTAAGAAATAAGTGAGATAGATCAGCCCAAGTTGTAATGGATCCAGGAGGTAAATAAAATAACCATTCCCTCGCTGAATCTGCTAGGGAAAAAGGGAAAGCGCGCAATTTAATTTGATCCTCAGTTACCCCTTGAGGTTTCATACTAAGGCAAACCATATGGAATTCTTTCAAATGCTTGTGGGGATTTTCGTTCTGTAACCCTCGAGAAGTTGGAAGTAGCTGGATCAAGCCTGATTTTATTTCAAAATCAGTATCCATTGTAGGATACGCGATGCATAGTGGTGGTTGCTCTGTCTGTACTTCAGCCAGTTGCCGAATTGTCTGAGCCATAGGTTGAGGTGCTAAATTAGGGTTTTCGTCAATCCTAGTGTTAAGCACTTCTTCAAAGGAATCGACTTCTACTTTTTCGCCTTCAAAAGTTTGAGTAGGGTTTTCGTTAACCCTAGACTCTGCTTCATCGTCGATTCTGATTTCTGGCGGTGGATTACTTTGAGTCCCAACCATCACTGACTGCTTTTTCTTTAGCTTTGTTTCCTTGCGATTAGCTCTTGCAGTCTTTTCAATCTCTGAATCAAATGCAAGAGTTCCTGGAGCAGATCTGGTCATAAGAAACAAAAAACAAGATTAGTACGTTACCGATCCCCGGTAACGGCGCCAAAATTTGATGCTGTTGTTGAGAGCACCAAAAATATCCTATTCCCTGTAAAATAATGAAAAAGAATAGTAAAGGGGAAGTAGGGTCGAATCCTCAGGGATTGGATTATACGAATGCTTGTTTCTCAAAATCCTGGGCAGAATCGTGCACAAGAAAACCTACGTGGCAAAAAAAAATAAACATAACAGAATTAAAGATTTGATTTGGAAAAGAATGAAAAACAGAATCTAAAGTTGACTGAAATTGTGATTACGAAAATAATAAAAATAAAAAAGAGAGTTAAAGGAAAAGAAATTCTTATTGGTAGATTCCAGCCTCCAGTTGTCTCATTCTGCCTTGGGATCGATCCTTGGCTTTTAAATGACCCTTCTCAACTCAAGTAAGCTAGTTATAGTGGAAGAGCACGCCTATGACCACCAGCTCCAAAGATTAGACTTACGATTTTTAGGGAATCTGACTCTAGCCAGTAATCTATGCTAGATCAACGCTTCTCAATGGCGAATCCCACACCATTTTTTCTCTTTGGCACGCCAACCTCTAACGCAGTAAGTTAACGAACTGACTATGCAATCCTTCCAAAACATACAAAGCGGTAGCCTTTGCATATGTTGAAAAGCTTACTTCTTAAGGGCTATGGACGGAAGCGTCAGTCCGTAGTGCGGAGAAACGATGAATACTTGGCGAGAAGGCTAAGTACGGATTCTAGGCCTCAAGAACCCTTTTTGGGGAATATTGACAACTTTCGGCTAGATAGGTTTTAGTGGCTCATGATAATGGTGGAAAAGAAAATAAATATAAAAATGGAAAAGGGAATTTTATTGAAAGAAAATATGAAAAAACAAAAGCCTAGACTTTCAGGGGGAGAGTGTTTACAGAAAAAGATGAACACCCAATAGAGTCACTTCACCCCCTATTTATAGTGCTAGGGAGATAGTCTAATTTAACTTTAATTCTAAATAGATAAATACAATTAATTAAAGATAAATAAAGATAATTAAAATAAAATCCTAAAATTAAATAATCCAAATAATTATCTTAATATTAAATATCCTAATAAAATGGAGCCTTATAAAATAAAATCTCTTCTTTTTGCGTTTTTAGTCCTTGTGTCTTCCATGCTTGCACTTTTGGCACAATCTTTTTCCTGCGCCGCATATCAGCCCATTGTGTCTCCAAATTCGCACTTTTGTCCCTTAATTTTGCTTTTGCCTTCAAATCAGTCCCTAATCGATAAAAAGACATAAATAGCTCAAATTATTAGGATCAAGCCCAGAATAAACACATGATTAATACATAAAAATACGTTATTCTAGAGCATTATCAGTGGAGTAGAGTCAGTATTCCTAGTATGGTCCCTTTCTGAAACTCTTACAGGTTAACTTGTAGTGTGAAAGCCTAACACAACCTCCCTTGCTAAAGAATAGATTGCTATAGAAGAAACTTGTGCTAAACTTGCCAAAGAAGAATCCTTGATTGAGGTTGACAATAGGCTTGAAGAGCACATAGTATTCTTTGGCTCTGAAGTCACAACCACAGGTACATGAGACTGGTAACGAGATTTATCCATAGAGTCCAGATGATACTTTGATTGAAAATCACAACTAAAAGGAAACTTATACTAATCAAATATAACATGTCGAGAGACAAACACTCATATTTCAACATCAAGACATTTCTACCCTTTTTGATTTGTTTCAAAGCCAATAAAAACACATTGCTTTGATCAAAACTGAAGCTTAGATTGATTGAAAGGTCTCAAGTAAGGAAAATAAGCACATCCAAACACTTTAAGTTGTGAATAATCAGGTTTGGCTCTGTAAAGCTTATCATATGGAGTAGAACCTTGTAAAACCATAGTAGGTAATTGATTCACAAGGTGAATTGCATGAGAGAAAGCATTTGGGCAAAACTCCAAAGACATAGAAGCTTGAACCAGAAGAGTAAGTCCCATGTCAACTACATGCATGTGCTTCTTTTTAGCTACCCCATTCTGCTCAGAAGTATGTAGACATGTGATCTTGCGCTGAATGCTAATAAAAAAAAGACCTTTCGAGAGAAAACGATACTCACCTCCCCAATCACTTTGAAGAATTTTGATAGAACACCCAAATTGGACTTGAACAAACTTCTGGAAATGTAAGAAACAACTTGAAACTTCAGACTTAGTTTTAAGAAAATACAACCAAGTATATCAATTGTACATGTCAACAAAGGAAACATAATAAAAAAAAAACCATCTGATCGGGTTTGTGCTGGTCCCCAAATATCTAATACTACCAATTCAAAGGGAAAATAGTACACTGTTTGTGAAGATTCAAATGGTAGCTTGTGAGCTTTGTTTAGTTGACAAACTAAACAAACACAAGACAACTTATTACCACTAAAAAAAGAAACACTACAATCATGAAAAACACAATTAAAAGTGCCAACGCAAGGGTGATCGAGTATTTGATGCCACAACTCAACAAGATTTCCTAGCTAAGTATTGCACACCAACTTTGATGCTGACATATGTTCCTAGCAGTCACACCAGCAACTCCGTTGGAAGCTGTACGAAAAAAATTAAATTTATAGAGTCCATCATGCATGTGGCCTACTAATAGAGTTTTCTCTGTCTGAATATCCTTCACAAAACAAAGAAAAAGATGAAACTTAAAGTAAACTCCATTATCTCTTACAAACTAACCTACTGACAACAAATTCTTACAAATAGTTGGTACGTGAAGCACATTTCGGAGTTATAAGACCCTAAGACCAACCAACAGAGCAAAAAACCCTATGTTAGCAATAGATACTGACTCGTCATTTCCCATAGACACTCTACCTGTACATATGTATAAGTGAAAGCATTCGTGAGAGTAGTCACATCAGGAGTAATGTCATTCATTCCTCCTAAGTCAAGATATCAGACCTGATCCATATTAGTAAAAGAAGAGCCTTGAAGACTAATTGGAATTGACTAAAATTGAGTTTAGGAAGGTGAAACAATCGACTCACAACAATGTGAAATAGATGAGCAATGAGGCATTTGAGTTGCACACCTCTGTCCATCAAAATAATGATAGTTGATTGACATCGAAGAACTTTGATCAACACCAAGAAAATTCTCATAAAACTTGTAATAATAAGTCTGAACCACATGACCAACCTTGCCACATAATTGACATTGTGGTCAAAAACGAGACCAACCACGAGTATTCCCACAACCTCTACCACGAGATCAACTTCTTCCATTTCCTCTGTGTCCTTGCTTGAACTCCTGAGTATAACTCCTGAAGTAACCAACTTGTTTTGTTTGATGTCCCCTATACTCTTTCTGGTGAGATGCCAAATTAGCCTGCATAGGAACCTCAACAAGTAATGGTAACTGTCTTGCTTCACAATCAAGAAGCATTTCAATCAATAGATCAAGTGATACTGGAGTTGCTGATGCAAATACATGAATAGATTCATAATCTATCGAAGCCCCTACCAAAATTATGCTTACTTGCTCCTAATGTGTCACCACACTACCAACTGCAATCAAACTATCACACATACTTTTCACCTTAAACAAGTATTTTTTTTAACAGTAAAAGTGTCTTTCTTTAAAGAATATAACAAATGACACATATTGGAAATCTTGATGCTTGACGTTGCACCAAACCTTCTTTCGATAGTTGCCCAAACTTCAAAGCTAGTACTAGCCTTTGTGAGATACACCAAAACATCATCTATGACTGTAGATAACATCTAAGAAGCTAAAAAATTTATCCTTCTTTTTATGAACAAGAAACGTCGAATTTTCAACTAACTAACCCTCATTGCCAACTACAAATTGTGAAGGAATATTAACTGTGCCTAAAACATATCCTTCAAGATCATACCCTTCAAGAATCAAAAGAATTTGATGTTTCTATAGAAGAAAATTATTCTCACCAAGTTTTATGATGTCATGCTTTGAAAAATATTGAACCTTCTACAAAACCATACCACAATTATCTTGTGAATGGATCTGCTCCCTTGTGTTGGAGGAATGACGAGGAGTATCAATCCCTAGAACCTTCTCCATAGCCATAAACCTAAAAGTGTAAACCTTCGTTACATAAGAAAATGTTGGCTCTTGGTACCATGTTAGAATAGCAACAAATGAAGAAGAAATACTTGAATTTTGATTCAAAAATACACCGTACAAATGAACATTCATTGGCTATTTAATGTAGCCATGCTTACATACCAGAAATACCAAAAATAATAATCTAGTCTAACAACTAGATATCTACCTTAACCATCTAACTTTAGTTGTTTAATACTCATAACACATTCTAACGAAGAGATGTCGTCTACATAAACATTTTCTATTCACATATATGTTAATCAACTATCAATTAGCATATGCTAGAATTCAAAATACATAACACATAATATTTATTTGTATTTATATTGAGTACAAAAAATTTAATTGGGTTTACCATTTCTATCAAAAATTCTTTTGTAAAATGTCAATTTTAAACATAATATTCTAAAATAAAAGATATGTTGAACTTTTTAATGAAGAAAATTTTGTAAAAACACTTTTGCAAAAGCGTAAAGCTAAAAATTTAGGCTCTTAACTTGGATTAAAATTCTAGTTTAAAAACTTGGCTTTTGGTCTGAAAAAGTCTTTATTTACTAATTCTTTTGATTTGAATCATGCTTTAGGTTGTAAAGCACATTTTAGTAATGGTAAATAGAGCTTAAAAAGCAAAATAGACAAATGTTAGGTTTTTTCCCTCTCTTCTCTCTTAAAATCCAACCGCCAAAGAGAGAAAGTTTCAACTTTGTGAGCACTGATCTCTATTGTCTTTCTCCTCCATTGTTAGAGGTTTCTTTTATGTTCTTTGTATGACTATAACTCTCTAGAGCTTTCTACTCCCTCTCTCTCTTTCCTTTTCTGATGCTCTTAGTTGTAAGATCTCGAACGCCCTCTCTTTAACTATTTAACACCCTTCATAACCCTCGTCAACTCCTCCATCAATTGACAATTTGATAGCATTTCATGGTTTCTCTTGCACCACCTTTTTGTTTATGATTGGAGGCCATTAGCTTAAGTGATATATTTTGATTCCAGGTAAAGGTGTTCATGAGTTGAGCTGAGTTGGTTTCGCGTTAGGGTTAATTATAATATTGACACACTCTATGCTTGCACAAGCACAACTTAGATGGAAAAATGGATTAAAATTTTTTCCAAGCCCACTCAAACTTCTAAATAGCTAACCCAAGCTTATTTTAAGATCGCTCATATTATTTTTAATTTTTGAAAAATATTTATATTAAATTAAATTTAATATTTAATAATTTTATATATTTTCATTTATTAAAATTATATATAAGAAACTTAACATTTTTAATATACATTATAACATTAATTATTAATATAGATTTAATATTTATGTGTTGTAAATTATATAATATATAATAACATAATTTAATACATTACAAACTTAAAAAAATGGTCGAGTCTGGCCAAGCTCAGGCCTTGAATGTTCAAGCTTGGTTCATAGTTTAAATAGGCATAATTTTTTTAAACCCATTTTTTAAACCTAATATTTTTTTCTCAAACCCTCCAAAATTTCTAGTGCACTGGGAGTATGAATCAACACAAATAAGAATAATAATCTAGCGGTGTACTGCAAGTGCGATAGGTCGAGCTATAATATTTATAGTGTTACAATAGAACACACGATTGTTCCAAGGATTGAACCTAAGAGAGTTCGGGGACAAAGTGATTATTAAGCAATAAGCATGCAACTAAGAAGTCTAGCTAACTACTTGCTAAGTGCTATATTACGATAATTCATAATCGATGTTAAATTACACTAATTGGCTACCTAACACTAAAAATGATCAAATTGTAAAACAATTAAAGTTAAGCAATTAAGAATTCAATAATCAAAAGTGTCCAGTTGACTTCCTTGTTCTTGACTAGTTTTTGGATTAGGGATCTAAAAAGCTTTAACTTCTAATTGGCTCAATTTTACCTCTTGGTCACCATTTTACCAAATTAAACGATTTAGTTAGGTGTATCTCTTGACCTCAACTAACTCAGAACAACTAACTTGGTGCTCAATAGGATCTCCTCTCGGTCTCACCTATATATATTTTCCCCTAGAGGCATCAATTCTAAGTTTTAAAATTTATTTGATTTAGCCTAGTTTTTACAATTTAGTTCTTGTACCAAAAACTAACTAAGCAACATTTCCATCAATCAACTACCATAAATTTAGTTACCTAACACCATTTTCATAGAAACAACAACCCAACACACATTCAAATCATACATTCAATTAAGCACAAAAATAGGGTTAGAAAAAGCTTAGAGATTTATTAGTGGTTGCTTGGTGAAGATGATGGTGCCAACAATGGAAGTGAAAAATACCAATAAAGTTTATATTTTTAACGACGAAAAAGGAAATAGAGTTAAGCTATATTAAAAGCTATGGATTAAAATGAAATTACGAAGAAAGTTTGAATACCAAAATGTAAATAACACCAATCTATTATAGAAACTAAGCTAACTACCTAACTAACTAAAGTCAGAAAAGAAAACACTAAACCTAACAATAGAGAAGAAGACAACTCCTTAAGCTAAAAGGATAATAATAAATTAAGGAATGAAGTTAGCCCCTTTAAAGTTATCAGCCAAAAGTCTTTTTAAATCTGAATACAACCCAAATTTTGGAAAAAAGTTCCCCTGAAAGTTTTATTTTGATTGGGATTGGTGTTGGAAAAAAAATGCCCCTATAGTAAATTTTCTCCTTGTTAGGCCTTGGTTTCACGAAACCCAAAATAGTAGTTAACTTGTGGATCCTCAGGGATCTTGGTGTTGCGACACCCACTCTTCAGTGTCGTAACATCACTGCAGTTGGCCTTAATTTTTGTACTTCAATACCTTCAGGGATATCATGACTTCAGAGGCTTGGTATCGTGACGTTGGCTTAGTTTCGCAACATCCATCCCTTGGTATCTCAACTCTCATGCCAATATGCTCCATGTTGATTTTGTGTTGAAATTTTGAATCCTCAAGGTGAAAGGTCTAGGTGTTGTAACTTTCACGGTGTTAGTGTTACAATCGCAACACCCATTCTAAATGATGTTTCCCTCAAAGTTGGACCATTATCTTCTCCCTACACCAACTCAATCACAATGTTAGGTTCCCCATGGCACCGTTTGGCCAATTTTCTCTCGAAAGGGGCAAAACTAAGCAAAAATGTTAATTAAGGTTTGAAACTAAAAATCGACAAAAACATATAAAATATACTTAAATTGCTTTAGAATAAGCTCCTCGAGTGTACTAGAGAGCCTAATTTGATTTATCAAATTATGACAGAGCATGCACCTTTAGGCTTGGACAGGAAACCGAACCTAGCCCTCTCAAGCATTTGACACCATCCATGAAAATCAAAAAAATAGTTGTGGATCCCTCCACATTAGCTAACTCTATTGCTAGTGTCGCCATTACCAATTTGTTTAAAATTGACACAAAGCTTCTAAACAATTCAAATCCTAGCACGCTTTAATATTTGACATGAATATTACCAATTTCTTGATTGGTGAGTGGATATTGGTGCTAATAAATAAATAAAAATACTCACAAGCATGCAAGATCATTACCAACTGATAGTATTTCAACGAAGTAATTTTGTTAAGCAAGTATTCTAATAATCAAACCTATAGAAAAAGGATTAACCTAAATTAATAGCTACAACTAAGCATGAAATCTAAAGAAAATAACAATAAAAACATAAAAAATAATAATTAAAAAGACTAAAGTAAGTTAAATTAATTAACATACAATAACATATCAATGCAAAAGTAATTACTTAATGATCAGAATGGTAGTGATTAGGCAAATATTTTGTGTTAGTTTTGATTTTCAATTATTTTGATATAAGAAAATAATCTCTTTAATCAAGATAATCTTTTATGTTATATGTTAAGCCTTTCAAAATTAATTTCAGGTGGTTCTAAACTTATTTGCGAGACTTAGAAAATTTCATAAGCCTTAAAGTCTCCTAAAAAGTCATTTGAAATTGTTTTTAAGCAAGCCTAGAACCATGTTCTGATACATATCCTAAATGTATCAGAACATACTGAGTTAGTAACCTATTGACTTGAAATGTACTGGAACATATAGGTAAATGTTTCAATATATATATACAAGTATCAAAACATGTCCTTTAATGGTACGGAACATAGAAAGTTAGTAAGCATTTTAAGGCAACAAAATGTATCAGACCATAGGTGCAAAGATATCGGAACCAAACAATGAGGTATCAAAACATATCAAACAATGAGAACATAAGAAACTCAAGACAAAAATGTATCAAAACCTCAGCTTGAGGCATCATAACTTATACCTAGGTTTCGATACATGTGTGATAATCATATTTTTCAAAGCACGTATCAGCACCCTAAAGCCGATGTATTAAAACATGTCATCTGCAACTGCACTTATTGCTCGGATTAATAGCTCCAACAACTCTAATTTCTCTCAAAAAATTCCAAACGTCCAAAAATTAGTTGGAGGGTATAAATGCAAAATTGATAACACTTTAATACACAAAGGAGATATATTCAAGCATAAAATTCAAGAGAAACACTTCAAATTCTTCATTTCTTACTTTTGTATTGTTCATAATCTTGGAGATCATATTATAATATCTTTTACTACTTCTATATCATTTTATTTAGAGCTCCAAGTTGTAAACACACATATATTATATGTTGATTGCTAGTTTTCTCATATTTTCTTTTTTGTAAAAAGACTACTAACAATTGTTTGCATTTAGAGCTTCAAGTTGAAATTCTATTATAGGTTATAAACAAAGACATCTTTTCAAGTTTCAAATAGACACTCCCTTAACATTTTATACATTTTGTATTTAGAGCTGCTCATTGATCCTTTTTTAAAACTTGGAGTGTAACACCCATATTCCGTCTACGTTCCCGAAATAGAGGTCTGAGTGTTACAGAACTAAAAACAATTATCTTAATTCCATAATAAGTAATCAATTAATTTAAGAACATATATCATATTATAGAAAAAAATGCACATGGTCCTTATTTCGAGTTTTCGGGGCCCTAATATTACATTAAAAGAAATTAAGGATCAAACTGAGACAAATAAGAAATTTTTGAGAAAAACATGAAAATTTGATAATTCAAGGGTCACATGGCCATATATATGTCATTTCAAAATAAAGCAAATACAAAAGCAAACTAGTTAAATATATATGTCACTTCCGGTTAACACACAGGGACTACTCCACAATTTTCCCTTTTTCTCGATTATAACCTTTTGATTCAAGTCTTTATCTATATAATAATTAAATACAATCTATTAAATTCACATATATTTACAACTCAATTTAATACATATAACCCTTAAATTCTCATTAATTACACATGTTCCCTAAACTTTTACATTTAAAACAATTTAATCCCTTTAGTTAAAATTTCCAAATTAACAAAATTTTTCAATCTCTCCAAGTTAACCGAATTTTACTCTAAGCTAGGAAAGTCCACACTTATTCACTAATTATACAATTTCCATGGAATTTTAAGTATTTAATCAATTTACTCCACCTACTAAAACTATCCCAAAAATTAACTAATACACTAATCAAAGTCAACAACTAACACTTTAATTCCATCATTTCACATTCAAATTAACAAAGTTCATCAATGGTAACATCTCAAATTAACAAGCTTTTGGATATCTAGACTGAGTTTCAATAATCTCAAAAACAAAAAAAAAACAAAAAAAAATTCAAGAAATAAAACTAAAATAAGCTTACATGCAAAGATCATAAGCTAGTCGAACCTCAAGCTCCTAAAGCTTGATTTTCTTTCTTTCATTTTCGGTGAACAAACAATGAGAGAATGATACAAATTCTTTTGTCTTTTATTTTTCTTTAATTTAAATATATAATTACCATGTTGCCCTTAATTAAAACCTTAAAATTCCACAATTAAAATGCACTTAACTGTCCATCAATAAATATTATGGAAAATTGACTTCATAAGTCCTCTTTTATTTGATAGTTAAGCTATCAAATCATTATAACTCAATTATGTCTAGATTTTGAACCTTTTATAACTTAGTCCTTTTTCTTAATTTAACTAAGTAAACATTAAAATTTCTTTACCATAATTGTAGTAGGACCTTAATTACCTTGTCATATTATAATAATGATATTTACGAACCGACATGCTGGAATTTATGGTCTCAAAACCACTATTCCGTCACCATTGAAAAATGGGATACTACAACTCTCCAATCTTAAAGGAATTTTCGTCCTCGAAAATCTTTCCAAAGAAAAGATTCGGATACTGAGACTTCATATTTTCTTTCATTTCCTACGTTATTTCTTCAAGCCCATGACTTTGCCATAATACTTTAACCAATGGTACAGATTAATTTCTTAATCTTTTTGTTTATTGAGCCAATATCTTTACAGGTTCTTCATCATAGGCTAAATCAAGCTGTAATTCAATTTCTTCTATAGAAAAAAACAATGAATTAGATCGGTATCATCGAACATTGAAACATGAAAAACATTGTGAATTTTGTCAAGTTTTAGAGGTAGAGCCAAATGATATACTACTAATCCTATTCATTCAAGGACTTCATATAGCTCGATGAATCTAGGGCTGAGCTTCCTCTTTCTGCCAAATTGTAACACTCTCTTCCAGGGCGAGACTTTCAAAAATACTTTTTCACCTACATGAAACTTGATATTTTTCCTTTTCAGATCAACGTAAGATTTCTAATGATCGGATGCAGCTTTCAAGTTATCTCAAATAATTCTGACTTTTTCTTTAGTTTCCCGAACTAAATCAACCTCGGTTAACTTCTTTTCACTCAGCTCAGACCATAGTGGACTTCTACATTTACGCCCATATAAAGCCTCGCATGGGGTCATTTTAATGCTCGCTTGATAACTATTATTATATTCAAATTCAACTAATGGAAAATACTTTTCCCAGCCGCCTTCAAATTCAATTATACAACACCATAACATATCTTCTAAAATCTGAATGATTCACTCAGCTGACTATTCGTTTGCGGATGAAAAGTGGTGCTAAAATTCAACTTCGAGCCTAAAGCTTCATGCAACTTACCCCAAAATCTAGAAGTAAACCTCGAATCATGATTTGATATAATTGACAATGGCACTGCGTGTAGTCTCAATTTTAGAAATATATAACTCAGCTAATTTCTCAAGTGAGTAATCAATTTTAACAGGTATAAAGTGAGTTGATTTTGTCAATCTTTCCACAATCACCCAAATAGAATCTTTTCTTTTCAGAGTAAGAGGTAACCCTGAAACAAAATCCATAGCGATTCGTTCCCACTTCCATTCAGGAATCATTATTGGTTGTAGCAAACCCGATGGAACCTGATGCTCAACTTTCACCTGTTGGTAAACTAAGCATTGAGACAAATATTCTATTATTTCTCGCTTCATACTAGGCCACCAATAACTTCGTTTCATGTCATTATACATTTTTATACTCCCAGGATGAATCAAATCAAACAATTGCAGCTAACTCTAAATCGTGTGTTGGGTAACTCATGAGGCTTCAACTGCCTAGAAGCTTAGGCAATTACTTTTCCACTTTTCATCAAACAAAATCTTAAACTGCAAAAAGACACATCGCTATATACAATAATTGTTTTCCCAAATTCAAGCTGAATCAAAACAGGAGCTTCAGTTAACATATTCTTCAACTACTTAAAAATTTGCTGGCATTTCTCTGTCAAAACATAACTAACATTTTCTGTAGCTGTTTAGTGATCGGAAATGCTATAATGGAGAAGTTTTTAACAAAATGAAAATAATATCCGACTAAGCCCAAGAAACTTCGAACTTCAGAAACATTCTTCAAAATTTTCCAATCAACTATCGTAGATATTTTATTTGGATCAACCCTAATTCCGTCAGTAGATATAACATGTCCTAGAAAACCAACTGCCCATAACCAAAATTCACATTTGCTGAATTTTGAATAAAGTTATTTTTCATGCAAAGTTTGCAACATTACTCTTACATGTTCGGTATGATCTGACTCATTCAGTGAATAAATCAAGATATCATAAATGAATACCACAACAAATCAATCTAAATACGGCTGAAACACCCTATTCATCAAGTCCATGAATGCCATAGGAGCATTAGTCAAACCAAATGGCATCACTAGAAATTTGTAGTGACCATATCTAGTTCTAAATGCAATTTTCAGTACATCTGGCTCTTTAAGCGTAGCTGATAATATCCAGATCTCAAGTCAATCTTTGAAAACACTATAGCTCATTTTAATTGATCGAACAAATTATCAAAACAAGGTAACAGGTATTTATTCTTAATAGTGAATCTATTCAACTGTCGATAATCTATACATAATCTCATTGACCCATCTTTCTTCTTCACAAACAGAACCGGAGCACTCGATCGAATAAATCTGTGATCTAACAACTCTTGCAACTGTACTTTTAACTCTTTCAATTCTGTAGAAGCCATCATGTATGGTGCTATCAAAATTAGAGCTGTTCCAGGCACAAGTTCGATCACAAATTCAACTTCCCGAGTCAGTGGCAACCCAGCAGTTCTTTAGGAAAAAATCATCATATTCTTTGACTATCAACACTTGATCGATTTTAGATTCTACCACTTTTGAATCAAGAACATAAGCTAAATAAGTTTCACATCTTTTTCTAATCAATTTTTGAGCTGACAATGCTGAAACTACATTTGTAGTACAATCGGTCCCATCTGCCCTAACACAAATAGATTCACCATTCCGACGCTTCAAACTAACTTGTTTCCTTCAACAACTCACTATTGCATCATGCTCAGACAACCAATCCATTCCAAAAAATGAGATCAAAATCATCTAAAGGTAACAAATCAAACTAGCAGGAAAATTTTAACCCTGAACTTTCAGAGGACACGATTTACAAATCTGGTTAACTAAAACACATTGACCCAGTGGATTTGTTACCTTAATAGTGCAATCAGTGGACATAATAGGCAAATTCTTTTTGTCTACTAATGCAGTGCATACATAAGAGTGAGTTGCTCCTGGATCAATTAATGCATATATATTAATATCAAAAAGAGAAAATGTACCAGCAATAACATTTGGGGCAATAGCTTCCTCTCGAGCTCTGATTACAGATGGTCTGGCTAGTGCTCTCACTTCAAATCATTCATTCATATCACTAATATTTCCTTGACCGGAAATAGTATTTTTATCATTTCCAGTTCGTCTGCCTCTCTGTGAGGTTTCTTTGGGCTTGCTTATCTGATTGCCCAAATCATTTTTCCATTTTGGATAGTCACGAAAGAAATGATCAGTATATCCACAATGGAAACAAGCTCTCAAATTTGATCGACATTCACCAAAATGCCTCTAGCCACAATCATAACAAACAGAAACGATTCTCTCAACATTCCTCACACTTTTGACACTAGCTATTGGAGTGTTAATAGACTTCAAATTGCTTTGCTTCGGTTTATCTCTGCCAGTGAACTCTAAAGGGGCAATCAATCGACTTGTTTCATTTCTAAACTTCTTCGATGGAACCATTTGCGCAAACTTAAACGTTCTCACTTTTTTTAAAATCTCAAAATTTCAAATATAAATGTTTTTTGCTCTTGCAAATTTCTTCAATTTTTTGAGCTCGTTCTACAAATTCTCGTAACTTTAACGCTGCCACTGACATACGAATTTCATCATTCAACCCATCTTCAAATCTAATACACATTTCTTCTTCATTTGACACTATTTTACAGGCATACTTGCTTAACTGCATAAACACCCATTCCTACTCAGCTACAGACCTATTTCCTTATTTAAGTTCAAGGAATTCTTTCTTTTTCTTGTCAAGAAATAACCATCTAATGTACTTTTTCTTGAATTCAATTTGGAAGAAATCCCAATTAATACAACCATTTGATGTCATTGTGCTCAAAATGTCCAACCATGAGTACACTTCATCTTTCAACAATGATACAACACATCTCAAACAATCTTCAGAGTGCACATCAAGTTCGCAAAAACTATCTTCGTATTCACTAACCAGTACGCAGCCTTTACCGAGTCATCGTCAACTTTGCCTCTAAATTCTTTAGCTCCATATTTACGAAATTTGTCAACAGACAATCAGGTAACTGTCACAGGTACATAACTTTGAGGGCACAAGGGTGTGGAGCAAGCACAGCAAGGGGTGGAGGCTGCGGAGTTACAGGGTTTGCTTGCTTAAATTCATTGAACCACTAGCTCATCATCTCGAAAAAACACATTTCTCATCTCGTGTAACAATCTAACTAATTACACACAACCGTATCACAGGCCATGTGACTCACTGACTTGATAGACATAGCCACTGACTTGATATACATGACAATGTCACGGGCCATGTTTCAGACCGTGTATGGTACACGGTCGTGTGGCATCCCGTGTCCCAGGCCGTGTGTACCAAAATAAACCTTCAACATTAAGTTTACCAAATCATACTTACTTGGACACTAAGGAACCCAATTACTAACCATTTCACCTATTCAAAACACAATTAAACATACTTAAAACATGCCAAAACAACCATCTAACGTGCCTAACCAATATACCCTCATTGGTACCACATTTTATAATTTCCAATATATTAAGAAAACATCAAATATTCATGATTCACATTCATACAAATTTTGTTATATTTGAACTAATATTTAACTATTTAAACAAAAAAGTATTATACTAAAGCACATACCAAAACAATCACAAAATTTCCCTATATATGTCATTAGAAAATAAAGCATCACACCACCACTCTAAACTACATCATTCAACAACTACACATCAAAGTATTCATCTATTCATTATATATATACTTGTTCCATCATCATCACAAAATGCACCCTAAGAAACCATAAATTTCACTCATTAACTACATCTTTCAACATTCATGCAACTCATAAATTCATCTATATATACATGCCACTACCAATAAATAAGATGCAAAAACTAACGACTTAGATGGATAGTGTGAGCTGGTTGATTGATCCCTCCAAAAAGTCAGCAATCATTATCTACAAAACAACCCAAGAAAACCTATAAGCTTACTTAGCTTAGTAAGGACATAGTATAACATCTACCCTAAATATAATTCAACTTGGTCCACATATTAAGTAATTACTCAAAGTTTCAAGAGCATAAATGGTGAAATGTTGAGACATTATAATGCATTCAGGGGGTACCGAAGTACAAACAGGGGCACGTATGTACATTCAGGGGTACCGAAGCACAAACAAGGGCATGCATGTGCATTTAAGGATATTGAAGTACAAACAGGGGCACATATGTGCATTCATATATAACCTATTACCAGTTGAATTCCATCATTTTAGAGTTTTTCCTTAATTTCTTACATATCTATTTATCGATCTAAACTTTTATTGTAATATATATATGTATATAATCAAACTGGAAACAAATAGCAACATAATTGAAAATTTTATTGCAATAAAAAGCAAGTCACTACAAACTTTTACTTAAGTTAACACGCAGGGACTACTCCACAATTTTCCATTTTTCTCAGTTCTTGTCTTTTTTATTTAAGTCTTTATCTATATAATAATTAAATACAATCTATTAAATTCACATATATTTCCCACTCAATTTAATACATATAACCCTAAAATTCTCATTAATTATACATGTTCCATAAACTTTTACTTTTGGAACAATTTAATCCCTTTAGTTAAAATTTCCAAATTAACAAATTTTTTCAATCTCTCCAAGTTAACTGAATTGTACTCTAAGCTAGGAAAGTCCACACTTATTCACTAATTATACAATTTCCATGGAATTTTAAGTATTTAATCAATTTACTCCACTTACTAAAACTATCCCAAAAATTAACTAATAACTAATCAAAGTCAACAACTTAAACTTTAATTCCATCATTTAACATTCAAATTAACAAATTCATCAATGGTAACATCTCAAATCTTTAACAATTTCAAAAGTAAAGGTTTGTTGTAACATCCCAAAATAGGGCCTAGTCAGAATAGTGGTTTCGGGACCACAAATCTGACGTTAAAATAATTATTTCATGATCATTATAAGGTCTAAGATATTAAAATATCCATATGTTAAATTTTCATGAAGAAATTCTATGTGTAAGGTGTCCAATTGGAAATTAAGGACTAAATTGAATAAATTACAAAACTTGGGTTCTAGAAGTGTAACATCCCAAAATAGGGCCTAGTCGAAATAGTGGTTTCGGGACCACAAATATGACATCAAAATATTTATTTTATGTTTATTATGAGGCTTAGAATATGAGTATATGCATGTGTTAAAGTTCCATGAAGAAATTCTAAGTATAAGGTGTCCAATTGGAAATTTGGGACTAAATTGAATAAATTGAAAAACTTGGATTCTAGAAGCAATTTGTATGAAATTGCTTTAGATTATGAATTAGAAGGTCTTGGAGAGCAATTTTCCCAAATTCTAAATTTTTGGACAAAAATGGGTTTGCATGGATGAAATTTTAAAGAAAGGGCCATAAGGGCATTTTTGGTCCTTTGTCATTTTAATGAATTAAAATGGGAAAAATCAAGCAAAAATCATCCATTTTCTTCTCCATGGCTACCGAAAATTGAAGAGACACCATAGCTAGGGTTTTCAACATTTTCAAGCTTAATAGTAAGTACTTCCAAGCCCTGTTTTTCATGCTCTTCATATTTTTGATATCTCGGTAACTTGCTCTCTCCATTTCTATCCATATTTCATGCTAGGGTTCATGTTTAAAAAATTACCCATGCATGAGTTGCTTGTATTTTGATGGATTATGGAGGAATATGAAAGATGAATGTGTATTAAACATCTTTTCCTAGTTGATTTTCATGAAAAACCCTTATAAGGACTATTTTGCAAAAGATGTAAATGTATGGTAGAAATGAGAAAATAATGGATAATGTGGGCTACCATAAAAAGGAAAAGTATTCGGCTAGGCTTGGGTAAGATAGAAAGTGTATGTGTTTTATTATACGAGCCTAGGGACTAAATCGTAAAAATGTGAAATGTTAAGGGCAATATGGTCATTTGGACCGATAGTAGATATTAAACTTGAAATACATAATGTAGTGTATTAATGAGTTAATGGTTTTTATATAGACCTCGAGGAACAAATTCCAAAAGTCAATCGTGGTAAACACAAGGTTTCGGAGTAACCGAAACACAGCTCCAAAAAGAATACCAGGTAAGTTCGGATAACTTAAAGTAAACCCCTAATATGCATAATTGTATGATTTATGAATGCTTGATGATTGCATTTGTTATTGGTATGAAATATCATAGAAATGTATATTGATGTTGACATGTGAAAAATATCTCAGTGGAAGTTGACAAAGGGAATTCGATGGATAAACCCTCATTGGCATGTGAATTGAGATCCTGCATCTGTTGCAGCAAGGATTTAGCCCAGACGGGTAATCCGAAATCTCAAGTATGAAAAAGGAATCTAGCCCGGACGGATGTTCCTTAAATGACCAAGCCTCCCGAAAAATATGTGTGCATGATGGATTCAGCCCGGACGGGTAATCCGATTAAGGTCTGAATTTAGCCTGGACTGGTAATTCAGATTTGAGCTCATTAAGGGTCTTTGTCGTTATAAGGGATTTATCCTGGACTGGTAATCTCGAAAACACCTTATGAGTTCATATAATGGGGGGATTTAGTTTGGACTGGTAATCCTGCCATATGATGTGAGGTTCGTGGGAATGTATATATGAAATGACCATTTGTATGAATTGACGGATAATGGGTATTCCATCGAGATTTCCTAGAAACTCAAAGAGATTAACGTGGTATATATATGTGAATGAAATGTTGAATGATGAGCTCATCTAGTTAAAATTTCATGATACATGATTATGTGACCAACTCATTGATTGAGTGTATGTGAGAGGAAATCATTTCATAATAGATGATTTCATGGTTTAAGTATGGATGTATGCTAATTACTCGGTAAGTTTACTTTTCAGTTATTCGAGCTTACTAAGCATGAAAATGCTTAGCCCCTCTCTTTTCCCTATTTTACAGAGCTCGAGGACTTATAAGGATTGGAAGACGGTTGAAGAAGCAACACACTATAAACTAGTCAAGCTTTGGTATAAAGACACTTCTATTTTGTTAGTGGCATGTATAGGCCTTTGAGTATTTTGTCATATGTGTCATTTGAATTGCCAAATGAAGGCATGTAAAGATGTATTCATCTTTTTGTAGAAGGCCATGGAAATTGGCATATTTGGAAGTAGGTCATGACCTACCTTTATATGCATGTTTATGTTCTTATATGATGGGTCGTTACCAATTAGCAATGAGTCACATGAACGAGCCAATTTCGGACGAATTAAAGCAACATGGGAACCCATAACATTAAAGAGGAAATAACCATTTATGTATGAAACCAATGATATGAGGTTTTCATACAACTATTTTCATTAAGATTATTTACAAATGTAAAATTATGTTTTCTCTCAAACTTGGTAACTACTAAGCACAAGTAGTAGAAAGGGGTGACTAAAGGCTTGGAAAATAGCCTATTAAGGTCCACATGGTTAGACACACGGGCGTGTATCTAGGCCGTGTGTGACACACAGTCCATCCCCATGGGCATGTGGTATGACTGTGTGTCCCCTGCACCTAAAACTTTAAGTCAAATTAGCACACGGCTAGGACACACAGGCGTGTGTCTGGGTCACGTTAATTTAACAGAATGCTCAAGTTTTGGACACGGGGTGAGCCCACGGGCGTGTGTCTTGGCTGTGCTTAAAAGTCAATGTTGCCCACGGGTTAAAGGCATGGACGTGCCCTAGGCCACACGGACGTGTCACATGGGCGTGTGACACTTCTAAATAAGAAATTTTCTAAAGTTATTAAATGTTCTCGTTCCTATCCCTAACTATCTCTATGTATATTTAGGGCCTTGAAAGCCCATTTAAGGGACAAGATGTGAATGCCTAAAATTTTTAGATCTGAGTTTAATCTGGTGAGTCGATTCAGTATGTTTTAAATGTAAGGTTCCGGTAATACCTCGAACCCTATCCTGATAATGGATACAGGTGAGAGGTGTTACAAGAAGCAATTTGTATGAAATTATTTTGGAATTTTAAATAGAGGTCCCTAAAGAGTAATTTGCCCAGTTTCTAAGTTTTTGGACAAAAATGGGCATGGATGGAAAATTTAGAATGGTTAGTAAGGAAGGGCATTTTGGTCATTTGGTTAATTAATGAAATAAAAAGGGAAAATCAAGCAAAAATTCACTCATTTTCTTCTCCATGCTGCCAAATTTGAAGGAGTCTCCATAGCTAGGGTTTTCCAACATTTTAAGCTCAATAGTAAGTGCTCCCTAGCCCCGTTTTTAACGTTCTTTGTATTTTTGAGATCCTCGTAACATGCTCTCTCTATTTCTACCTATATTTCAAGCTAGGGTTCATATTCAAAAATTTACCCATGCATGAGATGTTTGTGTTTTGATGATTTATAGAGGAATATGAGAGTTTAAAGGATAGTAAACAACTTTCACTAAGTAGTTTTTCATGGAAATAACTTAAGGGATCATTTTGTAAAAGTTGTGAAAATGGGTAGAAAAATGTAAAATGAAAGAAAATGTGGGCTGCTATAGGCAAGAAAAATATTCCACTAGGCTTGGGTAACTTAGAAATTTCATGCATTTCATTATACGAGCGTTTGGACTAAATTGTAAAAGTGTGAAAGGTTGAGGGCAAATTGGTCATTTTGCTCGGGGGTGAGTCTTAAGCCGAAACTGAACAATGAGAGGTATTAACAATTTATTTTTTTCTGATATAGACCTCGAGGAACCAATTTCGGAGGTCGACCGTGGAAAACAAAAGGTTTCAAAATAATCAAGACACGAATCCGAAACGACCACCAGATAAGTTCGTATAACCCGAAGTAAACTCTTAATATACTTAAATATGCATGTTTTTGAATGTATGAAAATTTAGATATTCATTGCATGATAATCCATGAAATGTGCTAGTGTAAATGAAAGATGATAAAAGTCCCGATTGAAATAGAAAGGGAAATCCGATGGATAAATTGTGGTTTACATGACATGAGATCCTGCATGTGTTGCAGAAAAGGATTTAGCCCTAATAGGTAGTCCAATGATCTCAAAATATAAAGCATCTAGCCCGGACGGGTGTTCCTTGAGTGATTGAGCCTCCTGAAGAATATGGGTTCAATAAGGATTTAGCCTAGACGGGTAATCCAATTGAAGACTGAATTTAGCCTGGACTGGCAATTCAGATTCGAGCTTATGAAAGCAATTGTTGTAAAATGGGATTTAGCCTGGACTAGTAATCTCGACATTGCTCTATGATTTATTACTACAGGGGATTTAACCTGGACTAGTAATCCCGTCGTAAGATGTAAGGTTCGCTGGAGTGCATTCTTGAGATGATCACTTGTACAACTTGACGGTTATTGGGCTATCCATCGAGATTTCTGAGAATTTCAACGGGATTAACATGAGAAATAGAGATGGAAATATTAAGTTGATGAGCTTATCTAAGACTAATGACATGATGTATTGTTATGAGACCAATTTGATGATTGAGTGCATGTGATAGGGGAACTATTTCATGCTTGTTGGAATTATTGCCTAAATATAGTTGTATGCTAATTAACCGGTAAGTTTACTTTCCAGTTATCCAGACTTACTAAGCATATAAATGGTTACCCCCTTCTCTTTTCCCTATCTTACAGAGCTCGTGGACTCGTAAAGATTGGAAGACGATTGGAGAATCAACACACTATCGACTTGTCCCGCTTTGGTATATAGATACTTTTATTTTATTTACTGGCATGTATAGGGTTTTTGGTTATTTAGTTATATGTGTCATTTGGCTAGCCAATGTAAAGGCTTAAATGGTATTCTTATTCTTTTTTATATGACTGTGAGATATGGCTCATATTGATGTAGATTTTTAACGTACTAATGATGCATGTTTATGTTTAAATGCTTCATGAGATACGATGATGAGGTTTATCATGGATGGATGATTGAAATGGGACCTAATAATTTGAGGGTGGACATAGTATATAATGGTATATAGTTATAACATGGCCTAAGTGTAAAATGTAAAATATGCTATGTAAATCCCTAATTCAAAAAGGATAATCTAGCATGTACTAAACCGATGAGATGAGGTTAACATGCAATGAATTATGCCAATATTGTTTAAGAGTATAATTAGGTCATATTAAATACCACTGAAGTCTTTAAGTGTGTATAAGTGATAGAGGGTGACCAAAGGTTTGGAAAATAGCCCTAGTAATATCCACACGGGTAGACATACGGGCATGTGTCTAGGTCGTGTGTGACACACGGTCAGCCTCATGGGAGTGTTCCCATGGTAGTAAACACACGGGCAGAGACACGGTCGTGTGTCTCAACAGTGTGATAGACACGGCCTAAGCATACGGCCGTGTGCCTCAAAATGAATGATGAGGTCATAAACAGAATGTCCGGGTTTTTGGACATGGGCGATGACATTGGCGTGTCTAGGCCGTGTGAGGGACACAGGCGTGTTCTTGGCCATTTGAAAACCTTGTAGGTTCGAAATGAAAAATAAATTCAAATAATTCAACACGGGTGAGGGGCACGGGCTTGTCCCCAAGCACACGGGCGTGTGCTTTACCTCCACACGGGCGTGTGAGGCATAACCCTAGGAATTATACTAAAATTTTCTATAGTTCTTGGTTCAGTCCCGTATAGCTTTTAATGTATGTTTTAGACCTTGTAGATCCATAATCGGGACACTATGATTTTGTTTGGTCAGTTTTAAATTGAATGAAATTTTATAACCCGTATTTTTTAAAATATCTGAGTATGTGTTCAGTAACGCCTAGTACTTTGTCTCGGTGTTGGGTACGAGTAAGGGGTGTTACATTTAATGGTATCAGAGCTACTGTTTAGTCAGTTCTAGGACTAACATAGCATGTATTGAGTATAACTATACATGCCATTACACAAGTTATGATAGTGTGATATCTTCTAACCGTTTTTAATTGTATTTAAATATAGTAAATGTCTTCCAATCAAGCTCAAGATGAGTCTAAGGGAGCCGAGAGCCATGCTCTAGCTTCCATTCAACGAGCTACTGCTAGTAGTAGTAGACGGCTTATGTCTGAAGGCTGGGAAGAGGCAAGAGCTGCCTTCTTCGAGATGATGGATGAATGGTTTAGGGCCCAATATACCACGACCTCTTCCGCCCGTTACTCGGTCTGAGGGAGAAGTGCCACAAGGTATGGCACCCGTGAGAATTGTTAAAGCCCCCGTGGACAAACTTAGGAAATATGAGGCTAAAGAGTTTAGGGCTGAGGTTGAGGATGATGTGAAACGAGCTGAGTTCTGGCTCGAAAACACTGTACGAGTTTTGGACGAATTGTCAAGTACACTCGAGGAATGTTTGAGGTGTGTTGTATCTCTTCTGAAAGATACAACATACCATTGGTGGAAGACGGTATCCTCAGTGGTATCGAAGGAAGACATTACATGGAAATTCTTCCAAGCTAAGTTTAAAAGGAAATACATCAGTTAAAGGTTTTTAGACTCGAAGCAAAAGGATTTCTTGGAACTCAAACAAGGAAATAAGACTGTGTCAGAGTATGAAAGGGAATTCGTAAGGTTAAGTTAGTATACAACGGAGTGGGTCCAATCAGAGACAGAAATGTGTAAGCGCTTTGAGGAAGGCTTGAATGAGGAAATTAAATTACTGATCGGGATCCTTGAGATACGAGAATTTACCGTATTAGCTGACTGGGCCAAGAAGGCCGAAGATCTAAATAATAAAAGCTAAGAGAAAAGCTCGAGTTTCGAGTAAGATGTCTAGCGGCAAAGCACGCTCCTTCCCCACAAAGAAATTGAGAAGTCATCAAGAATGCTCCACTTTATCAGTAGGATATACGGGTAGAGCAAGAAGCTCTAAGTGGTATAACCCAAAGTCTTCTTCCCCTATGGTAACTAGTGTGAGAAGCGAAGATGATCAAAAGCCGAAGTATAAAAGCTTCAACAAATTTCACTTTAGAGAGTGCCGAATGAAGATTGGTGCGTGTTTCAGATGTGGGTCTCCTGACCATTTTCTCAGAAACTGCCCGGAGCGAGCTAATAAAGAGGTTAAATTAGCCCCGCAGCTGAATGCTCCTATTTTTCGAGGTATACATTCGAGACATTTTGGAAGTGCAAGTGGCAATCGAACTGTTGCTAAGGATGCTACTACAAAATCAAAGGCTCGAGTCCCGGTAAGAACTTATGCAATACACGCTCGAGAGGAAGCCTCTGTTCTCGATGTCATCACATGTACATTTTCTATCTATAATTCTCGTGTTATTACCTTAATTGATCTAGGATCAACCCATTCGTACATTTGCATGAAATTGGTGTTTAGCATGGGTATATCTGTAGAACTTACGGAGTTTGTGATTAAGGTGTCAAACCCTTTAGGCAAATCAGTCCTGGTTGATAAAGTCTGTAAGAATTGTCCCTTGACGATTCAAGGTCATTGCTTTCCGACAAACCTTATGTTATTTCCATTCGATGAGTTTGGTGTAATACTTGGCATGGATTCGTTAACTGTGCATGATGTAATTGTAAATTGTGGTAGCAAGTATATCGAATTGAAATGCTCAAATGGTGAGATTCTCTGGATTGATTCAAGTGAGTTGGATACTTCCCCAGTTGTGATTACCTCGATGATGGCTCAAAGGTATATGAGAAAAGGATATGAAGCCTACCTTGCTTTTGTGTTGAATACTAAAGAATCTAAGTTAAAGCTGGAATCAGTATCGATAGTATGCAAGTATCTGGATGTGTTTTCGGAAGAGCTACCCGAATTATCTCCCGTTAGAGAAGTAGAATTTGGTATTGAGCTGGTGCCAGGGACAGCTCCTATCTCTCTTGCTCCATATAGAATGGCGCCAACCGAATTGAAAGAGTTAAAAGCACATTTGCAAGAACTGACGGATAAAGGTTTTGCAAGACCAAGCTTTTCGCCTTGGGGTGCTCCAGTATTATTTGTAAAGAAGAAAGATAGTTTGATGAGGCTATGTACAGACTACTGACAACTTAACAAGTTAACCATCAAGAACAAGTGTCCATTGCCTAGGATTGACGACTTTTTTTATCAATTGAGAGGAGCCACTATGTTTTCTAAGATAGATCTGAGATCCGGCTACTACCAATTGCGAGTAAAAGAGTCAGATGCACCTAAGACTACTTTTAGAACAAGGTATGGCCACTATGAATTTCTTGTGATGCCTTTTAGGTTAACAAATACACTGGCTGTATTTATGGACTTGATGAATAGGATATTCCGGCCATACTTAGACAAGTTTGTTGTTGTGTTTATTGATGACATCCTGATTTATTCCAAGGATGAGACTGAGCATGTAGAACGTCTGAGAACGGTTTTACAGATCTTACGGGACAAACAGTTGTATGCTAAATTTAGCAAGAGTGAGTTTTGGCTCCGAGAGGTTGGATTCCTTGATCACATTGTGTTAGGTGATGGCATCCGAGTTGATCCAAATAAGATATCTGCTATTGTTGAGTGGAAACTGTCGAAGAACGTAACCAAGGTTAGAAGCTTTTTAGGCTTAGCCAGTTACTATCAACGCTTCATAAAAGGGTTTGCGATGATTGCGACTACTTTAACGAGATTGCTGTAAAAAGATGTTAAGTTTGAGTGGTCAGAGAAATGGCAGCAGAGTTTTGAAAAATTGAAGACATCACTGACCGAAGCTCCAGTTTTAGTGCAACCCGAATTGAGAAAAGAATTTGTGGTCTATAGTGACTCATCCTTAAATGGATTGCGTTGCGTGCTTATGCAAGAGGGAAAAGTAATAGCATGTGCTTCGAGGCAACTAAAGCCGCATGAGAAAAATTATCCAACACATGACTTGGAGCTAGCTGCCATTGTATTTACCCTAAAGATTTGGAGACACCATTTGTATGGTGAAACTTGTATTATATTCACAGATCAAAAGAGTTTGAAGTATTTGCTAGCTCAAAAGGAATTAAATCTGAGACAACGAAGACAGTTAGAATTGATTAAAGATTATAAGCTGATAATTGATTACCACTCAGGAAAGGTGAACGTAGTCGCCAATTCCTTGAGCAAGAAGTCCTTGTTTGCATTCAGGGCTATGAACACGCATTTGGCGTTATCTGATGATGGTTCGATTTTGGCTGAGTTAAGAGCTAGACCGATATTGCTCCAAGAAGTTTGCACAGCTCAGATCAATGATAGTGACTTGCAGGCCAAGAGAGCACAATGTAAGACGGGCGTTGAATCAGATTTTTGGGTTGACTCTAATGGTTGCTTGATGTTTCGAGATAGGGTCTGTGTACCCAAAGATGAAGAGCTTATTCAAAAAATTTTGCAAGAGGCACATGATAGTTGTTTTTTCATTCACCTGGGAAGTACGAAAATGTATAATGATTTAAAGACCATGTACTAGTGGAATGGTATGAAAAGAGATATCTCTGAATTCGTGTCGAAATGCTTGATATGCCAAGGCTGAACATCAAGTGCCTTTAGGTTTATTACAGCCTGTGATGGTTCCTAAATGGAAATGGGACAGGATTACTATAGATTTTGTGACAGGATTGCCGTTAACACCAAAGAAGAAAGATGCCATTTGGGTTATAGTTGATAGACTAACGAAGTCGGCTCATTTTATTCCTGTACGGACAAATTTCTCTCTTGACAGATTAGCCGACTTGTATATATCCGAGATTGTGAGACTACACGGAGTACCATTGTCGATCATTTCAGATAGGGATCCAATATTCACTTCGAGATTTTGGAAGAAGTTGCAAGAAGCCTTCGGTTACGGCATTCCACCCACACACTGATGGTCAGTCTGAGCGGACGATTCAAACTCTCAAGGACATGTTAAGGTGTTGTGTCCTTGAATTTCAAAGCAGTTGGGAAAATATTTACCATTGATGGAATTCGCCTACAATAACAATTTCCAGACGAGTTTAAAGATGGCACCTTACGAGGATTGTATGGCGAGAAGTGCTGGACTCCATTATTAGGCAGAGCTCAATGAAAACCAAATTCACAGAGTTGATTTAGTCAGGGAAACTGAAGAAAATGTGAAAGTGATACGCAACTGTTTGAAAACGATGTCGGATAGATGGAAGTCATGCGCTGATTTGAAAAGAAAAGAGATCAAATTTCAAGTTGGAGATAAAGTATTCTTGAAAGTGTCTCCATGGAAAAAGGTATTGAAATTTGATCGAAAAGGCAAATTGAGTCCAAGGTTTATTGGACCCTATGACATTACTGAGAAAGTTGGATCGTTAGCTTACTACTTAACATTATCATCCAAATTAGAAAAGATTCACGATGTTTCCATGTATTTATGTTGCATAGATATAAATCGGGCCTCTCTCATGTGATTTCACCGACGAAAATTGAGATCATGACTTATTGTGAAAAACTGGTCAAGATTTTGGCTTGGGAAGTCAAACAGTTGAAGAACAAAAATATAGCCTTGGTGAAAGTTTTAAGGCATCAACACGGAGTAGAAGAGACTACATGGGAGCCTGAAGAAACCATGAGAAGTCAATATCCGAACCTGTTTACTGGTAAGACTTTCGAGGATGAAAGTGCCTAATGGTGGAGAAATGTAACGTCCCAAAATAGGGACTAGTCAGAATAGTGGTTTCGGGACCACAAATCTAACGTTAAAATAATTATTTCATGATCATTATGAGGTCTAGGATATGAAAGTATACATATGTTAAAGTTTCATGAAGAAATTCTATGTGTAAAGTGTCCAATTGGAAATTAATGACCAAATTGAATAAATTACAAAACTTGGGTACTAGAAGAAATTTGTATGAAATTGTTTTGGAATGTTAGTTAGAGGTCCTTAAAGAGTAATTTGCCCAATTTCTAAGTTTTTGGACAAAAATAGGCATGCATGAAAATTTTAAAAAGGTTAGTAAGGAAGGGCATTTTGGTTATTTGGTTAATTAATGAAATAAAAAGGGAAAATCAAGCAAAATTCACTCATTTTCTTCTTCATGCTGCTGAATTTGAAGGAGTCTCCATAGCTAGGGTTTTCCAACATTTCAAGCTCAATAGTAAGTGATTCCTAGCTACGTTTTTAATATTCTTCGTATTTTTGAGATCCTCGTAACATGCTCTCTCTATTTTTACCCATATTTCAAGCTAGGGTTCATATTAAAAAATTTACCCATGTATGAGATGTTTGTGTTTTGATGATTTATGAAGGAATATGAGAGTTTAAAGGATAGTAAACAACATTCACTAAGTAGTTTTTCATGGAAATGGCTTAAGGGACCATTTTGTAAAAGTTTTGAAAATGGGTAAAAAATGTGAAATGAAAGAAAATGTGGTCTACTATAGGCAATAAAAATATTCGGCTAGGCTTGGGTAACTTAGAAATTTCATGCATTTTATTATTTGAGCCTTAAGACTAAATTGTAAAAGTGTGAAAGGTTAGGGGCAATTTGGTCATTTTGCCCGGAGGTGAGTCTTAAGCCGAAAATGAACAATGAAAGGTATTAAAAAATTATTTTTACTGATATAGACCCCAAGGAACCAATTTCGGAGGTTGACCATGGAAAACAAAAGGTTTCAAAATAATCGAGACACGAATCCGAAACGACCACCAGGTAAGTTCGTATAACCCAAAGTAAACTCTTAATATACTTAAATATGCATGTTTTTGAATGGATGGAAATTTAGATATTCATTGTATGATAATCCATGAAATGTGCTAGTGTAAATGAAAGATGATAAAAGTCCCGATTGAAATAGAAATGGAAATCTGATGGATAAATTATGGCTTACATGACATGAGATCCTACATGTGTTGCAGAAAAGGATTTAGGCCGGACGAGTAGTCCAATGATCTCAAAATAGAAAGGATCTAGCTCGGACTGGTGTTCCTTGAGTGATTGAGCCTCCCGTAGAATATGGGTACAATAAGGATTTAGCCCGACGGGTAATCCAATTGAGGACTAAATTTAGCCTAGACTGGCAATTCAGATCCGAACTTATGAGAGCAATTGTCGTAAAAAGGGATTTACCCTGGACTGGTAATCTCGACATTGCTCTATGAGTTATTACTACAGGGGATTTAACCTGGACTGGTAATCCCGCCGTAAGATGTAAGGTTCGAAGGAGTGCGTTCTTAAGATGTAAGGTCATATTAAATACCATTGAAGTCTTTAAGTGTGTATGGGTGATAGAGGGTGACCAAAGGCTTGGAAAATAGCCCTAGTAAGGTCCACACGGGTAGACACATGAGCATGTGTCTAGGCCATGTGTGACACACGGTTAGCCCTAGAGGCGTGTTGCCTGGTCGTGTGTCCCCTGCACCTAAAATTTTAGGTCTGTTTGCGTGGTAGTAAACACATGGGCAGAGACACGGCTGTGTGTCTCAATTGTGTTATGGGCATAGCCTAAGCACACTGGCGTGTGCCTTGGCCGTGTGCCTCAAAATGAATGATGATGTCATAAATAGAATGTCCGGGTTTTTGGACACAGATGTGTCTAGGCTGTGTGAGGGGCACGGGCCAAGGACACGGGCATCTGCTTGGCCGTGTGAAAACCCCTATAGGTTTGAAATGAAAAATAAATTCAAATAATTCAACTTGGGTAACGGACACAGGCGTGTCCCTAAGCACACGGGCGTGTGCTTTACCTCCACACGAGCGTGTGAGGCATAACCCTAGGAATTATACTAAAATTTTCTATAGTTCTTGGTTCAGTCCCGAATCACTTTTAATGTATGTTTTGGACCTTGTAGATCCATAATCGGGACACTATGATGTTGTTTGATCGGTTTTAAACTGAATGAAATTTTATAACCCGTATTTTTTGAAATGTCTGAGTATGTATCGGTAACATCTCGTACTTTGTCCCGGTCTTGGGTACGGGTAAGGGATGTTACATTTGGCCTATTTAGCCTAAGTTGCAATAATCTCAAAAACATAAAAATTTCAAGAAATAAAACAAAAATAAGCTTACATGCAAATATCATAAGCTAGCTGAATCTCAAGCTCCCAAAGCTTAATTTTCTTTCTTTCATTTTCAGTGAGCAAACAATGAGAGAATGATACAAATTCTTTTCTCTTTTATTTTTCTTTAATTTAAATATATAATTACTATGTTACCTTAGTTAAAACCTTAAAATTCTATAGTTAAAATGCACTTAACCGTGCATCAATAAATATTATGGAAAATTTACTTTATAAGTCCTCTTTTATTTGATAGTTAAGCTATCAAATCATTATAACTCAATTATGTCTAGATTTTGAACCTTTTATAACTTAGTCTTTTTCTTAATTTAACTAAGTAAACATTAAAATTTCTGTACCAAAATTTTAATACTACATTAATTACCTTGTAATATTATAATAATGATATTTATAAAATGACATGCCAAAATTTTTGGTCTCAAAACCACTAATCCGTCACCACTGAAAAATAGGATATTACATTGAGGGTTTTAGTTAAGCCATAAAAACTAGGGGGAAGGTTCTATCTTAGGCTTAAGAGAAGATATAGTGATGCAAAGGTTATACCTTTTCCTTGACAGGTATTAATTCAAGTATAGTGAATTGGGAAATCCTTGGTTGAGCTATATCAAGATAATAAAGCTATGCAATTGGTATTGAACCATTATAAATCGAAATGTCCATAATATTCTATGTTCTTTTATTTTAGAGTAGTTTGCAAGAAATTTTTAAATTCCCAAGTCACCTCCTCTTGGTATTTTCAAGCCTAATAATTGGCATCATATCTTGCTCTCCATCGAAGGTTTCACCACTAGAAGAGACAATTCAAGGCAAAAATACCAAGTTTGAATATGGAACAAGATTTTGATTCAAGTAGCTTAGGAATGGGCCAATTCATTGTAAGACCTCCTTACTTCAATGGTGAGACCTATTCCTATTGGAAAACAAGGATGAATCTCTTTATTCAAGCCAATGATTATCATGAGTGGAGGATTATCTCAAATAACGATTTAAAGGTGCCTAATGATGAAGATGGGTGGGAAGAAGGTTATAAGAAAAAGACTTAACTAAACGCCAAGGCCATACACACTCTCTTTCGTGCATTAGGGTCATACGAGTACAATAAAGTGCCTCAATGTCAAAGTGCCAAGTTAATTTGGGACAACCTTGCTACCACTCATAAAAAAAAAGCCAAGTCAAGGAATCTAAGATTGATTTACTCACAGTGCATGCTTTGTCAACTAATGTTTTCCTACCCCTTTAGATATATTCTACAAAGTTGATTGGTGTTCTATAGGTCACCTAGAATATCTTGCACAAACCTAAACTATCATTTCACTCAATAAATGTGTTTTTGTTCTACGATGTGAAAGAAAATGATAAGCACCCCTACCTTGAATAATGGATACTACTCAAATGTTGTCTTGAGTATGATTAAAAACACCAAGTTGTCAGGTATGACTTATACAAATCTTGCAAATATATACAAATACAATTATATTAATTAACGGGAATAACGAACTACATTGGATGCAAATATAGAATCAACTTACCTCTTTATTAGCTCGTCGATTGATTTCTCATTGTATCCAAGTATGGTCCCTTCTATAACACGTAGGATCCAAGCAACCCCTAAATCTGTTCAAATATACAATACAAAAGGGATTATAAGTATTAGTATTGAATGCATTTCAAGATATTATATATGAATATAAATTTACCTTATATTAAGAGGGAACTCTCATGGCAAAAAAGAGATGAGTGCTAACCACGACATTTGTATCCATGTTCATATTTGCAAAAGCAATCAATAATCGTTTATTTTGTCCAAAGATTCTCAAGTCGCCCTACAAAGCTCCCTTTAAAGATACAACTGAATGTACCAAATGTATCAAAATACTTTAGTAGATAAAGATACATGTAATAGAGCATTCATCTCCTCCATAGTTACATATAGTGGAGGGGCTAATTTGATAAGTTTCTCCAACCTTGTGCATTTCACCCAATTCTCATCTAATTCATTCTCTTTCTTAGACAACATGACACCCAACAACTAATTACACTCATACTTCGCATTAATGCTACTAGCTTCAATTATCACCTGTACATTGATTGGAATGTCGATTATTAAATAAACATCTTTTAGCATTATGGTCGCTTCCTCGCATGGAAAATGGAATGTATGTGCTTCTGATCACATAGAAACTAGGACTCTTCAAGCAGTCTACATTACATTCATTGGCCTTTAGGAATTTTTAATTATGTTAAGCACAAACAACTCATTCTTCCCACTATTCCAAATATCACAAAAATAATATTTAATTTCAAAATCTTAAAAAATTCTTGCAAAAATTACAAAAGCTAAAAAATGAATCGAAAATTGTACCGTATTGACGACATAGTTTGCCACATGTTCTTCCTAAAACCTTAAAGGAATAACTCTTCTCCTAGAAAAGAAGTAGAAAACGCAAATTATTTTAGAGTTTGAGGGATCTTTTGTGAAAAGACAAGATAAATGGGTGGGGTATTTATGTGACATGAAGTCAATGGGTGTTGACTTCCCTCTTTTAAATGGTTTAGATGTGCCTACAACAAATAAATTTCCTAGTTAAGCTTCACAACCTTGAACTTGACATAGGAGTTAAGGTTCCATTGATTATACTTTGTAGTCTCTCCTAACAAACATGACAAAAAATGTATTGAACTTGATACTTGTAATTGCCGAAATATCCCTAAATAAAATTATTCAAAAAACTTAAAAACATATTTTAATAAATAATAAGAAATTTAACAATAATGAAGTTTTAAAAACCTTATTTATTATTTGTTTGAGATAAACAATTTTCTATAATATCGTATATTTACTTTATATAAGTATTGAATAAATTGATTTTTTATTGGAAGTTATAAGTTAGAATTATATAAGAAGTTATAAATAGAATTGATCATTACACTTGTAAAACACTAAATAATTAATTGAACTCAAGTTGACAAATCAAAATATATGAGAGTCACTCATCAAAATAAATATAACTCAAATCTACACAATAATATTTAAACCATCTATTATATACTTACGAAGATATAAAAATTTTATTAAATGTCTATCAATATTATGAGTTAAAACTCTCGTGATTGATCTAGTAGTAAAATGATATTCATCCATAGAATTTATTTAGGTTTTGATCTTTTAAAGAAGTGGCAAGTATTTATGTGGCAACTTCCTTTAGATATAATGAATATGGCATATATATGAATATTAACTCTTTAATTGTATAATATCAAAATAAAAATAATAGGGAGAGAGTGAGGTATAGAAACCATTGGCGTTGGCGTGGTTATGCCTCTTACTTACCCAACCACCAAGGACCTACTCCATCTCGCACCAACCACCCCCACCATCGCTAAAACACTCCATCAGCAAAATCCTCTAAATCTAATATATACACGCATGCGCACCTCACGACCTCTTTGTTCTCTACCTCATTTAATCAGTGAGGAGGGTATCATTTTATTCGAGGGAGAAGTACAGAAAATTATATTGATTGATGACAATAATATAAACTTTTTGGGGTCATGAAAATTTTTCATTATTTTATATCACGGAAACACGTAACCATATATAATGTTTGGAAAAAAAGAAGAGGCTAAGGACCTACCTCTTCCACTCTCCACCCCTTACTGATTTGATTGCATTGACTGATGTTTAAATATTAAGCTGAAAATACAGCTAACACTTTACTTAGAGCATAATAATATGTTATTAAACCAATTAACCACTAGCATTACACACCTGAAAGCAAGTGCAATATATATATGCTACTTATGATGAGACGAGTGTTACCAACATAATCCTAGGAAATTACAATAACAATACTTACTAAAGCCAACTATATCTTCAGCCTAGATAGTTATGGACTTAGTTGATTAGTGGTTGCCTAAACCAAGGGATCGGTGATTAATTAATTAAGGGAGGGTTTGGGTAGGCAGTACATATATTTGTGGTTAGTGTAAAAATATTAGTGGTGATGAAATTAAATATTATAATAATATTATAGTATGAGACAAAAAATAAACTAAACGCACTATATTATACTCTACTGTCTATCTAAACTCATCTTAAATTTTGAAGTTGAAGGGCTACCAATATTGTTTTATTTTGATAAAAGAAAAGATCAATCATTAATTATTTAAGGGTAAATTTAAATAGATAATACATATATTTATAGTTAATGTAAAAATATTTGTGATAATGGAATTAAATATTATAATAACATTATCATATGAGATAAAAATAAACTAAATATATTATATCATCCTCTACTATTTATCTAAACTCACCATAAATCTCGAAGTTGAAGATCTACCAATATTGTTTTATTTTTGGTAAAGTAAAACTAATCAGATAGGTTGATTTGATGGAGGAAGAAAGTAGGGCAGGAGGGTAAAACATGCACGTGAAGTTGTCGCTGCTGATAACATGGCTCCATGCCTAAATTCATAATTGCCTTTTGTCAACAAATTACATCAGACTCAAGCAACGCAAGTGAGTGGCCCCAGCCAGATGTTAGCACCATTCCTTGGTCGCTGAAGCTTCGACCGTACCGACCAACACGTGTCTCTAAGGGCTTGGTCTTCAAACTTTAAAGTTTATTAAAATATTTAATTTCATTACTAATTTACTTTTGAATTACTACACTTGATATAATATTTTAGTTACTTTGACAAAAGAAAAATATCTTAAATACTCATTAATAGTGTTCAAAAACTAATATTTCCTATGCAGTATATTTGAATTTTAAATGGTAAAATTAGTATGCCAACTTCTTGAGTATTTATATTTGATTCCATATTTATAATGATTGATTTTGATGATAAATATTTTTATGTAATATTAAAAATAGAGGATGAGAATAATATAATTTAAATTTGTGTTAAATAAATATTTGATAGAAATTTTAACAATTACTTTATACAAATCAATATTATTTATATTGATTGTTTTATGTAACAAAATGATTAAGAAAAAATAAAAATATCGAAGTCCTCCTAAATTTAAGTCAGAGATGACGGCATTTAGAATAATGAAATTGTATGAAAACAATCGCATACCTCATTTTGCAAAATAACCTGTCTAATCTATAGGTCTTTGGGTTTTATCCATTTTATAAAATGTATAAAAAATAATTAAAACACACGTATAAAATGTTTCAAAAGTTAGACGTTTTACATAGATACAAAATTATACTATTAACATAAAAAAAAATAGGAATACGATCTTAAATGTTATTATTCTCCAATTAATTTCTATGTACGAGACTATATGCCTCATAAATTCTCAACCAAAATCTTGGCGATCATGCTAGTCTAAGGCAAGCCCGAGGACTCTCCCTCGAAAAGGTTCAACAGAGCCAACAAATAAATCTAATCTTAAAATTTTCAACTCAATTTACGATGTTGGCTTGGCTATTTCGTAATTATAAAGCTTCATTAGACTTACCCAAATTGGCAAGTAACCCCAAATTTCCTAAATTGATAATCTAAACAGTAACATGTACATGTGATTGAGAATTGAGACATATGGACAAGTCTTCCAATCAAATCAAGCTTCTATGTGAAAAGTACAAGTTCCCATATTCCACAGGTAAACAAGTAGCCAAATTGTTTTTTTTTTTTTTTCTACTTAGATATTTTCAAAACTTAATTTTAGTCAATAAAACTGGTCTAGGAATCCTTAATTAAACCTTGCTTTATCGTTTAATTCTCAGGTTTTACATGGGATCCAGTAACCTATATATCGTAGTTGGTTATTGTGCATTGCAGCATCCATGGGATAATATATTTAAATATAATAGTTATCATGTGGTCGGGTTGAATTTACCAAATTTAATTTTTTATATTTAAAACTAGAGATAAAGAAGAAAGATCAAATCTCACAGATATGAAATCAATAATAATAATAACTTCTGTTGTGATTAGGGATAAGTAGACGATTACCTAGCCAACATTTAGATCCGGCTCTACCCAAACTTTTCTGGTTCACTCCAACATTCCCCACTGTCCGATTGTTCTTTGAGCGGTTTTGGATATCAAACGGACCTCCCGAAGGTAATTTTAATGTGACCGATTTCCTCCTTTGCAATCGGCCAAGAACAAAGACACCGTTGCTCTAGCTAATTGTCCACCCCTTCCAAGTGTGATTTCTATGTTATGTATGGCGTGCCTAAGGGCATATCGGTTGAAGTAGATTCTTCTTTTGATCGATCAATCAAAACCCCTTCCCAAACTGTACAAGCTTCTTCCAAAGCATACGACTTTCTGGATGTAGATGATGATATCTGTGACACAACTAAGTTACCTTTAAGAAAAATAAATAAAAAGGAAGAGTCCTATTTGAAACGATACTAAGAAAAATAATAAAAGATGATAAGAAAAATAATAAAAGATGATACAACCTATATCATAAAATGAAAAATAAGCAAATATCATTTGATTTTGAATCTTACAATCTTAATAAAATCGAGCTTGCATCTACCTTAGCTAAAAAATAAACTTTAGCTATTCATAATTTTAAGAAGAAATTGAAAGCAAGAAAAAGAAAAGTTCATGTATTACCTAGCTATTTCTAAAATTCATCTCTTATAGGAGTTTTATCCTAACTTTCTCCCTGTAATGATAGTCACAAAAATAAAATTTTAAAATGATAAATTCCTAAAGTAAAAGATAAAAGATAAAAAAAAATTTAAAATAATAAAATAACGTAATATAATAAATATCTTTCAAGATAAATCTTAATACAAAACGACCGTTAATCTCATGGTAATCGACTTCAAACAAAATTCCTCATGTGTCACCCATCTACACATGCCTATGCCTTGATCATTAATCATTCATGTGACAAATGCACAAGTTCAATCCAAATTCTAATATATTTACAATGTAAATTGTACCTATCAAAGTTAAAAAGAAGGGTAAATTAAACCAACAGTCACTCAATTTTGGGGTAGCTGACAAAACAACCACTCAACTTTCAAAAAATAACAAATCAGTCACTCATTAACATCTTCTGTCACAGGCTTAACGGGATAGCTAACGTGGCCAGTTAACTAGCTGATGTGGCCAACTAACTTTCCATGTTGGACAAGTAGTCAAAGGGTCAAAAAGAACGAAAAGATGATTGGTTTAGGTAAAAGGAAGAATAAAAGAAGAAATGGAGAAGAAGAAGAAGAAAAGAAAATGAAGGAGCTTCGTACTAGCGATTCCCAAGGCCAACGCCCTCCTCCACATCATGATCACCGAGGTTCCCACCATAGTCATCAACCTCGTCAAAATCGAAGTTAACTCTTCTGTCCTCAACAACAAGTTCATCGCCCATCGACTGACCAGAGGAGTAATCACCGGAGACAAATAAACTTGACTTTGTATCATAATTACACCAATCTTAAACCCTAGAACCATTGTGAAACTAACCTTAACGTCAACTGTAATATCCCTTTTTTGTGGTGTCGAAAACAATGATTGCAAGATCACAACTCCGATATGTAAGGTGTTTTATTATTTAATTAATGCTTATAGAGTTATATGATGGTCATATTAAAATATGGTTAAGAAATTTTAATGGTTAGGTAGTTAATTAAGTAAAAAGGATTAAATCATAAAAGTAGTGAAAGTTAGTTGTTATTAGTAAATTGAGTTCTATAGCTATAGAAACTTAGTTGGTGGCCTTAAATGGTAATTAAACCATTGCTAATTATGGTGGATAGTTAGGGGTAAGCATATTTTATGTTTTATAAGTTTAATTAAAGGGTATTATGGTAATTTAATAAAAATAATAAAAGAAACAAAAAGATGATTAAACTATCATCTTCTTCAATTGTCCTCTTCCACCATCGAAACACCATGTTTATGTAAGGTTAGGGTTCGACCAAGGTTTGGATGCATGCATATGAGTAATTTTTATACTGTTTCTTGTAAATTTTATGTTTTTGATATTATTACAACTAGGTCCAGCTAATACGTACCTCCGTTTTTAAAACTGTCAAAGATTTTAAATGATGTCATTGATGAAACCTTGTTAATTTGGATGTTACTTGATGGAGTCGAAATTATAAGTGTTAATTTGAATTATTTTATTAAGTAATTTTGTTAGTTTTTTTATTAAAGGATTGAATTGAGTAAATGTTAGAATTCATAGGGAAATGTTTTGAATTTAGAATATATATGGGCTGAAAATAAGAGGGTAAATATTCGGCTAGCTGAATAATTGGAAAATTTTGCTAAAATTGGAGATTTTAAGTTTAGGGAAAATGTATAATTAATGAAAAGTTAAAGGTCATATGTATTGTATTGAATGTGAATTTAATAGATTGTATTTAATTATTATATAGATCAAGATTTGAATAAAAAATAATAATCGAGGAAAAGGAAAAATTGCAGAGTAGTCCCTGTGTTTAAACCGAAAGTGCCTAGAGGTAAGTTCATAGTTATTTGCTACTTAATGTGTTTCACTCGTAATTTGTATTGTTATCTTCTTGTTAATTGAACTCTTTGTGTGTACATGTAAATATAATTTAGTTAATTATATAATATTAGGAATGCAAGTATCATGTATATTTATGAAATTGAGAAGTGGTTATTAGTAGTGCCTCTTGGATTTAAAATGAATTGTATGAGACAGTAATGTGTTCTAATATGTATACAGAAATGTTGAAGTGCCTTCATTACACCTCGGTGCCCCTGTATACACTTTGGTGTCCTTGATTGCACTTCGGTGTTCTTGTTTGCACAACTGTGCCTTTAAATGCACTCTGGTGCTCCTGACAGCACATTCGTGCCCTGAATGCACTCCCGATGCCTCTAATTGCACACTCATGCTCCTGATTGCACTTTGTTGCCCCTGTTTTGCATCTAGGATGCCCTTAAAAATGGAGTGAGGTTTAAGTATGTAAACTTAGTAATGATGAATTTGATTAAATGATACAAAGAATTACATGGAATTTACATATTCTAGTTATGATGAATTTCTTGAAAACTTATAGACAATGCAATTAAGAATTTTAGTTATCATGTTATAATTTTTAAGTGATTGCATTACTTAAAGCAAGTCAAGTAGATTTTACACTATAATCTTACTATGCTATTTAAGCTTAATGATTTTTCTCATATTATTTTGTAGTTAACGATTGCGGACAGCTTGAAGGATCAACATCAAGCTCACACTAACCATTTACTTTTGGTAGCTTATAAATCTCTTTTTGAGTTGTGGCATGTATATAGGTTTTGTTGTAAGAATGTTAATATTAAAAGTTTTGGAAGATATAAAAAGTTATTTAGTACTTGTGAATATGTTATATAATGGTGAATGGTAAACTTTAATAGTATGTTTAAAAGATAAGAATATGGTTGGTTATGAATGTTGAATGGAGGTTTGTTAATGAATAAAGTTTTGGTGTAATATTTGAATGTTTGGTTATAATTGAGGTACCTATGAATAGTACATTGGTTAGAAGTTTAGGTTATTAATTTTGATATACTTTAAATGTATATTTTGATTGTTTTGGTCATGGGATGGTTTGTGTTTTAGGTGTACCTTATTGGGCAAGTTTTGGTTTGATTTTAGCTTGTTTAAGGGATTAATTTAGAAGCATACAGTCTGGGACACTGGTTATCACATGGCTGTGTGCTACACATGGTCACCCCACACAGCCATGTTTGCTCTGTTAGTTTTAGTGCAAGTTTCACACGGTCTAAGACACAGGCTGAGACACGGTCATGTGTCTCAAGTCAGTGAGTTACACAGGCTAGCACACAGCCTACGACATGACCGTGTGAGTCAAGTCAATGAGTTACATGATCTATGAAACAGGCTAGGACATGGCCGTGTGTCCTTACTTCAAATAATCACACAGTCGAAGTTGTGTCACATGACTGTGTGACCCCTATTTTCCAAATTCTCAAGTTTTTCCTAAAATTTATGTTTTGATTCATTTTGATCTCTGATTGTTTTCAAACTAATTTTAGGGCCCCGTAAACCCAAATTAAGTCCCATGTTCATATTTATTCTATGAATTGATAAATGTTTATAAATTAATTAAATATTTATTCTAAATTAAGACAATTTGTTTTGTTTGGTTCTGTAACACTCCAATCTTTAATCTGGCAACAGAAGTGAGATACGTGTGTTACATCAACATTTCCATCGTTGATTTCATCCAATAAAAGTGATTCTTCAGTTACATTTTCAATGTAAATCTCCGATAAGCTACAGTCTTTCTTTACTTGAAAGATTGGAACTTGTTCATGCATTGAAAATCCCAAGAAATGCAAGAGCCAAGATTGTCTAAACATCTCTGCAAAAGCTGTGAAAAAAGTTGTATTCAGAAACCCATCGGAGGTAACTATCTTGCTTTGGTTTAAGTTCCTAAAAAAGGAACATTCTATTTTAGCATAGACAAGGTTGAGGTACTTGGTTTTGGTGAATCTAACTAAAGAAGAGCTTAGGTTTTGAGCTAAAAATGATTTAGGGTGTGCAGATTTCAAGGTCTTGAATGTGTTGAAATGTTGCTCGGGGTCAAGTCTTTTTGAGTTAGAATCTTTTGCAACCCCAAAGTCAGGAGAGTCAAAACCTTTTAAAATTGTTTTACACACAAAGGATTCAAATGCAAAGCACTTATGGCTTTCTCTTGCAAAAATAGCTTCAGGTTTAATGGTTTTAGCAGCTACATCAAGATGGCTATCGTGGGAACCTCGGCGATCATGATGTGGTGGAGGCGTTGGCCATGGAGGCGTTAGTGTCATGGAAGTGTAATCGTCTTTGAGTTCCCAGATTTTGACCCTTAAGAATCGCTAGTAGGAATCTCCTTCCATTTTCTCTTCTTCTTATTCTCATCTTCTTCTTTTCTTCTTCTTCTCCACTTCTTCTCTTATTCTTATTTTTCTCTTGTTCTTCTACTGCCCAGACTTCTTAAATAGGGCTATTTAAATGACAACTAGCCCACCGTTTAAAATGCCATGTCACTTTTCCGTTACGTCTGTAACGAAAAATGGTTAAAAGGACTATTTTGTTATTTTTTAAAAGTTGAGTGACTAAATTGAAACTTGAGTGATTGTTTGTTCAGCTACCCCAAAATTAAGTGATTGTTGGTGTAATTTACCCTTAAAAGAAATTTCATTAAGAGAGTGTACTTTTTAAAAAAAATAAAAAATAAAAGGCCATAAAGAGAAATTCCATTCATCATAAAGAATCTGCAATTACAATATCATAAATCCCATGGGGATAATTCACACCAAAACATGTCTCATGTACATATAAAAATCCCATGTGAATAATCGTGTTGTCAACCTTATTAGTTAACCTACTAGTAACACAAAATTCTAAGGTATTAAAGTTCGAAAAGAAAAGACATGCCTCAAAGACAAATTGGTCCAAAAGAGTTAAATCCAATATAGCATGTAGAAATTTCAAAATTACAAAGAAACTAATTCAATAATAATGTTCATAAAGTTCATGTCTTACGCAAGCTCAAGGCCCATTCGCACTGTATAGGCCTCTGCATACCCAAGTAGCGTCCCTAAAATTAAGAAAATAATTGTGATAGAACCCCAAGGACCATTTCATCCTTATTACACATAACAAATCTTAAACGAACTACCTAAGACCTTACGTACCAAATAGCATCCGTGTCAATCTTCACCTTCCTTAGGCTTGGTGCATACCATTACACCTCCCTTTGTCGTTTGGGAAAAAAAAGTTGATTAAGCAACTTGTGGGGTCTAAACTGTCGAGACCATTTTTAAATCGAGTTTTGGAAAATGGGAATCAACTTTAAGAAAAACAAAAACGGGAGTCGCCACCAATCTTTTTAGGTGTGATTGGATTACCTCTAAAACATTTTGTTTTAAAATCATTAGTTTTGGTCTACGAAATCAAAAAAACGGGTTTGGGAGTCGGTTATGAACGAGGAAGGGTTAGCACCCTCATAACGCCCAAAAATTGATACCTAATCGACTATCAAATGTCTTTAATGTCAGAAATTTAAAATTTTTAAGATGCAATCCTCTTTAGAATATTTTAATTTTGAAAGTTAGGGTTCACTTGTATCAAATGAATCAAAATATTACATCCAATAAGTTAGGAAGCAATATTTTTAAGACATTCGAAGCTAAGCTAGCCCTTTTTGAAAATCCATATCTCAAAACGACAAAACGCCATATCCAGTAAGTTAGGACACAACGCTTTGAAATTTCAAGACAATTGCTCGTATTTTGAAAACCTTAAAAACTTAGAAGGGTGCTTGACTATTCGAACTCAACGAGAAAAGTCGCAACCCAGTAAGTTAGGGCATTACCTTTCTCGAAGTTTCCAAATACCAAGCATTGCCTTTTTATTTTTGAAAACTTTTGAATCTCGCTTTTTATTAATGCATGAAGAACCATATATATACATTATAACATGTAAGATAGCATATTACAATAATAGGTAGCTAAAACATGCATTTAAGTAATATGATAGCAATAACATAAAGGTCCTATACTAGATACATACATAAATATAGCAAATCTTAGTTACATAACAACATACATATTAAGATATACATGGCATATATTGAAAAGGAATAAGCAAAATATATGAACATACAAAGTAATAATTAATTTAAAAAACGATGCATGATATACAATTAGACATATAAATACATATACAAAACAAATGTGATAATATATAAAAATAATAATAATGTAGTAACATATATATATCAAACAAACAACACTTAATAATATTATGAAACTAGCATTTAATATATAAATGATATAAAATATAACAATATATAAAAGATTTAATACGTATTAAAATATAAAATAAGGTGAGTAATTATTTAAAAATATACATATATAATTAAAATACAATATTTAATAATGCATGATAATAATATAGATAATATATATGTAATGAAAAACTTAAATAAATATAATGAAATATAATATGAAATATGTATAATAATAATAATAATAATGTAACAAATATTTTACATATAAAAATATAATAAAATAAATAATATAATAAAATATATAACATATAATAAAATTTATATATATAATGTTACAAATAATATATATAAAAGTAATGCAACAAAACTTTATATAAAAAAATATTTTGAAATATCATACAATATGTATATATAAATGTAAAATAATACATAATTTTTGATAAAAATATATATATGATAATAATATACAAGTTTTAAAATAATACTTATAATACATAAAATAATGTATGAAAAGTAATAATATAGAAAAATAAAACAGTTATTATATTTATAAAAGATTTAGAATAAAATAAATAATATATACGGAAAATAATGAATGAAACAATATTATTAAAATGATTTAATATAAAAAAGGGTTTAAGATAAATATATATATACAAAATATTGAAATAAATAATAATAATCTAAAAGAAATAAAGTTAGAATAAAATAAATAAAATTTAGAAAGGATTAAATTAGAATAGAAATAAAAATACAGATGAAAATTGAATTTAAAAAATAACAAAAAGGTTAAATTAAAATGTGCGCACAAGGAGGGGGATTAAAACAGAAAATATCCCCTTTTAGAACGACATCGTTTATGCACTTTCTTTTTTAAAAGAGCCAAAGGACCAAATTAAAATAAAAACAAAATATTTGAGCAAGATTAAAAGATAAAATAAACCTAATTTTAAAGGATAAAAATGCGGAATGACCAATTAGGAAATTAGCCCAATAACAGAAAACACGCGGATCCTTTGGCCAAGTCGGGTCGACATGCGGGTCTTTTTGTTTAAACGACGCCGTTTTAATGCTTATTGAATTAAGAAAAACGACGCTGTTTTAATAAAGCTATATAAGCTAAAAAAAACCAAAAATTTCATTTCTAAATCATTTTAAAAAAAAAACAAAAGAGACGAGCCTAGAATGCTCTCCCCCTCCTCGTCCTGAACTCGGCGACGATTGTCGGCCACTACTGCACGCGCCTCACGCGCCACCGTACACGGTGGTCGGAGGTTCAAAATTCCTCCCCTTTCCAGGCGAATCACAGGTAAAATCTTTTATTTTTATTTTTTAAATATTCGCGTATGAAATTTTAAAAAGTGAACTGCTTTTCTCTTGATTTTCAAATCTGTTTTTGTCTACTATGTTTTGCATGTATAAAAGAGAAGGAAATGAAATGAATAAAGTTGAAGAACGTTTGAATGACAAAATAAATCACCTCCGTTCTGACTTAAAATGCTGTATTTTATTGTATGATTTTTGTGTATATCCCCCCCTTTTACAATGTTTTTGATTCTTGATTTTATAGCCTGAATACATATATAGAAAGTACAATCTTTTATTTCTTTCTTATTATGCTCAGTCTTTCTTTCCTTTTTTGCAGGTCTGTGGCGAGATCTCCGGTGGATTGGTGTGCCGATTGCGATGATTGCAGCGTGATTGAAGGTCGTGCTAGACGGGGCTCTTGTCTGCTGTTTGCGGCGCTAAGGATCGCTAGGGTTTCTACCCTGGTGTTTCGAATTTGGGCCCTGTTGGGTTGCTGCGTATTAGGTTTGGGTAGGCTTAGGATTGGGTTGGTCTAGTTAAGTATTTTGGGTAAAGGGTTTAATTTGGTTAATATTTGGGCTACTGAAATCGGGTTAGGGTAATAGGTAATTTAGAATCTGATACTTGGGTCAAAGGGGGTTTAGGCTAAAGGGTATTGGGTTAGTTTAGGGTCTATTGGGCTACGGGTGTATTTGGGTTACACGGGTATTGGTTATGTGGTTTGTTTAGGCTTAGGCCCCAATGCTTGGGCTTTGTAACCTGGACTGTTAAATGGACTTTAAAATAAATATTTATTTATCCATTTATCTATTTTGCCCTTTTAAAGCCCGGTCAAATTTGGGCTATTACAGCTGCCCCTCTTTGCTCATTGTTGTGTAACAGGAATCGAGCAAAGACTCATAGAAAGACCAAATTTTCCTGGCCTTATCGGATCATGGTCCTCAATCTGCTCATTCCAAACTCAAGACTGTTATGTTGATATCTTCGATCTACTCCCCGTCGAACACAGAGACGCCAAATCTGCTTCTTCGATTTGTTTTCTGACAATAGATGCCAAATCATTTTAGATTTTCTTCAGCGTAAACACGTGAAAGCCAAATATGCTGTGTCTTCGATTTGCTCTTTGTGAACACAAGGATGCCAAATCATCTAGGATCTGCTTCAGTAAAATCATCTGAAGGTTAGATCTACTATGTATCTGCTCTCCATCGAAATGGAGATGCCAGATCTGTTATCTTGGATCTGCTTTGGTGTGAGAACATCCGAAAGTCAAATCTGCTATGTCTTCGATTTGTTCCTTGTAAACACAAGAATGTCCAAATCATCTTGGATCTGCTTCAGTATAAACATCTGAAGATTAGACCTGCTATGTACCTGCTCTTCGTCGAAATGGAAATGCCAGATCTATTATCTTGGATCTGCTTTGATGTGAAAACATCTGAAAGTCAGATCTGCTATGTCTTCGATTTGCTTCTCGTCAAAGGTAGAGAAGCCAAATCTTGTTATCTTGGATTTGCTTCAGTGTAAACACGTGAAGGCCAGATCTGCTATGTTTTGGTCTGTTACCCTACAGCTTAGGGGGTTAAGGCGTATCATCTTTGATCTACATAACCTGTAGAATGCATATGTGCTCATGCCTGATGATTAGGATGCTATAATCGAAGTGAGTCAAATGCTCCTAATTAGACATGTTATGATGCAAAATGTTTTGAATATGACTCCTATTCCAGACGTCACCACTCATTCCTTCGTTTATCTTTACTTCTCTCAAAGTATTATTCCTGCTCAGCCTGTAGGCTTGAATCATTCTTCAAATGCTACGACCCACTGAGAATATCTGTAGGAAGATCATCATTTCAGACTGGAAGAAAGAAATTCCTCAAGTTCTTTCAACTCTCCCTTACGCAAATTTCTCGAACAAATGTCCTGTTTTAATTTCTTATATTATCTAGAAATTTCCAGAGTAATATGCAAAACTTCGTTTGTAAAGATATTTAGTTCATCAATCATTATTTCTATGCAACACACTTTATGAATAATGGAGGACGAATAAATTGATCTTGAGGATAATTTGAATGATTTATCAAAAAAACAAATGAGGTTAATCTAAGAATCTATCTTTGAGAAGCAAGAGAATCCAAAGATAGTAAGCAGGACAAAAATCAGATGCCCCAGATATCGTAGCTTGGGCTTCCATATGCAAACTTTGTGAAGATTGCTTTGAGTTTAACATGTGTTTAAAAGATCCAAAGTAGTTTGTTGATGCCCCGGTATGTAACATATTTCACTTCTTGTCAAATCTAGTATAGCAAGATCATTGCACGCCTTTCAAAATTTGAGCTGCCCTTTTGGGTTTTCAACTCAAAAATCCTTTGGTCTCAAGGCGCCCTTTGAGGGTTTTCACCTTGGGCTCTCTATTTTTATTTTTTATTTTTGAAATAGAAGTTTCAAAGCGCCCTTTGCGAGTTTTCACTTTGGCTTCCTTGAGAAGTTCTTGTGAACAAACACTCTTTGTCTGTGTCATCCATTCTTGGTACATTTGATTAGGATGAATACTTTCAAGTTAAGTTCACTGGAGGTAATTTTTTTTGACTCCATCGAATCATAAACCCATGAGAAAGAGATTGCCCCAGCAACAATCCTGGCTGTCGTTTAATAAACCCTATAAAAAGATGGATCAATGATTCTCAGCAGATAAGAATGAAGCTGCTGACATTATCCTTCAACCTGGAAAGCTGAGGTATCTAAAGTGCTCCCCACCATGGCTTAATGATGTCTCTGAAGCATCCAGAAACTTCATAAATTGCCCTAATTGTGAAACTGTCAAATGAGCGTAACAAATAGGGGCCACAACAAATATGGCTGTGGTACTCCTTCAATACACATAAAATGAAGAATGAACAAGCTCTTGTAGATCATCAGCTGAAAACCTAACCTATTCTAAGAGAAACATGATAGTGGGTCAGTTTTGCAGTTCCTATTATTCTAGCATGAGCACAAAGGTAAAAATCATTATTCTTCGGACGGCATATTTTGTGGTCAATGACGGTACCAGGTAGCATATTGTCAGGAGATCCCTGCTGAAAAAACTTGGTATGATGGTTTTTCGTGCCACAATAACCACAATCTTTAGGGTTCCACTTCTTGCCAAGGAACTTGCAAGCCTCAATAATTTGATCAAAACTTGATTGAATTGAGACTCGCTAACCACATCCCTGAAAAAAATGATTTGATCAGGCTTTCTGTTCCCTAAACTTGTATAGAAGTCTAAGAGAGCTTCCTTCATGATACCCTCATCCACTTTGTCAAAAACTGGTTTTGAAGAAAGAATCTATCATTTTAAGCTTCAGAGACTGTGTACGGCCTGATGCCCCTGGAAATCAATGGCCAACGCCTGGAGCTAACCATCACAGCTATTGACGACATATCAGACTACTCAGGAGAGCCAAACAATGCACCCATTCAAGGATGATGGCTGGAACCTTTAAAACAACTGGAATTGAAGGTGTTTGCCCCAGCATAAGCATAGAGAGTAAGTGGTAGTTTCTTATGCCAATTTTTACCAGTCTCAGTCATCTTCTGTAATTTATTTTTTCTTCTTTTTCTTTTCTTTTGGCAACCTTTGTTGTACTGTGGTATGGCGCTTTATCTTTGAAAAGACTGCAAACTTTTGGCATTGTGCAGTTGGATATGATCTCTTTTTTTTTTAAATTCGATGACTATTGACTTTGTAATATTGACATATGAAGCTATCTCTACCCTCTTAACGGAGCAGTTGACAACCATAAAGATGAACCATTGTCAACTTAAAACTTTTGACGGGCCTATAACATACATGCCCTATAAGTCTTGGCTCATTAAATTCAGCATTTATGGTATAACTGATGCGATCCCCTTCCATGGTGAACCAACAGTGCACAAGGCTCTTGTTTATCCTGGTCATTATGAATCCTCTTGTATGTGTTCTTCCGATGTTCCTATGGACATCTATGAATTCCCATAATAGTCCCAATAAGGTCTTGTTTTGTCTCTCTGGTTATACACGTTCCAATTTCTCAACCTTTCCTTCCTCTAAGGCTAAATTCTCTACCACCTCTTTATGGGGTAAAATTTGCTGCTCTTCTTGCTTTACTATTTCAAACAAATCAGAAGATAGATTACAATCTCTGTCATCTTCAAAGTACTAAGATTCCTCTAAACACATGTCACGCTCAAAAAGGAACTCTGAATCTGTAGTATCGTTGCCCATGTCATTGATATTTAGGGACCTATGATAGGCACAAAAGAATATACAAGGAATAAATGAATTCAAGCATGACTATTTACATGTTATGAATGCAATTTAGAAAGAATTTTAAAGGTCAAAAGAATATTTATAGGTAAAAGAATGAAAAAATATTTGCTCGCATTGATCATGAAAGATATGTTTTATTGAAACAATGATGTCCGAACATGAGCCTATTTCACAAATGAAACCTTATTGTTTCTAGGCTTTAAAACAATAAGTGTGTTCTAAACATTACTCTAGATTAATCTTTAAATACAAGGATCACTTCCACAATTTCGTTGTTCAAAACATCCCCAAATGTGCAAAGGCTCAACAATTTTTATTTCTTGGTTCCTTCTTTGGATACGTCATTCAAATCCTCCAACATCAAGTTTTGTTTAAAAGCCCTGAACTTGGCACATTCTTGGATCCCATGCCCTCTTCTCTTATGGAATTTACCTTTTTATCTAGATGATAGGGTAACAAGTTTTTTGCTCCAGAAGGACTACTGAAGTTTACAACACCCATCTTAATGAACCTCTCGATTGTCTTTTTAAAGGCAGTGCAATTCTCAATCGAATGTCCTGTGATTCCCGCATGGTATTCGCATTGAGTGCTTGAATCATACCATTTGGGGTATGGGGGCTGCAACAGTTTTAAATGAAAAGAGGCTACTACGTGTGCGTCAAATAATCTTTGATATAGCTCCTTAAACGACATCGGGACTAGCATAGATGTGAGTTTTTCAAAACTTAGTCTCGAATTGGATTCCTAATGGATAGTAACTCTTGGCTAGCTTATGGTAATCGTTTTCACCTCTTTTTCCTTTTTCTTCATTGCCTTTGAAGTATTACTTCGGGAGCTCCACTCTCGTCTTTTGAAAGCTTCGTGCTGTTTTGGAAACTCCACACATGTCTTCTTCGCTTCTTCAATGGCAACAAGATTGGCTGAATTGCCCCTCAAATTGGGACCTGAGCCTACTGAGTAATTTACTGGTGCCACCATACTGGCCTGATACTATTGGAGACTGATAGTAATAGATACCTTGTCTGGTCGATTTTAGACGCTTATTGGAGTAAAACTTGGGGAATAAACGATGTCCTCAATATCATCCTCAATGTTGACCACTGAGATTTTTTTCTTTTCAAGCCCTTTGGCTAGTAATTGCCCCAGCTGGCCAATTACACTTCTTTGGAGCTCTAACATTTGATCAAATATATCTTGTTGAATCTTGGTTAACTGCTCTTGCATCTGTATTTTCCTTTACTCCAATCTCTCCAACCTTTGTTCCACATCCTCGGTTAACCCTCTGAAATAATTTTTGCCTAATTAGGGTCTTTTTATGGATTTAAATGCATATGATGCGGTGTAATGCAATGCAAATGCATGAATGCAAAAAGATATTGATCTCGATTCAATCTCATTTAGAAAACTTTATTTAGAAAAAGAATATCTTTACATATAAATGGATTACAAATACGTTTTCGCCCTAATGCCCAAAGTTTTAACTCTATCTAATAAAAGGGCTAACTCTCAACCTACATCTGACGATGACTCATACATCATACTCAATACGTCAGCTCGTACTGCCAAGTCTCAAACGTGTTCAGCTACCTCTTGGATCTGAATTATGCCTTCTCCAATAAGGTAATCTCCATCTCTGACTTGTTCTTTAGACTGGCGCAGTTCTCCCTTTAAATGATCCTATCGTGCCTCAAGTTGCTCGATAAAAAGCTTACTATTTTGCAATGTTGATTCCAACTCCTCAACTTTGCCTTTTAGCTTCTTTATCTCTACCGTGGAATCACGAATTCGTTACAGATGAAGGGATCGCCCAAGCTCAGTCACCCTAATTTTTAACCCTTGATTTTCTTTCTCTAAGGTCAAATTCCATAATTACACCTCTTGGAACTTCCTCTGCCAATATTCGGCTTTGGACTTTTCCCCTCAGACCTATTTCTGCAACTGATCTGAAGACCTTCCTATTCCCGCTCTCTTCAAGGATACTTGTGCCCTTTTGAAGTGATCCTTTAAATCATCTCGATCTTCCTCTATCTTTCTCTTTTCCTTCTTTACCTTCTCGACCTCCATCTTTTGCACATCGACGTCTAAGCTCAAGTATATCTTTTCTTCCTCGAGCTTTGCTATCCTCTTCTCGAGCTCCAAGTTTTTTCTCTCCAACTCTTACTTCATAATTTCTAACTCCAAGGGCGTCACTTGCAAATATTCCTCCATCAGTCGAGCTCCTTCCACGCTTAGCTTAGGGATGTTATCATTAATACTTCTACCTCTCCACTCGACGTACTCCGGAGTCGTAGCAGGGCTAATAGCTACTCCCTTTAATCGACAAGTTTTGTTCCAAGCACTAGAGATCTCACTGACCTTCCTCTTGTAGTCGGCTCCTCTATACGTGAACTCACTCTGAACCAACCCGTAAGTTGCTGGTATGAACTGTCTCAATCCATGTTGCCTCAACACAAGCAAAGGGGCATAACTAATGGCAACCCAAATTCCCAATAAAGGGACCCAATCAAAACTGCCGCACCGATAAAGAATCTCACCAGGAATCATCCATGGAGCCCTCTACTCCACATCCTTTGACTGCAGGTTCAGAAGTAGTGCTATCCAATTTTTTTCGGAAACATCAACTCTCCTAGTTGAAGCTGCTATGTCCTTTAACGGGGAGTAATCCTCAAAGAAGACCTGACAAACCACCCTATCTATCAATCGGAAGTGACTGTAGAACCAAGCTAAAAGTAACTGAGCATAACCAACAAACCTGCCTACACTGGCCCTCCTACATGTATTCAAGGACCTGAATGTCTTTGCCAAAATTGCAAGAACAGAAGTGACCCATTTGCTAAGTCAATGCAAAAGATCCGTGGTTGCCTCATCCACATATCTCAAGGCCTTGGGGAAAACCATCAATCCGTATAAGCTTAAGGCAAAAATGTCTACCCTCTTCGCCTCGTCTGGATGTGTCTGGATCAGATCTTTCAAAGCTCCCCACGGAATGCACTTACTCTCACCCTTTTCCTTAATTCTAGCCATGATCCACTGCTCGCTCACCCCCATAATGGTCATCAACTTCTTACCAAAGGTTGGGACACAAGAAACTCGAGAATAAATCCTATCACACTGAAATTTAGGACACCGAAGTAAGGCTGTGTACTCTTCCACAATAAGCACTAAATCTACCTCCCCAAAGGTAAAACAACTATATGCTGGGTTCCAAAACTGAGCAAGAGCTCAAAACAAGTGATCATCAACCTAAATATCAAACAAATAAGGAAATCTCCGTAATTACCGTAGAATGATTGCTTGGTCTCATTGCCCCACTGATCCCAAATCGCCTTAAGCTTCTGCAGATTATTCTGTGTGACACTGATACGAGTGTAGTCTGACAACTCCGACATATATCCCACAGTTATGCTATCCCCTTTTCCTAGCTGAGTTTGCTCTGACCATCTATGGACGTTAGCATTGCCTTCCACTCTATCAAGAAGTCCATTTTCCATAATAAAATTTCCTAACTTAGAAACCGATTGTGAATCGATACCTTTTAGATGTAATATGACATGCAACAAAACAAAGAAAAACAAATTGTCAGTATCATATGATAAATAACTTATAAGGGTAATAATCTAGAGTACCACTATCCAAATTGAGCTCTTATGGTTTTTCTATATGAGGTTTTAGTTCTAAAGTTTAAGGTACCTGAACCAGCAGATTCATTGATCCTCACCCATTATAGGCTCATTTGAATTAAGTTCAATTCAGGGGGATACATTTCCCTATGGCTACACGGAGATGAAAATCTCACGAAACCATAGGTACGAATGTATCCCGAAAGTGATCCACTATCCTGCACAGAGGCGAAAACCATACGAAGGCGTAGCTTCTCACTCCCACTTAAAGGTGTGACCACAACGGTCATGCAAATACAATGCGTATCAAAATATAGCAACACATGCAATAATACAAACACATATAATGCAAAGAGAATTACATTTTAAAATTTTAAATTTTCGACATTAAGACAAGAGATAATCAATTACACAGCTTGACTCTCTTATTATTTCCCAGTGGAGTCGCCAAGCTGTTGTGACCATTTTTAAATTGAGTTTTGGAAAATAGGAATCGACTTTAAGAAAAACGAAAATGGGAGTCACCACCAATCTTTTTAGGTGTGATTGGATTACCTCTAAAATATTTTGTTTTAAAATCATTAATTTTGGTCTACGAAATCAAAAAAAGGGGTTCGGAAGTCGGTTACGAACAAGGAAGGGTTAGCACCCTCATAACGCCCAAAAATTGGTACCTAATCGACTATCAAATGTCTTTAATGTCGGAAATTTAAAATTTTTAAGATGCAATCCTCTTTAGAATATTTTAATTTTGAAAGTTAGGGTTCACTTGTATCAAATGAATCAAAATATTACATCCAATAAGTTAGGAAGCAATATTTTTAAGACATTCGAAGCTAAGCTAGCCCTTTTTGAAAATCCCTATCTCAAAACTACAAAACGCCATATCCAGTAAGTTAGACACAACGCTTTGAAATTCCAAGACAGTTGCTCGTATTTTGAAAACCTTAAAAACTTAGAAGGGTGCTTGACTATTCAAACTCAACGAGAAAAGTCACAACCCAGTAAGTTAGGGCATTACCTTTCTCGAAGTTTTCAAATACCAAGCATTGTCTTTTTATTTTTGAAAACTTTTGAATCTCGCTTTTAATTAATGCATGAAGAACCATATATATACATTATAACATGTAAGATAGCATATTACAATAATAGGTAGCTAAAACATGCATTTAAGTAATATGATAGCAATAATATAAAGGTCCTATACTAGATACATACATAAATATAACAAATCTTAGTTACATAACAACATACATATTAAGATATACATAGCATATATTGAAAATGAATAAGTAAAATATACGAACATACAAAGTAATAATTAATTTAAAAAATGATGCATGATATACAATTAGACATATAAATACATATACAAAACAAATGTGATAATATATAAAAATAATAATAATGTAGTAACATATATATATATATATATATCAAACAAACAACACTTAATAATATTATGAAACTAGCATTTAATATATAAATGATATAAAATATAACAATATATAAAAGATTTAATACGTATTAAAATATAAAATAAGGTGAGTAATTATTTAAAAATATACATATATAATTAAAATACAATATTTAATAATGCATGATAATAATATAGATAATATATATGTAATGAAAAACTTAAATAAATATAATGAAATATAATATGAAATATGTATAATAATAATAATAATGTAACAAATATTTTATATATAAAATATAATAAAATAAATAATATAATAAAATATATAACATATAATAAAATTTATATATATAATGTTACAAATAATATATATAAAAGTAATGCAACAAAACTTTATATAAAAAATATTTTGAAATATCATACAATATGTATATATAAATGTAAAATAATACATAATTTTTGATAAAATATATATATGATAATAATATACAAGTTTTAAAATAATACTTATAATACATAAAATAATGTATGAAAAGTAATAATATAGAAAAATAAAACAATTATTATATTTATAAAAATATTTAGAATAAAATAAATAATATATACGAAAAATAATGAATGAAACAATATTATTAAAATGATTTAATATAAAAAAGGGTTTAAGATAAATATATATATACAAAATATTGAAATAAATAATAATAATCTAAAAAGAAATAAAGTTAGAATAAAAATAAATAAAATTTAGAAAGGATTAAATTAGAATAGAAATAAAAATACAGATGAAAATTCGGAATTTAAAAAAAATAAAAAAAAGGTTAAATTAAAATGTGCGCACAATGAGGGGGATTAAAACGGAAAATATCCCCTTTTAGAACGACATTGTTTATGCACTTTCTTTTTTAAAAGAGCCAAAGGACCAAATTAAAATAAAAACAAAATATTTGAGCAAAATTAAAAGATAAAATAAACCTAATTTTAAAGGATAAAAATGCGGAAGGACCAATTGGGAAATTAGCCCAATAACAAAAAACACGCGGATCCTTTGGCCAAGTCAGGTCAACATGCGGGTCTTTTTGTTTAAACGACACTGTTTTAATGCTTATTGAATTAAGCAAAACGACGCTGTTTTAATAAAGCTATATAAGCTAAAAAAAACCAAAAATTTCATTTCTAAATCATTTTAAAAAAACAAAAGAGACGAGCCTAGAATGCTCTCCCCTCCTTGGCTTTGAACTCCCATGACGATTGTCTACCATCTTGCTGCACGCGCCTCACGCGCCACCGTACACGGTGGTCGGAGGTTCAAAATTCCTCCCATTTCCAGGCGAATCACAGGTAAAATCTTTTATTTTTATTTTTAAATATTCGTATGAAATTTTAAAAAGTGAACCGCTTTTCTCTTGATTTTCAAATCTGTTTTTGTCTACTATGTTTTGCATGTATAAAAGAGAAGGAAATGAAATGAATAAAGTTGAAGAACGTTTGAATGACAAAATATATCACCTCCGTTCTGACTTAAAATGCTGTATTTTATTGTATGATTTTTGTGTATATCCCCCCTTTTACAATGTTTTTGATTCTTGATTTTATAGCCTGAATACATATATAGAAAGTACAATCTTTAATTTCTTTCTTATTCTGTTCGGTCTTTCTTTCCTTTTTTGCAGGTCTGTGGCGAGATCTCCGGTGGATTGGTGCGCCGATTGCGATGATTGCAGCGCGATTGAATGTCGTCCTGGGCGGGGCTCTTGTCTGCTGTTTGCGGCACTAAGGATCTCTAGGGTTTCTGCCCTGGTGTTTTGAATTTGGGCCCTGTTGGGTTGTTGCTTATTGGGTTTGGGTAGGCTTAGGATTGGGTTGGTCTAGTTAAGTATTTTGGGTAAAGGGTTTAATTTGGTTAATATTTGGGCTACTGAAATCGGGTTAGGGTAATGGGTAATTTAGAATCTGATACTTGGGTCAAAAAGGGTTTAGGCTAAAGGGTATTGGGTTAGTTTAGGGTCTATTGGGCTGCGGGTGTATTTGGGTTACACGAGTATTGGTTATGCGGTTTGTTTAGGTTTGGGCCCCAATGCTTGGGCTTTGTAACCTAGACTGTTAAATGGACTTTAAAATAAATATTTATTTATCCATTTATCTGTTTTGCCCTTTTAAAGCCCGGTCAAATTTGGGCTATTACATAAACTTTTCATGCAAGGAACAAGAAAGTTTGAGCATGATATATGGCAAAGTAAGGCACCCATTGAGGACTTCATTATTTCAAACATTCTATAGTTTTCACATAAGCATACAAAAGTTGGACATAGCCACCCTATCTAACTTTCTTAGAGCAAATTCTAAGGAATCATTGCAATAGTATGCATGAAAAGAAAGTATGATATCATCAATATCTGCTAGTCTAAGTATAGCATTTGATGTTGGATAGTCACACAAAGCATGCAAAGTTGTCTTGCACTCAGCACTATAATGCCTACACACCAGGTTAAAAGGGTTACTAAAGGTGGCAATCTAAGCAAAGGTTGGAAGGATGTCATATACAACTTAGCAAATAAACAAGTGCATTTTTAGTAGCATAACTAACTTCTATAATTCTCTCCAAAGAGCTTTGTGCTGGCTATAACCTAAAGATTGCAACAAAAGGTAATAGTAACCCTTACTTGTGGAATAAACTCCCATTGATAAATGCCTCCATACTAAAACATCCCTCTAAATACTATGGCTAATTGGAATAAAAGGATCATATATACTTCATCCGGTCGAAACCACTACTGCACAAGCCCCTTATTCCACTTACAACCATAGATCAATGAACTCTTTAGAGCTATATATATATAAAAAGAGCTCTTATAAGACAAGTTTGCACCATTCAAGTCTTTTTTACCCTAATGAGTTGACCAATTTTGCACTATTCCCATCCCTAATCTACTAAAAGAAGCTCGGTTCCAACTATTCCCTAACTTGACATATGCGTTTTTAGATGTAAGATGGGTTATCTTCTTGGATTAAAAGCATTCTCATCAAGGAAGTACTTAGAGCTAAGGACTTCAAAAGCGAGTGTATGTCTATAATAAAGTTAAATTGAAAAGTCAAACACCCCTATAGTTGAGCTCCTTATCCCTTTCAGACTTCACAATACATCCCAAGCTAACATGGCCCAACCTTGGCCCTCTATAACTCCTCGCCACAAAAAGCACCTTATACCACCCATAATGACATCTAAAACAAAGTTAGGCAACAAAAACAAACTCATGGCATAAGTGGGAAGTGTCTATAACATTAATTTCAAAAACACCTCTTTTCTCCCATATGGTAAGAGATGCTTAGACTATCCCTTTATCCAAATATGTAATTTGTTTATAATCCTCCTGAAGGCATTTGACTTACTATATCCAATCAATAAAGGTAGTCCCAAATATACATCTAGCTCCTCTACCAACATAAACTCCAAAACACTGCTCAAACAGACTGATACATGCTCAGATCAAGTGAAATTTATTAAATTTCATTCATCGAAGATGCCAATTTTCAATTTTAGAAAATCAATCGACTTGCAACGACTTTTTGGATGGATCCAAGCATTTTTGGGTTCAGATGTCTCATGGTTTTAAAAAATCTATATCTTATCTTTGAAATTTACTTTGAATCACTCATTTCAAGTTTGGGAGCTCAAGTTATGAAAGTTTTAGTGAAGACTATACGAGCAGAATTTTTGAACAGGATTATTACAGAAATGATGAGTTTTGGGCTTATAATTCGAGTTTAAATCATATTGGGTTCATTTTTAGGATTAATTTTTATTATATATAAGCCAAATATTTTATTTATTAGGTTTTATTATTTTATTATTTATTTATTTATTTATTTTGAATTTTGGATATTGTTTAATTATTTTTAAGTGTTTAGGAGTTTTATGTTTCTTAGTCAAACAAGAAAATTTAGTTTAAAACTACTTCTTATTTAGATTAATTAGAGTTTTAGTATAGTTGAGCGTTTATTTGAATGCACTTAGCTAGTCTATATAAAGGCTTCTTCATTGTTAATAAAAGAGATAATTATTTTCATTAATAAAGTTTTCAACTCTAGGAGTTAGTTTCTTTGTGCAAGATTTCTTTCTTCTGATTTTTAGAAGTAGTTTTCTTCTTAATTTTCTTCAAAAAGTCGTGGGAATCCATGAATTTTTCATACTTCAATTTGCCAAAGAGTATTTCTTGGAGGGTTAATTAGAGCCATTAATGGAGTTTGTTGGGATTTATATCTCAAAGGGTTTAATTGAACACTTATCCATCTATCGATCGTATCCATCAATTTACCGTTCCATCTTCCACTTTGTTTTTTTTTCTAATTTTATTTATTTATTTATTCTTTTTTTTCTCAAATTTCTTCTTTTAGTGTTTTTGTTTTCTTTATTTTTAATTTTTTTATTTCTTCTTTACTAGTCAAATTTGAATCCTTCTTTCTCAAGTCAAATAACTTGAATACGATCCTTCTTCCACTCTATTCTTTATCACGGATTCAACCAACCAGATCCATATTCGAGCTAAATATAGGGAAGATTTCTCCAAATTAATAGACTGTTCTAATACCGCTTCAAAAATCTCAAAAAGCTCATGCACTTTTCTAGCCTCCCTTCCTTGTTTCTAACAAACAACAAGCTAACATTAGTGAAGAATAAGTGGTTGATCTTTGGTCCATTTTGACTAGTTTTGATGCCTTTCAACGAACCATCTTCCAATGTTTTATTCAGAAGTGTAGAAAAACCCTCCACATAAAAAAAATAGATAGAGAGTTAAGGGATCCCCTTGTCTTAAACCATAATCAAGAATGAAAAAATATGTAAGGCATTCATTGAATTTAACCACATAATGAACAAAAAAGATACATCCCATAAACAGATTAACCCATCAAGAAAAAAAACCCAACTGATGCATTATACGTTGCAGAAATCCTCATTCCACCACATCATATGCCTTACTCATGTCAAGCTTCAAAACACAACCCTTATTCAATCTGCTTATAGATCGTTGTGATAACAAACTAATTCAAAAGCAACCATAATATTATCATGTATTATTCTTCTAAATACAAATGCATATTGATTTCTATCGATACAATTAGGGACCAATTTGAGTCTATTCACAATCACCTTCGAAACAATCTTATAAGAAATATTACATAGAGCAATGAGTCTAAAATGATTAATCAATTATGGATTATCATGTGGGATCTAGTGCCCTAAGTGTAGTATATTTTTTTTGTATACTTATATTTTTTGAACAAATTGGTCTAATAAAAATATCCACCAATTACATTTATATCCTTTGTTTATTATCCTCAATGTTTTTGCATACAAAAATGAGTAATCAATTATGGATTATCATGTTGGATCTAGTGTCGTAAGTGTAGTATATTTGTTTTGTATAAGAAACATTACATAAAGCAATGAGTCTAAAATGAGTAATCAATTATGGATTATCATGTTGGATCTAGTGGCCTAAGTGTAGTATATTTGTTTTGTATACTTATATTTTTTGAACAAATTAGTTTAATAAAATATCCATCAATTACATTTATATTATTTGTATATTGTCTTCAATGTTTTGCATGCAAAATGAGTAATCAATTATGGATTATCATGTTGGATCTAGTGTCCTAAGTGTAGTATATTTGTTTTGTACAAGAAACATTACATAGAGCAATGTGTCTGAAATGAGTAATCAATTATGGATTATCATGTTGGATCTAGTGCCTAAGTGTAGTATATTTGTTTTGTATACTTATTTTTTTTTGAACAAATTGGTTTAATAAAAATATTCATCAATTACATTTATATCCTTTGTATATTGTCCTAAATGTTTTTACATACAAAGAAAAAAGGAAGCAAATATTGACTAACTGGTTATCTATCACTTAGCTAATACTAAATGATATTATGTGGTAAAAACAGCAAACTAGTCTACTACCCTAGCACGCCTCTGTCTGCTTTCTCTAGCAAGTATTTAGATTTTGTTTGTGTTTGTTGTTTGGCGGCTGCCGTCTCTAAAGTTTTCTTTTAAACCAGTCTTCAACGTTAATCTCCAATTTTTTTCCTGCACCCATGGAATCAGAATTCGCTGGTTTAGCCCTTGATGAAGAAGAAGAAATAATTCTGCAATTACAAGTTGACCCAAATTTGGTAAGAGAAGAAGAAGCTTTTAATCTAGTTGGATGTTTTCCTACAGCCAGTATTATTCACTTCCCAGCAATGAGGAGTACTATGGCTAACCTATGGCATCCAATTAGGGGTGTTCAAATTAGGAATTTGGGGGAAAAAAGATATTTGTTTCAATTTTTTCATATTATGGATTTGGAAAGGGTTTTAAAGGGTTCTCCCTGGACATTCAATAATCATCTTTTAATACTGCATAAGTTACAAAGAGGGGAAGATCCATTACGAATTCCTCTAATCTTAGCACCTTTCTGGATACAAGTTCATGATGTGCCCATAGGTTATTATTCTGAAAATCTGGCAAGGCAACTAGGAAATTTTATAGGAGAATTCATGGAGTATGATGGTTCAAGTCTGGGAAAATAGAACATGAATTTTATGCGAATACGAGTTAAAATTGATATTCGTCGACCTCTTAAACGGAAGAAGCAAGTTATGTTCAGTGGCGAATGCTCTTATGTTAGATTCAAGTATGAAAGACTGATTCTTTTTTATTTTTACTGTGGCCGTCTAGGTCATAATGACTCCTATTGTGAAGCTAAGATGGAGTTGAGGGTTGAAATTGCTGAGATGGGTTGGGATTTAGCCTTGCGTGCACAACCAAAAAGAGCCCAAGCAATGAGCAGTGTTTGGTTGAGGGAGGATGGAGGAGTTTGGAGAAGCATCAATGTAAGTGATAATTTTAGACGAAATAGTGAAAGGGGGGTATTTATTCTATTTTAGGACTCAACTTGGAAGGAAAAATGTCTCACTCACGCATAGAGAATGACAGCACATCATTTGAACAACTTCAAACAGTTATGGATCATGATCTGGAGAACGAAGTGGCTATAGGAGAGGAGGGGAAAAAGAGAGCTAGGGGAGATAGTGAAGAATGCAATACTTTGGGGGGAAGAAATAGAAGAGCGTTAGAAGAGACCCATTTATTATCGACGTACGCCAAAAGGCAAGCCGAGGGCCACAATGAAAATCTTAATTTGGAATGTCCGTGGTTTAGGAATCCACGGACAATTCAAGACTTCGGCATTTTTGAGGTTGCATTATCCCCAAGTGGTCTTCTTTATGGAGACAAAATTAACAAAAATCGATGGAAAAAGTCGACGAAGGTGCTTGTTTTCTTTATGGTATTGATGTTGATTCGATAGGTTCTAAGGGTGGTCTAAGTTTAGCATGGCGAGGGGATGTTGATATAACGCTCCAAATTTTCTCCAACTGTCACATAGATGTGCTTATTGAGGACTTAGGAGGTAGGAAGAAGTGGAGATTTACAAGCTTTTATGGTTCTCCCTACACACATGACCGGGATGAATCATAGAATCTGCTACGAAGATTACATAATGACGAAGGGTATCCATGGCTGGTCAGGGATTTTAATGAAATTTTATATGGGTTTGAAAAGAGAGGAGGCTTACCTCGAGAAGAGCGAAGGATGGAAGCTTTTGAAAGGTGCTAGAGGGCGTGGTCGGTGGATGTGGGCTATTCGGGCAATTGGTTTACAGGAAAGAGGAAACTTGCGAAATGAACATTCGTGAAAGGTTGGATAGGGAGTCGCCATGAAGAATTGATTTCTTTATTCCCAGATTCTTTAATTCAACATCTTCCTCACTCTTTTTCAGATCATTGTCCACTTCTTATTATCTACGAAAATGGAGCTCGAAATTTGAAGGATAAAATTTTAAGTTTGAGCTGGTGGATTTTGGAGGAAACTTTTTGAGAAAGTTCATGTATTTGGGAAACTTCTACAGGAGATCTTTTAAGCAAACCGAAATCAAGAAAGGTTTAGAGAGTGGGCAAGTCGGATCCGTGGAGAAAAAATGAAAACAGAGGAGTTGAATTTAAAGTGGAAACTTTATTGGAATCAAAGAAGTGATGAGAATATAGCAGATATTATTGATACTAAGATCCATTTAAATTTTGAGATTGAAAAGGATGAATGCTATTGGGAACAGAGGGCCGTTTAAATTGGTTAAAGCTTGGAGACGTAAATACTGACGTTTTTCATAAGTAAGCAACACAAAGAAGGAAGCGCAATTTTATCCATACAATGCAGTTCGACGATGGTAGGGAGACAGAGGAGATTAAAGAGATGGAAGGAATTGCGGATCGTATTTTACGAAGTTATTTTCGAAGGACAACAGGATAACTACGATACGTTTTGGCGAAATTAACGGTGCATTTCAGAGGAAGATAATTATAAATTAAAAGTAATTTACACCAAGGAGGAGATACGAGAAGCTCTATCGAAATGGGTCCTACAAAAGCTCCAGGAGAGGATGGTTTTCCAACCTTATTTTATCAAAAATGTTGGCCGATTATTGGGGAGGATGTCTCTTTTTCGCCTTCAAAATTAAATGAAGGTATGGATCGCATTCGATTAATAAAACGAATATTGTGCTAATCCCAAAAATTCTGAATCCTTCCAATATTACACAATTTCGACCAATTAGTCTATGTAATGTGCTTTACAAATTGATAGCCAAGGTCATTGCTAATCGGCTTCGGGTAGTGATTCATAAATGTATTGATCAGGCACAAAGTGCATTTGTTCCAGGGAGGCTGATTTTTGATAATGTGTTACTAGCATATGAAATTCTGCACACTTTAAAACACAAGAAGAAAAGGAAAAAAGGGCTGATGGGAGTAAAGTTAGACATGAGCAAGGCCTATGATAAGGTTGAATGGAATTTTGTGGAGGGGGTAATGAAGAAAATGGGATTTGACCCAGGATGGGTTGATTTGTTAATGAAAAGTGTGTCTACAGTATCATATTCTGTCGTTTTAAATGGAAATATAGGAGAAACTTTTCTTCCATCTAGAGGTCTTAGACAAGGAGACCCTTTAAGTCCGTTTTTGTTTTTATTCTGTGGGGAAGGGCTCTCTAGTCTAATGAGACTTGCGAAAGCGAACAATATTCTTCACGGAGTTAAAGCTAGTCGAGTGGTCCACCATCTCACATCTACTCTTTGCAGATGATCGTATCTTATTTGCGAAGCTCTTGAAAGGGAGCACATTCTCTAAGGCAGATTTTGAAGGGGTATGAGATGAGTTCAGTCAATGTGTCAATTATGATAAATCTACTGTCTTTTTCAGTACCAATACACTTGAAGGGGAAAGGGTTACAGTTTCTCAGATACTTGGTGTACGAAGATCAACTGATCCAAAATGATATTTAGGACTTCCCAATATGGTAGGTAGAAAAAAGAGACTATCTTTTCAAAATTTGAAGGATAGATTGAAACAAAGAATTGACAACTAGAGTATAAGATATCTATCCTGGGAGGAAAAGAAGTTTTATAAAAGCTATACTCCAGTCTATCCCAACTTATGCAATGTCTTGCTTTCTACTACCGAAGGCTCTATGTACCAATTTGGAGAGTATAATAGCCAAATTTTGGTGGCAAAAGGGTCGAAATAGGAAAGGTATTCATTGGTGCGCTTGGAAAGACCTATGTTTATTAAAGGAAGACAGTGGCTTGGGTTTCAGAGATCTTGCAAAGTTTAATGTTGCGTTATTAGCAAAACAGGGGTAGCGTCTTGTTAATTACCCAAATTCATTATTATCTCACGTTTTGAAGGCAAAGTATTATCCAAATTTGAATTTCTACCAAGCTCGTTAGGAAATTTACCTTCACTTACGGAAGAGTGTTTGGTCCATGAGAGGGTTCTTTGAAACAGTTTGTGTTGGAGGGTTGGGAAAGGTGACCAAATATCTATTTGGGATGATTTGTGGATATCAGGAAACAAAGAAGATAGAGTTTCGAACCATGATGACAATCAAGATATTAAGTTAGTTTGGATTTAATAGAAGCCAATGGCGTAAGTCGGAAAAAGAGGTAGTCAAAATACCTTTCGAATGCATATAGCGGAAAAAATATTGCAGATTCCACTAGCCGAGGCGAACACGAGGATTTTCAAGTATAGAGAGGGAGTCTGTCAAAGAGTTCTCCGTTAGGAGTGCCTATAAACTATTACATGAGACTAGCACGGATCCTATTACTTTTAATTTACATACCGAAATTAAAAACTTATATAGGAAACTATGGAAATTACACATCCCATCCAAAATCCAAATTACAGTATGGAGACTCTCATGGAACCTCATTCCGTCTCTTGTCAATCTCAGAAGCAAGAGGGTTGTGATGGAAGCTCAATGCCCTGTGTGTCGCCAAGAAGAGGAAGACAGTTTCCACATTTTTCAAAAGTGTCCTACATCGGTTGAGGTGCGGGAGCAGTTAAGCTTAACATGGGTATTAAGTCACAATAATCTGAGTACATGGGAGTGGCGCACGGATCTTGGTCAAGGGACTCTTGAGCAGATCCGACTTATCATTGTGGACTCGTTAATCTGATGCAATGAAACCGACTATTATATGAAAGAAGAAACATGTCGGGACATGAAATAGCAAGACGAACTCGAACCTATATTGCGAGTGGATGCACTAAAGAGAGAAAACTTACTCTTAACTCTCTGGAAATACCCAGCGGTATGTAGAAGCGGAAGGTCACAATCCATTTTAACGCAGCGTTTGACCGACAATCGTCCGGATCGGCTCTGGGTTTGCTTGTACAAAATGCAGAGGGGAGATCCTTGCATCACAAGCGATCATACACTCCGAGATAGCAACTCCGTCCATGGCGAAGCATATGCAGGTTTACAAGCGTTAAACTAGGGATTTTATGAGATTAAATAAAATAGAAATAGTGAGAGACTCGAAAACCGTCATCAAAAATGCCGAAATCTGGTATTGATAAATCGGTCATCGAGCCATTATAAGGGATATACAAACTAGAAAAGATAGATTCCAAGAGATCGAGTTTCATTTTGTTCCTAAACCAGAAATGTTGATGCTCATGTTATTGCAAAAGAGCAATCAAGAGAGGAGTGAATTTTTACTGCTAGGAGGAATCCAGAATCGGTTCGTCAAGTCTTTGGAGAACTTGTGGTCGAACATCCGGATGAGTGAAAGGTGAAATGAACGATTGGGAAACAAAAAGTAGCAGATAAGAATTCATTTCAATTTTGAAAACCTGCTACCATTAATGGCTGGTTGATTGATGTGAAAAGGCAAAAGATATTGGTATCTAGCTGTTAGATTTGGCTGGTATAGGATAAGACTTAATTCTATTTTAATTTAGTTGCATTTGGACGAAATGGGTCAGGTATGTTAAATCTTTCTAGGCCCAATTTCTTAGTAGATCTTGGTTTTGCTTTCATTCTTTGTATTTATTTTTCTGAACCTTAGCTCAAATTCTGTTTCATGCATTTTATTTTATTAATAAAACCAGTCAGATCATTCATTCAAAAAAAAAGTGATATTATATGGTTGGATCGTAATACGAAAAAATAACTTGAATTAGTTGATGAAGCTAAACATGTCTTTAATCTAATCGACCGATTGAAAGACTAATATATTGTCTATCAAGTTTAATTAGGAAGAAGCATTGTCTTTCGCATCAAAGTGAATGACTCTCAGAAGATAGAGACATAGATGTGACTTACTAGACTAACAGTACATCTAACCTCCGCCAAATGTGTGACCGTTTGATTGGAAAATACTACACCAAAATATATAAAATTAAGCAGTAATGTCTGCAAGTATACGGGTCAATTTGTAATATAGCATTTGTGTTGCAACAGAACACAAGTAAGTATATCGAGGATCGTACCCAAGGGAGGATGGATTAAATCTATTGAAAATCTCTTTACAATAATAAATCTAAACAATAATGGTTAAATTCTATATTACAATAAACCATAAAAGAATATTAACTAAACCAAGATAACTAGAATAAATAAATAGTAAAATAAACAAACAACTAAATCAATTAAACCAATCAAGAAGATTAATTCATTTCAAGGGTTGTAATTAACTTTGGATTAGGGTTTTAGGGTGGATTAATTATTAACTAACCAATTATTACCTCCTGAGCTTTAACTGATTAATTAATTGGTTGATATTCACTTATCTCCCGACCTCACTTTATCAACAAGGATAAACTATGATATAATCGACAAAACTTATCTCCTAACCTCGTTTAACCTATGATTACTTCCTAGGGTTATCAAGACTAGGGTTTAAGAATGCGTAATTTAAAACAACTAATCCTATCAAGAAACCCTTAATCCTCTATTAATCATGTCTTCATTAACTTTTTAATCTCCCCTAAGGAATTTAGCTACTCATAATATTCATAATATCAAACTCAATTGAATTAAATATGTAAATAAACACAACTAAATATGAAGAGAGAAAAGATGGAGAAATAATCTTGTGGATGTCGATTGAAGCATGGAATAGTGGGTTCTCTTGATGGAATAATCAAATATTATCGCTTGTGAAAAAGCAATAAACTAAATACTTTGATATTATTAAAGAACTCTTTGATCAAAATCAGTTATAAGAGAAAAGAACAAAGCGTTTTTAAGAAAAGAAAAGAAAACTTAATCTAAATCCTACTCCTAAACTACTAGGGTTTTTAGATGTGTCTAAGACAACTTAGTTACATCAAACCCTTAAGGTTTTATTTATAGGAGTGTTGACAACCCAAATTAAGTCTTCGGAACATCTTAGATCTTCGTATAAAGTTGATTGTGTGAATGAAAATAGCCCTAGAATGTTTAGGCACCACATTGAGGCTATGTCAGGCCATAGGCCTTGCATGGCACAACACGACTTGCAAATTGTGTCTTCTTGGTTTCGTGTTGTACTTTAACAGCTCGGGAAGTTTTTGCATCACTCATCCCTTGATCTTACGTCCATTAGGACCTAAATTAAGTATCATTCACACTCAAATCAACACATTAGGACTATTTAAGGCCCGTGTTGGCCTAATAGGTCACAAACACTTACAAAATTGTGTAAAAACACTTTTACTACATAACTACTAAGTACCGAAAATGAGATAATTAATAATAAAAGTGATAAAAAACAAGCTCCTTAAGCGCGAAAATATACCAAAATAACTACTACATTTGGCGGCAAGTCAAATTCCCCCACATTGAAGTCTTTGCTTGCATTCAAGCAAACTAAACAAAAAAAAAACAAAAAACAAAACAAATAAAATAATATTATGTATTATCAAGATAATGTAAATAAATGTATAACTCTAGCATGATACACGATTGACTCACAATTTCTAAATTAGAAAGACTAATTCATTAAATTACAAAGCAAACAAATAAAATAATATTATGTATAGGTGTCTATCGAAAAAGATATACAACTATAAAATTATGTTCAAATGAATATAAGTGGCAAAAGCATCAAAACTTGACACAATGTCATCCATATAAAGTACTACCTAAGTTACATAGGACTTTTCGGCTTGTAACATTTTACGGCTTAGTTTGGTTCATATTTCAAAAATAGATTGTACAAAACGGCTAAGCACAAAAGTAGTTTAACACATTATATTGTCCCTAATACTCCCTCAATTTTAAATAACATCTCCACGTTATATCCACTTCTTTAAATAACATCTCCACATTATATCCACTTCTTACACCTTTCTTATTTCTCAATCATTAAGGTATAGTATAGTATTAATGAGTATAATCATCCAAGCTCGTATGTTTTTTTTATTTTTTTGTCGAAAATTGTGAGTGTACTTTTTTTCCAACTCACTTTACTTTTCTTTTTTTTTTCTTTTTTTTTCTTCAAGATGTTCTCGATTAGCATTTTGCCTTCTTTTTCTACAAGCTCAAAATCTTATACTCACTATACCATACAATTCTTTAATTCACTCTTTTTTTTCCCCTTTAAAACCATCATGATGTATCTTCCTAATCCCTCAATATCAATGGTCAGACGTCTAAATTTGTGCAAGGGCCAAGAAATAAAGGATCAAATACATTATTCTTTAGGCTTAAGGTTTCATTTGCAGTTCATCAAGAAAATGGATTAAGGTTCAAATTAAGTACTAGGGAAATATTTACAGGATGACTTTTTTGCTTGAAAATTTGTCTACCAAACAATGCCTTAGGTCGTCCCTAGGTAATTCAATACATGGATTAAATCAGATAAGTCTATCAATTTCTACAACCTATAATTCAATTAAACATGCATGCTATTTATATATCTATTTATCATGTGGTATAATTAACATCTTCAATCTATTCACATTGTAATGAATTCAACTCATTAGTCTAAAATTAGATAATTTAGAATCAATTGTTATCAAGCTAAATTTACAATTTATTCACAAAATCCTATTAACATGCTCTTTCCAATCACTTGTATTTCTACTAGCTCAAGCACATACAAATCACACACAATAAAATAAAGAATTTAAAATAATTTAAAAAAAGAAAAATAAAACAACATAGCAGAAAAAACTTCAAAAAAATTTCTAAGTCACCCTTCATACTTTATTCGACATATTGTCCCTAATGTGCAATATAGGATAAATTACAAAGATTACCCTATTGACGTAATATGTGCAACACAATTTGTGGGAATACTCCTCCCTTTGATTTTTGCTCAAAATTATAGTGTTTTAAAAATATGGGGTTCCTACAAAGAAAACTAAACACAATTATATATATAATATTAAAATCCTAGCTAAATAAAAATTAAAACAAAAATAAAACCATCCCAAATAAAATTAAAATACAAAGTGTAAATTTAAAAAATTGAAAATTGAAAATTAAAAGAAATGGTTTACAATTAATCAAAATCAAGATCTGATGCTTCATCAGCTTTCTCCGATTCGCTCTTCGAATCCTCCATCGGATCTTCTTTAAGATCTTCCTCATCTTTTGATTCTTTCTCTTCCTCGTACTTAGCTACTAGAAATTATGGTAGTTTCAACCCATTTTTCCTCGTATAGTCCTCGTAAATTGGTTTAGCTTCTTACATTCACCAAACTATCCATTTTGAATTGGATAGGCGTTCTCGCCTAGATGTGGTTTTCTTTATAGTTTTTCTGTTTCTTATGCCCTATAAGATGCTCCATGCTTGGTTCTAATATCGAAAACTTTATTGGTTGTAAGACACTACCTGATCATCCAATCAATACCTTTGCTTATCGGCATAAGGCTATCACTAAGTGTGGGAAAAATAATTCCATTTCATTCTTCCTTCTGCATTAAACCATACTTCGATATATCCATGTCCCTACACAAATTCTTTCCTTATTTAAAATCGCATACAACAATGTTTCCTGGAACATATCTATATTGGACATGTCTGACGCAGCGCAAATTTAAGTGTTGATAAATTTCAACAATATTCTAGCCTTCAAAGTTAAATTTTCCTGAGGAAACAATATGGGATAGTCTGTTCCTAAGTGGCGTTTCCACTCACCCTTTTCATCTGTTAGGAGATGAATTACATTGTCCATATTTTCTTTTAGGAAATACATCAGATCAATTCGTTGTACAAAATCACAAAGGTATAATGGAACATAATAATACCTCTTTATCTCGGGAGGCAAGATAAAAATTTCCTTCCCTCAAACTAGTATTTGCATTTATGGTACATCCATTAGTCTATTTGCATCGACCTCTTTTAACTCGACATAAAATTCATGCACAATTAGAATGTACACCAGATTAGTTGGGATTGTACAAAACTTCTCCCATCAATAAAATTGAATCATTCCTTCATTTCACAATTCAATTAATCTTACGGATTTGAAACCTCATTCTTGCAGAGGGATTTTTTATTGGAATGCTCAAAGGTTACTTTCTAGCTCCCTTTCTCAGATGTGAGCATGATTATCCGCTGCGGATTCACTGTCAGAAAGGTTGCTATGTATGGCTTTGAGGTTATGGAGCAGGGGAAAGGTAGATAATTCATAAAATCTCAAATAAAAGGGTAGCGAATAGTGGTTTTGCAAATTTTGACAGCTTGGAAGGTGTAGCTATTGGTAAGGGCAATATATAGAGGCCATCTAGGGATTGATTTATTGTGCAAACTTAGGGAATATCTTTGAAGATCAAACCGAACCAGAAATGAAAATTTTTTGAAAATGGTCTATATGTCACACCATAAGGTAGGCATGGCGCGACACGACACTATTTTGTCCCTTGTTATTTCTTCCATAAAAGGTGTGTCACACCATAGATAAGGCATGGCACGACACGACATAAAAACATGTATTTTTAGGTTCAAAGGGGTTATGTCAAACCATGAGATTGTTATGTGATGACATGCCTTTGATTTGGCCTCTTTGGGACTTGTCAAAAGCATCTAATTGTCCATACTTGCCTCAACTAGCATCTATCTCCTCCATTGCTCCTGGAAACTTGTTTTCTTCAAATTCTCACATGTAATTTTCAAAATACTTATTTTAAATCTAAATAAAAATGAAAATTTAAAATTAATTTACAATATATACAAATTAATTAAAGTTCAATGGTTTAAAAAATTAAGTCGCACTACCGAACTTGTTCGGTACTTCCTTGAATTTCACCATTGACTTCATTCGTTGTTCATGACCATCATATCCCACTCGACCAATTTCCAATCCTATCGGGATCTTGCCGTTATCCCTTTCTCTTGTATTCCAAATACATATACTTGCAGAACTTGGAAAATACCTTTGATTAAGGTCGTTAAAGGTTAAAACAAATAACATGTAACATTCCTCCCTAAGCAATCCCTCATTTGGGAATCACTACCACATTTGAATACTTTTATTTTGCCATTGATTTTAATTATTAGATCATTTCATTAAAAATCAATGGTTGCTTTAGAAATGGCCAAAAAGCCTACCCAACAAAATAGAGATGTCTTGATCTTCCTCAAAATCGAGGACTACAAAATCGACAAGAATTATAAACCCCCGTACTTTAACTAATACATCATCAGGGACACTTTTTGGGTGTACCAAGGATCTATCATCTAGTTGTAGCATTAACGAGGTGTTTTTAAGGTCCCCTAGTCCAAGCGTCCGAAAAATTGATAGAGACATTAAGTTTATGTTAACCCCTAAATCGCAAAAAGCCTTACTGAAATGTCAATCCCTTATCTTTATAGGAATCGTAAAACTACCTGGATCTTTCAATTTTAGAGGTATTTTCATCATAAATAACGCATTACATGAAGTGTCAATGTCACTTTGCTTGCCCTTTTTTCATTTTCTTATGTCATGCCATGATTTTCTTTAGGTGTTTGACATATTTCGGGATTTTATCGATGAGTTTCAAAAGCGATAAATTGAAATTGAGAGATTTAAATAAATTGAGAATAATTATGAAATCTACCTCGTCCCTCTTTTTCTTGTTCTCTAGTCTTGTCGGGAATGATACTTCTGTTGTGCTCAGATTTGCGATTGCCAGATTCGAGAACCTCCTCCTCTTCATGGATAGGCATGCTAGGTGTTTTTAATTCTTTGCCTAATCGCAAAACAATTGCCTTCACATACTCCGTCCCATCTCTCCATGGATTGTTCTTTGTATTACTGGGGATACTTTGGCCGTTTTGCTTTTGGAATATTGTCAATAGATGTCTCAGTCTAAAAGGCTGTCCATTCGAGATTCAAGTCATCCATACATGGCTTAGACTTGTCAAATGTTCATCTTAATCATTTGCATGTCCCATTCTAATCGATCAAATTGTTGACCACATGTATAATGGTCATTTCCCACAAATCTTTGTTGCAATGGGGGAGGTTGGTAAGGAAGGTTTGGTTGATTTTGTGTTTCATTTCCACCTCCTTGGTTGCCTCCCCATTTAAGGTTTGGATGATCCCTCCAACTGAGGTTATAGGTATTTGAATAGGTATCTCGACCCTTATTACATATCTAGCTCGTCTCTTCCAATTAGTTTTCAAAACATGGCTCCGATTTTGTTGGTTTGGCAATTGACTTTAAACGGTTAAGCATTTCTAATATTTGGTTATATCTATCGTCTTTGTTATCTTGTTTATAGCTTTTATAGTTGAGGCTTTGATTTATATGTGAATCTTTCATTGGGCCACATGTACGAATTCATAGCCATGTCATGAATACTTTTATATGCTCAGTCGTATGTGTGGAACACGATTGATCCTTCAACTGCTCCATCTAGGCTGGATCTGATATTGCCATCAATACCATTATAGAAAATTTGGATTTGGAGCCATGCTTGCAATCCATGGTGTGGGCACTTTTTTAGCATCAACTTGAAATGTTCTCATGCCTCGTAAAAGGACTCACCTCCGTATTGCTTAAAGTTGGTGATTTCTCGCCTAAGCTAAATGGTTCAGTTAATTGAAAAATTTTTGTGTAAAAATTTTTCCGCTAAATCATCCCATGTAGTAATGGAACCTGGTTCTAACAAGTTTAACCAATTAGTCATAATATCACACAAAGAAAAAAAAAATAACTGAAGACACACAACACTGTCGGATACTCTGTTGTACTTAAAGGTGTCGTAGAGTTATAGAAACCACTTCGAGTGCTGATTTGGGTCTTTCACCATGTTTCCTTTGAATGGCAGTGTGTTTTAGATCATCTTAATAGTGCTCATATTTATCTCAAAAGTATTGGCATTAATAGCTGGCCTCTCAATACTGCCTCACACAGTATCTAGTGTAGGTATGGATACTCGTACAATGTCCTTTAAACCATTAAGATTTCTACATGGATGTTCACTTGTTGCTCTTATGGATTGTCGAACAAAAGATTCTCATAAGGTTGATTAATCACCCTGGATGGATTGGTGCTCATCCGATGGCGTCTAATTACCTACTCTGAATTTGGATATGGCTCGATTGGGCAGCTTCTACTTCGGTCATGAACAACCTAAAAAATTAAAATGAAATTAAAAAATTAAAAATTAAAATATTGTATCTATAGTCTTTAACATTCATATTATCTTATTAACTATAAATATATTTTTAAATTTAATGCCAAAACCTCCTCGGCAACGGCGCCAACAACTTGACCGTCATCAAATGTGCGAACATTTGATTAGAAAATACTACACCAAAATATATAAAATTAAGCATCGGTGTCCATAAGTATACGGGTCAAATTGTAATAGTATTTGTTTTACAATGGAACATAGGGAAGTATTTTGAGGATCGTACCCAAGGGAGGATGGATTAAGTCTATTGAAAATCTTTTACAATAATAAGTCTAAATGGTAATGGTTAAAATCTATATTACGATAAACCATAAAAGAGATCAATATTAGAAATTAAATAACTAAAATAAATAAACAATAATATAAACAAACAACTAAATCAATTAAACTAATCAGGAAGATTAACTCGTTTCAAGGGTTGTAATTAACTTCATATTAGGTTTTTATGGTGGATTAGTTATTAACTAAACAATTATTGCCGACCTATAACTAATTAATTAATTAGTTGACACTCACTTATCTCTTGACCTCACTTTATTAACCACGATAAATTACAATTTATTTGACAAAACTTATCTTCCAACCTCGTTTAACCTATGATTACTTCCTAGGGTTGTCAAGCTTAGTGTAACATCCCGATTTTGGGCCTAATCGAAACAGTGATTTCAAGACCACAAATTCGACGTAAGAAAATTCATTTTTATTACAATTTTATGGTCTATAATTTCACGGAATGATTGCGTGAAAATTTCGTTTGAAAATTTTGACGTTTGGGCAATCAATTTAGTCAAAAGGACTAAATTGTAAAAAGTTCAAAAGTTGAGTTCCACATGTTAGAAGGGTTAAATTGTTCTGATTTTTTAAATTAAATTTCCTTAAATGGTAATTATACCATTAGTAAGTGATGGACAAAAATAGACTTGAAATGGGTGTAATAAAATATTTTTAAGTTAGGGGCGTTTTGGTAATCTAATAATTAAAAGAATTAAAAAGCCAAAATAGCCAAAATTAGCCCATCTTCTTCATACTTCAGCCGAAACTTGCATGGACACCATGGCCAGGGTTTGGTCAAGCTTTCCAACCTCCATAGTAAGTGCGTACTAGCCCCGTTTTTAATGTTCTTTACGTTTTTTAAATCCTCGTAACCCGATTTACCTATTTCTACCATTATTTTGAGCTAAGGCTTAAGTTTAAAAATTTTCCCATGAGTGACATGCTTGTATTTTGATGTCTAATGGTAGAAAATGAGTGTTGGGTGTTAAATAAATGACTTTTACTAAGCGATTTTCGATGAAAACGTTCGAAAGGACCATTTTGTAAAAGTTGTAAAAATGGTATAAAAGTGTGTTTTGATGAGAATTGTGGTTTTACATAGTTATGAAAATGGTTCGTCTAGGCTTAAAGAGTGAGGAAATTGAATAAAAATTATTCTACGAGCCTAGGGCAAAAGTGTAATTTTGACAAAGTTTAGGGGCAAAAAAGTAATTCTTCCAAAATATGATTTTTGGATCACATTAAATAATGTGACTAATAATTAGACTAACTGTGATATTAAAGATCAAGAAAAATGAGGATTGAATCTAGATCGGGTGAAAAATGGAAAATCGACGGTTAGGTTCGTTTTTGCTATTTTGGAGCCGAGGTAAGTTCGTGCGTGAATAATATTGCATTGCTATATTTGAATTGAAAATTCTTTATTATTATTGCATGAATGACATGATTTAATATATTGAAAAGTGATGAAAGAATGGTATATAAAATTTGTGAGAACAATGATATATGACTAGTAGCACATGAAATGTTTGATGGTTCATTCATTAATGGCTTGTTATATAATAGCTGAATATATTGAGAATTTGATATAACATGATGTTTTATTAATTTGGATAACTTGTGAAAGAGTGAAAAGGAAGGTAAGCCCGTTTGCAAGTCAATACAATGTGTGAGGTATGTTAATTGCTTAAATGACGATTATATGATAAATGTATGCTCTTGATAAGAATATGACTTGAATGCTCAATGTATGAAAATTTATGAAACATTGACATGATTGATAACAAGAGGAATAAAAATCTCAGTTGAATGAAATAGGATATTCGATGGATTCTTCAAAAGGAATTGATGATAAAAAAGGATCTAGCCCGGACGGGTGATCCAGTCCCTATATAGCCCTTCCGAAGAACATGTGTAAACAGATTTAGCCCGGATGGGTAATCTGAATTAGGTTCTAAATTTAGCCGGGACTGGTAATTAAGACCCGATGTCATTTGAGTATATTTCGTTACAAGGTATTTATCCTGGACTGGTAATCCCGACGATACTCTATGAGTTTATATTACGAGGGAAAATATGAATTGACGGACATGAACTTGTAAAGTGATCTACCTTCCCTAAGACTATGTGTGTTGAAATGGATTTAGCCCGGATTGATAATCTGATTAGGATCTAAATTTAGCATGTACTAGTAATTTAGACCCGATCTTATTTAAGTATATGTCATTACAAGGGATTTAGCCTGGATGGTAATCCCGCAGTAAGAGTGAGGTTCGCGGGAGTGCGTACTTGAAATGATCACTTGTATGAATTGATGGTGAATGGGATATCCATCGAGACTCCGATAAATTCAAAAATATTAATATGAGAAATGAAATAAAAGATTCTTGCCATGATAAACTCATTTATGTTATATGATAATGTTATGATGGATATGAATTGTCATGTTTGGACGAGTGTTGTGCTAAGTGATAGCACAGGTAAGTATTCGAAACCCACAGACTTCTGATAAGAATGAAAATGAATGAGTGATACTTATGAGAGTAATTTCATGAAAATCTTGTGATGGTTATCATTTTATTGTACTAAAACAGTTTGGACAGTAGCAGTAGTCCTACTTTGAAAATTCACCAATAATTGTGGAAGTCCAATCAAAGATGAAAGCTCATTGAGTCTAGTTTCACATAGACAAAATGCTATAAGCAAAAGAACTTAATATTATGATATATTTGAATTCTTGTGAGACAGAGTCAGAATGAGTTCGGAATCCCCTATTCTAACTTGGAAAAATCACTAAAAATTGTACCAAAATATTTATAGGTTAGAATTTGTATGACTAAACCCTTAATGAGTCTATTTTCAAGAGAATCAGACGAAAACATTATCTGAATTTCGTACTAAAAGATAAATAAATTTTAGTGAAGAAAGGTTGAAGCTGTCAAGCAGCAAAATAAGGGGGACTTTAAGGGAACAAACAGTACTTATTGGCTTGACCAAAAATTTTAAAAATTTTATGGTAAGAATATATGTGAGTCTAGTTTCAGGTAAAATTTGCAGATCTTAATTTGGAGTCCCGTAGGTCCTGATATAAATAAATTAGTGATTGTGACTCGAGAAAACAACTTAAATGGACTTTGAATAATTATAAAGAAATTGAAAAATAGCATGTTAATACGTTGCTTATTATTTTTCATGCGAGCTTACTAAGCGTAAAGCTTACTCCCTCCTTTCCATTTCTTTTAGTGTTGTCAGGTAGGCTCGGGGTTAGAGATCGTTGGAGGCAGTGTCACACTATCAAGCCAATACCTTTGGAGTATTGATACATATGTTAGAAATATCAAGTGAGTGGCATGTATAAGGACCTAGTTCTATTACATGTGTTATTATGATTTGGCTAAATGTATTGGCCTATATCGAGCTATTGTATATGGTCATGAGATGTGGCTCATATTGATTATGGTTTGTGAGTCCAGCTAATCATGTTACATTTTAATGCATATGATGTAATTATATGATATGTTTGTTTGCCATGCATGGTTGGTAATATGTCATGTGTGTTGAATGCATGTTTTATGACCAATCGAGGTGGTCATGACCATGAATTAAATTTGTAATATGGTAATAATATAATAGTGACTTGAACATGGATGTTTGATGTATAAGTTAGTAACCATAGTACAATGGTATAGATGATTAATAAGATGACACGGTCAAATGAATGTGTAATAATGTGGCTAGACTAGTTTATCAGGAGTAGGTGGGACATATGTATAATGATGACCTAATGTTTAATGTGTCTTAATAAAGGGTGTTTAATCACTAAAATGATGCCAGTATTTGTGAGTTTGATATGTATAAGGTTGTAAGGGTTTATGGGAAACATGAAGGCTTGGAAAATAGCCCATGTGTTAGCCACACGGGCAAAGATACGGCCATGTGTAGCCATACGGGCAAATATACGGCCATGTGTCTCAGCCGTGTGGAGGACACGACCTAACACACAGGCATGTGGCCTGACCATGTGGTTTAAATTATTTTGTTGACGTCATAAATAGAGAGTTACATGGCCTGAGGACACGGGCGTTTCCCTGTGTCCACACGAGCGTGTGACCCTGTTTCGTGAGAAAAATTTCTAAGTTTTCCCAGAACTTTCCAAAGTTCTCAGTTTAGTCCCGAACCTTTTCTAAAGTATGTTTTGGGTTTCGTAGACCCAAATAAGGGACTATGTGCATGTGATTGAATGTTTTAAAATATGAATGGAATTTTATGGCTCGGTTTGCATGATTGTTTGCGTTTAAGTCTAGTAATGCCTCGTATCTTGTCCTGGAGTTAGACACGGGTAGCGGGTGTCACATTTATTGGTATCAGAGCTATGGTTTAGTCAGTTCTCAGACTAACCTAGCATATGTATGAGAATCTAGCTATACATGCCACTGATCTGAGATAGTGTGATGTTTCTCGACGCATATGATAGCCACTTTATTTAGACAAAGGTATTCTCCAACCGAGCTACATCCGACCATATTGATTGTGATAAGGAGGTATTTGAATAAAGCATGGTTATGAGAAGTTGAAACTTGAAAAGGTACGAATAAGATTCATAATACTCTGTTTTGGATAAAATGTCATAATCCTGATTGGATATTATAATTTGATGGATTGAAATGAATTATTGAAATGAGATAAAGGATTATGTGGCATAATGAACTTACTTATGATTGATTGATAATTTCATGATGTATGTGACTAAATTTGTCGAGTAAATGCATGTGTTTAGTTAACTTATCAAAAATATTAATGGGATGAATATTCATGTATATCTGTTTGGATGATTATGATTGGCAAGCTTGTATAGCTTGAGTAAATGTGTTAAATTGCTTGGACTGATTTATATGATTGTAATGATATGTCTAAATGATGGTGTACGAGTTAAAAGTATAGATTGTGATAAACTTATCCATGTTTATTGGCCCTTGTATGATATCATGTGCATGACTTGTATGATTAAATGAATAGATAAATAAAGTTATCTAGAAAACATGGAATGCATGCATAAGTATACTTGTTAAAATGAGATAACTGGAAAGTGGGCATAAAATCAACATGAATGTTAGTTTACCCGAAATGAATGACATGATTGTGATGATGTTGCTATGATGATGAAAATTATGTTACATGTATATGTATATGAGAGTTGAGTCAGAGGCCCTACGACTCCTTCCCCCTTACCAAAGTGGTGTTTTATAATGGAAATTCTAGAGATTTGTGTTGAACGAGTTCTTAGGTAAGAAACCAAAGATTTCAATGATAGAATGGTTATAAGCATGATTAGAGATTGAGAATGGGTTGATAAGTACAAACATAAGCTAGAAAGGTATCGAATTAACTGAAAGATTGTTTAATTTTCGCAACATCGCAGTTAGTGAAAAAGGTTAATTTTGGTAAAACGATTTATACTGGTATGGCGTTGAGAAATGTATTGATTGAAAATTCCCTCATGAGATGATCTCCTTTAGTGAAGGAATAAAATGAGATTTTTGATGCAGAAAATAGTTAAAGGAATAATGTTCAAATGTGAGATGTTTAGGTATGGTAATTACAGTAAGCAGATGATGGTTGTCTCTCTTAAGGCACTGTAGGAGTCCATTTATTTCTGGAAATTTTTTGTAGTAGTTGTATATTCTCTAATGAATTTTTGTAATATGGAAATGTTCCCTGATCTTAATGATAGACAAGGCATTGTCAGTCTGATTGGATTTTCTTGTTTTGGATTTCTTTATGTTGGATTTCTATATTCTGGATTTCTCCATTATGGATTTCCTTATCTTGAATTATTGGTTATCTTTATCTCGTAACTTGTCTAACATGGCTTGTAGTTAAAGTATGACTTTTAGCTTGCGATATATATATCAAGTATGATTATACTTCCGATTTGATCATGGTAATCTGGTGATCTTAATATTTGGATGTCTTTAAATTTTCATATAAGGATTTAACATTGGCAAAGGCTTAAGTGGTAAAATTTTTGTCTTGTGAAATTAATGGCTTAATTCGATTGGTAAAGTTTGGACAGATGAGAACATTGTTAATCGAAGCCTTTGAACTGGTCTAGTCTGTGTTGAGCAAAGACTTCCTGATTTTCAATGATGTGTTGTTGTTTGAATGGTGATGTGCTTTAAGACAACAAGACAAGTGATAGCTTAAAGTATCTGATGTTATAGAAGACCTGAGTTTGCTATAGTGTAAATGACTTGGGTATTAAAAGATGATGAGATGGTTATTGTATGATCCTTGTGTAAGAATATTTAAAATGTTAATGGGGTTAAAGCCGAGCATCAGGTTCTACCAAAGTTATCTCTTCCAGTATAGATATTAGGATGGAAAATGAGAAAGGATTATCCTCAAGGCCCTATCAGGATCATTCCTGTCTTTGAAAGAGAAAAATGTCAAGTAGCTTATTGTTAAATATTTGACGAGATATGTAAATCATGCTGGTATGTACTAAATTTTCACTCATCAGGTTCGAGGAATTTTGTGTCTTTATGAATGTTGGACATCTTAAGATTCTAGTCTCCACTAATCGGATTGAGATCCAAGTTTCATATCATGATTTCTTGGGAAAGCTAAAGGAGGCTTTGAAATGAAAGGTAACTGAGAATTGAATTGGAAAATAATCGGACTGTGTGGAATTATAACGAGTATGATGTCGAGATGAACTGGCTAGTTTCACTATTCAAATTTGAAAAAGAGTTAGGTATGAATGTATATGTAACATGATAGTATGGATCGGACTTTTGAGTACACGAACTTTTTTTTATAGAGATTAAGCTTTAGTGAAAGTGTTGTAAAGCAAAAACCACTCATGATTCTTGTATGTGGAATTTAAAGAGATAGGTAGTAAAAGCTCGGCTTTAGTGAAAGTTCTTTGACATCGATTATAAGATTGAGGAAAATAAGTGAAAACCCAAAACCAATTTTCAGGTAAGATTTTCGGGGATGAAAATCCCTAAAGGGGGAGAAATGTAACATCCTGACGTAATAAAATTCATTATTATTATTTTATGGTCTACAATTTCACGGAATGATTTTTTGAAAATTTTGTTTGAAAATTTTGACGTTTGGGCACTCAATTTAGTCAAAAGGACTAAATTGTAAAAAGTGCAAAAGTTGAGTTCCACATGTTAGAAGGGTTAAATTGTTATGAGTTTTTAAATTAAAGGTCCTTAAATGGTAATTATACCATTAGTAAGTGATGGACAAAAATAGACATGAAATGGGTGTAATAAAATATTTTTAATTTAGGGGCATTTTGGTAATCTAATAATTAAAAGAATTAAAAAGCCAAAATAGACAAAATTAGCCCATCTTCTTCATGCTTCAACCGAAACTTGCATGGACACCATGGCTAGGGTTTGGCCAAGCTTTCCAAGCTCCATAGTAAGTGCGTACTAGCCCTGTTTTTAATGTTCTTTACGTTTTTGAAAACCTTATAACCCAATTTACCTATTTCTACCATTATTTTGAGCTAGGGCTTATGCTTAAAAATTTAACCATGAGTGACATGATTGTATTTTGATGTCTAATGGTAGAAAATGAGTGTTGGGTGTTAAATAAACGACTTTTACTAAGCGATTTTCGATGAAAACGTCCGAAAGGACCATTTTGTAAAAGTTGTAAAAATGGTATAAAAGTGTGTTTTGATGAGAATTGTGGCTTGATATAGCTATCAAAATGGTTTGTTTAGGCTTAAACAGTAAGGAAATTGAATAAAAAATATTTTACGAGCCTAGGGGCAAAGTGTAATTTTGACAAAGTTTAGGGGCAAAAATGTAATTTTTTCAAAATATAATTTTTGGATCACATTAAATAATGTGATGAATAATTAGATTAAATATGATATTATAGATCAAGGAAAATGAGGATTGAACCTAGATCGGGTGAAAAATGAAAAATCAGCAGTTAGGTTCCTTTTTGCTATTTTGGTGCCAAGGTAAGTTCGTGCATGAATAATATTACAATGCTATATTTGAATTGAAAATTCTATATTATTATTTCACAAATGACATGATTTAATATATTGAAAAGTGATGAAAGAATGATATATAAAATTTGTGAGAACAATGATATATGACTAGTAGCACATGAAATGTTTGATGGTTCAATCATTAATGGCTTGTTATATAATAGCTGAATATATTGAGAATTTGATATAACATGATGTTTTATTAAGTTTGATAACTTGTGAAAGAGTGAAAAGGAAGGTAAGTCCGTTTCCAAGTAAATACAATGTGTGAGGTATGTTAATTGCTTAAATAACGATTGTACGATAAATGTATGCTCTTGATAAGAATATGATTTGAATGCTCAATGTATGAAAATTTATGAAACATTGACAAGATTGATAATAAGAGGAAGAAAAATCTCGGTTGAATGAATTAGGATATTCGAAGGATTCTTGAAAAGGAATTGATGATAAAAAGGATCTAGCCCGAATGGGTGATCCAGTCCCTATATAACCCTCCCGAAGAATATGTGTAAACGGATTTAGCCCAAATGGGTAATCCGATTTAAGTTCTGAATTTAGCCTGGATTAGTAATTAAGACCCGATCTCATTTGAGAATATATCGTTACAAGGGATTTAGCCTGGACTGGTAATCCCGGTAATACTCTATGAGCATATATTATGAGGGTTTAGCCTGGACTAGTAATCCCCCTATAAGAAAGGAGATTCATGTGAGTGTGCTCTTTAAAAAGGGAAAATACGAATTGACAGAGATGAACTTGTAAAATGATCTACCCTCCCGAAGAATATGTGTTTTGAAATGGATTTAGCCCAGACAAATAATCTTATTAGGATCTAAATTTAGCCTGGACTGGTAATTCAGACCCGATCTTATTTGAGTATATGTCGTTACAAGGGATTTAGTCTGGACTAGTAATCCCAACGATACTCTATAAGTTTATATTACGGGGGATTTAGCCTGGACTGGTAATCTCGCCGTAAGAGCAAGGTTCACGGGAGTGCGTACTTGAAATGATCACTTGTATGAATTGACGGTGAATGGGATATCCATCAAAACTCTAAGAAATTTTAACGAGATTATTATGAGAAATGAGATAAAAGGTTCTTGCCATTATAAACTCATTGATGTTATATGATACTATTATGATGGATATGAATTGTCATGTTTGGACGAGTGTTGTGCTAAGTGATAGCACAGGTAAGTACTCGAAACCCATGGACTTGTGATAAGAATGAAAATGAATGAGTGATACTTGTGAGAGTAATTTCATGAAAATCTTGTGATGGTTATCATTTTATTGTACTAAAACAGATTGAACAACAGTAACAGTCCTACTTTGAAAATCCACCAATAATTATGGAAGTCGAATCAAAGATGAAAGCTTATTGAGTCTAGTTTCACATAGACGAAACGCTATAAGCAAAAGAACTTAATATTATGAGATATCCGAATTCTTGTGAGACAGAGTTAGAATGAGTTCGGAATCCCCAGTTCTGACTTAGGAAAATCACTAGAAATTGTACCAAAATAATTATGGTTAGAATTCATATGACTAAACCCTTAATGAGTCTATTTTCAAGAGAATCAGACGAGAAAATTATTTGAATCCCGTACTAAAAGATAAATAAATTTTAGTGAAGAAAGGTCGAAGCTGTCAAGCAGCAAAATAAGGGAGACTTTAATGGAATAAACTGTTTTTATTTACTGGACAAAAAATTCTAAAAATTATATGATAAGAAGATATGTGAGTCTAGTTTCAAATAAAATTTTCAAATCTTAATTTGGAGTCTCGTAGCTCCTGATATAAATAAATTAGTGATTGTAACTCAAGAAAATAGCTTAACTTGACTTTGAATAATTATAAAGAAATTGAAAAATAGCATGTTAATACATTGCTTATTATTTTTCATGCGAGCTTACTAAGCTTAAAGCTTACTCCCGCCTTTCCATTTCTTTCAGTGTTTTCAGGTCGACTCGGGGTTGGAAATCATTGGAGGTAGTTTTACACTATCAAGCCAATACCTTTGGAGTATTAATACATATGTTAGAAATATCAAGAGAGTGACATATATAAGGACCTAGTTCTATGGCATGTGTTATTATGATTTGGCTAAATGTATTGGCCTATATTGAGTTATTGTATATGGCCATGAGATGTGGCTCGTATTGCTTATGGTTTGTAAGTCTAGCTAATCATGTTATGTTTTAATGCATATGATGTGATGATATGAATATGTTTGTTTGCCATGCATGGTTGGTAATATGTCTTGTGTGTTGAATGCATGTTTTATGACCAATCGAGGTGGTCATGACCATGAATTAAATGTATAATATGGTAATAAGATGATAGTGACTTGAACATGGATGTTTGGTGTATAAGTTGGTAACCATAGTATAATGGTATAGGTGATTAATAATATGACAGGGTCAAATGAACGTGTAATAATGTAGCTAGACTAGTTTATCATGAGTAGGTGGGACATATGTATAATGATGAGTTAATGTTGAATGTGTCTTAATAAAGGGTGTTTAATCACTAAAATGATGCCATGATTTGTAAGTTTGATGTGTATAAGGTTGTCAGGGTTTATGGGAAACATGAAGGCTTGGAAAATAGCCCAAGTGTTAGCCACACGGGCAAAGACACGACCATGTGTCTCAACCGTGTGGAGGACACGGCCTAGCACACGGGCGTATGGCCTAGCCTGTGGTTCAATTTGTTTTTATGGTGTCATAAACAGAAAGTTACACAGCCTGAGGACAAGGGCGTGTGACCCTGTTTCATGAGAAAAATTTCTAAGTTTTCCTAGAACTTTCCAAAGTTCTTAGTTTAGTCCCGAACCTTTTCTAAAGTATGTTTTGGGTTTCGCAGACCCAAATAAGGGACTATGTGTATGTGATTGAATGTTTTAAAATATGAATGGAATTTTATGGCTTATTTTGCATGATTGTTTGCGCTTAAGTCCAGTAATGCCTCGTATCTTGACGCGACGTCGGATACGAGTAGCAGGTGTTACACTTAGGATTTAAGAATGTGTAACTTAAACCAACTAATTCTATTGAGAAACCCTTAGTCCTCCGTTAATCATGTCCCCGTCCACTGTTAATCTTTTGTAAAGATTTAGCCAATCATGGTATTCATATTTTCAAACTCAATTGAATTAAACATGTAAACAAACACTATTAAGTCTAAAGAGATAAGAGATGCATAAATAATATTGTGGGTTTCAATTGAAGCACGGAATAGTGAGTCTCTCAATTGGAAAAATCAAATCTTGTTTCTTGGAAAAGAGAAATAAATTGATTACTTTGATATTGTAAAGAACTCTTAGATTAAAACCGGTTCCAAGAGAAATGAACAAAGTGTTTTTAAGAAAAGAAAAGAAAACTTAATCTAAATCCTACTCTTGAACTACTAGAGTCTTTGGATATGTCTAAGATAACTTAGTTACATCAAACCCCTAAGGTTTTATTTATAGGAGTGTAGGCAGGCCCAATTAGGTCTTCAACACATCCTAGGTCTTCCTATAAAGTTGATTGTGGAGACGAAAATAGCCCCCGAATGCTTGGGCACTACATCGAGGCTGTGTCACACCATAGGCCTTGCATGGTGCAACATGACTTGCAAATTATGCCTACTTGGGTTTGTTTCACACCTGAAAATAGGACCTATGAGTTTTAGGGGTATTTTAAAAATTTTAGCCTTAGAGTGATCAAAATTTTGTGACATGATATATCAGTAATGTTTTCGATTATGATTTTTAGAAAATTAAATCAATTTCTGAAAATGAGTTCTAAATACCTTTAATTTTTCAAAAAGGACTAATTTGTAAAATAGTCAAAACTTAGAGTTTTTATGAAGCAATTTAACTAGATTTTAAAATTCAAGCTACAACCCCCATTCTCCAAATTATATCACGTAAAAACAACCCTCAAAGCTAGTGTTGCCGTCTCTTGATTCTCTCTTGCTATTTCAATCAATTTTGAACTCCAATTCTTAATCCTCGTTGATTTCTATCACCCTTGAAGCTTAAACCTCTATAAAAGACCAAGAAAAACACCCAAAAGTACTATAGTTCCTCCATTGTCAAGCTTTTGGGTTTTTCAAGTTTTCGATCAAATGTTCAATTTTTCATCAACTAAAGTAACAATTCATGTTCCTATTAGTTTTAAATGTTATTTAGTCTTTAAAACCAAGTTTTTAGCCATTAAATTGCATTTTGAACAAAAGCTGAAAATTAGGTTGTTAATGGTGGATTTCGGGATTTTGCATAAAAATATGGTTTCAAAGTGTTTTTCAACTTATTTTAACATGATTAGAAGTTTTCTAAACTTACTTTGAAGTTTCGTTAAAGATTTCTTGAGTTTTAATGAACTTTAGAAAAATAGTCATAAAACATGTCAAAAAAAGTCAATATCATGAATTGAGTAGTTTTGTGTAGTTTAAAGGTTAAGAATTAGTCGTAGGTGAATTATAATGTAACAGCCCGTTTTTAGGGTTAATCAGAACAGTGGTTTCAGGGCCACTAAATCTGACGAGTAGGTTTGTAAATATTATATTTAATATTTACGAGTTAATTGTGATTTTAAAAATGTTTTTGATATTGTGATTTTCGTTTTATAAGCGATTTATTAAGTTCAAGTGGTATGACCTTAAGGTTAAGTGGGTTTAGAAAATGAGGTATCGGAACCTCGTTTCTATAAACCAAGTCGTAAATATTTTTATAAATATTTACGGAGTGGCAATAAGATGGTATTAAAGTTTCGTTGAAAAATTTTATCATTTCGATAGTAAATTAAGCAAAAAGGACTAAATCGCGTAAAGTTTAAAACTTGTGTGCTATTAATTAAGGTTTCTAATAGCTATGGTTTATTAAAGTGAAAGTCTTTATAAGAATATTAGACCATTTTTGTGTTAATGGATGATAGTGCAAGAGTAGTTGGAGTAGTTTTAAATGTTTTTTAAGGTTAATATTGTAAAATAGCTAATAAGTGTTTTAATAAGTAAAACAAAATAAAAATTTGGCTTCATTCTCATCATCTATTGCCGAAAGTTAAAAGAAAAAGAAGCCATTGAAGCTTCAAAGTATTCGGCCATTGCATGTTAAATTGGTAAGTCCATTTTGACTCGGTTTTTAATGATTTTTACGTTTTTGAGATCGTTACTTCGTAATCTCGCTAGCCCGTACCTCTAATTTTAAAATTGTTAAAGTATTTGGATGATGCCATTATTGAATGTTTGAGTATCTTGATGTTTAATGATAGAAAATAAATCTTTGATGTTAGATTAATAAGTTTTGTTAAGTGAATTTTGGTAAAAATGTCAATTTTGGATTAAATTGTGAAATGTGGAAATTTAGTGGTTAAAATGTGAAATTGTGAAATATATGGGTTGTTTGAGTGTCTTTAAAGGTGTTTGATGTTTTTGGTATTAAATGTGATGATAGATGAGGTGAGCTTGATGAATAAGGATAGTTGTGGATATGGATGCTGAATGTGGACTTAAGAAATTAATTGGAAAATTTGTTGTTTATTTAGGTGATAGAAAGTATGAAATGGTCTTATGTGATACGTGTATATAAGTAGATGGAAATGAAGTGTCGTATATTTTTTGTGTATGGGATTAATTGCACTTTGATTATAATGTGCATGATTATTACTATGTTTAATATGTGTGAAAGCCGAATATACTCATAATACAATGCTTGATTAGTTGATTAACAATAAGTTAAATTTGTTTAATCCAAGCTCAAGAGCACAAGGAGCCAATTTTGGATAAAGGGAAAGCGAAACTAGTCGATTAGTCAATCCGTAGTTATTCGATAAAATCCAAGGTAAGTTCTTAATTGTTTGTGTTTGATCATGTTATATGCTTAAGAGTTGAGTAATCATAATTAAGAAGATGTTTGATTGTATATATATTCATATGTTCTTTGTGTTGAATGAATATTAAATTAAAGTTATGAGTCGTATGTGACTAGCATATCTAGTCGACTTTGATACTATTAAATGATGTACTAAGATATGTGTTCCAATGTGGAAATTAAACCCTATGTGGTTGAAAGGATGAAAATCTTTGTTCATAGATATGTATTTCAGTTATACGTAATTGAAGTATAAGTTATGAAAGTATGAAAGAACAAGTGAATTGTTTATCGAAATGTGATATTCAGGCCTCGGCCTAGCAAGCTTTAAGCTGGTGAATAATATTATCGAGCTTCGGGCCTAGCAAACTATAATGCCGGTGAGATAATATTGGGCTTCGGGCCTAGCAGGCTATAATGCCGGTGAAATGATATCGGGCTTCAAGCCTAGCAGGCGAAATGCCGGTGAATGAGTTCAGACTTAAAGTCTAGCAGGCTTCGTGCTGATGATGAATTCGGGTTTAAAACCTAGCAGGCTAAATGCCGGTGATTTGATAAAATTCTAAGACTATGAGACCTTGTGTTAAATCGGCAATTAAATTCGTTCAATACATTAAGTTGGCCAGGTATGTGATATATACTTATGCATGTTAGATCAATTGGAATTGAATCATGAATGTGAAATGAGAAGCATAGGTGAAAATGTCATATGCGTATGTGTGTATTTGGTCATGGTGAAAGGTTATATGAATTATGTGAAATACCATTTAGATATGAATGTCGAAAGTAACTGTGGTTATGAAATGGTACAATGGTTGAATTCGGTTGAATTAAAGTTGACACTGAAGTATTTAAATGCCTATGTCATATATGTGAGTAAGGGTAAAACCATCGTAAATTATCGATAAGGGTGGGCTATGTGCGGAACCATCTTATAATTGCTAATTTGAATGGTTGTGTGCAAATCATTGAGCATGATGTATTGTATTGAGATTATGCTTAAGTGAAATTATAGATATGTGATGAAATTGATTGGTGATATACATTTTTAAATAATGTGAATGCAAAAAATGTGTGAAAGAGTAAATTTGTAATAAATCTGCTTGGGACAGCAACAGTAACTTGATTTTGGAAAATCACCATAAATTGTGGGAGTTGAGTTAGAAGCTGAATAAATTATGTAATTAAAGATTAATGAGTCTAATTTCTTATAAAAGAAACCGTGCAAGAAAAGAATTGTTGATAATGAGATATTTGAAGTGGCGGGGGACAGAGTCAAATGACTTTAGGGTCCCCTGTTCTGTTTTTTTTAGAAAATCATTATAATTTGTACAAAAATGGTTATAAGATAAAATTTATATGCTTAGACTCCTTAATGAGTCTAGTTATCAAATGAAATCAACGAGAACATATTTTGAATTCTGTACAATGAGAAATTTGATTCGTAGTGAAGAGTTTTCAGATTAGTCAAACAGTGAAAAAGGGGAAACTTTAAGAAAAATCTGGTATTGATTAGCCAAACCAAAAATTCTGAAAATTTTATGGATGGAAGATATATGAGTCTATTTTCAGGAAAAATTAACGGCAATTGATTTGGAGTTTTTTAGCTCCAGTTATAAATAATTTAGTGACTGTTGCTCAGGAAGATAACTTGTAGTGAATTTGTGACTATGTTGTAAACATTGATAAAACTTGTTAATGAGTTGCTTATTGTTTTCTTATGAACTTACTAAGCGTAAAGCTTACTCCCCTTTTCTTTCCCATATTCCCTAGGGTTGCCTGGTTAGCTCGGGTTGGAAGCCGTCAGAGATATCATCACATTGTCGAGTCTACGCTATCGGCGTAAAAAAATCTTAGTGTTTCGAGTCTATGGCATGTATAGGATTGTAAAATTGAGTATGTAATATTATGATTAAGCCAAAGACTTTGGCTTGTTATTAAGGTAGTTTGATTATTCATATGCTTGTATGTTGTTATCTCCTGTGATGTGATTTATTGCATGTATATTTAGAATTTGAATTGTGATTTATTGTTGAGTAAGTAAATGATACAAGACTAAGATATTGGTAAATATTTAATAATGCCTCATGAATGTTTTGGGGCCTTGTAAGCCCGATTATAGGATAATATACGCGTGTATGAAAAGTTTAAAATTGATCAAAAAAATTTTACGGCCTGGTTTTATATAAATGGTTGAGTTTAAATCTGGTAGCACCTCAAACCCTGTTCCGGCGAGGGATACGGGTGAAGGGTGTTACATATAAGATGAATGGAATTGGTTTTAGGTGAAAATATTAAGTATGGATCGAGATATTTGAATTTAAAGTTTGTTATGTTATAAGTTTCGGTTACATGATAACTTAGTTTAGGCTTATGTTTTGTATGCTTGTAATGAGTCCTTGGCTGATTTTTGGATGTATTGTTGTGTGAATTTGTTGTGTTGAAGTTCTAGATTCGATAGAACATTTTACGAGTGGAGGTAAAGGGAAGAAAAAGCTAGTTTGAGCTTTTAGCTTTAAGGCAAAAGCGTAGTTGGTAAGTGTTTGGGATAATTACTTGTGGACATGATTCAATGCATTATTTGGGAATTTAGTAGTAGCCTAAACCCTACTCTAAATTTCGATTGTAAGCTTTCTCATACCTATATTAACTTGTAAATAAAGTGCTTATGTGTTTGTGAATATGTGAATTGAGATGAGATGCTATAACATATGATATGTGGTTATGATAACTGTTGTGAAAGTGAAAATGTGTACTTGTTATGTATATGTTAAATATTAGCGATAGTGTTTTGCTAAAAATGCAAATATGGAATGATTGTGCACAAATAATCGGTAAGTGATGTGTGTTTTATTTCGGATATTTTGGCCATATGATTATTGAAACCGTTGGATATAGTTGGCATGCCATAGGATTATGAGTACTCACCTATATGTACAGTGATTTGGGGCGTTGAGGCCCTAGGATATGTTGGAAGGATAAAGGAATGTGAGATAAGCTCCATTCAACAGGACATGTGAGGGGAAATAATGAGAGTGTTAGTTTTATGCTTCACTTTTGAGACATTTTTGACTCTATAAGTCTATGTTTGGTGTGTTGGAGATCTGTGTATCCGATGAGTGATGATAGAGCTCACTTTTATGTTTCATAGCTCAAGTGTCAAATTATCTTAACTTATGAATATGTGTGTATTGTGATGTGTGTTTAGTATGACATGTGACCATTATGCAATTTATCTATAAAGATGCTTAGAGTATCATGGTATATGCTTGAATGTTATGTGATCTAACAAGTATTATGACATATGCTTGAACGTCATAAGATTATAGAAGTATGGTGATATATGCCTGTATGTTAGGTGACTATATGTGAAATATGTTTTACGCTTAAAAGTGAATATGTTCACCATGTAAAAGAACTAGAAAATAATGCACGAGTAAGAATATTATGACACTAAAGTTGGGACTGTTAAGGTTGTGCTATATGGTTGTTTGGTTAATGCTTGATGAACTGTTTGCATGGTAGTTGTTCTAGGCATTCACTGAACTTGTTAAGCTCACCCACTCCCTTCTTTAACCATTCAGATTAATTGTGTGCTAATGTGTGTAGTGTAGTTCCGAGACGTGATCCAAGCAAGACTTTTGCACCATTTCGTAGGTGTTCTATATTTATTTACATTTTGGGGAAAAAGGCAATATGATAGACTTGTTTATAGCCATGTAAACTTCTAGACATTTTGCTAGTTTTTGGTTCGGTTTATCAAGATTACATGTTATTATTGTGCTTGATTTCATTAACATGAGGATGGATTGACATTACTTGCTCTAACATGATTTTGCAATTTTAAACTGCTAATTAGGTTGCTGAATGATTAATTGTTGAAGCAATTGATGTAAGATGTTGGGAACTAAATTGAAACGGATTAATTGCTAATATAGGATGTATTTTTGAGGTCTGGGGTAGAGGTAATGATAATCAGGTTTTAAAATCGATACCTCTATGTTTTGAGACGTGCAGGAAGTTAGAATAGAGGTTTGGTATTGATACATTTGCTCGAGTATCGATACTCGGGGTTAAAGTATCAATATTTCATGACAGGTACCGAAAATTTTCAAGACTTTGGATTTTTAATCGAGAAATAGAATGCAAGTTCGGTATCGTCTTTGTAGGTGGTATCGATACCACTTAACGTAAATATCAATACCCTAGTGTCAGTATCGATACCTACGTGATAGTTTTGAGATTTTGTTAAATGGACCTTATGCATGTTTGGTTATTATTTTCAAACCTTTCAATATATGTTCAGCATGTATAATTGATAAATAAGAATATGTTCGGTCTAATACCTATACGAATGATAATATGAAAGACATTTCATTTAGAATAAGCTTTTACTTGTTGTGTATGACATTAAACGGTGGTGTAGCATCCGGATATTCGGGCTTGGCGACCAGGCTGGGTAAGGGTTCTTACAGTTCGTGTCGTACTTTAATGGCTCGGGAATCTTGTGCATCACTCGCCCCTTGATCCTACATCTATTAAGCCCTAAATTAAGCATCCTATACACTCAAATCAACACATTAGAACTACTTAAGGCCCGTGCCAGTCTAATAAGTCACAAAAACTCACAAAAATTGTGTAAAAACATTTATTTTATTAACTTTTACTACTTAACTACTAAGTACTGAAAATGTGATAATTAATAATAAAAGTGCTAGAAAACAAGCTTTTTAGGTACGAAAATATACCAAAATAACTAGTACATTTGATCACAGGTCAATATCTACTAGGACCCAAGTAGAATAGATCTTAGATTCGTTTATGGATTTATTCACTTGTGTTGTTCATAGAGTAACTGTAACACCCCATACTCGACTTGATCACTGGTCAAGGTACCGAGGTGTTACATTCATTGTTGGAGCAACTACAATAATTCCAAGTCGATTGAAAATTCTTATTCAAGTTATTGAGCTCATTATACAATTAAAATATGGTTTATATTTTCGAGCCATATACAAGCTTACGAAAGCTCCTTAGGTGATCAAAAATTGTTTAAGCACTAAATTGTAAAGTTTCAATCTATCGAGTTGACGTCTCAATATTGAGGATACCACATCATGACATTACTCACTAACTATGGCTTATTGTGACTTCAAGGATATCACGTCATGACGTCACTTACTAACTAGGTCTTGTCGTAACGAGCTAGACCCGACATCGCGATATGTGTTCTGTCTTCTAGAATCCTATAAATTTCAATTCACAACTCCTAAAATAAATCAACCAATTCAGCCAACATACCATTTATATACTCCAATTTACAACCTTAAACATACATCACTCAATCACTAAACTTAATACTTAACCGAACATGACCAAGTTTACAAAATTAGCAAGGAAGATAAAATAAAAAAAAACCATCAAATGCTTCCAGTAGAATTCTTCCACAAACATACTTAGTTTAACTTTATGTACATCCCATGATATTTCCAAACATCAAAATCATACTCTCTTCCAAGCTTCGGTTTGTGATGAGATGAGTAGGGATTGATCTTCACTCTAGAGCTCCAAATCAAATCTTCACCTATGAGTTAGAAAAATAATGTGTTAAGCTCGCAAAGCTTAATAAGTACATCAAAAATTAAACTTTTCATTTAAATTTAAATCATTACTAGTATATATAAACTTATGAATCTTTACCATCATACTTGAAATTATTTAAATAATAACTATAGTGGGGTATTAAATTAACAATTTATAAGTCACTTACCAATCTCATTATTAAATTCACATATCTTGAAAATCTATATCCCAATTGTAGACTTGATAGAACATATAGGATATGTGGAAAATCAATAATTTACACCAAAGTGCCGCTATTATTTGTACGGGTGTGCTACTGTCACTTGCATTGAAGTGCCACTATCACTTGTATTGTACTGCCACTATCACTTGCGGGCATAACAAGTTTCCTAATGGCATGTCATTTATATTCTACTAGTTCTCATTTTGTCTACATGTGTAACACCCTTAACCCGTATCCATCGTCAAAGTAGGGTTATGAGGCATTACCTGACATAGTACAACTCAAACAGACACTCATTACAATCTATACTTTGTAATTCATCCACACTAAAAACATTTATTTCAACCAATAATTTCGAAACTTTAACACAATTTCAAATTTTATAACTTAATACTTACTTATAATCAAACATGTCTACATAATTAACTTGTACTGAGCATGTGTCAAAATGATTAATACATTAGCTTAATATTAAATATACCACTTCATAATCAATACAAATGCACATTTAAAAATTAAATGAGTCATATTACTTAACTTAAATACCATTCACATATGCGGCATGGACATTAGTTAATATAAACAACATGCTTTGCACATTCATGCAAGTTAAACCAACCACACGCCGTTAAGCGAATCTGGGGTGGCGGTGGCCAGCCCCCTAAATTGGAAAATTTATGTTTAGGCCCTTAAATTTTTCTTAAAATTTTAAATTAGTAAAGGTAAAATTGTACTTTGGCCCCCCTTAAAATTATAAAAATTCTATTTAATCCTTTAAAAATTATAAATATATAGACTATAAAAAATTAATTTCATTCGGCCCCCCCTAAAAATTTGTTCTGGCTTCGCCCCTGCACATGGCAATAGTCATACATTTTCATACACTTCATTTAAACACTCATCATTTAAAACTAAACATACCTCTTCTTAGTCACAAAACCACATATACTTCATTTAAACACTCATCATTTAAAACTAAACATACCTCTTCTTAGTCACAAAACCATGCCCATATGAATATATTAATTTATACTATTTTGAGCACCAATACCAACTAAAAAAATACACTCAATCTATATGCCAATTTACCATACTTAAAACACAAACATATGGCCAAATTATTAATCAAATTTAAGAACCAATTATGACCATTTTTAACCATCAACTATGTACCAATGTAAACAACAACCTAATCATTTATTCATATCCAATTTAATAATATACCAATTACCATTTTTGGTCACAATAAATATGATCATAAAACACCTAGTTTACTAGTATATTAATAAGTCTAAATTATATACCAACTTCTCTCTGCTTGACCAATTCATTACATTAGCAAACATGACATATGCATATATATATATGTATATGAATTCAATTAACAAATCATGACCAAACATATAAGCACATCATCTTCCACTATCAACCCAATTCCTATTACAAAATATACATCCCAATATGTCAAACTTACCATGATGAATAAATCGTGATATACACATATCATTAATTTAAACCATAAATAAATACTGAATACACCCCAAGCATATATCCTGAATATTAACTAACTAATACATGATATATACTAACTCATCTAGCATCCATTATTTACCATATTACCAAAATACATAATCAAGCTTCACAATATAATATACCATGGATATACTTTCAATAAGTTCAAACCAAGACCAAATATAAACATTAACTTCATAATCAAGCTATTTTTGCATGGCTTCAAATATACACACTTTCAAACTCAAACACATTAAGACTAGCTTATACACATATATACTTCCAAAATCAACTAACAAAAAGACTAGTCTAAACATGCCATATGTTCATAGTTTTAAACTTTTGAAATACCAAAATAGTGATCGATAGTGTGACGGATTTCTCTACGATCCTCGAGCTCATAACTAGCTTCCAAAATCTATAAAAACAAAGAACATACACACACAGAGTAAGCTTGAATAGCTTAGTAAGTCATAAGAAAATAAATCAATTCAATGACATTCATAATTCAACTTAATTAAACCGAATCATACTAACCATAACCACATATACAATTATCAAGCTTGCAACTTCATATATCAATACATGTACTTTAGCATTATTTTCCACTTTGCTGAATACACATATATTCATAAGCATATTTAACTCTCACTTTCATAATGCACATTTCATATATTCATATAAAGTATATACTTACCTTACTACTCAATCATTTAACTTAGTACATACCTGTCTTTTTAGCTCGATTTCACATTCGATCTTAACTCGATATTGCCCATTGAACTATTTGGAATTAATAAGGCTACTAGGATAGTTGAAAAGCTCGCACAAGCCAACGTCCCAGATGTGGTCTTACATGTAATCTCATACCGATGGCACTGTCCCAAACAGGGTCTTACACAAACTCATATACGATGCCAATGTCCCAGACATGGTATTCCACATAAATCACAAATCGATGCCAATGTCCCATGCGTGGTCTTACACGAAATCACATATCAAAATCCTATGTCATGACATATGTATCCTAACTATTCCTAAGGTTCGTACGGGGCTTTTGGACGTCGTAACTTGATCGATTCAAGCTCGTAAATATTGCTCCCATGTTTAATTCAATTCGGTATATACATATACACAAGTAATAATTCAATTCGGCACTATTAAAATACATACAATCGAATTTAACGATATTTATTTACTTATGAACTTACCTCGGACGAAGATGAATGAACCGAGATGACTATTCGACAACTTTAGATTTCCCCAATCCAAATCTGATTTCCTCTTTTCTTGATATAAATTAATATAAATTAAACTTATTTAATCACACATATACTCAAATTCACCCAAAAACACATAAAAGGGCAATTTGCACTTAAGCCCCCAAATTTCACATTTTTCACAATTTAGTCCCTATTTCACAAAACACAAAATACACATAATTTCACTAAACTCTAGTATAGCCGAATTTTACTAAGGTTCATATCAGCCCATTTTTTCATTTTTTTCACATTTTGACCCCTCAATTTACAAAATTTACAATTTAATCCCAAATAAGCATTTTTACTAAAAATCACTTAATTAAACATGAAAATCTATTAACAAGTACTTATTTTTCATCATCAAACACAAAAATCATCAAGATTTCAACAATGGAAAAACACAAAATCATCATCAAATCCGAAAATCAAAGCATGGGCTAGCTAATACTCAAAGCAACGATCTCAAAAACGTAAAAATTATCAAAAACGAGCTAAACACATACCTTAATCAAGCTTGGACAAGGTCGAACCTAGCTTGTTCTTTTTCTTTCTTTTTCTTTTTCTTTTGAATTTTCGGCCAAAGATGAACTAAAATTCATGACCATTTCATGTTTATTTTATTTAATTCCTAATAATATATCATTTACCATTTTTTCCATTAATTAAACATTATAAAATCATCAATTTCCCATAAGGACCCTACTTTATAAAAACAATAGATTTTCGGCACTTATACATTTAATAGCTAACTTTTGCATTTTACACGATTAAGTCATTTGTCTTAAATTGAGCACACAAACAATAAAATTTTCACACAAAATTTTCACACATATCAATTCATATACTATAAACATCAAAAATAATATTAAAATATCTTTCTGACTCAGATTTGTGGTCCCAAAACTACTATTCTGAATAGGGTCTAAACCAGGCTATTACAATATGGGGATTTAAATATTTAATTTCACTACATTTTCTCAACAAATAAAAGCAATTCAAACTTTACTCTTTTTATGATTTAGTCCTTATTTATATAGAAGTCAACAATCATCAAATTTCACTTGAAATTTATTTTATCAACATTTAATACTTCACTTAAGTGCTTTATCTTATTATCTATTTCAGTTATATAACTTTTATACTCTTTACAATTTAGTCATTTTTCTCCAAATTCACTACACATAAGTTATTCAATTTATTATAAGAATACATCTTTACTTTCAAATATATTCCATAATACATATCAACATTTTCATATAAAAATAAACCCCATGAATACACTAAAACCAATTTATCAAGTTTGCATTTAAGTTTTAATTAGGTAAAGTACAACTTTTGAAGTACTTACAATCAAATACTTAGAATGAGCTCTTTTCTTCTCCTCTCACTCTTTTGCTACCCCTTTCCCTTTAAAAAGCCCTTGTTGTTCACTTCTCTCCTCTTTCTCTTCATTAACATAGCATGCATACATAATATTTAATATCAAGACAATAATCAAATCTATTTCCATAAAGTGATTGTATATTTTTCCCTCCATCTTAGCCTTTAGCAGTAATTTGGGTTCACACTTCCATATCCCTCCTCTGATGTTGCAAAATTGGATGTTCGATCTAATGTACGGTAGCCTATCTTGGGGGATACATTTATTGTTTACTGTTAGACATAAACCATTTCATATAAATATTGGAAACCACAAATTATCATCCTAAAACAATGCATTATGTGGCTTATGTAAGAGACGATTCACCCAATGAGCGACGTACTGGAGAAATCTAACGGCCCAATTACACTCTTGCCCAAATGCAAATCTATGGGATGATAGTGATTTATGTTCTCTGAATCTACCAAAATTTCTTAAACCATCCCAAATTGTCGTAATATTCCATCAAACTAGAGCTACTAAATACATGAAAAGTATATAAGCAATGAGTAGACATTAAAAGCATGGTTGTGCAGATGTGTTTTCGGTGGTAGTATAACTATAATCCCTTTCTCTTAGTAAGGCATTCATACAAACTGCAAAAAAAAAAAAAGTATTGCATTTAAATTCCATTATGAGGTGATATTAATCCAAGTAAATGAACTTGACAATAAAAAACACAATTTACCAAATCATTGGATTGTGTATCAATTGCAACTTGTGTCTCTACCAAATTGTCCTTCTAGTAAGTTATATGGTTTTGATGACCAAACCACCTATTATAATATAAAATGACAGTATAAATATAAACATTTGGAAAGTAATAGATTTTAAATTTTAGAGTTCTGCTTTTACCTTCTATCTTAAGAGAAACGGAGAGTTTGAAAGGGTATAAGCGTAATCTACAAAAGTTGATACCATCCCCATGATTGTAAAATCACAAGGTAGTGATTTACTTCCTTATTCCCAACTTTCACCCTTTGCATAGCACCCTATATAGGCATTCCAATATGATAGAGCCTCAACTATATGTACCATCCATTTAGAAATTTGATAACAATAAGAGGCACATGGGATGAACTAAGTTGCCAATTTTTTTTTTGGCAATAACATACCTCCAATTAAGCAAAGAATGTACGCTCTAGTGTGGCAATCAATATCAACAGGTGTTGATTTTTTGGGAAATGCTAGAATCACATTTTCAACCAGTTTAACTTAACCCGAAGCCCTTTGAAATTAGAAGAAAAGTTTATACCTATTTTGAATGCTTCATAAAGGACCTACCTTAAATTGTGTTTAAATCTTCCAATTACAAGACGTTCGCCTATTGAAAGCCCTACCAATAACGTTATCTTCCAATGTTATTGTCGCTTCGCTACATGGCAGATGAAACATATAGGTCTTGAGCAATCAGAGTAAACAAGAATGATGATACAAAAGTACCTTTCCCAATTTGGCTAGTGTGATAGAACCAATATATGTTAATTAGGGAATGATTCTACCGTCAGGGAGATCTATACTCATATTGCTGCAAAGTCTAACCTCAAATGTTGTTGCATTCTTGGCAACATGTCCTCATTCGGTCTCAATAAGTAGGCAGTGATTACAATATTCTTTAAAATTATAATTTCAAGATACTTAGATATGTTGGGTTTAGAGTAGAATGTAGAGGACGATTTATTTTGGCTTTTTGTGAAAAAACTAACAAGTTTGATTGTTAATTATATGTTTTAAAATCATGGTTCTGCAAGTTTTTAATTGAAACTCAACCCCTATGGGTGTTAATGTCCATTTAAAATTTTGTTAAAATTTAATTAGATTGTGTTATCCATTTTTCAAAATTATTTTTCACAAATCGACATCTATAAATGTCGAGTTTAAGATTAAATGTTATTCCCAGACATTTCAAAATTAGATTAAATTATTTTCATTTAAATTTTAAATATTTGACAATGAACTCAACACCAGCAATGTTGAGGTCTTGTAATCATATCATAATAATTACTCTAATTTTAATGGGGTATGAAAAACTTAGTAGTGTTAACATCCACACTAAACTTGACACTATAAGTGTCAAGGTACGGATAAGAAAATGTATTTTAGGAAACGATTTTTCTATACATACATTTTAAAAAACAATATCTATATTATAAAAATTAGAAAACCATTCAACTTGAATCTTCAAACTCGAAAAATAAAAAAATAAAATATTGAAAATAAAAGTAAAAGAACTAAATTTCAAATGTAAAAAGATTACAAGGACTTCGAACATATTTTAACCTTTAAATGCATATCAATTTAGTTGACTAAACCACTGAAAAAATAAAAGGGTAAACCACATTGGTAGTCACCCAACTATTAGTAAATTTCTTTTTTGGTCACTTAACTATGAAAAGTTTAGAATATGGTCACTCAACTATTCTACTTTTTTTTACTTTTTTGATCACCAACCGTTAATTTACTAATAGGAAGATAACTTTGCAACTTTTAAAATGGCATAATAGTAAATTTAACCCTCAACATTATAAGTTGTGTCAATTAGTATTGATTCTAAAATTTAACCCTCAATATTTGCACATTGTCTAATTTGGTTTTTTTTTATAGTTTTGTTGTTCTTTGAGACATTTAGAGTTAAATTTAAAAGAATGATTAAAGATAAAAATTATTATCTTGGATTTTTATGTGTTTTCATTTTGGTATATTATCCTTCAAATTTAATCGATAAATTTATTTTTTAACATTTTAGATGAAAATGTCATAAATAAAAGTAAAAACTACGAAAAAGACCAAATTAAGAGTTAAAGTTATTATTATGTCAATTTTAAAAGTTGTCATTTCATTTTTCCATTAATCATTTAATGGTCGGAGATAAAAAATAAAATAAAATAATTAGTTATTATTTTATAACTTTTAATAAATTAAATAGCAATATAACTTTCCATGTTGAATCGAATATCATTCCGGAATTAGATAAATTCAAAATTCTTACGGAAAATAAAATGCATTAATTTGAAAATTGAAGTCAAAATGAGTCGTTTCAAAGAAGAAAAAAGGGAAAGTTGTTGAGTTAAATTATAAATTTGGAGAACTGGTAACATAGGTGTCGTAGAATAAAGGACTCTACCTCAGATGCAACTTTTACGTGGCAGCATGGCGGGCAAAGATACGTAAGTCCCATCTCTCAACTCTAAACTCACACTGCCAAGCCAATCCCAAAGTTATCTTCTAATTCATCTCCACTTCTAACCTATGATTTTTAAAAGATTTCCTTTTCAACTTGCATGTGTTTTTGGTTTTCAGGTTTTAGGGTTTAGGTAGACTTAGGTTTTTAAGATGATGAGTTTGTAATTTAAATCGTTCAAGGTTGTATTGTACAGGAATGGCAGGCTGCAGCAGCCATGTCGTTTTAGCCTATGAAGACGCGTATACTTATCTTCACCATCCAGCAGTTATTATAGGAGGATTGTTTGTACTTGTAGCTCTCATTCTCTCCCTTTTTCTCATTCTTCAGCATCTCAGATTCTATACAAATCCTGCTGTTAGTATTTCATTTCCCATTTCCAAACCCTGCATTGTTTTATATCCAGTTTGTGATTGTTTTGTGAGGATTCACTTTTGTATGTGTTAATACCAACGAACGTATATATAAGGGATGCGGATTTTTTACTTGCCTTTCTTAACTCTGAAGCTAATTCTATGGCTAATTGTTGATTGTTATTAATTGGTCAATTTCCCAGGAACAAAAATGGATTGTTTCTATTGTGTTCATGGTTCCTGTCTACGCTACTGAGTCAGTAAGTTTCCTATCTCTTTCCTATTTGCCTTTTTTAGAATGCTTATCTATCCTGCAATTACCAATTAAGTCTGGGACCAAAAAGAATCTATCCTCACCTCAAATTAAAGCATATTCAGTACCATATTTGACATGGATACGAGATATAATTCTTTGAACATATAAAAGTAAATAGAAATTTTTCCACACCTAACTTGAGTATCGCCCCTTTCAGGTGCAAATTAATTGAGAACTTTAAATCTTTTCTCCTAATTCCTTACTAGGAGGCAATGTGTTTCTTTGACATGCACAGGTTATATCGTTGTGGAACCCAAGATTTTCTCTTGCCTGTGACATTTTGAGAAGTTGCTATGAAGCCTTTGCCTTGTATTCTTTCGGAAGATATTTGATTGCTTGTATAGGTAAGTAGGTAAGCAACATCTTCATGACTTGTCTTGATTACGAAAGCTTTGCTATTAGCTTAATTAAGGTGAAAACACGCTTCATTCAACGTAAGACAATTCTCACCAGGTGGTGAAACAAGAGTTATTCAGCTTCTAGAAAATGAATCTAGAAAACGGCTAGGTAAGCTATTGCTAGAAAGAGGAGAAGGAGGAGGAGAAGAAGGAGAAGAAGAAAAAGAAGAAGAGATACATCAAAAGTCGTTCTGCAACTTCTTCTTCCGTCCATATCTCCTTGGGGAAGACTTGCTTACAGTAGAAAAATTCGGTCTCGTTCAATATGTAAGGCGTAACAATTTAATATGACTTTCATTTGATTTTGTTTGTGATGATTTCCTTGAATTTGACATCTGCTGGTAAACTTCAGATGATTCTGAAGACACTGTGCGCGTTCTTAGCACTTTTGTTGGAGGTCCTTGGTGTTTATGGTGATGGGGAATTCAAATGGTACTATGGGTATGTATGATGGTTTTTTGTGCAATCCCTTGTATTCTTTCATATAAAGCCTAATGAAGTTGGCTCTTATCTGCTCTCTTGCAGGTACCCATACATAACAGTAGTTATGAACTTCAGTCAAATGTGGGCACTATATTGCCTTGTGCAGTTCTACGATGCAACTCATGAAAGGCTTCGACCTATAAAGCCACTGGCAAAATTTATCAGTTTCAAAGCTATTGTGTTTGCCACTTGGTGGCAAGGAGTAGGCATTGCTCTGCTCTGTGCATATGGGGTTCTGCCCAAACATGGGAAAATGCAGACTGCATTGCAAGACTTTTTTATTTGTATAGAAGTAAGTTGTGCCTTATAAACATCTCTGTTCGGACTTTGGGCATATTCTAATTTTTCGGTCGATGGATAATCTCTTTTTTTGGAAATTAATCTTTTTCAGTCCATAAATATTGTGTATGTGGTTGGCAGATGGCAATTGCAGCCGTTGCTCATGTATTTGTCTTCTCTGCGGAACCTTATCATTTTCTCCCAGTTTCAGAGAACAGAAAGGGAATGGTCAGCGCTGAAACAACCAAAGCAACATTGAAGGTAGAGCAAAGCAATGAGGAAAAACCAGCCATGGTAGAAAAAACAGAAACTCAGGTGGAGGCACCTGGAACAAGCATCAAAGAGAGTGTCCAAGACATAGTTGTTGAAGGTGGTCACCGGGTAAGTCAGCCGTGTTCCTTCAATGCTGCATATTAGACTTGAAACATTTTAGAAATTTCAAACATCCATGGGAACTTCATCCTATACAGGTGGTGGAGGATGTTGTATTAACCATAAATCAAGCAATAGGACCCATGGAGAAAGGCGTAACAAAAATCCAGGAGACCTTACACAGAAAAACAGAGGCAGACAACCATCATGAAGAGTCTGAGGTGGAAGTTGAGGAACATGTTGAACAGCATCTTCTGGCTAGTGAAAGTCATTCTGAGCTCCATGTCTAAGGATTGCTACTTAAGTTTAGTTATACAAATTGCATGTATCATGGTTTTTAAAAGTTCCGTCTGCTGTTGTACATGATATATTCCGAAATAATCCATATCACATTCCTTCTTCGAGTTCGTTATATCCGGTGATGCAGCAAATGAAGAATGAATTTCGAGATTGCAAGCAAGGGATACTAAAGACTCTGTGAATGTGTATATCGGGTGATTCAAACTAAAGTAACATAATAATTAATATCAATTTACACATTACAAACACCAATATACAAGGCAGAACAGTCGTTATAAACACCAATATACAACGATTTTTCAAACATTGAAGGCAGCCCCAGAACAGCCCATGGCAATGTTAATATAATGGCAGGTTGATCAAACTGTGGGAATGGGTTTATTACCCTTCTTGTGGGCAGCAGAGTGCGCAAAGTTGACTGCAGCCAACGCATGCTACAGCACCGCACAGTTGTGTTAATAAAATGGAACATTGATTACTCATCTTTGAACAACATCGGATGCAGCACAGGCAACAGCAATGTCTACACAGCCGACCGCAGCAATTTGAAGTTGCCTTGTTTAACATCTCGGCAACTTCAGGCAAAATTTCTTCTTCAGATCCAGGACAAATGTTTTCGGCAGTTGCAAGCAGATCACCAAAGCCTACTGTAAGGATTTGAAGCAATATCTTTTTGGGCTCTGCCGAATCCAAAAGTTTGCATGCGTCGCCTTTCTTTGATACCTGTACTCAGAGAACCCCAAGCTTCTTCATAAGAGTGAAGAAAGATATGATGCGGTGGTAACCTATTACTACATACAAAAGCATACCTTTCGAGCTCCGGTAGTATCTGTATCTCTTTCAATTTTACCTTTTTCAAGTAAAATCATACGGGTATATTCAGAGATGTTGCAAGTCCTTAAGCTCAACTTTGCAACCTGCCATGTACAAAATCAATAGCATCAGCAACATTTATTACTATAGGAGGAAAAAGGGTTAGTACCTAAGGTGGCCACTGAGCAATTTTAGGATTTGGGAAATCTATAGCCAGATTAATGTGTGGGGCAAAAGGCTATTCTGCTTGAAAGGACTGGTTAGCCCAACTATTGCAATGCTAGCATTTAAATTAAAGTGCTTGTTTTGATCCAATGGAAATGTCAACAATATTGAGAAACAAACCTTCTCCTCAAGTTGCTTATTTTCTGAAAACCATGCCTGCGATGTGAGTAGATCAATCTGCTGCCTTGCTGAAATCTATAAGAGGAAATTTTAAGTATATAAAATACTGCAGGAGCAAATCAATGGAGGCATACAGGCAATAACGTTTAAAGTTGCACAATAATTATGAAAAGTAGCAGTTAGTGTAAAAATTGCAATGTGAATGTCAAACATAACCAGAAAGAAAAAAGATACAAACCCCAGAGATAAGAACAGCTTGTTGGAACGAGATAGAACATTAGGAGGTCAGTAATACACAATGTAATCAACTAAAAAAATCTTACCCTCACAAAGAAAGGTAAAATTTGTAGACATGGCAATTCAAATATAAACAAGGGCCAGTTGGAAGTTCAAATATTGAATGCAATGGAATAGGTCTGATTTTAACATCAGGTAGAATTTCTACTTGATAAAAATTACACAAAATTAGCATGGAACTGACGAGATACATCAACCCCTGCCCCCTAAAAAAAACGAAAAGACTAAAGAGCACTCCCTAGATTATAGTACAGCAAAACATAATTAAAATGAACAAGCTGAGTAGTAGGCGCCTTACTTTGTCAAGAGATATGTCCATAGCCTTTTCTATCTTCAAGTCAATAATAACACTACTCAAATCTCCTAAGATGCCTTTAGCTTTAAGAGTGTCAGGAAAACTGCCTTGGCACCTCCCGCATATTGTCAATGGACTTTCAGATGAAAGGTCTGGAATACATGAAGAGTACACCTATCCAGGACATTATAGAAGAAACACGCATCATGTTGGTTGTTGCAAATACGGATAGAATCTAAATTGCAATAATGGAAAATGATGATCGCTAACAACGTACAGAAACCGTGAATACATAAACAACATACAGGTTAAGCATGACAGAGAGTGATAGAGAAACACAATAATCATGATATACATCATTGTAAGGTGTTTGTTGTGATATTCAGGCAACTTATTGGACATGGGAATAGGGACGTGACCCTTTAAGGACTCTCCAAATAAATGAAAAACCTTATTAAAAAAATTTTATCGTACTTATATTGGATGCATACCCATATTGGATAGGCCCATGTCCGAGTATGAGAATGGTAGATATGAGGAAAATAAAATGTCATAGATGAATGAAACTTATAAAGGCATTGTGACACACATACCTCTATTTGCTCACGATCATCGAATGCATCAATGGTTATATTTGCAAGAATAGTAGATAAACCTTTACTGAATAGTTTTTGCATCTGAGAGTCAATTGTATCTTACAAAAGAAAAAAAGGAAGAAAATATTAGTAAGTTTAATGATATATGACACAAGCTTTCAAATATTGTACAAGTATTTTTTATTTTACTTACTAACAAAGATTACTTGATAAGGAGCTTAAGTTCAACATTATATTCAAGGTACAATTTGGGCGATAGAAGTAGGTTAAAGAACTTGTAAGGAGACTGTCTAAGCAAGAAGAAACTGAAGCGGACAACCATGATTTTAAGCAACAATAGGTAGACAAGGAGACACTCATAAGTCATAATACTACGAAGTACAGAGAGTTAAAGCTTCTGAAACACTGTTTCTGTGGAAGTTAGAGAACTACTTAAGTAAAGAGAGCAAGAAAAAAGCTAACTACTATGCTCTCGTAAGCAACATCACTGAACCACTTACAGCATATTTACACATAACTAAGACTTGACTCAAGCTTTCGTAAAAAAAGGGGGGACTTGACTCAACCCAAAGCACAACCATTCAAGGTTCCATGTTAACCATAGATCCTCATACGAAATCCAAATTCTAGGTTAGGGATTGGCACTTGGAAACAGCTTTTCTAAACCTTTTTCTACACTTTTCCCTTGGTGCAGCAAGTATGTTTCCAACATTAAGGGGAAATCAAATAACTTATTTAAATAAAAAAGAAAATAGAAAGAACGTTCATCTATATAGATCATGGAAATTATCTATAAAAGAATTCCCTAAAGGAAAGATAGTTCAAAAGAATCTCTAGCAATCTATGCACAATAATTTCCTTGAAGAACACAACTCTTTAGCTTGAAGTTCAAATATAAAGTCCAAGTGCATACAAACCTAGATCACAAGCAGCACCATATTCCCCCCGGCTAAGCATAGCCAGCATGCGCAGGAAATGGTGATTGCAGAATTTACCTGAAATTTTCCAACAAGTTAACTAGAATTTATGGTGTAAAGAAATTATATAATCTGATTCAGCAATTGAAATGTATACGATCCCAAGTTACTAAGCAGACGACTGACATTCTCACCAATGATGAGAAATAATTTCAGCGAATTTAAAGGCAAATTAATACTATGCTAATAGCTGAAAATATAGGAGACCCAAACAACTGAAATTATTTACCTATGCCCAAAGTATGTATGCGTGGGCATAATGACCCTCCATTTTTCATACGCTTATCCATCCACTCACAAATTTTTCTCTCATCTTCAACAGTCCCATCTGTAACAAGAAAAACCATAGGAATTGAACCAGGTGTGTTTGATAGCATCTCAACTGCCTGACAAAAATAAGCAAAAGGTAATAATCATGAGAAAGAATAATATCTTAAACTATCTTCTTAGGAACCAAAACAAAAAAGAAATCATTTTCTATTCTCTTGAACAAATACAGAAAACGTGGGAAGTGCAATAAAAAACAAAGGAAATCTGTCAACACCTTCTGAAGTGGAATAAGCATATTTGTACCGTTCCCCTCACTATGTTCCTTGGACATCCATTCAGAGGCCCTTTCAATTGATTCCTCGGAAGGCAACACCATGGACGTGCAATATAGGAAAGTCTCATCACTAAAAGCTATAATGTTAAATGAATCTTCAGGACTGAGCTTAGAAAGGGCTGTGTTTATTGCATTCTTGGTACTCTCAAGCGACCTCCCTCGCATGCTGCTACTTATATCAACAACAAAAATGACCTCCTTTCTGAACACCTATAAATCCAATAGGTTGAAGATAGATACCAAAAAGAAGAATCAAATTAGAAACCAAGGCAAGAAACAAATGCTAGACCAACCTTCTTCCCTTGCTGACTTCCTGGGAAAAGATAAATACAGAAGATGTCCCTTTGATCAATATCATATAAAGATGGAGACTGCAAAAGGGCACTTCCAAATATGTTACCGGAAGACACCTATAAAGGATGTAGACAAGATGTGATCATACGTATCTTGATCATAACAATTTGAGGTATTTCTGATAAAAGTATCGACAAATCCCTGTTTTAATTAAGATCTTAGGTAAATACATGTTTCATGAAACTGTCATTTTGTAGTTCTAAAGAAAAGATAATATAGCAACAAGTTTTCAAAATCTTACACCATATGAGAAACTCAAGTCAGTATGGGACCATGTCATAACATTTGCTTCATATAAGAGACCAATATGCCCTCCATCACGTTTTGATTCCTGAAAATTTGAAGGGGTGAAATGAACAATGACAAGAATAAAAACAAGGAACGAAGTAATATCATCATAAAGTCAAAAGAAAGAAAAATCAAAACACAAGTTTAATGGTCCTAAATCAAATATGCACCTGAAAAGGATGACTCACTGCCTGGTACACGATTCCACTTGCAATAACAGAGCTCACATTCAATTGTATCCTCTCTTTCTTTGGGATTTGCCTTATAGCAGGAGTAACAAATTCAGGAAAATTGAAGGGCACAGTCAAAGTGAACTTACCGTCATTATATGACGATTTCTGAGACCAGTGAAGCTTCATTGAAATATAAGTACCCCCATCGATCTGGAGATATAAAACAAACATCCATTAAAAACAATAGATTTAAAAGAAAATTGAGTAAATTCACTACAACTTTGAGACATTGGTGTACCTTTGGTATTGTTAATGTAAATATATGAGGCTTCAAAAACTGTCCATCTTCTGGTTTGGCTATATTCTGAATACCTTTACTTTCTTCTACTCCAATCAGTTCTGTAGAATATGATTTTGTAGGAAGATCAATCTCAACACCTAGAATTGAACCCTGTTAGCCAAATAATTTATTATTGCTTGACAACCATTAAATTATTAAAAATATATATGTTTCTCGTGTTGAAAGAACACACATCAAGAGGCCAACATGATAGAAAATCAACATCAAAATCATTTTTTTCCCTTCAAAATGGCTGCAGAACAACCCTTTTACAGCTTTGTAGTTTGTTTTTAAAGTTGTTCTTGCTTCCCTTAATTCTTAGTTGAAGTTTACAGCTTCGTAGTTTTCCAATTATCAAATTATTAAAAAAAGAAAAAGAAACAACAACAGCGTACACTTAGAATCAAATAGCAAACAGAACTTCTCGGGTGAAAAGGGATGATTTTAAGCTAAGATAAACACTAAAACAATGCTAAAAAGCTTTGAAAAGAACTCACCTCGTCACCCATGGGGACAGCAATGCGACAATCACAGGAACGGCTACGCATAACGCAATGAACCCTCCACATCCCAGAAACTTGAACAAAAGCTGAATCGCCATAACAATCAACGTCGAGATTGACCCCGTTCATCTGTAGAGGAATCAATGCAGGTGGATCAAGCCTTCCATGCACGTGAGGCTGGTAACTTGGAATATCCGGGTTGTCGACAATCCTCGGGTCGGATATAACCGCATACACCATCGGAGCCGATGGCAAGTAAAAATGCATTGACCGCTCCATTAGTGGTAGCGGCTTCGGAGGCTGTACCGCTCTGTCTTTCCCCATGTATATCCGTTTCCCTAGCTTTAGCCCGTCCTCCACCGCCCTTGCAAAATCTTCCGCCATTGCCGACGTCAAGTTTAAACAAAAATCTCTCTTGATATATATATTTACTTTTTTTTTTCTTCTTATTTACGTGAGAAAACGAAAGAGATTATTATTTAGACAGTATGGAACGGAGAAAATAATTTTGTAGGGATCTGGGATCATACTCGGATGATCGGGTTCTTGGAATTGGCGTGACCACCTTATTCGTATTGGTTTATTTTTTTCCGGGTTGTTTCTAATACGTTAAAATACGTTATAACTCTCTATATTTTTCAAAAATTAAGAATTTAATCTTTAAATTTTATTTCATAAAATTTAGTTTTTTAGAATTCAAAATTTAAATTCAATTGTGACATTATTATTTCATAAAAGCTTCAACTGCTTTTTTTTTTTTTTTTATTCTGATTTTTGGCCTTTTAAGCTTTCAAAGAAGTTTGTACAAAGGCTGTTTCATTCTCTTTATCGAATCATATATTATATGTTATATATTATATATTATATATTGAGATACATTGATTTTCGATTCAATCAATCAATCTATTTCGATATCAATAAATACATTATTAATTTTTATAGTTACATTATAATAATAAAAATGCAAACAATAAAACTTCGGTTTTCATTTATATTATTTTGTTATTTAAAAATTGAATATCAAATATACTTGAATCATATTTATTGAATTCCTTTTTTTAAAAAGAAAACTTAAAATATTTTAATAATTGTTTAAGTTACTTTCACTAATTTATATACATTATAAAAATTATAAACTAATTATAAACGAAAAAACCGAATCAAATTCATTGAAATTAAACAAAAATCAAACTATGGTTTGTATATCAGTTGTTTTGGTTGCGTTGGAAAATGAAGAAGATGGGAGATTGACCTGAAGAGTACTTATTTTGGTTATAAGCAACTACCAACGGCTGGATGGGTATTTGAATGAATGCGAGGCCAAGCTGGCCACTGACTCTTCCTACGTGGCATTTCATTTTAGTTTAATTAATTAATTTTTAAAAAGTCTACTAAACTAATTATAATTAAAAGAAAGGGTGATTTGGATGTAACTATTTAGTTGGTCTTTTTGTTTCTTTTCACCAAAAAAAAAAAAAGAAAGGGTGATTTCACATCATTTTCATTCAATTAATCCTCCAACAGAATATGAAAGAAAAAGGAATGCTTCAATTCTCTTTAAATATTTGGACTGGCTCAGTCGAAGACTGGGTCCATCAATTGCACCATTAAGCATTTACCGCCAGTCAAATATCTAAGAACAACACCTCTGCGTCTTACACACATGACAAACTCTACGTGAAAGGACAAAGAAACAAATTTATATTGACAAAAATTTCACCTAAATGGCAAACACACACTTATGCCATAACTGATACACGGGTGTAATTGCTGCGGTCATCTCTCCAATACCCAACTCTATATCACATTTTTTTAGTCTTATTTTTTCTATCCCATGTAAGCTTTTTGTCTTCCTCAGAGACTGTACAGTACCTAATGTCAGGCTAAATTTTACTCCAAGAGAAAAATTCTAGAAACTAAACTATAAATACATGAACCACCAAAATTTGGGGTTCTATATCACAAAAATGAGTCGAGGAAGCCTGTTTATGGGAGATGTGATTAAAGGACCCCGTCAAAAGTAATGCCCAATTGAAGGTAGGAATAGGCAACACTTTCATGTCTCAGGTCATGCTGCAAAAATTCTACATTCATTAACAGTTATTTATGTCTAAGTTTGTACAAAAAGGATTTCATTCCATGTGTCCGGAACACCAGGCAAACACCAATGCAAGCAGTCTTGGACTCCTCTCGATGATGTAATACTGATCCGAGATATGTAACCCTCGTCTCACAGCTGAGACAAAGCAGTTATGTCCAGAAGTTTAACCCCTGTCCATCTTACAGCACTGACAGCAGCATGATCACTAGATCCTACTTGTAATACTTCTTTACCTATAGACATAGGTTTGATATTGTTACAACTCCCTCCTGTTTTCCAATCTCCATTTACGAAGTGCATAGGGGAGATGCTCCAATAAAAGGCTTTCAGATGAGGATGCTTTGGGAGCTGAGAGTTTAGCCATTTAATAGTGTTATGGATTGTGAAATTCTTGGCTCTCCCCATATTTGCTATCTTCTTGTTGGTGTTGGGTGCACCCCCAACATACATAACCCACCTATTAGCCCTGAGTTTCACTTGATTCCAATGATGCCCCGTGTTTAGAACCAAGACATCAATTTTGTATAGAAATTGGTGCAAAAATAGAGGTCGATCAAGATGCATCACATATTCTGTTTGCGGGTCCTTGACATCAAAAGGTTCCAATTCACAAATGCTTGAAGACCAATAGTACAGAATAGTAGTATTGGTGCTAAGAAATCGATAAGCCCAACCATTAGGACGTATACTGCCTGGAGGTAGGACAAGTCCGTATTTATTGCCCACATCTAGGACATCTAAGTTGTCCTAACCAGCTGTGATCATGCACATTAGATACTGGAATTGCTGCCTAACTAATGAATCTCCAACAAAAGCTAAAGTTTTGTCTTACATCTTGTAATTGCATCAGAAGAATTCGTAAATGGTCTAACCATTATTAGTTATGTTTAAACAAGTAATTAGAGCAACCAATCAAAGGTCATATAAACTCTAACCAAGTAAAACAACTTCTGGAAAGAGAAGAGAATGTATCTATAAGGGGAACGCCAAAAGGCCCAATCCATGAAACTTAAGTCTTAGAACTTCAGAACTGGCAAATATCAGCTCTTCATTTCTTTTGATAGGTTGAGTTGGAAGCACCAAGTGAAGAGTTCCATGTTCAAATAGAAAAAAATGGAAAATATTCATAGACAATGATATAAATACCATTTTAAGAACTTTGGCCCTTCAAATTCTTTCATTTCACAGCCTTTTGGTTGCCATCTTAGCTTTTCAAATGCAAAATCTTGACGCTGCATCAAACGACAAGCCCACGTTGGTGCTAGCCATTGTTTACGACCAAACCCAGAATACAATGTTAGAATTAAATGACCCGAATCCTTATTTAAATAAAATATAGTGGTAAAATAAAATAAAAGTAAAATCCATATGGAACTACACTTCTTTTATTTTATTTTAGAATAAGGTTTTTTAAACCTTATTAAACTCCATCTATTTTATATTGATTCGAATAAGGTGTTTCAGTCTTACTAGAATATGGCTTTACAAGCCTATAAATAGACATAGTCTATTCCTCTTGTCATTATTAGAATTCAACATAGTGAATTTTCTTCTCTTCTGTCCGTGGTTTTTTCCCAAAAGGGTTTCCACGTAAACATCTGTGTTCTTTATTTTATTTTATTTTATTTTATTTTTCACAAATTGGTATCTGAGCTTCCAGGTTTTTCATCTCGATCACGGTAATGGCATCTGTGAAGTATGAAATTTTGTTGTTGGATCGCAACACCAGATTTGCATTGTGGCATATTAAGATGCAAGTAGTTCTTGCACAGATGGATCTAGAGGATGCCCTGCTAGGGATAGATAAGATGCCTTCGACATTAACAGATGAAGAGAATAAGCGTAAGGATCGAAAGGCATTAACACAATTACACATGCATTTGTCCAACGAAATTTTGCAGGATGTGATAAAAGAGAAGACCGCACGCTGCATCATGAAAGAGGCTAGAACAAATATTTATGTCGAAAACTCTAACAAGCAAGCTGCATATGAAGCAGTGTCTTTATGCTCATCGTTTGGAGGAAGGTGCGTTTGTACACGAACACTTAATAGTGTTTAAAGAAATTCTCTCAAACTTGGAAGCCATAGAGGTTCAGTATGATAAGGAAGATCTAGGGTTGATTCTACTTTGTTCGTTACCCCCATCTTATTCAACCTTTAGAAACACGATTTTATATAACCGCGAGTCACTCACAGTTGATGAGGTTTATGATTATTTGACCTCGTATGATAAGATGAAGCATCTTGTGGTTAAACTCGACTCTCAGGGAGAGGGTCTCATTATTCGTGGGAGACAAGATTGGAATGCTGATGATGATCGTGGAATGACACAGGAATGGAATCCTCGCGGTAAATCTAAGGATAGGTCAAAGTCTTCAAACAGAGGTAAAACTTGTAACTTCTGTAAGAAGAAAGGGCACATTAAATCTGTGTGCTATAAGCTACAGAACAAGATTAAAAGGGAGGCTGCGAATTAAAAGGGAAAACAACCAAAGAATTCTGATAAAGCTGATGTTGTAGAAGACTACAGCGATGGTGAAATTCTAGTTGCTTCAGTCAACAATTCTAAAGTGAGCGAGAAGTGGATACTTGATTCAGGCTGCACCTTCCACATGAGTCCCAATCGGGATTGGTTTACAACTTACGAAACAGTATCTGAAGGTGTTGTTTTGATGGGAAATAATGTTTCGTGTAAAATCGCAGGTGTTGGAACAATTAAAGTTAAGATGTTTGATGGAGTTGTCAGAATACTTAGTGACGTATGACATGTTCCAGAATTGAAAAGAAATTTAATTTCGTTGAGTACTCTTGATTCAAAAGGGTACAGATACACAGCTGAAAGTGGGGTTTTAAAGATTTCCAAAGGTTCCTTTGTTGTGATAAAAAGGTAGAGAAAAAATGCCAAGTTATATGTTTTACAGGGTTCTACTGTTGCTAGTGATGCAGCTATCGCTTCCTCTTCCTTGTCAGATGATGATATTACTAAACTTTAGCATATGCGCCTAAGGCATATGAGTGAGAATAGCATGGTAGAATTGAGCAAAATAGGACTTCTTGATGGGTAAGGAATTTGCAAACTAAATTTCTGTAAGTACTGTGTTTTTGGGAAGCAAAAGAGAGTTCAATTCACCAGAGGAATCCATAACACGAAAGGAATGTTGGAGTATATTCATTCTGATCTATGGGGGCCATCCAGAGTGCCTTCGAAAGGTGGAGCTAATTATATGCTAACCTTTATTTATGATTTTTCTAGAAAAGTTTGGGTGTTCTTCTTGAAGTAGAAAAGTGATGTGTTTTCCGCATTTAAGTCTTAAAAAATTATGATTAAAAAACAAACGAGAAAACAAATAAATACCTACGCACAGACAATGGCTTAGAATTTTGTTCTGATGAGTTTAATAGATTGTGCAAGTCAGAAGAGATAGTGAAACAATTCACAGTTCGTCATACTCCGCAACAAAATGGCGTTGCAGAATGAATGAACAGAACGATCATGGAGAAAGTTTGATATATGTTGTCAAATGCCAACTTACCAAAGTCGTTTTGGGCCGAAACAGCTTCTACTGCATGTTTTTTTATCAACCGATCCCCATCTGTTGCCATTGAGAAAAAGAATCCACAAGAGATATGGTCTGGTAATCCTGCTAATTATTCTGATTTAAAGATCTTCAGGTGTCCTGTGTATGCTCATGTTGATAATGGAAAATTGGAACCGAGATCCATTAAATGTGTTTTTCTTGGTTATAAAGTTGGTGTAAAAGGGTATAAGTTATGGTGTCCTGAAAATAGAAAAGTTGTGATTAGCAGAGATGTTGTTTTTGATGAAACTACTATGCTACCTAACTTATCTCTTAAAGACTCTTCCAATAAAGAAAATCAAAAGCAGGTGGAGCATCAGATTAATATAAATTCGACTCCTCAAGCCAGTACAAAAATTGATAATAGAGTTGCTTCTTCACCGCAATACTCTATCGCTAAAAATAGAACTAGAAGAGAAATTAAACCTCCAAAGAAGTATGTTGAGGCTGATCTAGTTGCTTATGCTTTAAATGTGGCTGAAGATATAGATGCGAATCAATAGCCATCTAATTATTCTGAGACAGTTAGCTGTGAAGACTCAAAAAAGTGGATGTTTGCTATGCAAGAATAGGTGGAATCACTCCACAAAAATAGAACATGGGATCTTGTAAAACTTCTTACAGGTAAAAAGGTTGTTCATTGTAAATGGGTGTTTAAAAAGAAATAAGGGACTCCAGGAGTTGAAGAACTCAGATATAAAGTAAGGCTTGTTGGAAAGGGTTACAGTCAAATTCCAAGAGTGGACTTTACAGATGTGTTCTCCCCAGTTGTTAAGCATAGTTCGATACGAGCTTTTCATGCATGATTTGGAGCTTGAGCAGTTAGATGTAAAAACTGCATTTTTCCATGGAGAACTTGAGGAGGATATTTATATGCAACAACCAGAGGGTTTTTCAGTCTTAGAAAAAGAGGACTATGTTTGCTTGCTGAAAAAGTCCCTTTACGGTTTGAAACAGTTACCAAGGCAGTGGTACAAGAGGTTTGATTCCTTTATGACTTCTAATGATTTCAAAAGAAGTAGTTTTGACAGTTGTGTTTACTTTAAGAAAAACAGTGATGGTTCTTTTGTGTATCTACTTCTTTATGTTGATGACTTTTATGTATCTACTTTTTTATGTTGATGACATGTTGATAGCAGCAAAAGATAAATGAGAGATAAGAAAGGTTAAAGCCCAACTAAGTGAAGAATTTGAGATGAATGATTTAGGACCAGCAAAGAAGATACTTGGTATGGAGATTCTCAGATATTATTAAATCAAGTAACTTGTACCTAAGTTAGAAGGGGTGCATTGAGAAAGTTCTTTGCAGGTTCAATATGCAGAGTGCTAAGCCTGTTAGTACTCTTTAGCAGCCCATTTTAGACTTTCATCGGCTTTGTCTTCACAATCAGATGATGAGATTGAGTACATGTCACATGTTCCATACTCTAGTGCAATGGGATCTCTCATGTATGCTATGGTTTGTTTCACATCCAGATTTATCATATGCAGTCAGTGCAGTTAGCAGATACATGACGAATCCCGATAAAGAACGCTGGAAAGCAGTTCAGTGGATTTTAAGATACTTACGAGGTACTACTAATGTTTGCTTACAGTTTGGAAGAACTAGAGATAGAGTCATTAGGTATTGATGTTGATTTTGCTGGAGACCTTGATGGAAGAAGATCTCTCACAGGTTATGTCTTTAGAATCAGAGGTTGTGCAATCAGTTGGAAAGCCACTTTGCAAACTACAGTCGCTTTGTCTACCACTGAAGCTGAGTACATGACAATTACTGAGGCTTGTAAATAAGCTATCTAGTTGAAAGGACTCTTTAGTAAACTCAATGAAGACCTTCAAATTAGGACTGTATTTTGTGACAGTCAGAGTGCAATATTCCTTACAAAAGATCAAATGTTTCATGAGAGAACAAAACACATTGATGTTCGGTATCATTTTGTTCGTGATATTATTGCTTGTGGTGATATTATTGTGAGCAAAATTAGTACTCATGAAAATCCTGCAGATATGATGACTAAGTCACTTCCTATAACCAAGTTTGAGCATTGCTTAGACTTGGTTGGTGTCCATTGTTGAAGTTAAACCCTTAAAGGGTTTTATGGAAGAGGTGGAGAACGTGTTCGTTGAGAGTTCACGATGAAGAACTTGTTTATTGAGAATTCGTGTCAAGGTGGAGATTGTTAGAATTAAATGACCCGAATCCTTATTTAAATAAAATATAGTGGTAAAATAAAATAAAAGTAAAATTCATATAGAACTACACTTCTTTTATTTTATTTTAAAATAAGGTTTTTAAAACTTATTAAACTCCATCTATTTTATATTGATTAGAATAAGGTGTTTTAGTCTTTTTAGAATATGGCTTTACAAGCCTATAAATAGACATAGTCTATTCCTCATGTCATTATTAGAATTCGACATAGTGAATTTTCTTCTCCTCTGTCCATGATTTTTTCCCGAAAAGATTTCCACGTAAACATCTGTGTGTTCTTTATTTTATTTTATTTTATTTATTTTTCACATACAAAGGCCGTCTATCATCTACAACCCATTTTCCTTTAGCATAATTACAAACTGGAGCAAGGATCAAATAATATGAAAGTCCGTAATCAGTAATATTATCACAATATGGACCTAATGGATCTAACATCTAAATGTTCAAAGAAAGAGAGGGAGCATAAGAATAATAACCATAGGCAACTTTTCAACTACTATTGACTGTGAAGTATGAACTATCTTACTTGTTCTAATCATTTTCCCTAGAGTACTTGCGTCCAACACACATTCAGACATAGGTATGAGGGTATGTTTAAATATACAAAAAACTTACAAAAAATTGAGCATAACAATGCTGATATATACCATTGTCCAGTACTCACCCTGAGTCTGGATAACATAGACAAGGAATATAAAGGAAAATAGAAATTGTTTCAATATTGGACGATATTACAGCCATGTAAATAGCACACCAAACCTATGTGTGAGGTTGGGAAAAAAAGTACTGAAAACAAAACGAATAAGGCTAAGATTTATAACCTTCGCTTTAAAAACTAGAAAAATTTTATATTTACTATTTCCATAAAGTGAACTCATACAGGAATATGAATGCGGAAAACATGAACAATTCATATGCTCTAATAATCATTGATGACTTCACAGTTCACAATAAGATAGATAAGAAGTAGGAAAATAATCGATCTCCCATGCCAATGAAAATGCTTCATGTAAACATGTATGTGTTGACATTGGTCATTCTAAGCCTCAGATTTCAGCTTGCAGCTAAAAATTATGACCATGAATCGATAAGAATATTGGTGATGCTCAACAAAAATGATTGAGCATAACAGTTACTATAAAACAATATCCACTACAATATTAACAAATTTGATAAAGTAGATTACCTTTTTTCTGAATTTGAATAGTTTCAAAGTCTGAAGAACTTTCGTACTGTAGCAAAATTGACTTTAGCAGCGTTTTTTAAGGTCTTTAGAGGTGCTTTTAGGCGCCACTAAAACTATTTACAGTGTTTTTACAAGCGCCACAAAAAACGCCGCTATAGATAACGCCGCTAAAGATCATGACCTTTAGCGGCGCTTTTTCCACAAACGCCGCTAAAGATCATAACCTTTAGCTGCGCTTTTCCCAAAAACGTTGCTAAAAGTCATAAAATTCAAAAAATATATATTATAAAATATTATAAAGGTCATGAAAAATATAAAAATTTAAAATTCATTATCAAATTAAATTTTCTATTAAAATTTTAACTTTAAAACTAAATACAAAAATTAATGAATTTAAATTTAGAATTTAAAATAATAAATTAATAACACAATTAAAATCTAAAAGTTAGAACTCACTTATCTTAAATATTAAAATAAAAATAAAAATTTAGAATCAAAACTAAAATAAATAATATAAATTAGATTAAATATAAAAATATCAATAAAATAAGATATTATAATGAAGTTCCTTAAATGAAATAAGGACTTAAATCATAACCATGTAAAATATAAGATTTGAATATCCATTCCCATGTGAAATATCAACATTGATTATTTAAATTGATTAACTAAGTCAAAATTGCAATTTGTGTTTTTTTTTCTTTCAACTCAAATAAAAATAAAATGTTGATATTTAAATTTAAATAAAAAATTGAATAATTAGTTGACACGAGATTATTATTAAGTATATGCAAATATGCATGTAGACGATTACAAAATAGGGTGTAGTTTTTGATCAACTAATTAGTTGATCCTATTGCAGGTTCTATCTATAATCTGCTTAAGTAACATACAAACATAAGGCACTCTAATACTTTTTTGCACATAAAATATCTAAAAGTAACATCTGAATTCAAATTCAGAGCACATACGGTGTCAACTGCATGTTGATCAATATCATCCTTATTCGCTGCTGCAATGCCTCCCACAAGCATTCGTAGAGGTAGGAGCTAGTCATTATGTGCCTTCTGCAAATTGTTCTTGGACAACAATCTAGTGTAGTTGATTTTTCTTATTCCATTTGCCACCATTCAAAACATAAAAGAGCTATTGCCACACAAAAAGTAATCATCAAAACGATATCCAGAAAAACAATATATAGTTAAATTATAAGAATGCAGAAAATACAAAATGATACCGCTGTTCTTAGATCCCACAACATTACTTTCCCATCATAAGATGAAGAAAGTAAATAAAGAGGAGACGTATTGTGCCACTTGCAAGCTGGAATCCAATAACTATGTGATGAGAACTGAAACACAGGTGTCGGTGTTCCTTGAAAAGAAGAAAAAAAGTTTCAAGTGAGATGGAGTTTTAGTGGTTTCATGTGCCTGCACATGCAACAAGTAGGAGAAAAAGAAGTGAAAAGAAAAAAATGAAAGCAACCTAAGAAATAGTATCCTTTTACCCTTTTTTCTCGGATGAACAAAAATGGTACGTCCAAAAATGAAACATCCCAACATCAAATTAACAATAATGATTATGACAAAGAGCTCATTCAACTAATTTGATATAAATTAATCAATTAATTCAATAGTCAATTAACAATATTAACTATTATGGTTAAAATGCTAAAATTTATATTTTTAAAATATATAAATTCTAATAATAAAATTCAAATCAGCATTTTGATAGAGTCAACAATACTAACTGATTGAACTAACAGATAACAATTAAATTAAATTATGTCAAATCAAAGTATAAGGATTAAATATTAAATTTTAGCATGATAGAGGGAGAAAACTATAATTTGACCATTTTATTGGTTATTTCAATTAAATTTCAATTTATTCAAATAAATTTATATTTTAAACTATTTATACATTATCTATATTTTAAAATTTAGAAAACTAAATTCTATTTTTTATTTTATAACTAATTTCTTTTACAAATATAAAAATAAAAAAATTATTTAAATTAGTAAAAAATTAAAATACTTTATACAAATATATTTTAAAAACTAATTAATCAAATGTATACAACATTAATTAGTGTTAAGAAGTGGTATTTACCTCACATATCAAAGATCTTTCAGTCTCCACCATATCATTAAAAATAAGTTCAAATCACAAATGATCAACACAAGCAGCATACTTCTTGATGGCATTTCTATCTACCTAATCCTCATTAATATATTTTATATATTTCTTATGCATCATGTTCTTTGTTTTTTTCCATTACTTTATATTGTGTTTTATTACAATCTATGCTAATACGATATGAATGAGACTTAGTTTGCAATAAGAGGACAAGCATGGATGTAGCCAAATCATCTAGCAGATCATAAAATATGGGACTACAGTACAAATTCTATTTAATAGAATTATACTGAAGATGGATATTCTTGAAGAAAAAAAAAGGCTTCTTAACAATATAAACCAAAAAGAAACTTACCCTGGGCAGTTCCAATGAATGCTAAGCAGCAGTTTAGAAATGCATTCAACAAACAGAAGAAGTTTATGAGATTATCATAGAGCAGACAATGGAAATGATGCATGGCCTTCTCAACATTTGGCGCATACTTTCCAGTACTATATGCAGGTGATTCAATACCCTTTTGAACACCTTCACACAGTCTAATGTCTTCCATCTGCGTATTTTCCTTGGTTATTAAACAGGTTTTGGAGGTTGCAAGATTAACAGTAAATTTTGAGCATACAAACAAAACCAGAGATTATTTGCTAGTACCTGAACTTTTTCACTATCCGCTAGACTTCTCTCAATAAAAGCTTTGTCATCCTAAGGCCAAAACAAGAGCTCGGTTAAATAGGAACCATATTACCAATACATGAAAAACGAAATAAGTTACAGAATACATGTCGCACATAAAATCTTCTCTATAATAAAATAGAAAAATGGTTGAATTCTACAGACTGCAACTATGGCTAAAAAGTAGAAAACATCAATATTATGTAAGAGGAACTTTTGAACCCCGGTTAATGTCAGCATCCCACACACGCATGCACTTTGAACTGCCCAACATACATAAACGCAACATTTGAGAGGCTAATGTATATGAAGCCAAGCATAAGTCTCCTCTAAAACAACATTCCTATCATTAACCTTGTATAATCTAAAACTTACGTAAAAATAGAAGCATGTATCTAGTATATGTGCAGAATTCAGAGCTCAAGACATAGAGGTCCAGTAAAATATTTTGTGGTATACATATGCCTTCATTACTCTTCACATAGACATATTTTTTGCATTTAATATTTGCTATCCAAAAGTTGAAGGAGCTTTACACCTAAACCTTTCAGTGATAACCAACAACACTAGATAGTTTCAAGAAAGTTCAATTTGGAATTAGAACAATTCTCAAGGTGCCTTATTTATAAATGTTAGTTTTAGTTTCTATAATCTATATTATTAACAACACTTAAGTTATTGAGCCCACGAAGATTATATATTGTCAATCTAATGAAAAGAAGCCGAATGGTTTCTTTATGCAGGATAAGATCAAAGCCGTGATCAAAACAGTCTTTTAAACAAAATATTTTCATAATTCACAGCTTTATGTGCAGAATCTTTCACAGTTTAAGCAAACGCTTAATTTTTTTTTCACCAATACAAAATCAAACTTTTTTTTTCGACAAAACGAAATCAAATATTTGATACAGGGAAAAGAGACAATTATGTATATGCATGTGTGACTGAGGGCAGGTGAACAATGGTTGATGCAATCATCATTCTCCAAGTACGTATTGTGCATAGAGAAGCATATAGACATGGTTGCAGAGTGACACTCAGTATCTGTAATCAAAAGGCTACTATTTTCTTTATCTGGGATAATATGGTGCATGCATTAGATAATTGTTTTACTCAGTATTACGGTAACCTTCCTTTCATTCCTGAACAAATAACAACAACATCAGGAAATATGTCATCCTTTACCTACCTTTGGAACAGTAGATGGAAGAAGCAGAGTCCTTTAAGATGAATATAAACAACATTATCTCTTCCATCTACTGTCCTTACAAGAACCGACATAGAGAAAATCCAAACCTGCCGCATCTTGGCCTTGTCTGTCTTGAATATTACAAGTGAAAGCATAAAAAAGAAGGCATTGCTATTCAAGAATAGTAACTAAACATGTCAGATCATGTTTGTCTTATGTATTTTGTTGTTAAGGAAGAATCTCAAAATATGCCCTAAACAAGATTTATCTTCTTTTTATATGATGTATTTATCCTTTCTTTAATCGTTGCAAGTGTCATAATTTACCTTGCTCAAAATATCTAGCTTATAGGTACAAAATAAAATTTATTCACTTGCTTACTACTATGCATTGTGAATACTATGTTTTCACATGTTTGATATTCTAAAACTACAATGAGCATATAATATCATATAATAAATAAAATTACCTTAAAAGAAGCTTCGAGCATGTTCGTATTACATTACAAGCCAAACAAATAGCATTTTAATCTTAAATATAACTAGCAGAAAAGACAGACCGAAGCATACTGAGGTGGTATATGAATCAAGTGAAAGACCAGATGCAAGGCCTTTGTGTGCAAATAGCACATGGTAACCACCATCCAAGTAGTTGTCGCAGAATACTTGTAAGTAAAAGAAACAAAATACAACTAGCCATCTCCATGTATGTTCAGCAAGCTTTTGATAACAATCATATAATCATTAGTATGGAGAATATGCAATTTAATATTCAAGACAACATAATGTTGTTAGTGCTAGTGATAATAATAATTAATGCTTTATCAGAAGACAAAGCACACAGACAGCATCATTAAAGCTACAAGGAAACTCCATATATCATTTAAGTATTATCATAAAAAGCTAAGAACAAGAAATTAAATTGAAGGAGCTTCCATTAACCACAGAGACGTACCTTCCAGTTACATTCTATGATGTACTCACATCGACAAACATAAGTTAGTGTGGTATCAACTCCATTAAGGCTAAATAATTCAGAGGAGCTAGCAAGCCATTCACTTGTAACGTTGTCAGTATCAATATTGTCCTTTTGTAAAATCTCATTGTCCATATTAAGAAGAACAAATGGTCCCCAAGTAGCAACTTTTATAGGTACAAGTCCAAAATCCTATCATCAATCAATGAATAAAAATAGCAGGATCATGATGTCTGTCAAGACAAAATATGTAATGCCATAATCTAAACCTGATAGAAAAAACTATGATATACTAACACAACTTAAAGGAATTTGATTTAAGCAACTTGATAACCATTTCATCCGAAAAGCCAAAATTTTTTTCTTTTTAAGATAACTAAAAGGAATGCACAGTCATTTTCAAGCAGACACCCACTCCTCATCAATATGTACTTTTGTAAGTGAAAAATGAATAAAAATGCCAAAAAAGGAAAAGGTGCAAATCTTGTACCGTAGAATTTCTACTCTAAATCATTATACAACTAAATTACAGCCAAAATTTTCATGCTATGCCTTCACATTTTTCCAGAGAGAAATTTTATAATGATTTCTGAACTAAAACTATTTTCTTATTTTCACATATTGCCTCTTAAAAAAAGAACGTACCTTCTTGTCAACATAATCAGCCCAAAATCTAGCAGTAGCTTTTTGGTAAGGGTCAGAAGGGAGCAAAGGAGCTTTGTCATGCCATACCTCATCGATGTATTAAACCTGAATGAGCAACTCACAAACAAGTTTACCGTTATGGATAAGAACAGGGATTTTCTTATGAACAGGTTTCGTCTGCAGCAGTAAAGCACTCTTGTTCCACAAGTCTTCTTCCTTGTATTCATACTTTATCCCTTTCTCAGCCAAAGCAATCCTGGATCTTATCCCAAACATACTTGGCCAGAAATCTAGCAATACTACTTCCTCTGCCATTCTTTTGATCTAAAGATTCAAAAACTAAAACTAAAATCTTGGGTTTGTTCTTTTCTCTCTCTGATTCTGAACTGAAGGGGTATAAGTATGTATATTTATAGGCAAAAAAAGGGTAAGAGTCCTACGTCTTTCTTGACATAATCACATAAATCAAATGAATCTGGAGAAAGAGAAAAGGAAATTCTCTCTCGCCAAAACTCCCGATATTTTCATTTTTCTAAAAGTTCATTTTCGTTGATAAATCTGCTAGAACCTCACATATATTAAAAGAAAAAGAAACAAAAAAAAATGTTAATCTTGCATTCTTTACTATCTTCTTACTTTATATCAGCATTTACTGAGACAAAGCCTAAACAAATCAAGCATCTTCGACATCAATTACAAATAAAAGAAAAATAAGATCGATCAAAATTCAAATAAAAATCAACTATAAGCATGAATTACTCGAATATTTACCTCTTCTCTAACATTGACAGAAACTCTAGATGTTGAAATACCTGGCTGAATCGCTTTCCCTAATCCTGAAAAAAATTGATTTTTTTTTAAATACAAGGGCTTTATTAAAAAAAACTTAGGGATTTTGGGGGAAATTTAGGGATTAGGGGAAATGTAGAGAATTAGGGAAATCTATTTTAGGATTTTGCTGGAAATGGCTAAGCGTTTGGGATATCTGTTTTGGGATTTTGGGGGAAATGGCTAAGTGTCGGGCATGACACAAGAAGATGAAATATAAGAAAGGAAAACGACGCCGTTTTCATAGTGTTTTTTGTGGCGTTTTTTAAAAAAACGCCTCTAATGCCCTTTTTTTGTGGTGTTTTTTTAAAAAATGCCACTAATCTCTTAGTTTTCATATTTATTTTTATTTGTTATAATTTGGAAGCCATAATAATTAACTTATGATAGTCACTATTAAATAATATATATAAATTTTATCTATTATCTCTTAAATAATTTAAACTATAATCATAATTTTAATATATTAAGATTAATATTATCTCTTTTACAATTATATAAGAAATCGTTTAATATTTAAATTAAATAATACTAATTAATCTAAACCCTAAACCTCTAACCCTTACCCCTAAATCTTAAATCTTAAATCATAAACCCTAAACCCATAACCCCTATCCTTTAACACTTAACCCCTAAACCTTAAACCCCAACACATAATCCCTAAACCATAATCCATAAACCTTAAAATATTAACTCATAAACCATAAACCCCTAACCCATGTCCCCTTAACGCCTAACCCTTGTCCCCTTAACGCCTAACCCTTATCCCCTTAAACCCCTATCCCTAAACACTTAACCCCTAATCCCTAACCATTAACCCCAACCCTTAAACCACCCTTAAACCATAATCCCTAGACTCATAATCCATAAACTTTAAAATAGTAACTCATAAACATTAAACCTTTAACCATATACCGTAAACCCTAAACTATAATGATAATTAATTCAATATTTTAAAATTAATACTATCTCTTTTACAATTATATAAGAAAATATTTAACATAAAATTAAAAACAATTAGTCATATATCAAAAATCTTTAAAATTATTTTAAATAATAGTATTTTAATTTTTTCATTTTTTGTGGCGTTTTTCAAAAAGCGCTGCTAATACTCGATCTTTAGCGGCGCTTTTTAAAAATGCTGCTAAAGCCACTAAAAGATCAATACAAAATGATGGCATTTTGCAAAATTCTTTTGCAGCGTTTTTCAAAAAATGCGGCTAAAGATCAAGCATTAGCGGCGTTTTTCAAAAAGCGCCGCTAAAGGTGTACATATACCGGTGTTTTTAAAAAAGCGCCGCTAATACTCGATCTTTAACGGCGTTTTCAAAAAGCGCCGGTAAAGCCACTAAAGGCACAATACAAAACGACGGCGTTGTGTTAATTTTTTTGCGACGTTTACGCTGCTAAAGGTGTACATATAGCGGCGTTTTTAAAAAAGCACCGCTAATACTCGATCTTTAGCTGCATTTTTCATTCAAACGCTGCTAAAAACATGTTTTACTGTAGTGTCAACAGTATCAATAGAAAGTGTCTTATCCAAATGATCTTCATCTTCGTTATGTATAACTTTCCTCTGTGTCAACAGAGAAATATCTTCTTTGACATGTCTTTTGGGTTCTAATGGCACTCTTTTAATATCTGCACCAGATATTATGAGGAAGGAAAGCTATCGTGAGCATGTAAGTAGAAGTACTCTTCCTCTTAAATGTTTTGTCAAATATATCTATTTCATAGAAGCAAGGGAGAGACCTGAAGAGAGTTGTAACAATTGATTATTGGATAGTAGTGAGAAAGTAAATACTGGACTTCTGTCACATGTCCACATAATAATAGTTGCAGCCATAAAAATAATGGCAATGAGAGATAGCTCTTTAGCCTTACAGCTTAACATGTAGGACCATTCTTTCATCCTACAAAGACATGAAAAAGTAAGACTTAACAAAATGTCACTAAAAAAAAAAAGAGGGAGGGAGAAACCTCAAGGAAAAAGAATCAGGTCAATTTGCGGCTCTCTCTTAGAGTAAGTGTATTAAGACAAAGGTACAAAGAAGGCAACTGATACTATTATAAAATGTTTGAGTTTTAGGACTAATTTACATTATTTGAAACTATAGGGGTTAAATTAGTAAAGATTTCAAAACTTGAGTTTTAGGACTAATTTTCATTATTTGAGAATTTACAATTTTGAAAAATAGAATATGAAACTTTAACTGTTCAAAAATCAAGGACTAATTTTTGAAAAATTTTACAATTTTAGTTGTAAGGACTAAATTTTGACAATTTGTTTTTGAGGAATTAAATTGTAAACTAGTAAAAATTTGGATTTCATGGACTAAATCATAAAAAATATAAAATTATAATATAAGGGATTGTTTTCTTCGATAATGAAGACAGCTTCCCCTTCCTTACACTGAAATATTTTCCTTTTGTTCTTTGACAGTGAAGACAATGAATAGAGCCTTATCAGTTTAGAAAATATCTTACAAAAAAAAAAAGACATTTTCCTTTAAAAAGCATTGATTTTAGGCTTTTTATTTTTATTTTTGGAGAATAATTTCCTTTGGTAATTCATTTTCCACCAAACAAACACAACAAAATAATGAAAATATTTTATGAAAAATATTTTACATGCAAACAAACAGACCCTAACTCACACTAACCATTTTAATTAGAGCACTATATTTTGAATAATCTCCATGAATTGTAATTTAATCTAAAATCAACAATTAAACTACTATAACCTAATTATCTATCCAGTTTCCATATCTTTTAATTGAAAACAATTACTGTGAAAGTAAAATTGATGGTCTTGATGCACATTTAGATAAACCAATGACTAAGAAAATGTTTTTTTCTAAAACAAACTGAAAACAAAAACAACAATTTCCTCGAAATAATAACACGTTAAGAAAAATTAAAACAAAAAGAAATACAATCTATGTTTACTGTTCGTTGAATTCTGATCCAATATAAAATTCCAATGACCCTGATCTATCAACAAGAACGTATAGAAAGTTGAATTCAATTAAGGTAGCAACTTAGAAGAGAAATACCTAAGACGCATCAATATCTTAACAAAAGCAATTTCTATGCAAAACAATTGTCTCCAAATGTGCTTTTATTTGATAAGTAATTAAAGAAAGACAAAGAGAAGAAAATAAAATAAAAAGGGTGGTAGAAGTTAAAATAAGTAAATAAATATTTAAAAAAAAAAGACGAAAAAAATTGTTCATGGGCAAAAGAGAAGAAAATAAAATAAAAGTAAATAAAGTTTTTTAAACCTTATTAAACTCCATCTATTTTATATTGATTAGAATAAGGTGTTTCAGTCTTACTAGAATATGGCTTTACAAGCCTATAAATAGACATAGTCTATTCCTAATCATTCGAATTTGACATAGTGAATTTTCTTCTCCTCTGCCCGTGATTTTTTCCCGAAAGGGTTTTCACATAAAATTTTTGTGTTCTTTATTTTATTTTATTTTATTTTTCACCGTCGTTATTCCTTTTTCCATGAACAATTTTAATAAGGCTTAAAAAACCTTATTTACTTTTATTTTATTTTACTTCTATATTTTATTTAAATAAAGATTAGGGTTATTTAATTCTAACAATCTCCACCTTGATACGAATTCTCAATGAACAAGTTCTTCATCGCGAACTCTCAACGAACAAGTTCTCCACCTCTTCCATAAAACCCCTTAAGAGTTTAACTTCAAAAATGGAGACCAACCAAGTCTAAGCAATGCTCAAACTTGGTTATAGGAAGTGCCTTAGTCATCATATCTGCAGGATTTTCATAAGTACTAATTTTGCTCACAACAATATCACCACGAGCAATAATATCACGAACAAAATGATACCGAACATTAATGTGTTTTGTTCTCTCATGAAACATTTGATCTTTTGTAAGGAAGATTGCACTCTGACTGTCACAAAATATAATACTGATTTGAAGGTCTTCATTGAGTTCACTAAAGAGTCCCTTCAACTAGATAGCTTCTTTACAAGCCTCAGTAATTGCCATGTACTCAGCTTTAGTGGTAGACAAAGCGATTGTAGTTTGCAAAGTGGCTTTCCAACTGATTGCACAACCTCCGATTGTAAAGACATAACCTGTGAGAGATCTTCTTCTATCAAGGTCTCCAGCAAAATCAACATCAACATACCCATTGACTCCATCTCTAGTTCTTCCAAACTGTAAGCAAACATCAGTAGTACCTCGTAAGTATCTTAAAATCCACTGAACTGCTTTCCAGTGTTCTTTACCGGGATTCGTCATGTATCTGCTAACTGCACTAACTGCATATGATAAATCTGGACGTGAACAAACCATAGCATAGATGAGAGATCCCACTGCACTAGAATATGAAACATGTGACATGTACTCAATCTCATCATCTGATTGTGGAGACAAAGTCGACGAAGGAGTACTAACAGGCTTAGCACTCTGCATATTGAACCTACAAAGAACTTTCTCAATGTACCCCTTCTGACTTAGGTACAATTTACTTACTTTTCTATCTCTGAGAATCTCCATACCAAATATCTTCTTTTCTAGTCCTAAATCTTTCATCTCAAATTCTTCACTTAGTTGGGCTTTGACCTTTCTTATCTCTCCTTTATCTTTTGCTGCTATCAACATGTCATCAACATAAAAAAGTAGATACATAAAAGAACCATCACTGTTTTTCTTAAAGTAAACACAACTGTCAAAACTATTTCTTTTGAAATCATGAGAAGTCATAAAGGAATCAAACCTCTTGTACCACTGTCTTGGTGACTGTTTCAAACCGTAAAAGGACTTTTTCAGCAAGCAAACTGTAATGACCCGAATTTTACGGTTATCAGAAAAGTGTATTTTCGGTCTCCGTTCTTTGAAAAATGAATCAGTAAATATTTATCAAAATATTTAAAATTTTAATTGAGTGGTTAATTAGAGTTTAATTAAGTGAATTTAGCTTAATTAAGGATAATTGGATAAAAGGATTAAATTGAATAAAGTGTGAAAGTTTAATTATAGATTAAAAGAAAGTAAAAAGGATCAAAATGGCAATTATGCCATTTAGCATAAGTGAGTGACATATAAAGTAAAAATCTAAAATTTTTACTTAGATTTTAATTATAAAAATATATATATTAGTAATAAATGATATTAAATTAATTTATTATAATTATTTTATAAGATATTTATATGATAAATAAATTAAAATATATGTGTAATAAATATTATACATACATTTGTAATATATGTATGTATTTACTTATTATTTAAGTAAATATTAATGTTATTGTTATTATTAAATTGATATTATATTATGAAATAAATTAAATAAAGACAAATGTATGGTAAATAAAATATACATATATTTGTACAATTGTAGTATATTTTATTTAATTGCTTTTTATTTAAATAGATTTTATATGAAATAAATAAAAGAAAGACAAGTGTATAAAATGATTTGGTACAAGTGTAATAAATATTATACATACATTTGTAATACATGTATGTATTTGCTTATTATTTAAGTAAATATTAATGTATTTATTATTATTAAATTGATATTATATGATGAATAAATTAAATAAAGATAAATGTGTGGATATGATTTGATACAAGTGTATAAATAAAAATACATACATTTGTAATATATGTATTTAATTATTAATAGATATTTATTAAATAAATAATTATATTATAAGATTTTTATGTAATAAATAAATTAAAACATGACAAATATATGATGATGATATGTTACATGTGTAAATATAAGTAATATTACAATTGTAATAAATATATTGATTATTAAATAGATATTTAATAAGTTATTATATTATATTATATATATATATATATATATATATATATATATATATATATATAAAGCAAATAAAAGGAAGAAAAGAATAGAAAAACAGAATAGCATGAAACGAAACAGAGAAAGGAAGGAAAGAAAAGAAAGAAAGGGAGAAAAGGGAAAATTTAGATTTTAAGGTTTGAAAGTTTAATTGGTAAGTCAATTTAGCTATTTTTACTTAATTTTGATATTTTGGAAGCTTTGGAACAATGTTTTGATGAAATTAAGAGGATATTTTGAAAATTTTTAGATTTCTAGATATTGTTCATGATGAATAAAATGATGAATTAAGGTCTAAATTGATAGAAATTCAAGTTAGAAGTGAAATAAGGATTGAATTGTAAAGTAATTCATAAGTTTTGAATGGTAGAGACTAAATTGAAAGAATTTTAAAATTATGGTCCTATGGTAAAATTAGAGAGTTGAAATAAGTCTAAAGTGAAAATTGAATGAAAATATTGAGTTAAATATGAAGAATAAAAGTTAGTCTCGGTTTAGGGACTAAATTGGAATTTAAGCAAAAGTTGAATAGAAATTAAAATTGAATGGTAGTGTATTGATAATATTTAATTAATTTTCGTAGCTAGCGTTGTTTCGGAAATCTCAGCTAAGCAAGGAAAAAAGGTAAAGTCGACAGGAGCTAGCTCGGAAATTACGGTTTGTATTTCTATAATCCGAACCTAGTTATTAATTGTTATATTTTATTCAATGTCTTTAGTGAATGTTGAAGTGAGAATTATTGTGTTTGATAATGGAAGAGGGTTGATTTGGTATGTTATGAATTTATTGAATTAATATTGAATTGAATTATATATATATATATATATATGTGTGTGTGTGTGTGTGTGTGTGTGAATGTGTGAATGTGATATTATACAATTATGATAATTAAATTTTGGGTAAATGTTATGATAAATAATTAAGATGTGAATTATTTGTATTGTGTTTTTTTATAATTGAAATGAATTGATTTAGTATGTGATGAAATTAATATGAATAAGTGACTATTGTGAAATTGAATATTTTTTATTGAAAAGTGAATTGAGTTATATTGAATTGGGAATAAATGTGATTGTTGAAGTGTATAATGATTGGAAACTGGAAAGTGAATTGGAAACCTATTAACAGTATTGGGCTAGATCGGATATAGTTGGCATGCCATAGGATTGGAAGAGTTCAGGAATACTTCGACCTCGAGTTGATGAGACGTTGGGTGTCACATATTTTTTCGGATAGATTCGATGAGGTATTGGGTACCACTTTACTTCGGCTAGGCCGATGAGTCACTGGGTGTTACTATATTGCTTCGAACTATCCGATGAGGCACTAGGTGCCATTCTGGTGTGTTTGGTTGGATCCGTGTATCCGTCTGAGTCTGAGTCATGTTAATAGGGGTTATTAAATATAACAGTGATTAGATTGATACTGAATGAAGAATTGAAATATGGACTGAAACACACGAATCGTATTATACAGTGAAAGCTATCTGGGATAGCAAGTTGATTTGATATGAATGGTAATGACTGTTATTGAAATGGATATGTACAGAACACTGATTGAAAAGTGAACAGTTGAATATAGTTTATTAAGATTAAATAGTGAACTAAAGTATGATTGAGACAAATGAATTATGTAGCTTTGGATTGGATAAAAGTGAATATTATAAATGTTTAATGACTTGTGAATAAATCGTGGAAAGCTATATAGGTTAGTAAGTGAAAAGAATGAAATAAGTTACAATAAATTTGTCTATGAATTAAATAATTGAATAGTTATGATTGTTATATGATTTTAAGTGTTTGTTATATTTTTATTTATTTAAGTGTTCAAATTATAGAAATACCATTGAGTATACCCATACTCAGCGTACGGTTTATTTTCATGCGCAAGTTAAGTTAAAGTGAGAATGTCGAATCAACATCCGAGGCCGATCCCGAATTCAACGAGGTAAAGCGTGGTAATTGTTGATAATGGCATGTACCTAGGGTGTCTTATGTGTGTCATTTTGAATGGTGAATGTAAAAGTGAAATAAGTAGATTTAGATTTTGTTAATGGTATATAATAGGACTTGATTAATTTAGTATGAATTTGATTTACTTGATAATATTTGATAAGTAATTAGAATTGAGTATTGGATAATATATAAAATGTATAAATTTAGCAAGTTTTTAGCATATTTAAATTTGTTTAGATTGGTTGAACATAGGTATTTTATGTAAAATGTCCGATAGGTTTGGTAATGCTCCGTAACCCTGTTCTGGCTACGGTTTGGGGTTAAGGGGGGTTACACAAACATAGTCCTCTTTTTCTGATACTGTAAAACCCTCTGGTTGTTGCATGTAAATATCCTCCTCAAGTTCTCCATACAAAAATGCAGTTTTTACATCTAACTGCTCAAGCTCCAAATCATGCATGGCTACAATACCAAGCAGAGCTCTAATCAAACTATGCTTAACAACTGGGGAGAACACATCTGTGAAGTCCACTCGTGGAATTTGATTGTAACCATTTGCAACAAGCCTTACTTTATATCTGGGTTATTCAACTCCTAGAGTCCCTTCTTTCTTTTTAAACACCTATTTACAACGAACAGTCTTTTTACATTTAGGAAGTTTCACAAAATCCCATGTTCTATTTTTGTGGAGTGATTCCATCTCCTCTTGCATAGCAAACATCCACTTTTCTGAGTCTTCACAGCTAATCGCCTCGAATAATTAGATGGCTCGATTCACATCTATATCTTCACCACATTTAAAGCATAAGCAACTAGATCACCTCAAGATACTTCTTTGGAGGTTTAATTTCTCTTCTAGTTTTGTTTTTGGTGATAGAGTATTGCGGTGAAGAAGCAACTCTATTCTCAATTTTTTGTCTTGGCTTGAGGAGTCGACTCAGTATTAATCGATGCTCCACCGCTTTTGATTTTCTTTATTGGAAAAGTCTTTAAGAGATAAGTTAGGCAGCATAGCAGTTTCATCAAAAACAACATCTCTGCTAATCACAACTTTTCTATTTTCAAGACACCATAACTTATACCCTTTTACACCAGCTTTATAACCAAGAAAAACACATTTAATAGATCTCGGTTCCAATTTTCCATTATCAACATGAGCATATGCAAGACACCCAAAAATATTTAAATCAGAATAATTTGCTGGATTACCAGACCATACCTCTTGCGGATTCTTTTTCTCAATAGCAACGGATGGGGATCGGTTGATCAAAAAACATGCTGTAGAGGCTGCTTTGGCCCAAAACGACTTTGGTAAGTTGGCATTTGACAACATACATCGAACCTTCTCTATGATCGTTCTATTCATTCGTTCTGCAATGCCATTTTGCTACCGAGTATGGCAAACTGTCGAGTGTCTCACTATCCCTTCTGACTTGCACAATCTATTAAACTCATCAGAACAAAACTCTAAGCCATTGTCTGTGTGGAGGTACTTTATTTGTTTTCCCATCTATTTTTCAATCATAATTTTCCAAGACTTAAATGCTGAAAACACATCACTTTTCTACTTCAAGAAGAACTTCCAAACTTTTCTGGAAAAATCATCAATAAAGGTTAGCATATAATTAGCTTCACCTCTCGAAAGCACTCTAGATGGCCCCCACAGATCAGAATGTATATACTCCATCGTTCCCTTCATGTTATGGATTTCTCTGGTGAATCGAACTCTCTTTTGTTTTCCAAAAACATAGTGCTCACAGAAATTCAGTTTGCAAATTCCTTGCCCATCAAGAAGTCATCTTTTGCTCAATTCTTCCATGCCATTCTTACTCATATGCCCTAGCCGCATATGCCAAAGTTTAGTAATATCATCATTTGAAAAGGAAGAGGAAGCGACAGTTTTTCTCTGCCAGTAACAGTAGAACTCGGCAAAACATATAACTTGGCAGTCTTTCTCTGCCTTTTCATCACAACAAGGGAACCTTTAGAAATTTTTAAAACCCCACTTTTAGCTGTGTATCTGTACCTTTTTGAATCAACAGTACTCAACGAAATTAAATTTCTTTTCAATTCTGGAACATGTAGTACGTCACAAAGTGTTCTGGCAACTCCATCAAACATCTTAACTTTAATTGTTCCAACACCTGCGATTTTACACGAAGCATTATTTCCCATCAAAACAACACCTTCAGACACTGTTTCGTAAGTTGTAAACCAATCCCTATTGGGACTCAAATGGAAGGTGCAGCCTGAATCAAGTACCCACTCCTCGCTCACTTTAGAATTGTTGACCGAAGCGACTAGAAGTTCACCATCACCGTAGTCTTCTACAACATCAGCTTCACCGGAATTTTCTGGTTGTTTTCCCATTTGATTCGCAGCTTGCCTTTTAATCTTATTCTGTAGCTTATAGCATCTAGATTTAATGTGCCCTTTCTTCTTGCAGAAGTTACAAGTTTTACCTCTGTTTGAAGACTTTGATCTACTCTTAGATTTATCGCGAGGATTCTATTTGTAACACCCTTCACCTGTATCTGTCACCGGAATAGGGTTATGAGGCATTACCGAACTTATACACTAACATTTATACAAAATTGAATCATAAATTAGCATTCCAAATCAATTCTTTAAAAATTGCACCATAAAGTCCCTAATATGGGCCTGCGGGGCCCAATACATGCTTTTGAAGTGGTTTGGGGCTAAACTGGCAACTTTGGGAATTTTTCCTTAAAGATAGGGGCATACGCCCGTGTGGCCTGGACATGGTCGTGTGGCTACCCATAGGCAGGTCTGACTTGCAAATTTTTAAGTATCAGAGGGGGCACACGGCCTGGGTACATGCCCATGTGGCTAGGCCGTGTGATATACTGATTTTTCACCATTTTAAAGTCATTTTTACATGTTTTTGACACACGACCGTGCTTGAAACCCATGTCCTTCACACGGCCAAGACACACCCGTGCTTGAAACCCATGTCCTTCACACGACCAAGACACACGGCCATGTCTTTTTCTCGTGTGTTATCCTGACTTCACACTTAAGGATGCAGGGGACACACGGCCTATCAACATGCCCGTGTTTAAGCCGTGTGTCTCATACGGTCTGAACACACGCCCGTTTGACAAGCCGTGTGGACTCAAAATGAACCTTATAGTTTAAATTTTTCCAACCCTGCAAACCTTAAATAATAAAAAACTTAAATACAATCTTTCAACCAATCCAAAATATGATACATACACTGAATACTCATTAAACCATCAAACCATAGACTAACTCTTATATTTAATAACCCTTAAAACAAACTTCTTAAAAATTTGCACTTAAATACCATTCAAATCAATTAAAAAAGGACTATATTATAACACACTCATTACATTAATTAACTATCTATTAACATTTTTCACCAACATCATTTGTAAACAAAATAACTTCAAAAATAATCTAGGTACATGCCATTTCTCAATATAAGATGCATCACCAAGTATTTGAGTTCGAGAGTTGGCTTGGATGCTGAAACGATATCTACTTTGTACCTAACCTGTGCACGGAAACAAACCGTACGATGAGTATACACTCAGTGGTATTTCTATAAACTAATGCTTAGAACAATAATAAGCCGTATATATTTATTGTAACTCAAAACTTTTACTTTCATAATTTTAATAGCTTAATCACTTACCTTTAACTTATAGCTTTTAAATGTAATTAAGCAATTCTTTATATACATTTCATATCATTCGATATCTTTCAACAATCGTATAACAGTCACAGTCACATAATCAATAGCAGTCGGTCTTTAGTACTTTCATTTACCCCTATTAACATAATTCAGACCTGGACGGATATACGAATCCAACCTACACACCGAGATATCATACAGTGTTTCATCGGCCGAAGCCGGAATACACCGTAAGGGTAACAGTAACAGTAACAATCAAGTACATAGTACCTCTTCGGAACGAATCCAGAACAGTAACAGTAGTCGACACATATAATGTCTCATCGACACACAGTCGGAATATCCCTGAACACTTCCAATCCTATGGCATGCTAATTATATCCAACTTAGCCCGATACTGTTAATAGGGTATTTGAATCATTTCATTTCAATACAGAAACAGTAACAATTTCTATCACATCGTTTATCATACATACTAACCAAATAAAAATAACAATTACATTTATTAAATTATTAAGCATAGTTTATAGAAATACAAACCGTAATTCTTGAGGTTACTCGATATCCTCGTTTACTTTCTCCTTCCCCTTTTTCGATGACGTTTCCGGTGCTACGTTGGCTACATAAAATTTAACATTTAAAATTATCAATGTATGTTATTTAATATCACACTCTTTTATTTTCATATAGCTTTTACATAAATTCCAATTTGGTCCTTCCACCATAACCATTCTTTTTCTTCAAAATAAATCCTATATTTTCATTCAATTATCACTTTAGACTATTCAAATCTTAAATTTTACAGCACAAAACATTAATTATAGAATTCTCTCAATTCAATCCCTACTATGTCAAAACTTATATCTCTTTTTACAATTTAATCATTCTCCTACTTCTAACTTGAATTTCTATCATTTTATCTCATAATTTACTCATTAATTCAACTTAATCAACATCTAAAAATTCACTATCTTCCTAAATTTCAACATAAGTCAAATAGTATTTCTTCCTAAGATTCCATAGACACCAAAATTACAAGAAAAAGGATTAAATTGACTTACCAATCAAGCTTGAAACTCCAAAACCTTAAATTTTCCTTTTCTTTTTCTTTCCCTTTTTCCTTCTTTCTTTCCCTACTATTCGTGACTTTTTTTCTCCTTTTCTTTATGTTTTATTTCTTTTTATTTTCTTTATTCATTCTTTATTCAATTAATATATTATAATTATATAATTTAATATAATTTACTTTATATAATTATTTACTTATATAATAAGTAAATTCATATATATACATACATTTGTACCAATTAAAATATTACATATGTATTTTTACTTACCACACACTTGTCTCTTAAGGTTTATTTGCTAACTTTGTCCCTTGACTTTTCTATAGTTCATAATTAGACTTTCACACTTTATTCAATCAAGTCCTTTCACTAAATTAACCTTAATTAAGCTAAATTTGTTTAATTAAAATCTAATTAACCTCTCACTTAACTTAGTAAATATTTCTAATAAATATTTACGAGTCTCATTTTCAGAATTGAAGACCCAAAAATTCACTTTTCTGATGACCTTAAAATTTGGGTCGTTACACCGTTCCTGTGTCCTTCCACGATCATCATCAGCATTCCGATCTTGTCTCCCACGAAGAATGAGACCCTCTCCCTGAGAGTCATGTTTAACCACAAGATGCTTCATCTTATCATACAAGGTCAAAGAATCATAAACCTCATCAACTGTGAGAGACTCGAGGCTATATAAAATCGTGTCTCTAAAAGTTGAATAAGACGGGGGCTATGAACAAAGTAGAATCAACCTTAGATCTTCCTTATCATATTGAACCTCCATGGCCTCCAAGTTTGAGAGAATTTCTTTAAACACTGTTAAATGTTCGTGTACAGACGCACCTTCCTCCAAACGATGAGCATAAAGACGTTGCTTCATATGCAGCTTACTTGTTAGAGTTTTCGACATACATATTTGTTCTAGCCTCTTCCATAATGCAGTGGTTGTCTTCTCTTTCATCACATCCTGTAAAATTTCGTTGGACAAATACAAATGTAATTGTGTTAACGCCTTTCGATCCTTACGCTTCTTCTCTTCATCTGTTAATGTCGAAGGCATCTTATCTATCCCTAGCAGGGCATCCTCTAGATCCATCTAGGCAAGAACTGCTTGCATCTTAATCTTCCACAACGCAAATCTAGTGTTGCGATCCAACAGCAGAATTTCATACTTCAAAAACGCCATTACCGTGATCGAGATGAACAACTCGGAAGCTCAGATACCAATTTGTGAAAATAAAATAAAATAAAATAAAATAAAGAACACATAAATTTTCACGTGGAAAACCTTTTGGGAAAAAACCACGGGCAGAGGAGAAGAAAATTCACTATGTCAAATTCGAATGATTATAAGAGGAATAGACTATGTCTATTTATAGGCTTGTAAAGCCATATTCTAGTAAGACTGAAACACCTTATTCTAATCAATATAAAATAGATGGAGTTTAATAAGGTTTAAAAAACCTTATTCTAAAATAAAATAAAAGAAGTGTAGTTCTATATGGAATTTACTTTTATTTTATTTTACCACTGTATTTTATTTAAATAAGGATTCGGGTCATTTAATTCTAACAACGACATTGTCCAGTGTAAAGACATTGTATGAAAAATGAAGTTTTTCTTTGTTTGAACAAAGGGAGGAAGCTCCCATCTTCACTGCTAGCTGTGTACAGTTCACAGAGAGTACCTCAACCTGTAAGACTCAAAATTGAAGACTTGTATATACCTATCTTGTTCATTAAATAAGGCACTCTCCCTTCGTGAATAGTACAAAACTTTCAACAGAAGCGAGGGGTGAAACCTTGATAAACCGTAATTTATATATTTTTACCCCATGTTAAACGCATTTTATGGATTATTTCCCATTAGAATTGGTGAATTCAATGCTCCTAATGCTTTAATTTCATGCTTTATACTTATGAGAGCATAGGAGAGCGAAAGGAACGAGAAACGGGTCGAAAATGGAGAAAATAGGCCAAAGTACGAAATTAACACGGCCTGGACTTCCTCACACGGGCAGAACACATGCCCGTCCCATCTTCACTGCTAGTTGTGTACAGTTCACAGAGAGTACCTCAACCTGTAAGACTTAAAATTGAAGACTTGTAATATACCTATCTTGCTCATTAAATAAGGCACTCTCCCTTCGTGAATAGTACAAAACTCTTAATAGAAGTGAGGGATGAAACCTTGATAAACCATAATTTATACATATTTTTACCCCATGTTAAATGCATTTTATGGATGATTTCCCATTAGAATTGGTGAATTCGATGCTCCTAATGCTTTAATTTCATGCTTTATACTTATGAGAGCATAGGAGAGCGAAAGGAACGAGAAATGGGTCAAAAACGGAGAAAATGGGTCAAAGTACGAAATCAACACGACCTGGACTTCCTCACACGGACATCCCACTCGGCCATGTCAATTTGGCAGAATCGAAGCACGACTCACATGGGCAGAACACACGCCCGTCCCATCTTCACTGCTAGCTGTGTACAGTTCACAGAGAGTACCTCAACCTGTAAGACTCAAAATTGAAGACTTGTAATATACCTATCTTGTTCATTAAATAAGGCACTCTCCCTTCGTGAATAGTACAAAACTCTCAACAGAAGCGAGGGGTGAAAGCTTGATAAACCGTAATTTATACATATTTTTACCCCATGTTAAACGTATTTTATGGATGATTTCCCATTAGAATTGGTGAATTCGATGCTCCTAATGCTTTAATTTCATGCTTTATACTTATGAGAGCATAGGAGAGCGAAAGGAACGAGAAACGGGTCGAAAACGGAGAAAATAGGCCAAAGTACGAAATCAATACGGCCTTGACTTCCTCACACGGGCAGCCCACACGGCCGTGTCAATTTGGCAGAATCGAAGCACGACTCACACGAGCAGAACACAATCCCGTGCCATTCTAACAGGCTCGAACACGGCCTGAAATAATCACACATGGACGTGTCACACGGGCGTGTCCCTGTCGAGCCCAAGTTGAGTCCAATTTGGAAAAGGCCACTTTTGAGGGCTCTTAGTCATTCCAAAGCCTATAAATACACCCTAGAGGAGGAAGAAAAGGGAGGCACAGAATAGGGAGTGAGGAATTACTCCACGGAAGCCGATTGATCCATGTCAGAAGCCGGATTCACCATCAAGACTGAAGATCTCTCCTCAATTTCCCTTCAAGAGTTTTGGGTTTTCTTTATGTTTTGAATTCGTTATTCTTCTGAGATGTTTTCCTTTTTAGTTATGAACTAAATCCCCTAAATACCTAACGGGAATGAAACCTAAGACGAATCTTGTTATTATTTTCTGAATTGTATGATAAATATTTCACTTGTTCTTAATTATGTATTCTTGTAATGACCTAAATTCAAGGTTATCGGAATAGTGGTTTCGTAACCACAAATCCGATTTAAAGAGAAATTTATTTCAATATTTTTGCATGAAAATTGATATGATAGGAAAATCGTATGAAAATATTGATAGAAAAATTTTACCGATTTAGTGGTTAGTTAGAAAAAGAAATTATTGAAGAAATTGGGTACAAACAAGATATCGGGGCCTCTATCTTGTAAAACCGAGTCGAAAATAATTTTATAAATATTTATGAAATGTTATTAGTGTGGTATTAAAATTTCGTTAGGAAATTTTAATGTTTGGGTAGTCAATTAAATGAAAAGGACTAAATTGTAATAGGTGTAAAAGTTGCTAGAATGATTAAATAGCTCAAGAGTCTAATGAGAAAGGATTTAAAAGGAAATTAGACCTAAAAGTTATTTGGGCTGGACAGAAAGGGTACGAAATCAGCTGAAAAATTGATAAATTAAGGGTAAAATTGAAATATTGCAAAATTAACTAAATAAAGCTAGGACTAAATAGGAAATATCTAGATTTCTCTTCATTTCTCTTCAATTCCAGCAGCTAAAAACGCCATAGGAGGGTTCTATAAGCTGGTATTTCATAATTTTTTCACCAAGTGAGTTAATCCTTGCCTTTTTCTTGTAATTTTTGTGTTTCTAAGACTTTTACAACTAGGTCCTACTATTAAATTCATTAGTTTTTGATTTCATGGATGAAATTGAAAGTCACCATGGTTGAGTGCTGTAATTTTATGATGAAATAGAATGAAATTAAAGCTTTAATTTGTTTCTGAGATGATTTTATTAGGTAATTTCAATAGAAATTGATTTTTAGGACCTAATTGTGAAAATGCTTGGAATTAAAGTCTATTTCTAAAATTCTGATTCCTAAAGGTTGTAAACTAGTTTAAGGTGATAAAATAAAATATTTATTGAGAGAAATCAGTTCAATTGAGAGGCTAATTGAGTAGGGACGAAATTATCATTTATTAAAAGCTTAGGGGAAAAATGGTAATAAACAGTTAGCACAAAAATAGTTTGGACAGCAGTAGTAGACTAACTTTGAAAAATCACCATAAATTTTATAAATCTAATTAGAAGATGAAAAAAATATGGAATTAAATCTTATTGAGTCTAGTTTCTCATAGAAGAAATAGTGTAAGCAATGGATTTGTAAATTTTGAGATATGATGAATTTTGTGAGACAAGGTCAGAATGAATTCGGGTTCCCCTGTTCTGACTCTGAAAAATCATAAAAAATTTAAGAAAAACAATTAGGGGCTTAAATTTATATGTCTAGAATTCTTAATGAGTCTATTTTTAAGAGAAACAAACTAGAACATCATTTGAATTCTTTATGAAGAGATAATTAATTTTTAGTGAAGAAGGGTTAGAACTGTCGACAGCAGAACAGGGGTGACTTTAAAGAATAAACTATACTGATTGGCTAAACCAAAAATTCTGAAAATTTTATGGTAAGAAGATATGTAAGTATAGTTTTAGGAAAAATTATTGGATCCTAATTTGGAGTTATTTATCTCAAGATAAAAATAATTTAGTGACTATGACTCATGTAGACAGCTTTGAATGAACTATAAATAATAGTTGAATTATAGAAAATGTTGCATATGAACATGAAATGTATTAAATTGATAATTAAATTTATTTATTTAGATCCAGAAGATTCAAATACAAAGCTAGATCGAGGAAAGGAAAAAGTTCGGGATTAGTAGATTTTTTTTGTTTACAAACAAGTATCAAGGTAAGTTCGTGTAACTTGAATTATATTCTTAAATTGCTTGAGATTGTATGTTATTGATGTGAATATGATTTGAATGTTCATTGTATGAAAATTAATGAAACATTGATATATTTGATAAAATGGAAGAAATCCCGGTTGAATAAAAAGAAAATTCGATGGATCTCGAAAAGGAATTGACGGTAAAAGGATCTAGCCGGATGGGTGATCTTATCTGATATAGCCCTCCGAAGAATATGTGTAAAATGGATTTAGCCGGACGGGTAATCCGAATTAGGTCTAAATTTAGCTGGATGGTAATTCAGATCCAAGCTCATTAGAGTAATTGTCATTGCGAGATTTGCTTTGAATCGGTAATCCCGACAATACTCTATGAGTTTATATTCTGAGGATTTAACTCGGGTGGTAATCCATTTGTAAGGATGAGGTTCATGAGTGTGCTCTCTGAAATGGAAATGTGCACACATGAATATAAATTGACGGACCCGAAAATGTACACTAAAAGTGTACATCTGAAAATCCATCGAAAATTCCAAGAAATTCAATGGGATAAATATGAAAAAAAAATATAAGGAAATGGAAATCATGGTATTGATGAGCTCATCAATCATAGTATCTATTATTGGTACATGGAAATTATTGTACTAACTTGAATGTTGAGTTTGTAAATGTTAGGGTAATAATGCATTGAATGGATATATGAATGTTTATTGTATTGTATTGAAAATATTAGGTAAATATAATTCTTGTTACATGAGCTTACTAAGCACAAAGTGCTTACCCCGTTTCCTTTTTCCCTGTTTTGTAGTGTTAAGAGCTCAGAGTTCGGATTTGGTCGGAGACACATCACACTATCAACCTCAGGACTTCGGTATATAAAGAAACTTTATTTTGGAAATCAATGGCATGTATAAGCTAATAAAGTAAATGATTCTGTGAAATGAATGTAGAGTTAGCTATTGGTATGGTTAACAAACCTGGTTTTGGGTATGTGATGACGTTATTTTATAAATATGCATGAATTTATCTTAAAAATATGTTGAATTGGATTGGTTGATTTGGATTGGTCTCGATATTATATTGCAGGGAAGGTTAGATATCTGTAAAGGGATTATATTGAGTTTTCCTAAAAAAATAATAAATAAATAAATTCGTAAACTCCGGTAATACCTCGTACCCTATTCCGGCAATGAATACGGGTAGGGGGTATTACATTTGTTGGTATCAGAGCTACGGTTTAGCCGGTTCTAGGACCGATGTAGCAAATCTGGGATTAGCTATACATGCCATTTAAATTATTATTGATAGTGTGATATCTCGACCATTTAAAATGTATTTTTCTTATAGTAATGTCATCCGACCGAAGCTCAATCTGAGGAAGTGGAGTCATGCTCTGCTTGATTACAAAGAGAATAAACTAGCGATAAAGGCACGAGACAGAGGGTCGAGGGGACGAGGCAAAAACAACCTTCTTTCAAATGATGAATGAATGGTTTAATCAATACTTAAGAACTAATCCTATAGTGCAGCAAGTTCAAGCTCCCCCTCCTGCTCCTCCACCGGTTCCCGAGATCCCACAAGGTACAGGTACTGAATCTGTCAGAAAAGGGAAAGCTCTAGTAGATAAAATTCGAAAATATGGGTCCGAAGAATTTTGAGCAGCTGTTGATGATGATTCCGAACTGGCTGAATTATGGTTAGAAAACACTACTCGGGTTCTAGAGGAATTATCTTGTACACCAAAAGAATGTCTGAAATGTGCCGTCTCATTGCTAAAAGACATAGCTTACCATTGGTGGAATCCTAAAGCTTCAGTTGTTCCGAAAGAAGAAATTACATGGGAATTCTTTCAGACCGAGTTCAGAAAAAAGTATACCAGTCAGAGGTTTCTCGATCAGAAAAGAAAAGAATTTCTTGAGTTGAAGCAGGTAATGATCGATGTCGAGTATGAAAGAGAATTTGTTCGATTGAGTAAATACGCTCGAGAATGGGTACAGTCAGAAGCTGAAATGTGCAAACGATTCGAAGAAGGGTTGAATGAAGACATTAAACTCTTGATCGAATTCTTGAAATTCGAGAGTTTGCTACTTAGCGAGAGAGCTTATAAAGCGTAAGAATTGAGCAAAGAAAAGAAATAGGTGAGAGGAAGCTCGAATTTTAGCAAAAGACCGATGGGAAAATCCGTTTTACGCTTCAAAGAAATTGAAGAAGTATCGAGATCGTTCTACTTGACCATTGGGTATTGAGGCGAGAGCGAGGTTCTCAATCTGATAATCAAGGCCTTCTACTCCATCAGTGACCAATGTTGGCAGTGTTAGCACTCCTAAACCGAGATGTCAGTACTGTAATAAAGCTCATTTTGGTGAATGTCGATTAAAGAGCTGGGCTTATTACCGATGTGGTTCTTTTGACCATTTCCTCAGAGATTGTCCAGAAAGGGGTGAAAAAGAAGCTAAACAGATCTCGAAGCTGAGTAATCCAGTTTCGAGAGGTAGACCACCTCGACCATCCGGTAATGTCAGTGGTAGTCGAGGAGCTACAAAAGATACTGCAGGTAGGCCTGAGGCACGAGCACTTGCTAGGACATATGCCATTCATGCCAGAGAAGATGCCTCAGCACCCGATGTTATTACTGGTACATTTTCTTTACTTGATACTGATATTACTGCATTGAATGATCCTGGTTCTACGCATTTATATATATGTGTTAAACTCGCAATTATTAAAAATTTATCTGTTGAACCTACTGAATTTGTGGTTAAAGTCTCGAACCCCCTGGGCTAGTCTGTGTTGGTGGATAAAATTTTTAAAATTGTCCACTAATGGTAAGAGGTTATTGTTTTCGGTGATTTGATGTTCCGCCATTTGATGAATTTGACGTGATATTGGGCATGGATTGGTTAACCCAAACATGATGCGGTAGTAAATTGTAGACAAAAATATATTGTGCTAAAATGTCAGAATGGTGAGTTGCTCCAAGTTAAATCTGATCAGACAGAAGGGTTATCTTATATGATTTCAGTAATGGCAGCACAGAGGTATGTCAAAAAAGGGTATGATGCTTACTTGGCTTATGTACTTGACACCAAAGTATCTAAGTCAAAAATACAGGCAGTTTCAGTGGTATGTGAATTTTTCGATGTGTTTCCAGAGGAATTACCAGGATTGCCACCAGAAAGAGAAGTGGAATTTTCTATAGATTTGATTCCAGGAACTACTCCGATTTCCATAGCTCCGTATCGGATAGCTCCTACAGAATTAAAAGAGTTAAAGACACAGTTGCAAGAGCTTGTTGATAGAGGTTTTATTCGACCGAGTCATTCACCTTGGGGTGCTCCGGTTCTGTTTGTGAAAAAGAAAGACGGGTCTTTGATATTGTGTATCGACTACTGGCAACTTAATAAAGTAACCATAAAGAATAAGTACCCGTTACCCCGGATTGATGATTTATTTGATCAGCTGAAAGGTGCTACTGTGTTTTCAAAGATTGATCTTCGATCAGGTTATTATTAGTTACGGGTAAAGGAGTCAGATGTGCCAAAAATAGCCTTTAGAAGCAGGTACGGGCATTATGAGTTTCTAGTTTTGCCGTTTGGGCTAACTAATGCACCTGCAGTATTCATGGATTTGATGAACCGGATATTAAGACTGTACTTAGACAGATTTGTAGTAGTATTCATTGATGATATTTTGGTTTATTCTCGGGATGAAGAAGAACATGCAGAACATTTGAGAATTGTGTTGCAAATTCTACGAGAGAAGCAGTTATATGCTAAATTCGGTAAATGTAAATTTTGGCTCCGAGAAGTGGGTTTTCTTGGACACATTGTATCTGCCGAAGGCATCAGGGTAGATCCAAGTAAAATATCAACTATTGTCAATTGGAATCCACCGAAGAATGTATCTGAAGTTAGAAGTTTCTTGGGTTTAGTTGGTTATTATCGGAGATTTGTACAGGGATTCTCTATGATAGCTTCTCCAATGGCTCGATTATTGCAGAAAGATGTAAAGTTCGAGTGGACTGATGAATGTCAACAAAGTTTCAACCGATTGAAAGACCTATTAACGAAAGCACCTGTATTAGTGCAGCCTGAACCGGGTAAGGAATTTGTTATTTACAGTGATGCCTCATTAAATGGTTTAGGTTGTATTTTGATGCAAGAAGGTAAAGTAATAGCCTATGCTTCAAGACAACTTAAACCACATGAAATAAATTACCCAGTACATGATCTTGAATTAGCTGCTATTGTATTTGCACTGAAGATATGGCGGCATTACTTGTACGGTGAGAAATGTCATATTTATACCGATCATAAAAGCTTGAAATATTTGATGACACGAAAGATTTGAATTTGATCTGTCGCAGTGGCTTGAAGCGATAAAGGACTATGATTTGATTATTGATTACCATCCGGTAAAGCTAATGTTGTAGTTGATGCTTTGAGTAGAAATCTCTTTTGCTTTACGAGCTATGAATACCCGTTATCATTGACTAATGATGGTTCAATCTAGCGAATTAAGAGCTAAACCGACATTTTACAGCAAATATGTGAAACTCAGAAGAATGATGATAAGTTACAAGTTAAACAGGCATAGTGTGAGTCAGGTAATGATTCGAATTTGATTGGTTCGATGGTTGTTTATTATTCAGAGGTAGGGTATGTGTACCTCGAATTGAGCTCATCTGAAGATTCTACGCGAGGCTCACAGCGGTATTATGTCTGTACATCCGGGGAGTAATAAAATGTATAATGATCTGAAAAAAGATGTATTGGTGGTCAGGAATGAAATGTGATATCTCTGAGTTTGTATCAAGCTGTTTAATATGTCAGCAAGTTAAAGCTGAACATCAGGTACCTTCGGGGTTACTTCAGCCAATTACTATACCAGAATGGAAATGGGAAATAATCACTATGGATTTTGTATCGGGGTTACCTTTGTCTCCAAGGAAAAAAGATGTTATTTGGGTGATTGTTGACTGATTAACAAAGTCAGCTCACTTTATTCCAGTACTATGGATTATTCTTTAGATAAACTAGCTGAACTGTACATATCTGATATTGTCAGGCTACATGGAGTGCCTGTCTCCATTATATCAGATAGAGATCCCCGATTTACGTCTTGTTTCTAGGACAAATTGCAAGAAGCCTTGGGTACTCAGTTGTATTTCAAAGATCGCATTTCATCCTCGCACGGATGGTCAATCGGCGTGTAATTCAAGTATTGGAAGATATGCTTCGATGTTGTATACTAGAGTTTGAAGGTAATTGGGATAGGTATCTACCTTTGATTGAATTTGCTTACAATAACAGTTATCAGTCTAGTATTAAAATGGCTCCATATGAAGCTTTGTATGGTAGAAAATGTAGAACACCGTTATATTGGACAGAGCTTAGTGAAAGGAAGATACATGGGGTTGATTTGATCCAGGAAACAGAAGAAAAAGTAAAGGTTATTTGGGATAGTCTAAAAGCAGCTTCCGATCGTTAAAAATCATATGCCGACCTTAAACGAAAAGAGATTGAATTTCAAGTCGGCGACAAGGTATTCCTGAAAGTGTCTCCTTGGAAAAAAGTCCTCCGATTCGGTCGAAAAGGTAAACTGAGTCCAAGATTTATCGGGCCTTATGAAATCATAAAAAGAATTGGACCGGTCGCTTATCGATTGGCATTACCACTGGAACTTGATAGAATCCATAATGTTTTTCATGTATCTATGTTACGACGATATCGATCAGATCCTTCACATGTTATTTCTCCGACAGAAGTAGAGATTCAACCGGATATGACTTATAGTGAAGAATCGGTCAAGATATTGGCACGGGAGACAAAAGAGCTTAGAAATAAAAAGATAAATTTGGTAAAAGTATTGTGGCAAAAGCACGGGATTGAGGAAGCGACATGGGAACCGGAGGAGGCAATGAGGAAACAATACCCAAATCTCTTTACTGGTAAGATTTTCGAGGACGAAAATCTTAAAAGGGGAGAGAGTTGTAATAGCCTAAATTTAAGGTTATCGGAACAGTGGTTTCGTAACCACAAATCCGATTTAAAGAGAAATTTATTTCAATATTTTTGCATGAAAATTGATATGATAGGAAAATCGTATGAAAATATTGATAGAAAAATTTTACCGATTTAGTGGTTAGTTAGAAAAAGAAATTATTGAAGAAATTGGGTAAAAACAAGATATCGGGACCTCTATCTTGTAAAACCGAGTCGAAAATAATTTTATAAATATTTATGAAATTTTATTAGTGTGGTATTAAAATTTCGTTAGGAAATTTTAATGTTTGGGTAGTCAATTAAATGAAAAGGACTAAATTGTAATAGGTGTAAAAGTTGCTAGAATGATTAAATAGCTCTAGAGTCTAATGAGAAAGGATTTAAAAGGAAATTAGACCCAAAAGTTATTTGGGCTGGACGGAAAGGGTATGAAATCAGCAGAAAAATTGATAAATTAAGGGTAAAATTGGAATATTGCAAAATTAACTAAATAAAGCTAGGACTAAATAGGAAATATCTAGATTTCTCTTCATTTCTCTTCAATTCCAGCAGCTAAAAATGCCATAGGAGGGTTCTATAAGCTGGTATTTCATAATTTTTTCACCAAGTGAGTTAATCCTTGCCTTTTTCTTGTAATTTTTGTGTTTCTAAGACTTTTACAACTAGGTCCTACTATTAAATTCATTAGTTTTTGATTTCATGGATGAAATTGAAAGTCACCATGGTTGAGTGTTGTAATTTTATGATGAAATAGAATGAAATTAAAGCTTTAATTTGTTTCTGAGATGATTTTATTAGGTAATTTCAATAGAAATTGATTTTTAGGACCTAATTGTGAAAATGCTTGGAATTAAAGTCTATTGCTGAAATTATGATTCCTAAAGGTTGTAAACTAGTTTAAGGCGATAGAATAAAATATTAATTGAGAAAAATCAGTTCAATTGAGAGGCTAATTGAGTAGGGACGAAATTATCATTTATTAAAAGCTTAGGGGAAAAATGGTAATAAACAGCTAGCACAAAAACAGTTTGGACGACAGTAGTAGACTAACTTTGAAAAATCACCATAAATTTTAGAAATCTAATTAGAAGATGAAAAAAATATGGAATTAAATCTTATTGAGTCTAGTTTCTCATAGAAGAAATAGTGTAAGCAATGGATTTGTAAATTTTGAGATATGATGAATTTTGTGAGACAAGGTCAGAATGAATTCGGGTTCCCCTGTTCTGACTCTGAAAAATCATAAAAAATTTAAGAAAAACAATTAGGGGCTTAACTTTATATGTTTAGAATTCTTAATGAGTCTATTTTTAAGAGAAATAAACTAGAACATCATTTGAATTCTGTATGAAGAGATAATTAATTTTTAGTGAAGAAGGGTCAGAACTATCGACAGCAGAACAGGGGTGACTTTAAAGAATAAACTATACTGATTGGCTAAACCAAAAATTCTGAAAATTTTATGGTAAGAAGATATATAAGTCTAGTTTCAAAAAAAATTATCGGATCCTAATTTGGAGTTCTTTATCTCAAGATAAAAATAATTTAGTGACTATGACTCATGTAGACAGCTTTGAATGAACTATAAATAATAGTTGAATTATAGAAAATGTTGCATATGAACATGAAATGTATTAAATTGATAATTAAATTTATTTATTTAGATCCAGAAGATTCAAATACAAAGCTAGATCTAGGAAAGGAAAAAGTTCGGGGTTAGTAGATTTTTTTGTTTACAAACAAGTATCAAGGTAAGTTCGTGTAACTTGAATTATATTCTTAAATTGCTTGAGATTGTATGTTATTGATGTGAATATGATTTGAATGTTCATTGTATGAAAATTAATGAAACATTGATATATTTGATAAAATGGGAAGAAATCCGGTTGAATAAAAGGAAAATTCGATGGATCTCGAAAAGGAATTGACGGTAAAAGGATCTAGCAGGATGGGTGATCCTATCTGATATAGCCCTCCGAAGAATATGTGTAAAATAGATTTAGCCGGACGGGTAATCCGAATTAGGTCGAATTTAGCTTGGACTGTAATTCAGATCCAAGCTCATTAGAGTAATTGTCATTGCAGGGGATTTAGACTGGGCTGGTAATCCCGACAATACTCTATGAGTTTATATTCTGAGGATTTAACTCGATGGTAATCCATTGTAAGGATGAGGTTCGCGGGAGTGTGCTCTCTGAAATGGAAATGTGCGCACATGAATATGAATTGACGGACCCGAAAATATACACTAAAAGTGTACATCTGAAAATCCATCGAAAATTCTAAGAAATTCAACGGGATAAATATGAAAAAAAAAATATAAGGAAATGGAAATCATGGTATTGATGAGCTCATCAATCATAGTATGTATTATTGGTACATGGAAATTATTGTACTAACTTGAATGTTGAGTTTGTAAATGTTAGGGTAAGAATGCATTGAATGGATATATAAATGTTTATTGTATTGTATTGAAAATATTAGGTAAATGTAATTCTTGTTACATGAGCTTACTAAGCACAAAGTGCTTACCCCGTTTCCTTTTTCCCTGTTTTGTAGTGTTAAGAGCTCGGAGTTCGGATTTGGTCGAAGACACATCACACTATCAACCTCAGGACTTCGGTATATAAAGAAACTTTGTTTTGGAAATTAATGGCATGTATAAGCTAATAAAGTAAATGATTCTGTGAAATGAATGTAGAGTTAGCTATTGGTATGGTTAACAAACCTGGTTTTGGGTATGTGATGACGTTATTTTATAAATATGCATGAATTTATCTTGAAAATATGTTGAATTGGATTTGTTGATTTGGATTGGTCTCGATATAATATTGCAGGGAAGGTTAGATATCTGTAAAGGGATTATATTGAGTTTTCCTAAAAAAAAATAATAAATAAATAAATTCGTAAACTCCGGTAATACCTCGTACCCTATTCCGGCAATGAATACGGGTAGGGGGTGTTACAGTTCTTAATTCTTGTTTTGATATCCCAGGATACTGATTCAAGATAAGCTCTTATTCAGAGGAGGAATAGACCCAGCCTAATAATACATTTGTCATAATTAAGCGGAGTTGTTTATGCACCTAAACATAGGGTGACAAGATTTTGTCGGATTAGGGTGAAACCTAATAAGGGGATCCATAGATCGAATTAATGCAACCCTAGGGTGTTAATTAGAAAAAAGTCTCAATTATTCAATCTAGGGATTAGACGTTATTAGTCTTGAATAGGGATAATAACATAACTTAGGGATCTCTACGGAACAAGTTAAATGAATAAATCGTCCGATTCAGAGCCAAAATAACAAGTACAGTATAGGTGGATTTTTCCTTAGGTATTGTCTTAATTCAATCGATTTTCCCAAAAGCAATTCCCCAATTCCATTCTCTGTGAATTCTTAGTTTAGATAATTAGTTAGTTAAAACAAAAACCTCTTTATTCTTAGGCTAGATAATAAAAAGATAGTCATTACTAGTACTTTTAGTTCCCTTTGGTTCGACAATCCAATCTTGCTAAAACTATACTACTGATCGATAGGTACACTTGCCTACATCGCGATAATAGTTAGTTTCAAGAACGATGAATCATAAATATTTAAAATCTATCACGAAATCACGTGATTAAGTTTTTGGCGCCATTGCCGGGGAACTAAAATATTAGAAACACTCAATTTTTATTACTTTAGCCATTTATTTTTCTTGCAATCTAATTTTATTTTTAATTTTATTCTAATTTACTAATTTTCTTTTTCTTTCTTCTGGCAGGTTTTTATAGTTTATGACTAGAAGAAACCCGTCAGGACCACTACTTTTTGACGAATAAATCGATCGCACAGTTCGTAGAAACCAAAGAGAAATAAGGCGAAGCCTAAGATACACAGAAAACGAGCAAGAAGACGATACTCAACCCCCAACCGAAGAGATGGCTGAAAACCAAGACAATCAGCTACCTTTTGCAATTGCGGCTAATCAAAATCCTGCTCCACGCATTATGTATGATTATGCTAAACCTTCTTTAACAGAAACTGAATCAAGCATAGTTAGACCTACTGTAGCTGCAAATAGTTTTGAACTGAAACCTAACACAATTCAAATGATACAACAGTTTGTTCAGTTTGATGGTTTGCAGGATGAAGATCCCAACGCTCACTTAGCAAACTTTTTGGAACTATGCGATACATTTAAAATTAATGGTGTTTTTTATGATGTCATTCGTCTTAGGTTATTCCCTTTCTCATTGAGGAACAAAGCTAAATAGTGGTTGAACTCGTTACCACGAGGGTCAATCACTACTTGGGAACAAATAACGGAAAATTTTTACTAAAAGATTTTTCGCCGGCTAAAATGGCTAAATTACATAATGATATCTCTTCTTTTGTGCAGATGGATTTAGAAACACTCTATGATGCATGGGAGAGATACAATGACCTTTTGAGAAGGTGCCTTCACCATGGGTTACCGCTTTGGCTTCAGGTTCAAACGTCCCATAATGGCCTTAATCTTTCGACTCGGCAAATGGTTGACGCAGCTGCTAGTGGAACCATAAATAATAAAATACCTAAAGATGCTTATGAGTTTATAGAGGAGATGTCACTGAATAACTATCAGTGGCAAGTCATGAGGACAAAACCAACTAAAACAGCAGGCGTTTATAATGTCGATTTGATTACTATGCTATCAAACTAGGTAGAACTTTTAAATAAAAAGATTAATGGTTTTCTTAGTTCTTCACAGGTTCACCTAGTAATGCAGTGCGAAGCAAGTGGAGGTGGAACAAGCCATTCGGAATACAAACCTTATGGCCACAACATCGGTAACGAGCAATTAAATTACATGGGTAATAATCCTCGACCTCAAAACAATCCATATAGTAACACTTACAATGTAGGTTGGAGGAACCACCCCAATTTCTCGTGGGGTAGTTAAGAAAATCAAAGACCACAACCACCTCAAGGCTACCAACAACCACCCTACCAACAGGAAAAGAAGCCGAACCTTGAAGAGATGCTCTCAAAGTTTATATCGATGTCAGAAACTCGTTTCCAGAACAATGAGACAGCACTTAAAAATCAACAAGCGTCGATCCAAGGGCTCGAAACTCAGATAGGCCAGCTTTTTAAACTAATCTCCGAACGACCACAAGGGAGCTTGCCAAGTAATACTGAACCTAACCCATGGGAACAGCTCAACGCGATTAATGTTCAAGATGAAGAAGGATTTGTTGAGCCTGGCCCAGAATCGAGGCAAGAAACTGTGGTAAGCAAAGGTCAAGGTGAGGTAGATCACAATAAAAACAAATCGGTGAATGTCGAATATAAACCTCGTATGCCATACCCCAACGCGACAAGGAAAGACCGTTCAGATGAACAATTTGGTAAATTCCTTAAACTCTTAAAAAAATTACATATTAACTTACCGTTTATTGAAGCTCTATCACAGATGCCAAACGTAATGAAATTTTTAAAGGAGCTTTTAGCAAATAAGCGGAAGATGGACGAGGCATCGCATGTGGAGCTAAACGCAGTTTGCTCAGCTATTCTCTAGAATAAACTACCCAACAAACTTAAAGATCCAATGAGTTTTACAATTCCTTACTTAATTGGTAGTTAAATGTTAATAATGCATTAGCTGATTTAGGGACTAGTATTAACGTCATGCCTTACAAAATGTTCAAACAATTAGGTCTCCAGAAACCCAAACAGACTAGGATGAGCATTCAATTAGCAGATAAAACTATAAGATTTCCTAGGGGTATTATTGAAGATGTGCTAGTTAAAATCGATAAATTTATATTTCCCATTGACTTCATTGTTCTAGACATAGAGGAGGATAGCAACACTCCTTTAATTCTAGGAAGGCTTTTTTTAGAAACTGCTAAAACAATTATTGATGTTGGCACAGATGAACTCACACTCCATGTGGGAGACGAAACAATCACCCTTCAAGCTTGCAATTTCGGCAACACATTGAAAATTAAAGGTGATTGTCTAAACCATTCTACTAAAACTGACAATATGGTGCAACCTTCTTTACAGGAAATGAGTCTGAAAGAAGTACATGAGCTATTCTCAAGCAATAGTAGAGGACCTATTCATGAAGATCGAAGGCTACAAATTGAAGAGCTAGATGAATGGCGGACGCATAAATCGAGAACACCCGACAAACTGAATCTACGACAGAACGAGCTCAATACCTTTCCAAATCAACTTAAGATTGGAGATAGAGTCATATTAGATGCCGCAGATCCCCATATTGTTGCAACCACACCGAATGAAGAAATCCCTCTTACGGTACTTAGCATTTTCCCATTCGGTACCGTCGAGGTGAGTCATCCCAAGTTCAGCACTTTTAAGGTAAACAACACCCGTTTAAAACCTTATTTTGATAATATTTATAGCAGAAATGAGGAGTATAAACTCCTCAAACCACCATGATCATTCAACGGAGAGGTAAGTCGAGCTTAGACTATAAATAAGCGCTTCTCAAGAGGCAACCCGAGCACTAACTGTATTAACTTCTTTAAAATTTAGTCTTCAACACCTAACTTACTAACGAAGCCCTTGAATACAGGTTTTCCACAGAGACACGGCAAAGCACACAGGCATGCTTAGGGCCTTGTGAAAACAGGGCAAAGGTTTCCCCAAACACGGGCTACAATAAAACGCCACGACTATGCGACATGGCCGTGGTCGAGTCTGCTAAAACAACACGGGCGTGCAACACGCCCGTGTGGAAAAACTGTGGACGACATTGTCAAAATGACACGAGCGTGCAAAGACCTACACGACTGTAGGAGAAGCGAATCACATCACACACGACCGTGTAACATGATCATATAGCCGCACGGCCTAGACACACGGGCGTGCCCGAAGGCCGTGTGATGATATCTCACTTCGCAACAAACTCGGGCTGGACCCGATCCACACGGGCGTGTGAACTGGCCGTGCCACTTGAAAAATTAGATTATCTATCTTCTTTTATTTTCTTTCATTATTTTTTGAAGATTTTTTGTTTTTAAACACGGCTTATCTTTATGATTACTACCAAATTATTCCCCCAATTCTCCTTCTGTTCTTCAGAATCATGTTTGTCCTCCAGCTTTATTTCCAACAACTCGCTCTCGCTAATCCAAGAATTTCATCTATTTTTAACTCAGGAAGTTTCACTTCTCTCCCTATCTTATTTTTATATTCTTATATCTATCTTTATACATTGAGGGCAATGTACATCTTTAGTGTGAGGGGGTATTTATTTCATTATCAGAAAAATCCCTGAATGACTACCTTGTTCTCTTGAAAAGCTCTCATATCATATTTAGGATAAATTTTGATTAATTTATGATTTTTGTTGATATATCTTGAATTAAAACATAGGCATTTATGCATTGATTGTTTAAACATCAAGACATTAGAGAATCAAGCATGATAAGTTGATTTTTAAGAATTTAAAATCTTAGGTTGTTTCCCCAAAGTTTAGGTATTACTTTGAGTTGGAATTCACAAGTTTTAAACATCAAAAAGCCATAATTTTTGTGAGATTTTTGAGCCTTTTGATCATCTATTAATTCTTTCATGCTCACTTTTATTATTGCTTTGAGTGTGTCAGTATTGGACTGTTATTCTAGAACTTGCTTGATTATGCATGTCGAGACCACACCATTTGATTTGATATGTCAAAATGATTAAGGCACTTAGGATTAACCCACTCATGCCATGAAAAGCCTACCTCCATGATTAACCCCTAGTAAACCCTCTTGAGCCTAACAAGCCATTTCTTGTATTACCCTTAATATTAACCCTTAACCCATTATTGTTAAAATCCCCTAAATTAATCCCTATTTTTGTTGAGATTTGAGTTGAATAAATTGCTTAGCTACGTCTTGTTCTTAATAGTTATTCTATGTTATTTAACTTGTTCTTACAAAAAAAAACTATGTATACACATTAGTAATTCCATATTCTGAGAAGAAGCTCTGTTGTACGCAAGTGATGATTAACTCTTTTTCTAGTTAGACAATTTTTCAATTCAATCTCGATTCTAACCCTTTCTTTCAGCTTGTGACCACACCCCCTAACCAAGCCTCTTTACAACCCTCTAAAGACCTTTTGATTGATGTATCATATTAAATTATAGTGGTGGAGATTTGATTTTCATGCAAGCCTATGGTAATCACTTTTCGTTATTGACTATTGAGTGCTTCATTTATTATTCTTAAACACCTTGAGTGATTTGAGTGAATCTTTAGTAAGGATGTGAAACTCTGTGATATTCTGAATCAAACGTAATTACTTAAATGATGGGAGACACCTATGTTTGCATGATTAAATACTCAACTTGAAATGTTTGAAACTTTTATATTCTTTTAGTTGAACTCTCAATGTATGATTACCTATGAATTATTTTGAGATATTATCGATAGAAATTATAAATTAAGAAGAATTTATCCTGATTATAAGTTGAGAATTTTGCTTGAAGACAAGCAAATGCTTAAGTGTGGGGGTAATTGATAAACCGTAATTTATACATATTTTTACCCCATGTTAAACGCATTTTATGGATGATTTCCTATTAGAATTGGTGAACTCGATGCTCCTAATGCTTTAATTTCATGTTTTATACTTAGGAGAGCATAAGAGAGCGAAAGGAACGAGAAACGGGCCAAAAACGGAGAAAATAGGCCAAAGTACGAAATCAACACGGCCTGGACTTCCTCACACGGGCAGCCCACACAGCCGTATCAATTTGGCAGAATCGAAGCACGACGCACGACTCACACAGGTAGAACATACGCCCGTGCCGTTCTAACAGGCTCGAACACGGCCTGAAATAATCGCACACGGGCGTGTCACACGGGCGTGTCCCTGTCGAGCCCAAGTTGAGTCCAATTCGGAAAAGGCCACTTTTGAGGGCTCTTAGGGATTCCAAAGCCTATAAATACACCCTAAAGGAGGAAGAAAAGGGAGGCACAGAATAGGGAGTAATGAATTACTCCAAGGAAGCCAATTGATTCACCATCAAGACTGAAGATCTCTCCTCAATTTCCCTTCAGGAGTTTTGGGTTTTCTTTATGTTTTGTATTCGTTATTCTTCTGAGATGTTTTCCTTTTTAGTTATGAACTAAATCCCCTAAATACCTAATGGGAATGAAACCTAAGACGAATCTTGTTATTATTTCTGAATTGTATGATACATATTTAACTTGTTCTTAATTATGTGTTCTTAATTCTTGTTTTGATATCCCAGGATACTGATTCAAGATAAGCTCTTATTCAGAGGAGGAATAGACCCTGTCTAAGAGTACATTTGTCATAATTAAGCGGAGTTGTTTGCGCACCTAGACATAGGGTAACAAGATTTTGCCGGATTAGGGTGAAACCTAATAAGGGGATCCATAGATCGAGTTAATGCAACCCTAGGGTGTTAATTAGAGAAAAGTCTCAATTATTCAATCTAGGGATTAGACGTTATTAGTCTTGAATAGGGATAATAACATAACTTAGGGATCTGTACAGAACAAGTTAAATGAACAAATCGTCCGATTCGGAGCCAGAATAACAAGTACAGTCTAGGTGGATTTTTCCTTAGGTATTGTCTTAATTCAATCGATTTTCCCAAAAGCAATTCCTCAATTCCATTCTCTGTGAATTCTTAGTTTAGATAATTAGTTAGTTAAAACAAAAACCTCTTTATTCTTAGGCTAGATAATAAAAAGACAGTCATTACTAGTACTTTTAGTTCCCTTGGGTTCGACAATCCAGTCTTGCTAAAACTATACTACTGTTTGATAGGTACACTTGCCTACATCGCGATAATAGTTAGTTTCAAGAACGATTAATTATAAATATTTAAAACCTATCACGAAATCACGCGATCAAACCTCAACTCAAAAACAATATATTCCATTGAGGGGACCAAATGATACTTCAAAAACTTCTCCTGAAAGAATCAATCCCCTTAACAAAAACTACTTGTTTCTAACATGTTCTCTAGCAGTCAGCTTTATTTCAACTTACTACTTGGTTTCTTCCAATAAGTCCAGGTTAGCTCGTAGTATTTGCTCATATCGTTAGGGATTGAAGTGTGAAGTTTTGGAGGAGAGTAATTTACATTTTAAATCACCAAACTTAGCTTCTATTTTCATCTAAATCATAGACCTTTAATTTAATTTAGCAGAAAAGTCGAATTAACATATACACTTCTACATTTAATCTTATTGAAATTTTTTTTGGCAAATATCTTATTTGCATTTTAAGTAATAAAGTAAAAAAATTTAGGATTTTTCTCAATTTTTGGATTTGGCTAAACTACTTAGAAAAAAATAATCTTTCTATTTCTGACCTAATACGATATTGATACATTTGTCAGTTGATTTCTTTGATTTTTCTTTTTTTTTTCAAAAATGAAGTTTATGCTAGATGTATTGCTTGAGCTATTGGAATTCTCATTACTTCATCCTACAACCCTTACAGCGCGACAATTTTGCTTACGGAATGCATTTTGGACTCTTCGTCAGCTTAAATTTTGGTTTATATGGCTCTATTAGATCTAATTGCTACTGATTTTCTAAGTAAAAGGATGAGCTGTAATTTCAAACTTCAAGTAATATCTTACTTCATGGTTTTCCTACGAGTTGGTTTGATGGTTTCCCTTAATTTGGGCCTAATTTTTATACTATATTAGACTATTCATTACTTCATTTTTGAGCAATTCTAGTTCTTTTTAAATTTCTTCAAGAAAAGGAAAGGATGCGATGGATGATATATTGACAGGTTCCTCACGTTTTTCACCTATTGTAAAAGATTAAAGCCGAAGTTTACAAATATTGAAATCAACACCCAAAGTGAGGGGAATTGGTGGTTTAATGATTAGTTGATGTGCAATTCAAAAGAGTTTGCTTATAGATGAAACATGTGTACATTAATTTATCCTCAAAGTGCGGCAATGAAGGATCTAAATAGTAAACGTCTCTTTTTTTTTTAACATCCTGATTGTTTAAAATTGGCCATTTCTTGTTGTTTAATGTTCATTTCATTGGAAATAAAAATGTCTATAAAAATATAAATTAACATTTTAACACTAGTAAAGGAGAATCATTGCAATGGCTATCTCTAGCATCCCCAAGATTGGACTGAAGTTGAATATTATGGTGACAACGATGGACTTGAAAGCATTTCACCCCTTAGATTTTGTTTCTATTATGGATGTAAGGTACAAATAAAACAATATGTTCAAAATTCTTTTGGGGTATTCCTAATGCAAATAGATTGCCTAATAGTTGGTTTCACAACGGCTTGTTTTAGATTGATCTTCTAAATTATGTTGTCGAAGCAAAAACTACGATGAAGTTCTTGAGTCATGTCAATTGTACTCAAAAGCGCATAACGAATTAAAAGAGGAGAAGATGAAGAATGAAAATAGGTTGGATAGACTTTGCATTATAAGCGGCATTGTTACTTTCACCTCGTTTTGGTTTTACATCATGTAAATATAAGTGATGCATTAGTTTAACACCATACTGGTGATGTTATTAACAAAATATAATCATAATTTTCTTTTGATGTAATAAAATGCTACTTATCAAATTCTCTTGGGCGATGTTAACAAAATCTAGTTCATTGGTATCTTGTGTTTTTCTTTGCCTACTAGTGATATTATTAACAAACTACTCATGCTAGCTTTTTGGATCTGAGTCACTTTTGATTTTATAATATCGACAATGCCATCAATAATAGGCCTGGATTTGGTCCTTTCGATTAAAAGTTATATGTTGTCGAATTAGTTGAACTTTTAGAAGCTTCATCGCCGATGCCATCAATGGTAGGGCGATGTTATTGTCTAAGAGGTCTTTACTTTTCCTTTATTTTCATTGTTTTACATCCACCATTACTGCACCATGAATCATGGAAATTTTTATTGTTTGAATGAAGTAACTAACCGACCATTGGTGCAATATTTTCCCTAGATGATCTACCTTTTTTTTATTCTTGTCTCTGAAATATTCCTTTAAAGCCAATAAAGTAAAAGCTGAAAACAAGTTTAGAAAAAGTAAAGATTTTATAAAATAAGCAATTTAAACAAAACATATTTATTAACCTAAAATTCACTACTTATTGAACCTATAAAGCATCAACTAAAAGTTTGTATCAATTTTAATAAACAAAATAGTAACACTGAAGTTTTAAACATACAAGAAAATATGGCGCATGCATATTGCTTGGTCAAATGTCTTCAACAAAATCTTTTCATGAATTGGTAAACACTTCATATGAATCAACTTATGTCATTTCCTACAATAAAAACGGTGGTCATAAGTACTCAATTTATACAATAATTAAAGGGTGTCACAATTTAGTTTCAAAATAATTAAAATTCTATAACTGTAAATACTTTTCATTAACATAAAAATGTTTGTTGTGTCTTTGTTGTCCACATATACAAGTAAGTTTGAACCTTTTTCTAGATAACTTGGACAAATTGCTTTTCTTTTCCTTCTCTACAAGTATTTCAACAATATTCTTTCTTTGCGCAGTTTGGTGTCTCCCTCTTTTAGGCTTAGGAAGGTCAAGTGGAATAACTGCATCTCCATGTTAGACAGAGCCCTATTGATCTTCACCAACAATTGGATTAATCATATAAGCATAAATTTTCAAAAATATTGCAACCTTGTAACAATCATCCACATAATCTAAATACTCTCTTTAGTTAAAGATAAAAGAAATTACATGTGAATATGGTAGTCCACTTAGCTACCATATCCTACAAGAGCATGTCTACTTATTCATATTGACCACCAATTAAGTTAATGAACATCTAACTTGAAATGTATGTCCTCCTACCCATCTAGTATGCAAAGACTCAATTTTCAACTTGTGAAGATTCTTTTGTATATTAGGACAAATTTGGCCATTAAATCTCCTCATTGCATCTCTTTGTGCATAAACTATTCTTATTAACTTTGGACCGATTACTTCTAGCATTGTAAGAATTGGCTTGTCTTTCACATCTAAAAGTAAGTTGTTGAAACTCTTACACATATTATTCAAAAGCATATCACATCTAGGAAAAGTTATAAAATGCGATCTAGACCATTTCTGAGTTGGTTTCTTTTTCAGCTACTTGTAAGCACTATCACATTTCTTCTCAATCTTCTCAATTCAATAATTAAATTCACCAATATAGCTAGCTCGTGCTGCTACCCATAAATGGTCTTTAAGGGACTTTCCTCTATGGGCATTAATATTAGAAAATTTTTTGTTACATATGTTGAACACAAAAGCTATGCTCAACATTTGGAAATAATGATTGTACAATAGGAATGTGACCCTACAGATAAAACAAACATGTTAGTCTATCTGAAACATATAATAAAGTACGAAGCTACTTGCTAACCTTTTGCCTAACATAAAAGTCCACGTATGAGATTTTTTGATGTTTAAATCATTGGCTAGCAATTTTGGAAACCAACCCCCAACTATTATTTTTCTCTCTCTCAACAACTACATAAGTTATCGAATAGGTGCAATCATTGGCATCTATACCTACTACCATAAGCAATTCTCCACCATATTTACCCTTTAGCCAACATCCATCTATCGAAATGGGTGGTTTACAACCAGCCAAAAAGCCATGCTTCAATGCTTTGGTGCATATTTGAAACAATGATCTCTCTAATGCAAAATGGTGTTGAACCTATGATTTATTTTTCTTACCTCTCCGCAATAGTTAGATAGTTTAGAGTATTGGTCTTCATCCTTCACCCTAATAATCTCCAATGCTTTTACTTTAGTCCTATATCCCTTCATCCATTTTATTTCAAGATTTAATTCCTTTCTGACCTTAGTTAAAAACGTATTCACCTTCATTTTAGGGTCATTGTGGAACACATCTAAAAATCTATGCGCCAACATTTAACGGATGCAAAGTTCTCTTAAAAATTTTACTACAGTTATGTTCACTCACAATGCTTTTGATTTAAATAGTCATTTTGTCTGACATTTTAGAAACTCGTACAAAAAAAAACCAACATTCTTTGCACCTTACATCCACTTTATCTTTATCATTATGCTTAAAATCGATCCCAAGCTGATTAACTAATGAATATTAAATTCATCAAAATTTTTAAATATCATGCTTACAATAAATTCAGGACATATCCTTTTCAACATCAAATTCAGGAAGTTTTCGTTTTCTCTTGACATCACTATCACTAATAGCATAATCCAAATATAGTAACCAAATCTAGAATCAAACTCATCATCTAATGAATCATATGACCTTCTAATTGGCTTTTTATCAATCACTTTTTTATTTTTTGTTATTTTTTGTCTCTTTCCAATCATGGATTAGTGCACTATAATTTAACATTTGGGTAGACTCGTTCAAACATATCAACGACAAATCAACACCAATCAATATAATCTACCTCCTCTTCGTCATATTTATTTTCCACATTAATACAACATAGATTCCATTAATGATAGATTTTTATTATAAAATAATTAATATGATGGACTGCAAAATCAAATAACAAAAATAATATAAAAAATCAACAAACCTAATTGAAATATCATAACTGTAAGTGCTATTAATTAAAATACCACCATTCTACTACAATATTAATTGGCAATCAACCATTATTGAGTAATAAAGAGATATTTCAATTCAAATGAAAATAGGAGAAAGGAAAGAAATAAAAAACATAAAAAGAAATAAAAAGATTTAAATCAAATCTTAAATCTCTAATGTCACATTGGTTAATTTTAATATTTTTAAAGAACCTTAGTACTTACTAATAGATCATTTAGGTATTTTAATGGGGTTGAAAAGTACATATTGGATTCAAATGATTTTAAACCAATTGAGATTGCATAATTTTTCCTTTTGAAAGAGAGGTTACCTAATTTTAGGTATTTTTCAAAATTAGTGATAGTAAAAGAGTATCAGTTCTTTTCTTTTAAAAGAAAAAGCAAAAAGGTCATCAAAATAATAATAGTAGTTATTTAATAAAATGATATATTAGTCATTCTTAATTGAGTTGGTACCTAATTAACCCCTGAGACCAACTTAATCAGAAGTTTTATTAATAATATAGATAAAAGTTAATGGGGTAACAAATTAGAATGACAACACATCCTACAAAATAACAACATGATTAATTACAAATAAAACATCAAATCAAATAAACCAAAATAGAATTTGCATTTAGAACCACATGATGAAATAGAACACCAAATTAAATAAATAGATATGGAAATTGCATTCAAAACCACATGTTCTCATAATTTTAATAGTTGCACGTCGTGACGATCATAAAAGCTAGTGGAGATGAGATATGAGATATAACTATAAGGATCATTAAATTGGTAGTAATAGAAAACTACGAGAGATGCACCACTATGAATAATCGTTAATAATAGCATCTTAGTCCCACCACTGTCAAATTGCATCAACAATGAACTTCGATTGATAATGACAACGTAAAAGATCATGGAAAGATTATGTTGATGCACAAAACTAGTCCCCTAAAGCTAAATCAATATATATGAGGTTGGCAGAACCTCCTCCAAAACTAAAAGAAACAACTAAAAAAATTACTAAAAACTAAAACTACCGGCATTATCATCGATTAAAAGAAAAAAAAAAGGAAAAAAAAAAAGAAAAAGAAAAAAGAATGAACTATTGTCATCAGCACCACTTTTGGAGAAAGCAAAACTTACTTTATTTATGGACATGCTTTCACGGATACTACGTAACCTAATTCATCTGTTCTATTTAAAAGAAAAAAATCAAGGTTTTATTTTGAAAAAGAAGTAAAGTAGGAGTACTTATACGTATTTTTACAAAAGTTGAACGCAAGAAAACCGCAAAACCCTATTTTTCAAAGCGCCGCAACGTTCCTATCAGAAAAAGGACGCGATTGTGAAAAAGAGAAAAATAACCAGGAAAAAAGAATAATTTAAAAACAAATTAAAGAAGGCTATTTTGGACAAATAACTCAATTTTCTTTAATTGTGAGTTAACTCGAGAGAGTCATAAAAGAGCTTAACAATTTCGTTCTTGGAGAAGAAGCTTTCTCTTTTCTACATAAGAAATCTGTGCATCAAAAACACCAAAACAATAAAAAAGAAGAAGGAACAAGACAATTCCAAAGGAACAAGAGAGAAAATGAGTCGAGGAAGCGGTGGCGGGTACGATCGCCATATTACCATCTTCTCCCCCGAAGGTCGTCTTTTCCAAGTCGGTATGTATATTCACTCTACTAGCCTGCCTTCTTTTTGATTCCTGTAAGGAGCTTTGACCCAATTTTGGTTTTGGAATAAATTGAGCAGAGTATGCGTTTAAGGCAGTGAAAGCCGCTGGGATCACATCAATTGGTGTTCGAGGGAAAGACTCCGTCTGTGTTGTTACTCAGAAGAAAGTTCCCGTCCGTACTCTCCCTTTATTTACTTTTCCTGGTTTATTTAAGGGGTTTTCACTATTTGGGTATTTAATTTTTGGAATAATGTAATGCAGGACAAACTTTTGGATCAGACTAGCGTCACTCATCTTTTCCCTATTACTAAGTTCCTTGGATTGTTGGCTACTGGCATGACAGGTTTAGTTTTGTTAAATGCCATTTTTTTTTCTTGATATTGTTTGTTCGAATTGGGAAGATGTTGTTATGTTAACTATTGAACTAGGGTTTTTAAGATATTAAGGATTCTGGATTAATGTACTTATAATCAGTCTAAATTAGGGTTGCAAAAATCTCCAAAACTGCACCAAAGGTATGCAAGCTGTAGAATTAACAACTAGAACAGAATGGTTTTCTTAATAAGCTAACTGTTGCTGACCCTGGCATTCACATGATGATCGGCATTCTCCCATTAAATAGCTTGCCTATCATCAGCATAGAACTCAAATATAGTTTTGTTCACTACATTAGATTAATGCTTAAGGTTAAATTTTCTTTCTTGCTATGCAAATACTGTGTGAGGGATGCTTTGATAATTGGCTCTGTCGCTCTCCAGCTGATGCAAGGACCTTGGTCCAGCAGGCAAGGAATGAAGCAGCTGAGTTTCGTTTCAGATATGGATATGAGATGCCTGTGGATGTATTGTCCAAATGGTATGTTTCTTATATTTTCTTCAGTTGAAAGTAGCGATGTTTAGTTGTCTTCCTGTTCGTAGCTGTTGTATTTGTAGAGTTCTTCCAGATAATGTTGAATAAACTTAGTGACATCAAGAACTGGTCATTTTGATATAAGCTGGCTGCAAGTTTATGCCTTTGTATGTGTTCCAGTACAAATTGGACAAAAATATATGACCCTGATTCATTACTGCTCATCTTCACATATTGGAGGCAATGCACTTTATTTTCGTTCGTTCGTGAATATAATCTTGGTTCTAAAGTCAATAACTGACTGCGTTTCATGTTACTATTAAATTCATTGATTTTTCTTTGATATATGGGTTTTTGTGCATCTCTATGATTGTACAACTTATTTGGAGTAACGTGCTTTATTGATGTAGGATTGCTGACAAATCACAGGTTTACACTCAACATGCTTATATGAGACCTCTTGGAGTTGGTATGTCTATGATTTCTTTAAAATCTTATGAATATGATTTTGTTTTAATTACTTGTATTTGTAACAGTAGATTTTTTACAATTTTTCAGTTAGATATATGCTAATGTATTTTAAGTAACTTTCTTTAATATTGCCTGTAATATCTTTCATATAATTTTCTGTGAAGTTGCTATGGTGTTGGGTATTGATGAAGAGAAGGGGCCCCAACTCTACAAATGTGATCCAGCAGGCCATTTTTATGGCCACAAGGTAGTTTGCAAATTAATTTTCATTGCTCATTGAGTTTGGATTATTAACATTGGTTCTAATATCTGGTTTCAGAAGCATATGTTGTTATTATTATGGTTATGATTCATTGCTGTTTTCCTATAATAGTTCTCTTTGACCTTATAATTTTCAAACATGTATTTGCATTGTAGATGTAGTAATATAATTGCTGAAGATATTTTTTTTTTGTTTATAATGTATTTCCGATACTGGAAGACCACAAAACCATAGAGTTTGGAAGGTCAAATCCAAATAAAAAAAATTCTTAGAAAGAGATTTATACAACAATCTAATATTGGTTATCCAGTACCATCATATTGTGGGTCTTTGCTACCTTGAGTTAATGATATTGACTATTTCATTTTCTTTGTCTTTCTCTTTAGGCATGAAAGTAGCGTGTTTGTTCTCCAATATGAATTTATTTGTGCAATAGCATGGGTTCAAAATTATTTTTGACCAATTTTATGGTAAGCGCTTTGCTGCTGGGAATAATTTTAACTGGTATGTTGCAGGCAACCAGTGCCGGATCAAAAGAGCAAGAGGCAATTAATTTCTTGGAAAAGAAGATGAAGAATGACCCTGCTTTTACTTATGAGGAAACAGTGCAGGTATTTATACTTTTACTTTTGTTATTAATGGTAAAGGAAGTTTCCAAAGACTGCACGTTCAACAATAGCTAAAATAATCATATTTATCTAATGCTTCCTATTACTTCTATTCTTCAGACTGCTATTTCTGCTCTACAGTCTGTTCTTCAAGAGGATTTCAAGGCTACTGAGATAGAGGTATAATGAGGCTGCTCATCCTTCTACTTGTTAGTAGATATAGAATTTATTATCTTACCATTATAAGTTTGCACCATCTAAATGTTTGAATGATTGAATATCGTTGGTGCTTTTCTCATGTCTAATAAATGTTTCCTGAAGATAAGCTGTGTATATAATTAGCATAATTTTTGGCCAAAGGAACACCAGTATTAAAGCCTGCTAATTTTAACTACTGTGGACTCCTCTATAAACTATAAGAAACTCGAGCATACTGTTGATGTGATTTAAAAACGATACACTATGGGGTTGTCCAGACATGCGGAAGCGCCACACACATGTATTTGCCTTTTTAGCCCGATGGATACACCGGTAGTTAAAAGCTAGCTGGTTTGAAGTACCATGGAATCCTGTGTGTAACCTACTAGAAACTTGCACGCAATGCCAATGTGGGATCTGAAGACAACCCACTATCAGGATATCCTTTGTTTGTCTCATAGTCTGCTTGTGGTGTATTCTCACTCTAATGCATTTGATTATGGTTCTTAATAAAATTGCATAGATATATTCCCTGTACTAGCTGAAACTGGAATTATTGTTGTTTTCCCTCATTTGAACTGTAGTTGACATACATACATATCTTTTAATGTTTGGCAGGTGGGAGTGGTGAAAGCTAATAACCCAGCTTTCAGAGTGTTGTCAACTGAGGAAATTGATGAACATCTGACAGCTATTAGTGAGCGCGACTAGTGAGCATGGACCAATATTAGCTGCTGCAAAAACCTTTCTATTATTTAAAACAACATACATGCTTTAGTTGATCATGATGTTTGAGAGGGATTGAAAGAGGGTTAGAAGAGCTTACATTTATGTTGCCTCCTATTACTGCTCGAAACTTTATAATTAAATTCATGTTATTTCTGAATTGACTTCCTCCAAGATGAAGCAGCTTGCAGGTGCATTTAGATTATAATTGTCTAAAATTGTTGAAAGTCTGCAAATTGCTATTATAGTTTGTCCAGTTAACATGTCCTATGATGAGTTTGATGGGGCCTAATCATATATGGTCAAGTGCTGTGGTCCATGGTGGTGGGTCTTTGGTTTTTCGTCTCATCTTTCATGACAGCAAACATGTTGCAATGCAATTATCTCTTGGTCTGGATAATACGCAAAAGTAAAATAATATTTCAGATAAAAAGGTAAAGGGTTTAAAAACAAACGCAAAATAGAACAAGAAATGGATAACAAAATCCGTATCTATCATAAAAAACATATGCCACCAAACAATGAGGCATCAATTGTAGTTATCTGGTCCCAACAACAAAATGAAGAAAAGATTCCCCTTGCCGGTGAAGGTGTGAAAGAGGAGTCCTCTCATAAGGAAGCTGCCACTGCCACACCTCTTTACCAGTTTTGGCCTTGCCTTTGTCCGTATAGAAGAAGAGTGAGCAAATCTTGCACATGGTTCATTTGCCTTGCACCATTGTCTTTTTCTGACGTTGAATGAAGTCTGATACCGCTCTCTTTTAGCATGAAAAAGAGTAGACATACGAATTCTTAATTAAACTTAGCTAAACCTTTGCAGCATGGTTGGAGAAAAAGAACGTCATAAGCTTTGGCCGTCACAGACAATAAAGCCTCCTCCTTTAGCTGTTCTGATTCCAACCCAAGCTAAGTCTCTTCCTTTTCTGTGCAGTCTTTTGATCGAGCTGTCCCTGGTTTCAGCACAAAATACACCATTTTTATCTACAAAATCCTTTCAATAATCCTTCTCCCAAGTTTAGTCACCCTCTACTAGAAGAAACAAACAAAGTGTCTAAAAGATAAAAAATAATACCTTGGAAGCTTACCTGCAACAAGTATTTTGGATGCCAGTGGCACTTCCAAGTAGGTGAGGAGATATAGGCAAGATGAAGACGATTTGAAGTACCGAGTTCATCAGAAAAACCCATGAAAAAGACCCAACAACTTCTGAAGGGAACTGAAAAATGCTGCTACAAAGATGTTTGTTTGAGAGAAATCTCTGATAGTGAGATATGATGATTGTGAACTATTCTAAATGCTATGATTTGAATTTTCTGCTGGATTATTAAGAAGAGTAGTTGGAATTGTGTATAGGACTTCCACTACCCTCCAATTATCAAGGACCAGATGTCCGCTGAAATGGAAGAAGATAAGAAAAAGACCCATAGTTGTTATATTTATAACCAAAATATTAAAACCCGGATTTTGAACATCATTATAGTAATGGACAGTTTCATTGATTAAAAGCTTCATATTAGATCAGCATTGCGGGATTATATGGGAATACATTTACTGCCATTACAGTAGAAACCTCAAATATGGTTCTATATTTTCTTTTAAGCTGGCCTCAGTTTCATAAGATTTGGAGCAATGCATTGAAGAGTAGTATCTCAACACTGAACCTAAACATATTCATATACGGTCAGTTAATGTAACTTTTATGATCGTGGTTATGAATTATAGACGGGAAAAAGTTTCATCTTGATTAGGTTTTTGATTTAAAAGTATATTGTTGCTGTGGTCACATCTGGCTGTCTGGTGGCAGCAATTTTAGCAGCCGCAGGTTTTCATTTGAATCCCAAAGTCTCAATCACTTGGAGTTTTATCAACCATGTCAAAATCCACAATACTTGGATCTATAATGGGTTTAATTTCTCCTCATCTCATTTAAGTTAATGAGTTTTTATTATTTTAGTTTATGTTGGAATATATTTCATAGTAATTTTGATAATTTCTGATTTATCTGTGGGACAGCCGCAAGCATGGCAAATGGAAATTGGCAACCATTTTATTCTTTCGCTTAAATTTCATTTGTCTGTTTTTTTTTTTTATCACATCCCCATGACATAATCTTTTTTAACTTACCTGTTCCTCTCCCTTCACAATATAAGAGTTACACAGAACACAAAACAGAAAACATTAAACATAGTCTAGAAAACATAGAAATAAGAACAGAGCAAAAAACGAAGGAATATTCAATGTTTGTTCCCTGCAATGGCGGTTTCAACCATAGACACTCAAAACCCACCCAGCAAAGCGACAGCTCCGATCGAAATTCACTGCGTTAAATGTGAGTCCTGCGGCTTCACAGAGGAGTGCACCCTTGCATATATACTGCGTGTCCGGGAACGTTACCAGGGCCGTTGGATTTGTGGGCTGTGCATCGAGGCCGTCAAGGATGAGGCTCTGAGATCGGATACGCTTATTTCCACCGAGGAAGCACTGGACCGACACATCAAATTCTGCAATCAGTTCAAGGCGTCGAGTCCTTTAGATGAAACGGAGCACCCTATCTCGGCCATAGGGAGGATTCTTCGTCGAAGCCTGGATTCACCCCGGCCTCTTAGGTCTAACTCAAGTGGAGTCTTGCCAGGATTTGAAGAAGTCACTCAAGGCTCCATCTCTTCATCCGTCTGAGAGCTGTTTCTCACCTCTTTCCGGCTTGATTATTCTTCCCAAGTTTTACGGTTACTTGGTCAGTGCATGGAAAACAGAGGAATTCTGTTTCAATATCAGATTGTTAATAATTATATATGTCTTAATTGCTGTAATGTTTTGGAATCTGAATTTAATGAACCTTGTAGTGTAAACAGCATGTATATCTGATGAACAGCTTCGGCTTTCAAAGTTTCTAAGATTTAGAGTATCTGAGTATGTTCTCTGTGATGAGCACAATCCCAGCATATTATAATCTTACAGCATGTGTTATATATTATGACTTGGAACAGCCCAGATTAGCCAGCTGCCACTCTAGCTGCTGTGCAGTCTCAATTAGCAAGATGTACAACATAAATATCTTGGTTTTTCTTTTTGGAACTTTCCCAACCCATAAAAAAGAAAAGAAAAGAAATTCCGACATTTTTGAAGAATCTAATTGCCCCAAGACCAAGGGGGTTGTGGCAAAAGAACATTGCTCCGAGTCACTGCTGTTTTTGACTTAGAATTCCCCTGGATTCATGGGTCAAGCAAGGTCGTTTCTGGCACTTTTTCAGTAGTAGTTTCACCTAACCTATAATAAATTTAGCCTTCATTCTAGCTTGGGGGAACTGGGACACCAGACCTAGAGCTTTGAGAATCCTTTTCTTAATAAACTTTCCTTCTAATGTAGTTGCATTCCAAGTGTGGCGATTTTTATTTAAGTGAGCCCACACTGAATGCAATGGGGATGGGATGAGCAGCATAGATTCAATAATATCATAAAATATCTTGTCAAGTTGGACTAAGAGCAAAATCACTGTCATCACCAAATTTATACACAACATTTTATATGCTCTTAATTCCAGAAGCTTCAAGCATTTGCTTTATGGATCTATCAATGGTAAGCTTTGTCCTAATTGGATTTGGTGAGATTCTCTACATATAGTGAGTTCTCCTAAAGACCACTTTCTTCCACAGCTTGCTCAAGCAACTTAAACCCCTATACTTCTATCATGGATCATTCCAACAGCTTCAATGCATGCCTCAAAAACATGCCAATTCTTTGGCGAAAGTTTATCCCTTGTGCCAAGGGCAGTTTCATAATTCATGCTGGACATTGCATTTTGTCCCCTTTGCTCAAAAAATAGATAAATTAGTTTTTATAAATTAAAATTAATTTTTTTTTAAAATTTCATTTATTTTTATTATTAAAATTGGTGACAGTTATCGTGATATACTATGTGTACTTTATGCTAATATATAAAAACTAATCTTTAACTAAATAAAATTTTTAATAAATGAAAATTTTATTCATAAACCAACTATTTATTCATAAAATTAATTTGCCCCTTTGCCTCTCCCAAAGTCTATCACTATAGCAATCATCAGACAAACAGTTCCTTTGATGAAACCTCTTGTTTCACACTCCAGCGAATTAGATTTGTGTTTCTCCAATTCATATCTTTTACTCTGGAGTTCCTTAGTGTGGGCTTTTCATCTATATCAGTTATTTTATCATAGTTGTGCAAAATTTAGCTTTTGGGGGTTTGCTTTGTTGGCTATATGGTCGGTTGCATTCTTGTTTATCTATTGGCCCATTGGGAAATACTTAGCGGATTACTTCGTTTGTTTGTTGAAAATGCCTTGCATTTATTGAAAATTTCACCGACTCTTGCTGACCTGAGGTTACTTTGTTGCCAGTAGAGTGTAGAGCTCTTGATCGATGTTCTAGTTGTGCTGCTTTTGTTGTTAGGGATGCAGGTTAGGTAGTTAATAATAGTGTGTTAGATTCAAATTATTTTGAATTTGAAATATCATGGGCTTGAATTAGTTCTAAGTTCGATTATTTTTAAGTTTAAAATTTTTTGGGCTCAAGTTTTTTTTAGATATTTCAAATTTTTATGTCTAAAATGATCTTAAACTTAAACAAATGAACGTCTAAATTTATTTGAATTTGGACATTTATTTATATAGTTCATATTAATTGTAGTTCAAAATATTATAAAAATTTATAAAATTATTAAACTTTTGTAAAAATATATAGAATTATAAACTTATAAACAGTGATTAGAAAATTATAATAATTATCGATAAATAATAAAAATTCTAGCAAACTACAATACTCATAAAACGTTAATATATATATATATATATTACTCCATTTTGCTTTGTTATAGAATTTTTGGAACCAGCTAAAATAAACATTAAAACCATGTTATTTGCTCATTTTTGTAATTCAAGCAATTTTGTATTAAAATGTCTCAAAGTAATAAAAATTTTATTTTAATTGGTTTTCGTGTTTTCATACGAATTATGGGTATAATGAGTATCTATAAATTGATTTTTCATTAATTGAAAGTTTAACAAATTCTATAGATAAATTCTTTTAGATTTAATTTGATTTCATATCATTAATTTATTATATTACATCATTAAATATTTTATATAATCATTTAATTTAAATTTTGTAATTTTGAATAATTATTCACTTTTAATATTATTATACATATATAATAATTACATTAAAAAATATTCTGTATTCATAATTCATGTTTTTAATATTTATTTTAATTTATAGTTTAACATTTTTAATTATAAATTTTAATATAATTATATAATATTTAAAATATATATTTCATAAATTAAATATTTTTCAACTTTCATTTATATTTTATATTATTTTAAATATCATCATATAATTATATTAGTTATTAGGTTAAAATATGTCGAAGTTTTTGTCCTCTTCATAAATTTCAAATTTAGTTATTATACTTTTAATTTTAGAAATTTAGTCCTTCTACTTTAGATTTCAAACTTCAAGTCCAACTATTAACACTGTTACAATTATTTTGTTAAATTCAAGTTTATTATAACGTCATTTTTTTTAGCCACGCGGCTACCAAGTGAGTACTTCTTTTTAATTTTAAAATGTCACATCAAAAAATTTTTTTAAAAAAAAGAATAGTGTTAACAACTGGAACTGAAATTTGAAATCTAAAAAGTAGAGAGAATAAATTCCTGGGAATAGAAGTACAGTGGCCAAATTCTAAATTTATAAAGAGTACAATGACGTATGACATATTTTAACCTAATAATTAATGTTCGTTTCATCATAAGTTCATACTTTTTTAGGTTTTAGATCAAATCCATCTCGAGCTTGAGCTCAGATTGATCTCAAGCTAGGCCCCGAATTATTTTAGGCTCAAGCTTATTCTTGGGCTTGGAGCATTATAGGCTTGATTTTCTGGAATTTAGATCGTTATGAACTAGGACTGGCATGGGCAAGCTTTTGGGCTCAAGCCTATTTTGCCACCTCTAGTTAGAGAAGTTTTTTTTACTCGTGTTGATGTTGAAATTATTTCTCTTCGTATGGTTTTGCAAGAGTTCATGTAAATAGGAATTCTTTTGTCGGGGATATAGGTTTTTTTCTGTTCAGTTTAATATGGCTTTTTTTTTTTAATCTCTTGGAACTGTATTTCTGTCTATTTTAGTTGTGCTATTTATTTACTTGTAATTGCTCTGAATGAGATTGCTAAGTTAAATGATTGGAAGCTTATGTTGGACTGTGTAATACTATTTCTACTTGTTAAAGAAGTTACATTATCTAGTTAAAATGAAGATCGAGATTCTATATATGCCTCACTATTTTAGTATTGTCATAAAAATGATGTATCAAGACTTGTAATATCCCAAAAATCGAGTTAGAAGAAATTGGGTTAGCTAAACCAAGAGTGGTTATGTCTTGATTTTGAGTTAGGATTTTGAAAATTTTGCACAGTAAATTCATTTGGTTCATTGGTTAAATGCTCTGGATGTGTGCATGAGGTCTTGTGCTCAAATCCCTTCTTTGAATTTTTTTTCATTTTTGTCTTAACATCTATCCTTGATCATTTGGTATAAAATCTATTTTCGATCAACTAATGTCAACAATGAGTCTAGTGGTTCAGTGGTTAAGCTTCTATGTACTCTTTGCTCTCGTGTTTGAGTCCTTGCGAAAGCGATAAGAAAAATGTTCTTTTTTTTTCTTTTTACGTTGCCTTGTGAAATTGTTCTAGTTTATTTTAGTTATTTTATTTTAAAATAACTAAACTCCTTTTCAAAAACTTCTCTTTTTTTTTTGGAACATCTATTTTTTTATTTTTATTTTTATTTTCCTTTTTCTTTGTGATAACTCCACAACTGGTTTTGTCGAAGAGATTACATATTTCGTTGTTTCGATAGAAAGGTTAATGGTGTAAGTTTGTTACTTGTTAAAATTGAAATTGTTCTGCTCATTTTGTCCAATTTCGTTTTTGAGGGTTCAGTTAGTTCTCTTTCTTAGGTGAAGGGATGCATATTAAGATTCTCTACCTATTTAAGTACTTGTACTGCTAGATGCGAGCGAGGTAAGCATTTAAGTTTGATTTGGGCTTTGCGTCAAAAGTTTTCAATGAAACTTTGGTAGTAAATATGTTAGTTATTGAAATGGTTACAGAAATCATTTGATTAAGGTTTGATTATCGTTTTAGGGCTAGGAATTCATCTTTGTTGCTTCTACATTGAATTCGTATCATGTATGTAACGAAAACCCGAATTTCTATGAACGTCAGAAGTTGGAATCCATGGTTATAGATGCCACATGACCGTGTGGTAGGCCGTGTGGTAGGCCGTGTAACTCACTATTTTGGAATTAGAGTCACATGGGCCATAGGCACGTTTTGTGTGTCCAGGTTGTTTAACTCACTATTTTGGAATTAGAGTTACATAGGCAAGAGACACCGACGTGTTTTAGGTTGTGTGGACCACACTGGTCAACCACCCTGTAACACTTCTCATCCGTATTCAACGCTGGAATAGGGCTACGGAGTATTATCGGACTTACAACACATTTATACATACTTTTCACATGCATTTAATCAATTCATACAATCATCATTTAATCTGAATCAATTTGTCCCTAATACGAGCCTACTAGGCCCTAAACATGCTTTGAGAGTGGTTCGGGACTAAACTGATAACTTAAGAAACTGTCATGAAACTTTGAAAATTTTTCTCAAAATAGGGGACACACGCCCGTGTGGCCAGGCTATGTCTCTCACACGGCCACCAGACACGCCCGTGTCACAGGCCGTGTGGACATTTGAAATGGGAGCATATGGCCGTATCCCTTCCCGTGTCCAAACAAGTGAACTTATTGACTTGGGTCACAAGGCCAACCACACGCCCGTGTGTGTAGCTCGTATGTCTTTCGAAGTGGCCACACACCCCCGTGTGCCAGGCCGTATGCTAGGCCGTGCCAAACCTGTAAGGTATACTGACTTATACCACACGGCCAAGTCACACATCCGTGTGTGAGGCTGTGTGGAGCATATTGACTTAATTTCAAATTCAACACTAAGGGACACACGGCCGTGTGCTTAACCATGTGTCACATACGGATGAGGCACACGCCCGTGTCTCTACCTGTGTAGACAAAAATAGGCTATTTACCAAGTCAATTTTCCACCCATATTTGTATGCACTTACACAACCCAATGGTACAAATTCATAGTATAAATGAACATCTATATTAACCACAATCAAGGCTAAATCATATCATTTCCAATACTAACAACCAACATGCTTATAAACTCATGATTTACTCATTCAAAAAATACCAAATACCAATTACTTCAAACATCAAAATGACCAAACTCAAATATGCATTATTTGGCCTAATTTCACAAGCATACCAATATTCACAATTCAAACATTTGAACACTTATAACACCTATAGCCATCAAGCATCACACAACCATCAACCAACTCAATTCACAAGACATAATCATATATATATATGTACATGATTCAAACATACCAATTAAACCAAAATAAGCCATCACTCATGGCTATATATACATACTAAATCATAAACATTTACAATGCCAATTCATATGACCAAAATCATTATCAAGTCATAACTAAAATAACCAAAGTCCTTATACATGCCATATACTCTAAATACCAAAGTTCATAAATACCAAGAGATAGGTGGATAGTGTGATGCGATCTCCAATGATCCCTGAGTCCGAGCTAGCTTTGAAAACTATAATACACAAAGAAATACACAAAGTAAACTTTATAGCTTAGTAAGCTCGTATGAAATAAACTTAATACAATCACATAAATAATAATTCAATAATTTGAATATAACAACATATAGCTTACAATAGCTAACAAACCTTTCACATACTCAATTGTGAAATTATACACTACCTTCACAAATTTCTTCGATTTGAAACTTATATAATTCATGTACGTACCTGTATCATTTAACATCAATCTCATACTTATCCACCTCTTTTGTTTACCCGTTAAACATTCAGAATAGAAGTCAGATACTCAAGGGTTTCACATGATAAGTACCTATACCATAACACGAAGCCAAATCAAGTTAACTTATCTCCGAAGTACTGATATCATGGCCTGAAGCCAAATCAGCCGATATTCATGGCCGGAAGCCAAATTGGTATATCTCGCACCCGAAGTGCTAATATCATGGCTCGAAGCCAACTCAATGTATCTCCTAATGACATGTCACTAGTATCCTATAATATTCCTAAGATTCAACTGGGATTTCGAACGCCGAATTATCATCGAGTCATTGTCAAACTTATTTGAAGTATCGTATTCACAACATATACAATATCAAAGCATTTAATATACATTTAAAATGAAATTTATCACATACGAACTTACCTCAAATGTGGAAACTACAAAATAAGTCGTTTAGTCAATAACTTTTGTAACATCTCGAATTAGGGTCTAGTCAGAATAGTAGTTTCGAGACCATAAATTCAAAATAAAAATAATTATTTTATGATTATTTTGAGGTTTATGATGTGTTTGCAAGATTGTTTGAAAAATTCATGAAGAAATTTTATGGGTAAGGTGTCCAATTTGGCTTTTAGGACTAAATTGAATAAGATGCAAAATAGGAGTTCCAGAAGCTTTAAGCATGAAATTTGCCATAGATTATTAATTAGAAGGTCTTAAATAGTAATTTGGCCAATTTCTATATTTTTTGGACAAAAATGGGCAAGAATAGGAAAAATTAGAAAGAAAGGTATTAAGGGCATTTTGGTTATTTTGTAAATAAATGAATTAAAAGGGAAAATAAAGCCAAAATCTATTCATCTTTTCCATGCTTGTGCTGAATTTAAAGAGTCACCATAGTTTCGGTTTCTTCAACTTTTCAAGCTTGAAAGTAAGTCAATCCTAGCTCCGTTTTTAATGTTCTTTACATTTTTGAAATCCTTGAAGCATGATTTAGCCATTTCTACCTTTTATTTGAACTAGGGTTTATGTTTAAAAATTTAAACATGTGTGTCATGCATGTATTTTGATGATTAATGGAGGAATATGGAAGTTTGGTGTTAGATGAGCATATTTTTCTAAGTGATTTTTCATGAAAACACCTAAAAGGACTTGTTTGTAAAACATGTAAAAATAGGTGTTAAAAATGTGATTTGATGAAAAATGTGGGCTATTATAAAAGGGACTATGAATCTTCTAGGCTTGGGTAACAAAAAAATTAGACACATTTCATTTTACTAGCTTAGGGGAAAAAGTGTAAATATATGAAAGTTTAGGGACAAAATTATTATTTTGCAAAAGTATAATTTATGGATTGATCTAAATAATGTGATAATTAAATAAGTGAAATTGTTATTATAGATCAAGAAAAATGAAGCCCGGACCTAAACCGAGGGAAGAACAAGGTTGTGGACTAAATCGAATAGTTAGCTACATTTTTGTACCTAGGTAAGTTTGTGTGTAATTAATACAACATTTCATCATGTATTTAACATTTAATGTTGCATGAATTGTATATTTTTATTTTTTCATATTATTGATGCTGTTCGACAAGGATTTGATATGATGAAAGCCGGTTGAACCTTAGGAATACTTAGGGTACAAATATCATGACATTTGAGTTGATGAGATCCCATATAAGACCATATCTGGGATATGGCACCAGCATTGGTATATGTTATCATGTAAGACCATATTTGGGATATGGCATTGATATGATATTTCGTGTAAGACCACGTGTGGGACATGGCATTGAAATGAGATTTCGTATAATACCATATCTAGGATATGGCATCGATGTGAAATCCCATGTAAGGCCACGTTTAGGACATGGCATTAGTATCTTATTGTGTGTATGAAAATCCCGAGTATCTTTAGTATTCCAAGTGGTTCAACGGGTAGTCTAAGGATTTGTCAAAGAAATGACGAGGTATGATCATGTTGAAAGGGTTTAGGTATGTACGCCAAGCTCGTAGTTATTGAGATTACGAAGTGATAAAACTTCGATAAGATAAGAATGAAGGAATTATGATCTTGAGCTTTATTGAACATTATGTAAATTGAATGAGATAGGATATGACTACAATGATTAATAAGAATGAGATGAATTAAGTTATGTATGTATATGAAAATGCATATTTTTATTGCTTATTATTTACATGCAAGCTTACTAAGCTTATGCTTACTTCCTTTTTTTTTCCATTTCCTTATAGTGTCGCCAAGCTGGCTCAGGGATCGAAGGACGTCGGAGCTCGATTCACACTATCAACTTAATCTTTTGGGTATAGTGAATTTAAGTATTTTGAGTATGTCATTTATAGGGACTTGGTTTTTTGTTATATGTCATATTGATTTAGCCAAATGTGTTGGCTTATGATGATATTTGATTCATTTTGTATAAGGCCATGTGATGTGGCTCATAATGTATATTAGATTGTAAACCAATTCATTTATGCATGTATGTGCCAATGCCATTATGATATGGCTCATGGTTATTGATAGTTGAATGATGATGGTAGTTTAGTGTGTGAATAAGTTAATATGATAATGCATGCATACAATCTAGGAAATATTGTTTATTTGTATACTTATGTGTTGGTAAAATTGGTTTTTCCATGATATGGAGTCTTAATCAAGTACAGTGTGATGAGAAGTTGTCACGCATGAACTATGTTTATGAAGGTTTAAGTACATGAAATTATGTCATGTGAGGTGCCATTGAAGTCAAGTTTGTGTATGTGTAATTAAGGGTGGCAATTGGCTTGGAAAATAGCCTCAAAAATTGACCACGGGTAGGCACACGGGCATGTGTCCAGGCTATGTGTGACACACGGTCTACCTCATGGGCTACGGTCCGGCCGTGTCCCCTGCACCCTAATTAATGCAAAATAGAATGCTCAGTAATAAAAACATAGGCAGAGACATGGCCGTGTGTCTTAGCTGTATGGAGGACACGGCCTTGGGACATGGGCGTGTGTGACAGCCCTAAAGTGACCCTAGTCGGAAAGCGGTTTCGGGACCGCTAAACCGAGTCACCAAATTATTTGAATATGATATCTATTGTCTAAAATATGTGATTATGAATGTGTGAAAGTTTTAAGCTTCGATTTAGTAAATTGCATGTGAAATTAGTCGATAGGACTTATGTGTGACACTTTCGAAATGTAATAGGTAAATCTATAAGGATCTATTAGTGCACGTAATCAAAGGGTGGACTTGCATGTCAATTTCCCCTTTTTATTTGCTAGTGGCCGCCATGACAAAGGATGATGGGCAAAACATGTCATAAAACATGTTGTGACAATGGTGTATGTTAGGAAAAATAAAATAAGGAGTATGGGTAATAAAGAAATGGAAGAAAAAAAAAAGAATGGTGTGAGTGTTCCCCCCCCATTACCGTGAGTTGAGGGAAAGAAAAAGAAAAAAAAATTGTTCATCCTTTTTTCATTTCTTTAGGCTGAAAATTCTAAGGAAGAAGGAAGGAGTTCTTGCTTCATGTTTGGTTTGGAAGAGGATTAGGAGGAGGTTTGGCCATACTTGTATCTAGATTAAGGTATGTTTGAGGTTGTGCCATGAGATTCATGCATGTTTTTAGTTGCTAGCTTGAGTCCTAATTAGCCCATGGTTCAAAACTTTGCTATGTCATGGGGATGATATTCGGCCAAGGTGGATTTTGTGTTAATGCTATTGCATGCTAAATATGAAGCTTGTTAATGATACATGTGATGGTGGATTGATGACTCTTGGATTTTCTTTTTAGCATTTTTGAGTGAGACATTAAGTTCTTTGTTTAACCATGACCAAAATTGAAATGGTATGGTGTTGTGATGTATTCGGCCATGGTATATCCATAAGTATGATTTATGCTTATTGCATGGTAGGTAAGATTTGTGTTTTGGATTTATGTTCATGTTTAGTTATAATCAACTTTGAGATTCGGCTCTTGCACATATATATATGTATATATATATATGTTTGCACATAATGAATTGGTATGACATATACAATATCTCAAGGTATATATTTACATATAATGGTGTTTCGGTTATGGAGTACATGATGGATGCGTATTGAGTTATAATATGTAATGCATTAGTTAGTAAAAGGTATGCCATTTGTGTGTGGTATTGAGTATATAATTGGCCTCAACATAGACATGCATAATCGGCCACATGAATGAGTACATAGGTTGATGTGTTGTTCGCCATAGGTAAGCATATTGAAGGCTTTATCTTGACTTAGAAAATTGCTAAGGAGAGTATTAACTAATGTGTTGAGTTTGATTCATGATTCCGTACATATGTGACTTTAATGTCTAATGAATATATGTGGGCTAAGTACCTTGAGTTCCTCTTTTCGATGCTCAAATGATTAAATCAATTTATTTGTTAAATTAAGCTCAAGAGCAAAGGGAACTAAATCCGATAAAAGGAAGGAAAAAGTGGTCGAATAGCCATCGAATCGTTCGACAACATCCGAGGTAAGTTTTCGAGTAATGGAACTTAAATTATGATTCGGTTAGATTATGTTTTAAGTAAATCAAAATCATGCTCTTGTATGTGGCTATTGAGCGAAATTGTAAATGCGATAAGTGTCTTGTGTTTGAGCTTTGGTAATGAAAATGAAATATGAATGTGTCATGATTTATTGATATATAAGCATGGTTACTCGAATGATATCTGGGCTAAGTCCCGAAGGCTTTTGTGCTAAGCGACTACATCCGGACTAAGATCCGAAGGCATTTGTGCTAGTAACTATATCCGGCTAAGTCTCAAGGCATTTATGCTAGTGACCATATCCGGGCTAAGACCGAAGGCCTTGGGCGAGTGGTTATATCCGGCTAAACCCCGAAGATGCTTGATTTGGGAATGAGCGATCTTGCTGTAAAATTTAAATTAATACGCTCGTAAAATCCCAGCGATGAGGTATGTTTTGTGTGTGCTTTGAATTAGTTGATCCCTTACAAATCTGTATTCGCTCAGTCAATAAATGAGCTACCGGCCTTTGGCTAAGTTGATCTTTTGTGTATGAACATAAGGGTTGGTAATGTGACGTAAGTATGATATTGAGAATTTGTGCATATGAAATTATCCTTTTAGCTATATGAATGCTATACTTTTGTTGTGCTGGAATCCCTTGCTCAAAACTTACTAAGCATAAATTGCTTACTCCGTTTCTTTGTTTCTCTGTTTTATAGATTTTGGCTCGTCAGCTATCGGACTCGGGATTTTTGGAAGTCGAAGTCTCCCACACTATCAAAGCCCCCTTTTGGTACAATTTTGGTTGAACTTTGAAATGGCATGTATAGGACTATCCTTTTGTTGTAGGTCATGTACCTTTCGGTTTTGTGTAAATTTGGATAGCCATGCGAAAATGGCTTAAGTATACTTTGGGCATGGTATTATAATCATTGTATGTTGTTCATTAAGAGGTATGGAAATGTTTGGAAACGATTAGCCATTGGGATGGTTAATCATGATCATATTTTGTGCTATTTATGTTAAAGGGCTAGTTGAATCATGGAAACTATGAAATAGGTAAAGCCTACCTTAAAGACAGATGCTGACAGCTGCAGTGAAGTGGATGTGAAAAATCACTAAAAATAGTAGGAATGGAATTAAATAGTGAATAAATTATGTAAACGAACCTTGACGAGTCTATTTTCATAGGGTAGTAACGAAATGATCATATGAACAGTATGTTAAGAGATATTTAAGTTTTCGTGAGACAGGGCCAGAACAGTTTTTGGAGTCCCTGTTCTGACTTTAGAAATTCATTATAAATTTACCAAAGATAATTAGAATTCATGCCATATATTTACAGATTCCTTTTCGAGTCTAGTTTCCGTAGAAACAAACAGCATCAGTATTGAAGCCCTGTACAGGGAGATATCTAAGTCGTAATGCATGAAGGTCAGTGTAGTCGAACCCTGAAATAGGGGAGACTTTAACTAATAAACTGTACTAATTGGCTTGACCAAAAATTATAGAAAAAAATATGTAGATGGAAATATGAGTCTAGTTTCAGGGAAAAATTACGAAACTGATTTTCGAGTTTTGAAACTCAAGATATGATTTTTAAGGCGACAGTGATGCAGTAACCAGCTTGTCTGGAAATATTTTAAATGGACTGTGAAAATAATTAAGTTAGGTGCATGCGCACCTTGTGTTCGACTCGTATGTGAGACACTCGCATGCGGGTGTTACAATTTTATTGGTATCGAGCTACGGTTTAGTCGATTCTAGGACTACCGTAATGCGTTTGGGTCTAGCTATACATGCCATTTTATGTGATTATTTGATAGTGTGGTGATTTCGACATTTGCAAATGTGTTTATTTATAGTAATGGATCCCGATCTGATCGAAGGATGAGTGATGATCTTGAGAGTGTAGTGCCTTCTCCGCAAGGGACAATGTAACGACGGACTCTCAACCTATTGCTAGCAATCTGAATGATGAGGCTAGGCAAGCTTTTTATAAGCGTGATGAATGATTGGTTCAACCAATACATTCAAACTAATACTACTGTTCCACAACCTCCATTCCCGACAAATACCACCCCGTACCTCGATACCTCCGTGAATCGACCAAATAAGGTCAAATAAGCCCTAGTTGATGAATCCGAAAACACGGGCTCTTGAATTTAAAGCTACGGACAGCGATGATGCCGAGCAAGCTGAATTTTGGTTGGACAACACTATCCGGGTACTATCTCCTTGCTACGTGATTCTGCCTACTATTGGTGGAATCGTTGACTTCATTGTGCCTAGAGAGCAAGTAACTTGGGAGTTTTTCCAAAGCGAGTTTGGAAAAAGTATATCGATCGAGATTTATGGATCAAAAACGGAAGGAATTTCTTGAACTTAAACAAGGTTCCATGTCGGTTCACCGACTATGAGCGAAAATTTGTGAGGCTTAGCCAGATGCATGACGAGAATGCATTTCCTCGAAGCCGTAATGTGTAAACGTTTGAGGATGGACTAAATGATGATATAAAGCTGTATGTTGGCATCTTGGAAATCGAGAATTTGTAGTACTTGTTGAGCGAGCTTGCAAGGCCGACGAGCTCGATATGGAGAAAAGAAAAGTCGAGGTGGGAGCAAGGGAGTTTCGTAAGAGGTCTTGGGAAGCCCTTCCACAGTCATCGAATAAATTTAGAGATGGCTTGGGCGGTCTAGGATACCGGGCTTTTCTAGACGAGATCGCGATCGACCCCTGTGAGCACACGAGTCACTTGATCGCCGATGTTGGAAATGACCGTCGAGACAGGCGGGATGCCGTGATTGTGGTAAATGGCATTCGGGAGTTGTAGGTTCCATGACCGCTCTGTTACAAGTCTTGGTCACCGACCACTTTATCAAATATTGCCCGAGATTGTGCGAGCAGAATGTAAATCGAGTGGGAAACCGGGTGCTACCACCGCTCGGGGTAGACCATCTAGGAATACGGGCAATGCTAGCGGCGGTCGAGAGGATCTAGAGATGCTACCACGGATCGAGGCTCGTGCTCTGCTAGGGCTTATGCCATCTGCGACGCGAGGATGCTTCCTCGCCGGATGTTATTACTGGTACTTTCACTCTCTTTGATACTAATGTGATTGCTTTGATTGACCACGGTTCTACTCATTCTTATATATGCGAAACCTTAGCATCCAAGAAGACTCTACCTATAGAGTCTACTGAGTTTGTAATTCGGGTGTCAAATCCCTTGGGTCGTTCGTGCTTGTTGACAAAGTGTATAAGAAATGCCCCCTAGTAATTCGAGGTTCCTGTTTTCCGGCGGACTTGATGCTTTTGCCGTTCAATGAATTTGATGTTATTCTTGGTTTGGATTGGTTGACCGTGCATGATGCGGTTGTGAATTGCAAAAGCAAGACTATTGATTTGAGGTGTGCAAATAACGAGATAATCCGAGTTGAGTCTACGGACTTAAAGGGTTGCCAATTTGTAATATCGGCAATGTTGGCCCGAAATATGTAAGGAAGGGTGCGAAGCATACCTTGCGTATGTACTTGATGACAAGGAATTGGAAAAGAAACCGAATCTGCTGCGGTGGTTTGTGAATACCGGATGTTTTTCCGAAGAATTACTGGGTTTACCACTGTTCGGGAAGTAGAGTTTGGTATTGAGCTTGTACAGGACTACGCCAATTTCGATAGCTCTATCGCATGGCACTAACCGAGTTAAAAGAATTGAAAGCTTCGATTGCAAGAGTTGACGGATAGAGGTTTCGCTCGACCAAGTTTCTCACCTTGGGGTGCACCGGTATTGTTTGTGAAAAAGAAGGACGGAACCATGAGGTTGTGCATTGACTATCGTCGGTGAATAAAGTGACGATAAAGAATAAATATCCGTTACAGCGTATTGATGATTTGTTTGATCAACTAAAGGGAGCCTCGGTGTTTTCAAAGATAGATTTGAGATCGGGTTATTATCGATTCTTGGATTCGAGATTCGGATGTACCCAAGACCGCTTTCGAAGCGAGGTACGGTCACTACAAGTTCTTAGTGATGCCGTTCGGGCTCACTAATGCCCCGCAGATTTATGGATTTGATGAATCAGATCTTGAGACGATTTGGACCGATTCAGTAGTTGTGTTCATTGATGACATCTTGGTCTATTCAAGAGATGAGACCGAACATGCTAAGCACACGAGATTAGTATTGCAAATTTTACGGGATAAGCGGTTATATGCTAAGTTCAAGAAGTGTGAGTTACGGTTAGAGAGGTTAGCTTCTTGGGTCATGTGGTATCCGCGACGGTATTCGAGTTGACGAGCAAAATTTCAGCCATACTTAACCGGAAGCCTCAGAAATATTATCGAGGTTCGAGCTTTTGGGACTTGCCGATTACCGACGATTTGTAAAAGGTTTTCGATGATAGCCACACCCATGACGAAGCTACTTCAAAAAGATGTTAAGTTCGAATGGACGGAAAAATGTCGAAAAGTTTTTATCAACTGAAAACTTATTTGACGAAGCTCAATTTTAGTGCACCAAATCGGGCAAAGAGTTTGTCATCTATAGTGACGCCTCCCTACTTGGGTTAGGTTGCGTATTGATGCAAGAAGGTCGAGTTGTGGCCTATCGTCGAGACAATTAAAGCCACATGAGAAAAATTATCCCACCCATGATCTCGAATTAGTCGCCATCGTATTCGCCTTGAAAATATGGCGACATTACTTATTTGGTGAGAAGTGCCATGTATTTTCGGATCACAAAAGTCTCAAATATTTGATGACCCAAAGAGACTTGAATCTGCGACAAAGGCGTTGGCTTGAGTTGTTGAAAGATTATGAGTGGTCATTGATTATCACCGGAAAGGCTAATGTGGTTGCGGACGCCTTAAGCGGAAATCATTGTTTGCTTTTCGAGCAATGAATGTACACTTGTGCGTTTCTACCCAACAATGTGTTAGTGGCGAATTAAAGGTCAAACCATTATTGATTCATCAAATTCATGAAGCTCGAGAAAGTCGACGATGAGTTGGTTGCAAAAGCAGGTGAATATGTTCGAATGTGGAATCGGAGTTTCAAATTGATGATGACGATTGTTTGAGGTACGAAATCGGTTGTGTGTTCCAAGAAATTCGAACTCATTTCGATGATTACGAGCGAAGCTCATTGTAGCCGAATGTCAATTCACCGGGAGTACGAAAATGTACCACGACCTAAGACGTCGATTTTGGTGGCATGGTATGAAACGAGACATTTCGATTTTGTTTGAAGTGTTTAATATGTCGACAAGTGAAGGCGAAACATCAAGTGCCTACGGGTTTACTCCAACCGATCATGATACGAAAATGGGATCGAGTAACGATGGATTTTGTATCCGGGTTGCCGGTGTAATGCAAGTAAGAAAGATGCAATTTGGGTCGTCGTTGATAGATTGACTAAGTCGGCTCACTTTATCCCCGTACGCACGGATTTTTCAATGGATAAATTAGCTGAATTATATGTTTCTCAGATTGTGAGATTACACGGGGTACCTATTTCTATTGTGTCGGATAGAGATCCGAGATTCACCTCACGATTTTGGAAGAAATTGCAAGAAGCTTTGGGTACCAAGTTACATTTTAGCATCGCTTTTCACCCCCAAACCGATGGTCAATCTGAGCGAATAATTCAAATACTCGAGGATATGTTGAGATGCTGCATCCTTGAGTTTAGTGGTTCATGGGAACGGTATTTACCTTTGATTGAATTCGCTTACAACAATAGTTTTCAATCAAGTATTAAGATGGCACCTTACGAGGCTTTGTACGGTCGTAAATGCCGTACACCATTGTTTTGGACCGAGCTCGGTGAAAGTAAAATTTTCGAGTTGATTTGATTAAAGATGCTGAGCAGAAAGTAAAGGTAATCCGTGAAAGTCTCAAGGCGGCCACAAATCGTCGAGAAATCGTCTGTGATTTGAAACAAAAGACATTGAATATCGGTGGGAGATAAAGTGTTTCTTAAAGTTTCGCCTTGGAAAAAGATACTCGATTTGGCCGTAAGGGCAAGTTGAGCCGAGATTCATTGGGCGTCTGAAATCTCGAACGAGTTGGTCGATTCGTATAGATTGATTTTGCCCCCGAACTTGAAAAGATTCACGACGTCTTTCATGTTTCAATGCTTTGACGTTATAGATCCGATCCGTCACACGTGATTAATCCATCAGAAGTTGAAATGCAATCTGACTTGAGTTATGAAGAAGAACCGATTCATATCCTAGCCTGTGAAGTGAAAGAGTTGCGAAACAAAAGGGTTCCGTTAGTAAAGGTGTTATGGCTCAAACACGGAGTCGAAGAAGCTACTTGGGAAACTGAGAATGCCATGAAAGAACGATACCCAAACTTATTTACCAGTAAGATTTTCGAGGACGAAAATTTCTTAAGTGGGGGAGAGTTGTGATAGCCCTAAAGTGACCCTAGTCGGAAAGCGGTTTCGGGACCGCTAAACTGAGTCACCAAATTATTTGAATATGATATCTATTGTCTAAAATATGTGATTATGAATGTGTGAAAGTTTTAAGCTTTGATTTAGTAAATTGCATGTGAAATTAGTCGATAGGACTTATGTGTGACACTTTCGAAATGTAATAGGTAAATCTATAAGGATCTATTAGTGCACGTAATCAAAGGGGTGGACTTGCATGTCAATTTCCCCCTTTTTATTTGCTAGTGGCCAGCCATGACAAAGGATGATGGGCAAAACATGTCATAAAACATGTTGCGACAATGGTGTATGTTAGGAAAAATAAAATAAGGAGTATGGGTAATAAAGAAATGGAAGAAAAAAAAAAAGAATGGTGTGAGTGTTCCCCCCATTCTCAGTGAGTTGAGGGAAAGAAAAGAAAAAAATTTGTTCATCCTTTTTTCATTTCTTTGGGCCGAAAATTATAAGGAAGAAGGAAGGAGTTCTTGCTTCATGTTTGGTTTGGAAGAGGATTAGGAGGAGGTTTGGCCATACTTGTATCTAGATTAAGGTATGTTTGAGGTTGTGCCATGAGATTCATGCATGTTTTTAGTTGCTAGCTTGAGTCCTAATTAGCCCATGGTTCAAAACTTTGCTATGTCATGGGGATGATATTCGGCCAAGGTGGATTTTGTGTTAATGCCATTGCATGCTAAATATGAAGCTTGTTAATGATACACGTGATGGTGGATTGATGACTCTTGGATTTTCTTTTTAGCATTTTTGAGTGAGACATTAAGTTCTTTGTTTAACCATGACCAAAATTGAAATGGTATGGTGTTGTGATGTATTCGGCCATGGTATATCCATAAGTATGATTTATGCTTATTGCATGGTAGGTAAGATTTGTGTTTTGGATTTATGTTCATGTTTAGTTATAATCAACTTTGAGATTCGGCTCTTGCACATATATATATATGTATATATATATATATATATGTTTGCACATAACAAATTGGTAAGACATATACAATATCTCAAGGTATATATTTACATATGATGGTGTTTCGGTTATGGAGTACATGATAGATGCGTATTGAGTTATAATATGTAATACATTAGTTAGTAAAAGGTATGCCATTTGTGTGTGGTATTGAGTATATAATTGGCCTCAACATAGACATGCATAATCGGCCACATGAATGAGTACATAGGTTGATGTGTTATTCGGCCATAGGTAAGCATATTGAAGGCTTTTATCTTGACTTAGAAAATTCATTATAAATTGACCAGAGATAATTAGAAGTCATGCCATATATGTACAGATTCCTTTTCGAGTCTAGTTTCAGTAGAAACAAACGGCATCAGTATTGAAGCCCTGTACAGGGAGATATCCAAGTCGTAATGCATGGAGGTCAGTGTAGTCGAACCCTAAAATAGGGGAGACTTTAACTAATAAACTGTACTAATTGGCTCGACCAAAAATTCTAGAAAAAAATCTGTAGATGAACATATGAGTCTAGTTTCAGGGAAAAATTACGAAACTAATTTTCGTGTTTTGAAACTCAAGATATGATTTTTAAGGTGACAGTGATACAAGAATGATAACTTTGTGCGGAAATTTTTAAATGGACTGTGAAAATAATTAAGTTAAGTCTGTACGCACCTTGTGTTCGACTCCGGTAACGGACTCGGGTACGGAGTGTTACAGCGTGTGCCCTGGCCTTGAGACATGGGCTTGTGCCCTGGCCGTGTGAAGTCTGCACTTAATTTCGAGAATTTAATTTGCCACCTGACCTAAGCACACGGGAGTGTGCTGTGGCCGTGTGACCTTATTTTGCTGATGATGTCATAAACCGAGAGTTACACGGGCAGAGGACACGGGTGTGTCCCAAGCCACACAGGCGTGTGTGATCACACAGCCTTCCCATTCAGGCGTGTGACTCTCCAAAACACGAAAATTTTCTAAATGTTGTAATAGTTCTGAAAGTTCTCGATTTAGTCCCGAATCACTTTCGATGTATGTTTTGGGCCTCGTAGGCCCATAATATAGATGATATGAATGTAAATGAAAAGTTTAAAATTTGGACAGAAATTCCTGTCTCGGTTTTATATGAATGCTTGTGTTTAAGTCTGGTAATGCCTCTTACCCTATTTTGGTGTTGAATACGGGTAAGAGGTGTTATATTTAGTGGTATCAAAGCTACAGTTTAGTCAGTTCTTGGACTACGTAGCATGTGTTTGAGTCTAGATATACATGCCAAATGTATATTATGATAGTGTAACGACTTCTAATGATTTTAAATTGTGTTTTCATATAGTAAATGGATCCCGGTCGAGCTATGACAGATGACGTAGAAAGTAATACGCTGGCTCCCATTGAAGGGCAGTGCCAACTAATAACCGGCCTCCCACGGTTAGCCAGAAAGTAGGAGAAGGGGCTCAGGAAGCCTTTCTCCACATGATGGATGATTGGTACACGAAGTTGTTTCGTGTAACACCCCTTACACATATCCAAGGCTGGAACAGGGTACGAGGCATTACCGGACATAATTGTAAACACACATGTAAATCCGAGCCATAAAATTTTATTCATTTTAAAAACATTCATACATATGCAAGATGTCCCTTAAACGGGCCTATGAGGCCCTAAACATACTTTGAGAGTGGTTAAGGACTAGATTGGGTATTTTAGAAGGATTAGGGAAAACTTAGGAAAATTTTCCAAGAAACAGAGTCACATGCCCGTGTAGGCACAAGGACACTCCCGTGTGCCCAGGACACGCCCATGTCCTCAGGCCGTGTAACTCTCTGACTATGATGTCAACAAACAAAAATTAACAACACGGCCAAGCCACACACCCGTGTGCTAGGCCGTGTCATCCACACGGTTGAGACACATGGCCGTGCCTCTGCCCATGTGGCTAACACTTAGGCTATTTTCCAAGCCTTTTGTTACCATTAATCCCTCACATCTTTACACACATCAAAGTTATACATTGTGGCATTATTTTAATGATTTAGCATACTTCACTAATGTGTATTCTTAACTTTAACATGCTATCATTAACAAGTTTCACATACTCATATAATATCAAGTCTAAACACAATAATCCATTTTCATTGACCTTGTCAAGTGACCTTATTTAAAGATTAAGCATTCATGTTGAATCATCATCGTCTTATTCCTATACCATACAATTACTTCATGGCTATAACCATTTTGATTGGTCATAGATGTCTTAACACCAATCATGCATGTCCCACAAGCATAAACACATCATCCATCACAAGTATTAGAACTTATCATGGATAACTAGACTTACAAGCCACAATCATTATAAGCCACATCTCATGGCTATATATATAATGAATCAATATAAGCCAATACATTTGGCTAATCATAACAACATCTATCATAAAAACTAAATCCCTATACATGCCACTCACTTGAAGGTGCTTAATATACATATGCCAATACTCCAAAGGTGGTGTCTTGATAGTGTGGTGCTGCCTCCGTGTAGCACCCCAAACCCGGCCCAGAAGTTATGGCCGGATCCGGCATGCCACATCAAAAGCGTAAAAAAAAATTTCCATTCTAAGTCCGAAAATCGTACTTGATGTTCAAAAGATTAATTCATTAAAGGTTAAAGTAAATGGAAGTCATGCACCGGTAGGAAACCGAAAAGAGGTGGTGAGTCCATCGGATTGCTAAATACCAAGCTCCTTCGGATCCAATCCTAGACATGCATACCGCCATTGCCACACCTTAACGTCATGGATATTTCTAGGAAACCGATTTGATTAAGTCATTTTTAGAAAAAGTAATTAATTTTGGAAAATACTTTCATTCGGAAGTTTTGCTTGTTGTCGTGTTATTTTGAAATCAATTGTTGTTTTTGAAAATGCGCCTAAAGCTATCCAATTTCAACATTTAAAATAAGTAATACCTATCTTAGTAATACATATTAAAACCATCAAAAATAATTAAGCGGCCTTATTACATTTAAAAACCCAAAACTTCAAACGTAAATAAAAGGATGTCCAGTTCACGGAAGAAAATCAAACTTTCGAGCGGGTGGCCACTCAATTCCCTCACGACTCCAAGCCCACTATGGTTGGGGATTACCTGCGTGGATGAAAATAAAAGGGGTGAGTTTGGGGAAACTCAGTGTGTAAATTAACCCAACCATAGCCTATATCAGCTCAAACCACAGAAATAGAATAAGTTGGCCTTAGCCGAGCAAATTGAGAATAAAGCCCATAGGCCCATAACAAAAAAGTAGCAGATATTACATGTTTATGCGTAAACCCAACCATATCCAACCGTATGCACCCGTACCAACCTTACACCGTGTGGGGAGACAACTCGACCCACCCAACCACTACACACCACGAATTTGCAGCATGGGCGCGAGCATGAATAATGTGACAGAGTCACAGATCTGAATAATCGTGGCGAGCCACCGTATCAGATATATGTGGCGAGCCACCGGATCGATATTTGTGGCATAGCCACCGAACGCTTCCTCCATAATATAACCCATGTCCCCATGCAGATATATAATCATGGCATACATCATACGTAATCGGATCATCATGCTTTTCGGTCAAAATTAACCCTAGGGTATAACAGTGATTCGCACCTGGGGTATAACAATAATTTTCCATACATAGGGGTATTATAGTAATTTAGCTACTTTTAGGGTTTTCATGCATATCCTAACTATTTACGTACTATCGAACACTTACGCAGTATACTTATCAATTGGGCCGTTGGCCCATGAACTCGATCTTTGGCCTATTAAGCCCAAATTATCAAAATGTACGAAATCGCGTCATGCGGTTTATTACTTTAGATTACCAAATATACAAACCCAACTATCTTACAAGCATTAGACATCATAAATTCCCAAAATACCGACTTTTCGGCATTTGCTTTTCGCTTTTGCCAATCTAGTCTATGAGAGGGTGTCGAGTTACACACTGCTTATGACGATATCTTGATTGAGATCCACACACGAACCGCCTACAATTGGATTACTAACACGTTAATCTAACTATTCAAATACAAACTACGATTAACCCCTTACAATATTCGCCAACCACACCTACAGATCATAGTAAGCTTATAAGAAATCAATAAGCAACTCATTAACAAATTTTTGTCAATGTTTACCACATAATCATAATTTCACTGCAAGCTGTCTTCCTGAGCAACAGTCACTAAATTATTTATAACTGGAGCTACGAAACTCCAAATCAAGTGCCGTTAATTTTCCCTGAAAATAGACTCATATATCTTTTATCCATAAAATTTTCAGAATTTTTGGTATGGCCAATTAATACCAGATTTTTCTTAAAGTTTCCCATGTTTCACTGTTCGACTAATCTGACCACTCTTCATTACGAATCAAATTTCTCATTGTACAGAATTCAAAATATGTTCTTGTTTATTTCATTAGAAACTAGACTCAATAAGATTTAATTACATAATTTATTCAGCTTCTAATTCATCTCCCACAATTTATGGTGATTTTCTAAAGTTACGTTACTGCTGTTGTCCCAAGCAGATTTATTACCAAATCACTCTTTTATACACCTATCTTGCATGCTTGTTATTTAAACATGTATATCACCAATCAATCATCACATATCTATGATTTTACTTAAGTATAATCTCCATTTCATCATTTTAAAGCACAACATGTTAGCCGATTTTTCCCTTTAGCATCTAAGGCACATGCATGCTCATTTGTTTGGCTCAACTTCACCTATCTTCCATTTTTCATCAAAAGAACATGAAACAACAACCATTTCCTTCATTTTAATTCATGACTAAATGCTCACAACACAACTAAAAATCAAAATATACTTCAAGAGTTAAGGTAGAATCAAGAAGAACTCATGAACCTCAAAATAGAAGCAAGGTACCAAGAACTTACCTTCAATTTTCCTCCTCCTAATGACCGAATACTCAAGAGCTTTCTCCTCTCCTTTCTCTTCTCTAACTTTCAGCTATGATGAACAAAGATGGACAAAACTTTGTTCTTTTCACCCCTTTTTCTTTTAATAAAATTTCATAATTCATCCATTTAATTCTTTAATAAAAAAGACATGAAATTCTTATCATGAAACATTTACCTAACCCATTATCATAAAACATTTACCTAACCCATTATCATGGAATATTTACCTAATCCATTGTCATGAAACATTTACCTAACCCATTATCAATTTGTATCAATTTGTACCATAAATTATGGATATCAAGTGTACATTTTGTTACAACAACATGATGGCTGGCCACTTCATGTAAAATGGGAGGTTTATCATGCAAATCCTCCTAATTTGCACTCCTATTTATTTGGCCACTTCAATTTAGCCTATAGCATTTTCAAACATTTTCACATAGGTCCTATTTCATAATTTCACTCACAAATGACAAAATCAAAGCATGAAATTTTGTCAACATTCACAGAATTCCCGAAAATTGGGGCGTTACACTCCGACGATCTCCAACCCCGAGCTAACCTGACAACACTAAAGAAATTAAAAGGAGGGAGTAAGCTTTACATTTAGTAAGTCCACATGAAAATAATAAGCAATATGCCAACATGCTTCTCAAGGTAATGCAACCATAATTACACTTTTACTTATATTCTGGTTATGTTATTTTCTCGAGACATAGTCACTAAATTATTTATATCCAGAGCTATGGAACTCCAAATTAAGATCTGATAATTTTACCTAAAACTAGACTTACATATATTTTTACCATAAAATTGTAAGAATTTTTGGTTTAGTCAATAAGTACAGTTTATTCTTTAAATTCTCCCCTATTTTGCTATTTGACAGCTTCGACCTTTCTTTACTAAAATTTATTTATATCTTAGTACGGGATTTGGATAATGTTCGTGTCTATTTTTCTTGAAAATAGACTCATTAAGGACTTAGTATTATGAATTATAACCTATAATTATTTTTTTACAATTTCTAGTGATTTTCCTAAGTCAGAACTGGGGATTCTGAACTCATTCTGACTCTGTCTCACAAAAATTTAAATATCTCATAATATGAAATTATTTTTCTTACAACGTTTCCTTTATATGAAACTAAACTCAATAATATTTAATTTCATATTTAATTCAACCTATAATTCAATTCCACCATTTTTGGTGGATTTTCAAAGTCAGACGACTGCTGCTATCCAAAACTATTTTAGTGCAATATAATGATCACTATCATAAGATCATTTTCAACTAATCATGAACTCACCATTTAATGGATCCCATACTTGATTAAACAATAGAGCTTAATATAAACGTCGTTAATTCTCATGGCATACTTAACCATACAAGTTAGTCACATAACAATACACGATAATAATAGTCTTAGATGATCTCATCATTACAAGCATTCCAATTTCATTTCTCATATTAATCCCGTTGAATTTCCTTGGATTCTCGGTGGATATTCCATAGTACACTTATAGCGTACTAAATCATTTATCGTCAATTCTTATTAGTGACCTTTTCAGCGAGCGCACTCCCGCGAACCTCAATCCTTACAGTGGGATTACCAGTCCAGGTTAAATCCCCCGTAGTATAAACTCATAGAGCAATGTCGGGATTACCAATCCAGGCTAAATCCCTTGCAACGACAATTACTCTAATGAGCTCAGATTTGAATTACCAGTCCAGGATAAATTTAGGTCCTAGTTTGGTTTACCCGTCTGAGCTAAATCCATTTAAACACATTCTTCGGAAGGCTAGATCACCTAAGGAACACCCGTCTGGGCTAGATCCTTTTACCGTCAATTCCTTTTTAAGGAAATCCATCGAACATCCTTTTCATTCAACTGGGACTTTTAGTCCTTTTTTTATCATTACATTCATATAACATGAATTATTATACCATGAATATCAAAATTTCATAACATCAAAGAGCATACATTTTAAATATTAAAAATATACATTCGAGTTACACGAACTTACTTGTCGAATCCTCGTCGGGTACAATTGTGTAGCAATTCATACAACTCATGTAATAGTAATTTAACATTACAATTCAAGTATAACATTACATTATTATTATCACACGAATTTACCTCAAAAGCAATTACGGCCAACTATTCCAATTTAGTCCACAATCTCGAACTTTCCCGATTTAATCCCGAATCTCAGTTTTCTTGATCTAACATTTCAAATATAGTTCATTTATTATTCACATTATTCAAATTTACCAAAAAATCATACTTTTACAATTTACATTTTTACCCCTAAACTTTCATTTATTTACATTTTGCCCCCTAGGCTTGTAAAATAATTTTTTTATTCAATTTCCTTACATTTAAGCCTAGCTGAATTATTTTCATAACTATAGCAGCCCCCAATTTCCACTAAATCACACTTTTATGACAAATTTTATAACTTTTATAAAACGGTCCTTTTAAGCATTTTCACCAAAAATCACTTAGCAAAAGTCATTCATTTAACACCCAACATTCATTTTCTACCATTAGACATTAAAACACATGCATATCACTCATGGGTAAATTTTTAAACATGAATCCTAGCTCAAAATAATGGTAGAAATAGGTAAATCGAGTTACCAAGACTTCAAAAATGTAAAGAACATTAAAAACGGGGTTCAGGATCACTTACAAATGAGCTTGGAAGCTTGAACCAAACCCTAACCATTGCTTCCATGGTAGATTAGGCTGGACAAGAAGAAGGTGGACAAATTTGGCTTATTTTCCCTTTTTAATTCTTTTAATTATTAGATTACCATAATGCTCCCTAACTTAAAAATATTCTATTTCACCTAGAGGTGTGCATGGGCCGAGCCGGGCAGGGTTCGAGCGGGGTTCGGGCCGGGCCCAACTAAAAATTTAGGCTCGTTTTCTTGGCCCAAGCCCGGCTCGACCCGAAAAATGGGCCTAAAATTTTGCCCAAACTCAGCCCGAATAAAAATGTTAGAACCCAAGCCCTAATTCTACCGCCCATATTAATTTTTATATTATTTTTATATAATTTTAAAATATATATAAACCATCAAAATACTAAAAAATCAAAATAAATATTTCTAAAAAATTGAAAATAAATTTTAAAAAATATGTATACTTAAATAACACTAAAATAGATGCACTTTAACAAGCAAATGCCTCTAAAATAATAACAAAATTAGCAAACGTCTTTAAAATAATAAAAAATTAACAATAAAATAAGTTTTATATAATATCCAAACAATAACAAAAAATAGTAGCAACATAATACTAAAATAGTAGCAAAATAGGAGAAAATAATAAGAAAATAATATTAAAAAATAGTTTTTTTCATTTAGTAAATTCAGCCGAAGCAGGTAGAGCCCGGCCAAAATGCCTTACCCGAGGCTGGCCCATTTTTTAAACAGGCCTTAATTTTTTGTCCAAGCCCATTTTCGAGCCTATATTTTTGCCTGACCCTCCACATTTTAGGTGGGCCTTACTTCCTACCATGCACACATCTAATTTCACCCATTTCATGTCTATTTTTGTCCAAAAATTAACCAATGGTCTAATTACCATTTAAGGACCTCCAATTTAAAATTTCATAACAATTAGACACCTTTAACATGTAGAACTCAACTTTTGTACTTTTTACAATTTAGTCCTTTTGACTAAATTGAGTGCCCAAACGTCAAAATTTTCAAACGAGATTTTCACGAAATTATTCTGTGAAATTGTAGACCATAAAAATATAATAAAAAAAAATTTCTTACGTCGAATTTATGGTCCCGAAACCACTATTCCGACTAGGCCCTAATTTGGGATGTTACAGTTCGAGCGAACCCGAATGCTCAACCCCCTCTACCCCTACCTATTCCCTAGCCTATCTCAGTGGCACCCCGTGGTATGGATTTTATGAGACTGGATGGACTTCCAGTGGATAAAATTTGAAAGCAATGAGCTGAAGAGTTCCGAGCTAGCATTGATGATGATTTGAAACGAGTAGAGTTTTGGCTTGAAAACACCATCTAGGTTTTTGAGGAATTGTCATTGACACCAAAATAATGCATGAAATGTGTTGTATCACTGCTTAGGGATTTGACTTACCACTGGTGGAAGACTTTGTCTCGATAGTACCGAAGGAGAGGGTAACATGAGAATTTTTTCAAGAGGAGTTTCGGAAAATGTATATTAGTCAAAGATTTATGGATCAGAAAAGAAAAGAGTTTCTTGATTTGAAGCAAGGTAGAATGATTGTAACTGAATACAAGCGTGAGTTTGTGTGACTCAGCATATACGTTCCGGAATATGACTAGACCAAAGCCATTATGTGCAAGAGGTTTGAGGACGGGTTAAACGAAGACATTCGAATGTTTGTTGGTATGCTTGAGCTGAAAGAGTTCATTGAACTCGTTGAAAGTGCTTGTAAAGCCGATGAATTGGCCAAAGAGAAGAGAAAGGCCGAGTCTGAGGCTAGAGATTCAAGGAAAAGGCCTATGAGCTAATCGTTTCAATCCACATCGAAGAAGTCAAGAGATTTTTATTCTCGCTCCTCTGCTGTTGTTGGGTCTTCGAATAGAAATAGAGATAAACAGTATTTGGGTACTAAGACGCAGACTACCTCGATTTCTAGTGTTGGTAATGCTCGACCAAGTAGACTGAAACGTCTACAATGCGGTAAACGTCACCCTGGTGAGTGTCGAGAGAGTGCCAAGACCTGTTTCAAGTGTGGTTCCACAGACCACTTTATTAGAGAGTGCCCCGAGATGGTAGAAAAAGAGAGATATCAAAGTGCAAGATCGGGTAACACTACTAGTCGAGGTAGACCGCAGAAGAATTCGGGTAATAGAGCGAGTAGTAAGAGTGCCCCTAAGGAGTCTCCTGTGAGACCCGAGGGCAGAGCTCCTGCAAGGATGTACGCTATTCGCGCTCGCGAAGAGGATTCATCCCCAGATGTGATTACAGGTACATTTTCTATCTATGATACTATTGTTATTGCGTTGATTGACCCTGGTTCTACTCATTCGTATGTGTGCATGAAATTAGTATCTGCATGAATATACCTGTTGAGTCTACGAAATTTATGATTAAAGTGTCAAACCCGTTAGGCAAACATGTTTTAGTTGATAAGGTATGCAAGAAATGTCCCTCGATGATTAGAGGACATTATTCTCTGGCTAACCTTATGCTTTTTTCATTTGATGAGTTTGACGTAATTCTTGGTATGGACTGGTTAACTGCTTATGATGTAGTAGTAAATTGTGGAAGGAAATTTATTGAACTGAAATGTGAAAATGGTGATATTCTCCAGGTTGAATCAAATGAGTCGGATAGCTTACCCGTAGTGATTTCTTCTATGACTGCTCAAAAGTGTGTAAGGAAGGGTTACGAAGCTTATCTTGCTTTTGTGTTGAATACAAAAGAGTTAGAGTTAAAGATTGAATCAATACCGGTAGTCTGCGAGTATTCAGACATGTTTCCAGAAGATTTGTCTAGATTGCCTCCGATTAGAGAAGTGGAATTCAGCATTAATCTATTCAGCATTAATCGAGTTCCAGGTACGACACCTATTTCTATTGCTCCGTATAGGATGGCTCTGACAGATTTAAAGGAGTTGAAAACCCAATTGCAAGAATTGGCGGATAAAGGTTTCGCGAGACCTAGTTATTCACCGTGGGGTGCACCATTTTTATTTCTGAAAAAGAAAGATGGTTCGATGAGGCTATGTATTGATTACCGACAACTTAACAAGGTGACTATAAAGAATAAGTACCCCTTGCTGAGGATAGATGATTTATTTGATCATCTGAAGGGAGCTACAGTATTTTTCAAGATAGATTTGAGGTCTGGTTATTATCGGTTAAGAGTTAAGGACTCAGACGTGCCAAAAATCGCATTTCGGACGAGGTATGGTCACTATGAATTTTTGGTAATGCCTTTTGGTCTAACGAATGCTCCTGCGATTTTCATGGATTTAATGAATTGAATTTTCTGACCTTATTTGGATAAATTTGTTGTGGTGTTTATTGATGATATCCTGATTTATTCTCGTGACGAATCTGAACATGTCGATCATTTGATGGCTGTTTTGCTAACTTTGAGAGATAAGCAGCTGTATGCTAAGTTTAGCAAAAGTGAGTTCTGGCTTAGAGAAGTTAGATTTTGGGGCATATTGTGTCAGGTGATGGGATTCGAGTTGATCCGAGTAAGGTTTTAGCTATTATTGATTGGAAACCGTCGAGGAACATACCTGAGGTTAGAAGCTTTTTGGGCTTAACCGGCTATTACCGAATGTTCGTTAAAGGATTTTCTATGATTGCCTCTCCGATGACAAAATTTTTGCAAAAAGATATCAAGTTCGAATGGTCAGAAAAGTGCCAACAGAGTTTTGAGAAATTAAAAGCATTGTTGACTGAGGCTCCGATATTAGTGCAACTTAAGCCGGGAAAATAATTTATGGTTTATAGTGATGCATCCTTAAATGGATTGGGTTGTGTGCTTATACAAGAAGGCAAGGTGATAGCCTATGCTTCGAGGCAATTGAAACCACACGAGAAAAATTATTTGTCACATAATCTAGAACTAGCTACCATTGTGTTTGCATTAAAGATTTGGAAACATCACTTGTATGGTGGGAAGTGTCGGGTATTCACCGACCACAAAAGTCTAAAGTACTTGATGACTCAAAAAGATTTGAATTTACGGCAACGGAGGTGGTTAGAGTTGATAAAAGATTATGAGTTGGTGACTGACTATCACACGGGTAAGGTGAACGTGGTCGTCAATGCCTTGAGTAGGAAATCCATTTTTGCCTTGAAAGCTATGAATACTCAGTTGACTGTGTCTGATGATGGTTCGATGCTAGTAGAGCAGAGAGCTAGACCGACGTTTCTCCAAAAGATCTGTGAAGCTCAAAAAGGTGACAGTGATTTGCAAACCAAGAGAGCTCAATGTGAGTCGAGTGTTGAATCAGATTTTCGGATTGGTTCCAATAGTTGTTTGATGTTTCAGGATAGGGTTTGTGTACCTAGAGATGACGAGCTTATTGGGAAAATTCTTCATGAGGCACATAGCAGTTGTATGTCAATCCATCCGGGTAGTACCAAGATGTATAATGACTTGAGGAGGTTGTAGAAAAGAGACATTTCAGAGTTTGCTTTGAAATGCTTAATTTGTCAACAAGTGAAAGCCAAGCACCAAGTACCTTTGGGTTTACTTCAGCCTGTGATGGTTCCCGAGTGGAAATGGGACCGGATTACTATAGATTTTGTGACGAGACTGCCGTTGTCATTGAGAAAGAAAGATGTTGTTTGGGTCGTTGTTGATCGATTAACGAAATCAGCTCACTTTATTCTGGTACGTACCGATTACTCACTCGATAAGCTAAGTTATATGTTTCTGAAATTGTGAGATTTCATGGAGCACTTTTGTCGATTATTTCGAATAGGGACCCAAGATTCATATCGCGGTTTTGGAAAAAGCTACAAGAAGCTTTAGGTACAAAGTTGAATTTTAGTACCGCTTTCTATCCTCAAACTGACGGTCAATCCAAAAGAGTAATTCAGATTCTTGAAGATATATGGTGTTATGTTCTTGAGTTTCAAGGTAGTTAGGAAAAGTATTCACTGTTGGTAGAATTTTCCTACAACAACAGTTTTTAGTCGAGTTTGAAAATGGCACCTTATGATTGGACCGAACTCAGAGAGAATCAGATTCACAAAGTTGATTTAGTCAAAGAAATCGAAGAAAAAGTAAAGGTAATACGTGATTGTTTGGAAATCACTTAGGATAGACAGAAATCCTACGCAGATTTGAAACGGAAAGAGATCAAGTTTCAGGTCGGTGATAAGGTATTTTTGAAAGTATTTCCGTGGAAGAAAGTTCTCAGATTTGGTCGGAAAGGCAAGTTGAGTCCACGCTTTATTAGACCATATGAGATTACCGAAAGGATAGGGCCAGTAGCATATCGGTTGGCTTTACCGCCTGAGTTGGAAAGAATCCATGGAAAGTATTGCCCTTTTCAAAGTGTTATGGCAACGACATAGGGTTGAAGAGGCCACATGGGAACCTGAGGAAACAATGAGAAGCCAGTATCCAAATCCTTTTACCGGTAAGATTTTTGGGGACGAAAATCCCTAAAGAATGAGAGTTGTAACATCTTAAACTAGGGTCTAGTCAGAATAGTGATTTCAAGACCACAAATTCAAAATGAAAATAATTATTTTATGATTATTTTGAGGTTTATGATGTGTTTGCATAATTGTGTGAAAATTTCATGAAGAATTTTATGTGTAAGGTGTCCAATTTGGCTTTTAGGACTAAATTGAATAAGACGCAAAATAGGAATTCCAGAAGCTTTAAGCATGAAATTTGTCATGGATTATTAATTACGTCTTAAATAGAAATTTGACCAATTTCTATATTTTTGGACAAAAATGGGCATGAATAGGAAAAATTCGAAAGAAAGGCATTAAGGGCATTTTGGTTATTTTATAAATAAATGAATTAAAAGGGAAAATAAAGTCAAAATCTATTCATCTATTCCATGCTTGTACCGAATTTGAAGAGTCACCATAGCTAGGGTTTCTTCTACTTTTTAAGCTTGAAAGAAAGTCAATCATAGCTCTGTTTTTAATATTCTTTGCATTTTTTAAATTCTTGAAGCATGATTTAGCCATTTCTACCCTTTATTTGAACTAGGGTTTATGTTCAAAAATTTAAACATGTGTGTCATGCATGTATTTTGATGATTAATGGAGGAATATGGAAGTTTGGTGTTAGATAAGCATATTTTTCTAAGTGATTTTTCATGAAAACACCTAAAAGGACTTGTTTGTAAAACATGTAAAAATAGGTGTTAAAAATGTGTTTTGATGAAAATTTTGGGCTGTTATAGGAGGGAATATGAATCAGAGAGGCTTGGGTAACAAAGAAATTAGACACATTTCATTTTACGAGCTTAGGGGAAAAAATGTAAATATGCAAAAGTTTAGGGGCAAAACTGTAATTTTTCTAAAGTATAATTTATGGACTGATCTGAATAATGTGATAATTAAATAAGTGAAGTTGTTATTACAAATCAAGAAAAATGAAGTCCTGACCTAAACCGAGGGAAGAACAAGGTTGTGGACTAAATCGAATAGTTAGCTACATTTTTGTACTGAGGTAAGCTTATGTGTAATTGATACAGCATTTCATTATGTATTTAACATTTAATGTTGCATGAATTGTATTTTTGTATTTTTGAATATTATTGATGACGTTCGACAAAGATTTGAGGTGATGAAAGCCGGTTGAACCTTAGGAATACTTAGGGTACAAATATCATGACATTTGGGTTGATAAGATCCCGTATAAGACCATATCTGGGATATGGCACCAACATCGGTATATGTTATCATGTAAGACCATATCTGGGATATGGTGTTGATATGAGATTTCGTGTAAGACCACGTTTGGGACATGGCATTGAAATGAGATTTCGTATAAGACCATATCTGGGATATGGCTTCGATGTGAAATCCTCTGTAAGACCACGTTTGGGGCATGGCATTGGTATCTTATTGTGTGTATGAAAGTCTCGAGTATCTTTAGTATTCCAAGTGGTTCAACGGGTAGTCTAAGGATTTGTCAAAAAAAATGACGAGGTATGATCATGTTGAAAGGGTAGAGGTATGTATGCCAAGACCATAGTTATTGAGATTACGAAGTGATAAAACTTTGGTAAGGTGAGGTTGAAGGAATTATGATCTTGAGCTTTATTGAACATTGTCTAAATTGAATGAGATAGGATATGACTACAATGATTAATGAGAATGAGATGAATTAAGTTATGTGTGTGTATGAAAATTCATATTTTTCTTTCTTATTATTTACATGAAGCTTACTAAGCTTTATGCTTACTTCCTTTCTTTTCCATTTCCTTATAGTGTTGCCAAGCTAGCTCAGGGATCGAAGGACATCGGAGCTCGATTCACACTATCAACTTAATCTTTTGGGTATAGTGAATTTAAGTATTTTGAGTATGGCATGTATAGGGACTTGGTTTTTTGTTATATGTCACATTGATTTAGCCAAATGTATTAGCTTATGATGATATTTGATTCATTTTGCATAAGGCCATGTGATGTGGCTCATAATGAATATTGGGTTGTAAACCAATTCATTTATGCATGTATGTGCCAATGCCATTATGATATGGCTCATGGTTATTGATGATTGAATGATGATGGTAGTTTAGTTTGTGAATAAGTTAATATGATAATGCATGCATGCAATCCAAGAAATATTGTTTATTTGTATACTTACGTGTTGGTAAAATTGTTTTTTCCATGATATGGAGTCTTAATCAAGTACAGTGTGATAAGAAGTTGTCACGCATGAACTATGTTTATAAAGGTTTAAGTACATGAAATTATGTCATGTGAGGTGCCATGGAAGTCATGTTTGTGTATGTACAATTAAGGGTGGCAATTGGCTTGGAATATAGCCTCAAAAATTGACTACACGGGTAGACACACGAGCATATGTCCAGGCCGTGTGTGACACACGGTCTGCCTCATGGGCGTGTGGTCTGGCAGTGTGTTCCCTATACCCTAATTAATGCAAAAGAGAATGCCTAGTAGTAAAAACACAGGCAAAGACACGGTCGTGTTTCTTAGCCGTGTGGAGGACACAACCTTGGGACATGGGTGTGAGCCCTGGCCGTGTGAAGTATGCACTTTATTTCGAGCATTTAATTCGCCACATGACCTAAGAACTTAGGCATGTGCTGTGGCCGTGTGACCTCATTTTTTTGATGACGTCATAAACTGAGAGTTACACGGGCAGAGGACACAGGCGTGTCCCAAGCCACACGGGCGTGTGTGATCACACAGCCTACCCACACGGGCGTATGACTCTCCAAAACACAAAAATTTTCTAAGTGTTGTAAAAGTTCCGAAAGTTCTCGGTTTAGTCCCGAATCACTTCCGATGTATGTTTGGGCCTCATAGGCCCATAATAGAGACGATATCAATGTAAATGAAAAGTTTTCAATTTGGACAGAAATTCATGTCTCAGTTTTGTATGAATGCATATGTTTAAGTCTGGTAATGTCTCGTACCCTATTCTGGTGTCGAATACGGGTAAAGGGTGTTACAATTTTAGTTTTCTCTTGATCTAGATTCGAATTTCGCTTTTCTTGATCTAAATATATTCAAAATTAACTTATTTAATCATCTATTTATTTAATTCAATCCAAAATATACATTTGAGCTATTTTACACATTATTACACAAAATCACAAATTCACACAAATTTCAAAACACCCATGCTTAGAAAATTTACCATTATACCCCTAACAGTTGATATTTTTCATTTATTTCATATTTTAACCACAAAGTTTCAATGTTTATCAATTTAATCCCTATTTGCATTTTTACTCAAAATCACTTTACAAAATATGTAAATCTAACAATAAGATGTCATAATTCATCATCAAACATCAAAGAACACATATTTTCATTAATGGTAACTTTCAAAACCTTTAACATTTTTGCAAAATAGTCCCTAAGCTAGCTAGTACCAGTTGCAACGATCACAAAAACATATAAATAATGAAAAACGGGTCAAAAACAGACTTACAATTGAACCTTGTAGTAGCCGAATGTTTAAAGCCTAAAATGGCTTTCTTCCTCCTTCAAATTTGGCAATAAGCATGAAGATGAAGCAAATTTTGGCTTTGTTTTATTTTATTAACTTTTATTTATTAATTTACATTTTTAACCTTAATTAATAATCATCAAAACACTTTAATAGATGTCCATATATGTTCGCTCATGCTATTAATGGTCTAATTACAACATAAGGACCTTTACTTTAAAGTTCTATAGCTATTAGATACTTTTAGCTAATAGAACTCCACTTTTACACTTTACGCGATTTAGTCTTTTTTACCGAATTAAGCATTAAAACGATAAAATTACTTCACGAAACTTTCACACATACATGTTTAAACACTTAAAATAATATTAAGATAATTTTTTGATCTCAGAGTTGTGGTTTTAAAACCACTGTTCCGATTTGACCAAAAACGGGCTGTTACACTCCCAGGCCGTGTGAATCCATACAGGCGTATAGACCAAAATGTAGGATTTTCTCTAGGGTCACAATCATCATTTGAATTGAACGTAGGCCTACTGTATGGCCCGTATGATCTAAAACAAGCTATAAAACTTGGTATTTGATGATCATTTGATGTATAATACGTTATCTATATGTGCGTCTGATATGGTATAAGCTAAGTAAGTATGATATGTTAGCATATAATGTGCTTCTGTTTGGGACATGTTTAAAGTATGTAATTTATTCAGGTATGATCCGTGCTTTGTTGACTTTGATGATTCGTTTCTATGTTACTGAGTTGGATGAGAACATGCGATATCCGAATATGTTGTTGTGTCTAATACTGATTCTAATATGTAACCATGCATGTGACTTCATGGTAAATATAATGTGATTCATTAAGATTTGATCAATCTGTCCTGCAAACGTAGAATCCCATGCCTTTTGTTTCTACTATTGTACAATAGCATGTCCTACATGGTTATCATTCTGATTATGAATATGCATGCCATGACACATTCCATGGGGTTCGGGATTTTGTGAACCAAGAAAGTTTCTGAGAGTTTAATGATCTGTATTATTTGGTGGTTAATCCACAATTCTATCTGGCAACTTGTCTGCAATTCTGGTGGCACTGTCCATAATTATCTGTTGGTGTGATTTGGTTAGATGAGTTCTGGGGAACTCTATTTTGGTGTGTAGCGGAGTTGGGTAGGACATTTTTTGATAATTTGCATTCTGATTTTCTGAAAAACATCGCATTGGCATAATCATACATCTTCTGCACTATTATATGATTGTTATGAAAATCTCTATGATATTCTTATTTATTCCGCTCCGGTTATATGATTGATATGAAATTCTCTACATTCTCTAACTTTTATATTGTGTTTTGTTTTATCTCTTCTTGAGTTTCGTTATGCACCGAGCTTCATAGATCACCTCTTTATTTTATCTTTTTTTGCTCATGTAAACCGTTAACTTAGGACCAAATGGCATGTGGGAGCTCGGATTATTTTTTGCACTTAATGTAAAAATGGTGAATCCTGTAATTATTTGTTTTGATCTTTTAGGATTGGAATCTGTTTTTGAATTCGTTTTGGTATTTTACTTAATTTGTCAATAACTGATATTTTTTAACGCGAGGCTACGAAATCACTTAAGTCGACAAAACGAACTTCAGTTTTTAAAACTAAAACTCCAAAAAAGGTTTTCTGCTACAAATTAAGTAATTTCTTAAGTGTTTCTGGAAGTGAACAAATAACTTTCTAACGATTGTTTGCGAAAGTCGTATTTGCTAAATATTTACTGAAATTAGTTTACCAAACGAGTCGACGTAATTTCTCCAAATTTGGTAAGAGCTTTTAGGCTGGGTTTGGGATGTTGCATTTAGTGGTGTCAGAGCTACATTTGAAAAACTCGGGTTATGATTTTCAGGTTCAAACTTTTCCTAAAAATATTTTAAGTGGAACTTCTGAATGACTTTGAGATTTAAGGGCTATGAAAAGTGTGTGTTCAGAGTTTGAGTATTTTCAAGTATATAAACAGAAAATCTGAGACTCCAACACTGATCCTGTAAGTATCTCTACTTTAGCTATATTAAATTTACCAACACAAACCGTAATGCTGTTGTTACTCTGTCCTTGCTAAAACTATGAAAATTCTGTGAAAACCTTTGTTAAAACTTTAGACTTAGGATTTTTCATAAACTTAAGTTAAGTCGTAAATTTCTGAAACTATAGATTAGCATAATGAGTTCTTGTAACACCCCTTACCCGTATCCGTCACTGAAAAAGAGAACGAGGCATTATCGAGGAGTACAACACACTTATAGATAATTTAAATATATTTTCATAACAACTTGTCTCGGTTTCATACTGTTCCATATTTAAGCTTTACTCACCAAAGTATTTGAAATATCATATTTATGCAAATAGCACACATAAGGTACATAATTCCATAATTATAAATGAACACATTTGTCAAACATATTCCATATTCATACGTCGTTGCTCAGTGCCATGATTCACAACTCAGTATGGTTTTCCTTATTGAAATACCATATCTACATTTCACAACTCGGTATGGGAAATGTCATACCTACGTTCTTAACTCAGTATGGATAATACCATACCTACGTTTCACAACTCGGTATGGATGATACCATACCTACATTTCACACTTTGCCATGGATCAACCATTGTCTTTTCCGTCAATTCATCTTGTCACTAAACTGAAGTGCTCAATTTGATCATTTATTCAATTTTCATGCTATTACATTATTCACGATTTTATCATCAATACATATGAAATAACACATCATGAAATTCATAAAATTAACAAATGGTCACTAAAATTTAGTTATACAAACTCACAAGTTTGATTTTTGTATTATAACGATAATTATAATTTCATAATAAATATTCCAAATAAAACATTATATCATTTCTAATTCAACATTTGTCGATTATAAACGGGCATGTGATCAATTTAAACACAAGTCATTCATATATATATATATATATATATTTTCCTCCTCCTTCTCTCCATCCATATCCTTGGTATAAATAACACACTTGTAAGTAAGCTTATCCATAATTTTCACTAATTACTTGTGTGAATATTCAAGCTATCCACCCGTGTCATAGTCACTAAATTTTTTATATCCAGAGCTACGGAACTCCAAATTAAGATCTGCTAATTTTCCCTGAAACTAAACTCACATATCTTTTTACTATAAAATTTTTAGAATTTTTGGTTTAACCAATAAGTACAGTTTATTCTTTAAAGTCACCCCTGTTCTGTTGTCTGATAGTTCCGACCCTTCTTCACTAAAAACTAATTATCTCCTCGTACAGGATTCTAATGATGTTCCAGTTTGTTTCTATTGAAAATAGACTCATTCAGGATTCTAGACCCCTAATTATTTTTCTTAATTTTTTTTTGATTTTTCAAAGTCAGAGCAGGGGAACCCGAATTCATTCTGACCTTGTCTCACAAAATTCATTATATCTTATGATTTACAAATCCATTGCTTACACCATTTCTTCTATGAAAAACTAGACTCAATAAGCTTTAATTTCATAGTTTTTTCATCTTCTAATCAAATTTATACAATTTATGGTAATTTTTCAAATTTTATCTACTGCTGCTATCCAAAATTGTTTTAGTGCAAACTGTTTATTACCATTTTTCCCCTAAGCTTTTAATAAATAACAATTTCGTTCCTACTCAATTAGCCTCTCAATTGAGCTGATTTTTCTCAATTAATACTTTATTCTATCACTTTAAACTACTTTACAACCTTTGGAAATCATAATTTCAGTACTAGACTTTAATTCCAAACATTTTCACAATTAGGTCCTAAAATCAATTTCCATCAATTTTACTTGATAAAATTATCGTATATCTAAATTAAAGCTTCAATTCTATGTTTATCCATCATATTCTTCCAGCACTCATCCATAAAAACTTTAAAAATTAACCATGAAATCAAAAACTAATGAGATAGTAAGTTGGACCTAATTGTAAAGTCCAAAAACATAGAAATTTCTAGGAGAAAGCAAGAATTAAACTTACATGTAGCTAGAGAATGAAAACCAGCTTGAACCGTCTTCCATGGCTATTTTTCAGCTGATGAAAATAAAGAAAAATGAAGAGAATTCTAGATATTCCAATTTGGTCCCATTTTTATTTAGCTAATTTTGGCAATTTTCCAATTTTGCCCTTATTTCACCCCTTTTCTTGATTTTTCTCAGCTATTGCAGCACAAAATATCTCCTTTGGGATATTTTCACTTTAGGTCCTTCCTCATTTGACAATTGAGCTATTTAATCTTTTTGCAACTTTTACACCTTTTTCAATTTAGTCTTTTTATTTAATTAACCACCCAAACGTCAAAATTTTTTGACGAAATTTTACTACTACCTCACTAACACTCCATAAATATTTCTAAAAATATTTATGGCTCGGTTTATGAAGTCGAGGTCTCGATACCTCATTCTCGACCTAATTTACCTAATTAATTCTTTTAAATCACTCACTTCACTAATTCAAAAATACTTCTATATTCACACTTGCCTCGTAGGTATTAATTTATTAAATTTTTTGACTCATTCCTCAGATTTAGTGATCTCAAATCACTGTTCCGACACCACTGAAAATTAAACTGTTACAGTTCTGGTGGTCATGATGCGTGAGGATGTGTCTAATAAGGATACAAGTATTTTTACGATCTAATTCAATTGTACCCTTCTTTGATAATAATTATTTGTATCTATATGTTTGTGGTAAGTGACATTTTCAATTGTGTTTGTGAGAATCAGGGGTGGAGGAATCATTAGTGATATTTTTAATGAGTTCTTCTGATAATCCAAGTTAGTTAATAGAAAGTCTGTTAGAAACATTGTGGGAATGTGCATTGAAATCAGAGTTGCGCAGCGGTAGCGTGATGATTTGTATGAATGAAAATATTTTAGATTTTGTATGCTAGTGACTGGTGAGACTGTGAGAATTTCGAGGACAATTCTTTTAAGGAGGAGAGAGTTGTAACATCCCAAAAATCGGGTTAGAAGAAACTGGGTTAACCAAACCAAGAGTGGTTATGTCTTAATTTTGAGTTAGGATTTTAAAAATTTTGCAAAGCAAATTCATTTGGTTTAGGTCTTGTAGCTCAAATCCCTTCTTTGAATTTTTTTTTTATTTTTGTCTTAACCTCTATCCTTGATCATCTGACATAAATTTTATTTTTGAACTGATGTCAACAATGAGCCTAGTGGTTCAATGGTTAAGCTTTTGTGTACTCTATACTCTTGTGCTTGAGTTCCTACAAAAGCAATAAGAAAAGTGTTCTTTTTTTTTTTTACGTTACCTTGTGAAATTGTTCTAGCTTATTTAGTTATTTTATTTTACAATAACTAAACTCCTTTTTAAAAACTATTTTTAGGGAACATCTGTTCTTCTTCTTCCTCTTTTGGTTCTTTTTCTTTTTCTTTTGGATAACTCCACAACTGGTTTTGTAGAAGAGATTGCATAATTCGTTGTTTCGACAGAAAGGTTAACGGTGTAAGCTTGTTATCGAATTTCTGCGAATGTTCGTTCTCATTTGTTATTTATTAAAACTAAAATTGTTCTACTCATTTTGTCCAAATTCATTTTTAAGGGTTCACTTGGTTCTCTTTCTTAGGTGAAAAGATTGCATATCAAGATTCTCTACCAATTTAAGTACTTGTATTGCTGGATGCAAGTGAGGGTAAGCATTTAAGTTCAATTTGGGCTTTGTGTTAAAAGGTTTCGATGAAACTTTGGTAGTAAATATGTTAGTTATTGAAATGGTTACGAAAATCATTTGATTGAGGATTGATTATCATTTTAGGGCTGGGAATTCATCTTTGTTGCTTCTGCATCAAATCTGTATCAAGTGTGTAACGGAAACCCAAATTTCTGTGAATGTCGAAAGTTGGGATCCATGGTTCTTAATGCCACATGGTTGTGTGCTAGGCAGTGCGGTAGGCCATGTAACTCACTATTTTAGAATTAAAGTCACATGGGCTAGAGACATGTGTGTATATCCAAGCCGTGTAACTCACTATTTTGGAATTAGAGTCACACAGGTCAGAGACATGGGCGTGTGCTAGGCCATGTAGACCACACGGGCTAGCCACCCAGGCCTTGTGAATCCACATGAGCTTTTGGACCAAAAAGTAGGATTTTTTTCTTAGGGTCGTAATCGTCATTCGAATCAAACTTAGGCCTACTGTATGGCCAGTATGATCTAAAACATGCCATAAAACTTGGTATTCGATGATTGGTTGATGTATAGTTCATTATCTGTATGTACGTTTGATATGATATAAGCTAAATATGTATGATATGTTAACATATAATGTGCTTTTGTTTGGGACGTGTTTAAGGTATGTGATTTATTCAGGTAGGATCTGTGCTTTATTAATTTTGATTATTTGTTTCTATGTTACTGAGTTGGATGAGAACATGTGATATCCAAATATGTTGTTGTGTCTGATATTGATTCTGATATATAATCATGCATGTGACTTCATGGCAAATCTGATATGATTCATTAAGATTTGATCAATCAGTCTTTTAAAGAGTGGAATCCCATGCCTTATGTTTCTGTTATTGTACGACGCATGCCCTACATGCTTATCATTCTGATTCTGAATATGCATTCCATGACACATTCTATGGGGTTCGTGATGATGTGAACAGAGGAAGTTTCTGGTAGTTTAATGATCTGTATTATCTAGTGGTTAATCCACAATTCTGTCTAGCAGCTTGTATGCAATTCTGGTGGCACTGTCCATAATTATCTGTTGGTGTGATTTGGTTGCCTGAGTTCTGGGGAACTCTATTTTGGTGTGTAGTGGAGTTGGGTATGATGTTTTCTGATAATCTTCATTCTGATTTTTCGAAAAACATCGCATTGGCATAATTATACATCTTCTACTCTACTATATGATTGTTATAAAAATCTCTATGATACTCTGATTTGTTCCACTCTGGTTATAAGAATGATATCAAATTCTCTGTGTTCTCTTACTTGTATATTGTGTTTTGTTTGATCTCTATTTGAGTTTAGTTATACACTGAGCTTCATAGCTCACCCCTTTCTTTCATCTTTGTTTGTTAGCATAAACCTTTGATTTAGGACTGGACAACGTGTGGGAGCTCGAATTGTTTTTTTTGCAGTTAATGTAAATATGGTGAATTTTGTAATAATTAATTTTGATCTTTTGGATTTGGAATCTGTTTTTGAATTCATCCTAGGTTTTTGCTTAATTCATTAGTAATTGATATTTTCTAACGCAAGGCTACAAAATCACTTAAGTCAACAAAACAGGCTTCGATTTTCAAGACTAAAACTTTAGAAAAGGTTTTCTACTGCAAATTAAGTAATTTCTTAAGTGTTTTTTGAAGCGAACAAATAACTTTCTAATGACTGTTTGCGAAAGTTGTATTGCTAAATATTTACTGAAATCAGTTTACTAAACGAGTTGATGTAATTTCTCCAGATTTGGTAATAACTTCTAGTTTAGGTTTGGGGTGTTACATCTAGATAATGCATTTCAACGCACTCGAACCCATGTCCGCTTACACTGACAACAATATTAATTTCAAGAAATTGTGTTATCAAGTTTGAAACAAGTAGCAATGTTGCTTCACTAAATATCTCTTCCAAAAGAAAAATTATTATTCAAATAGTTGTTCAGAACAAGTTTTGTTTGATAATAGCTATATCTAAAACAACTGTGTTCAAAGCATGACTTTAGTTCAGACCAACTGTAATTTGAGAACAACTCTTATTGAGAACATCTAAAGTTTGGAACAACTCTTGTTTAGAATAATGGTGTTTCAAGAATAGCTATGTTTAGAATAATCGTTGTTTGGAAAAACTTATATTAAGAACAATTGTGTTTTTCCAAAAAAGTTATTACTCAAAATAAGCTTTTCCAAGAAAAGCATCACCGCAAAACAATTTTTGTTTGAAACAATCTCTATATTAATAACAACTCATGTTTGGAACAAGTCAGAATAACCCATGTTCAGGAACAACCCCCTCCCCGTCTTTCATTACAAAAGATGTTTTATGAAAGGTGTTTCACATGGTACTACTTCACCAAAGTAAAAGAAATGGAAGTAACCCTGCAATATGGTAGCGTTTTTGGGTTATTTTCACTTTTAAGATGTTTCAGAGAGCTTGATTTGGTAGATAAAATATAGAGGTAGTTAAAAGGTTTTCACTTAACACTTTTTTGTAACATTAGGTGCTTCTCTATTTTTTCTAGAAACATAGTAGACTCTTCTTCACTATTTATCATCACCATCACCAACAAAACACTCACCATCCCTTCTTAACCATTAATGCCATTGTAACTAAACTTTATTTTCATTATTCATATTAATTAATTAGCTTTGTAACTCCAATTTTCTAAAATCCACTAGTAAGGGGCCTTTTGGCACTTCGGCATTAACTTTCAAAAGTTATTTTCTAAAACTCTTTCAACCATTGCTTGAGAATAACTATGGTTGGAACATCTATGTTCAAAATAGGGCTTTAGTTTAGAACAACTGTTGTCCAGTGTAACTATCATTTGATAACAACTCTAGTTGAGAACATCTAATGTTTGGAACAACTCTTGTGACACCTTATACCCGACCCAGTTGTTGGATCCGAATATAAAATGTTACATTTCATTGCCAAAGCAACACATTTTCCATTTTTTTTTTTGAAAAGGAAACGTGGTAAAATTATTTTATAAAAAATTTGGCAGCATTTCTGCCTATTTTACGTAAAACCCGCTGCAAAATTTAGATTTTCACAAAATATCCACATTCAAATTATCTCCAAAATCAATTCCCAGCACTACGATTTCTCAAAACATATCAATAAACTAGATTTTTACGCTTTACTATTTTATCAAAACATTAGTTATAAAGTACTAGTAAAAAAAAACATAATGAAAATATTTAATTTCAGTTTATGACATTATATTATAAATATACAAGCCCAGGTACATGCCATTTACATCAACTATAAAGTAAACTTTTCACCAACATTGTTTGAGCTGAACTTCAATTCTTCGGATGCTGCTGGAACGATCTAGCCAACCTAATTACCTGTGTACGGAAAAATAGACAAATCGTATCTTTGAGCAATTTTTATGCTCAGTGGTGCTAATATCATATAAATCATTACATAAGTATTAGACACAAATTAATTGATAGAAATAAACTAAAACATGATTATAAATATCATTAATAACATCACAATAAAAGAAAATTTTAATATTAATAAACCTTAATATTTTGATATTGACTAATCGAATAAAGAAAGTAAGCTTTTAATTAAAATCAAAATCGCGTAATTAATTTAATTTGCACAATATGGAAATTCAAATAAATTCAAGTTTTGTTTTTACTTTTCTTTTAATTTAGACCCTGTACTAAAGTTTAGACTCATAGCCAGATACACAAATCCGCCACCCCGAGTTGTTCGGCAACGATGGCTATTAGAGTAGTCCACGACCCTTTGGGAATTGGGACTGCCCACAACCCTCTGGGAATTGGGGCTAACAATAGTAACAATTGACTAACTTGACCTTTTCTCCCTCGACCCTCTGGGAATTTGAGAGATCTAAATTCTCTAATATAAAGACTCTATGGCATGCCAACTATATCTGATTTAGTCTAACTTAGTGAAACGGGATAAAAACCAAATTTCATGATGCATTTCAATTCCATTTTCATATAATTCTCTTTTCAATTCCGTTTCATGTTCAAATCACATATCGCCTAATGTAAAATTAGGCTTCCAATTCAAAACATATTAATCATTTTCTTGCTCAATCATCTAAAATCATAATATTCAAATCTAAATCATAACCGAAATTTTCTAATTTGATCATATGAAAACATAGTATTCATCTCAAACATAATTTTATAAATATTAACTAAATTATTCAAACTCATCCAAAAATCATAAAAATAAAATAAAATTAATATAACTAGTCATAATAAACTATATATTCTAAAGTTTTATGTAATGAAAATAAGATATTGACAACAAATCGAAGTTTTAATCGCTTTACTCCTTTTCTTCGTCTTTCTCCTTCAAGGTGTTCGCTTCGTTTTTAGCTACAATAGAAGCAATTCAATACGAAACAACATCATTTATCCCTTTTAAAACTAAAACTAATAAAAACAAACTTAAATATGCATGATTATTCCTATTGGCAACTTAAGTTTTCTAGTCTGGAATTCGCATATCTTTCTATTTGATTATCCATTTTCAATTTCGTCTTCACTAGAGTACTCACTACTTTACAAGCTATCATTTAGCACAATATTACATAAAGTGGCTAATGTTTTGTACTTCCTCTTTAACGTGGCCAAATATATTAAGTAAACTTTCCATCCATTTTTATTTCTTTTTCACACTTCCAACAAGCTAGAATTCATCTTCTAATCATTTCCTATCCAAAAATATACCTACTTCACTTAAGTTTTCTAAGCTTCCATCAATATCCTTTAATGACAACTTTCAAAATACTTGATAAAAAAACTATTGGTATATATATATGTAAAGCAAACTTCAAAGATTAAAATCTAAAAAAAAATGAAAAAAAATCATACATTATACTTGAATTTGAAAGAAAATAATGGAAGCAAATTTTTTTTTCTTTCCCCCTTTGTTTGACGTGAAAAAGAGAGAAAGATGTTATCTTTTCTCTTTTTTATATATTATAATTTTAATTATTAAAATATTATTACTTACTAAAAATTCAATTAATAGCCATCATGAAACCATTGATTTTTTTAAGTAATGGTAAAATTGACGTTAAGTCATTTCCATCAAAATAAAATAGGATAATTGCACTTTAGTCTCTATACTTTTCTAACTTATTCAATTTAATCCCTAAACTCGATATCGAATTTTTAACTTATCCACATATTCCTACTAAGAATCCTCTGTGTTTTCATGTCCGATGGTTTTCTCTAAAAACGATCACAATTTCTTATACTACTATTTATTTATAAATCACTTATTCAAGGACTTCTACCATAAATATTCAAGGACTTATAAAAGTTATGTATTTTTCAGAAGAGTTATCATTTAGAACAAGCTCTATCAATAAAAGCATCACCACAAAACAACTCTTGTTAGGAACGACCTCTACATTGAGAACAACTATGTTGAGAATAACTCATGTTTGGAACAAGTCTAAGTAATCAATATTCAGGAACAACTCTCATCCAAGAACAACCATCATGTAACAACCCAATCTTCGTCGACATTGAAAAAGTCAGTTTAGGGATCAAATTTATTAAAGTGGACTATCTGGAAAAAAATAAATTATTAATCGAGCAGTTACGAAGCAAGCACAGGAATTAGAAAATAAAAATTATTAATTGGATTATAAAATAAATTATTTAATAATTAATTAAATAGAATATTAAATAGTATAAAGATTAAATTGAAGAAATTAAAAATGAGGTCATAAATAGATAGGGCTTAAGTAGCAATTTGATATGGCCTTATTTGATAACCACCACTGTAGATTTCCATTAAGATTATTAGTGTTTAATTATGGGGATTGATATATATATATATATATATATATATATACATTAAGAAATAAAAAATAAAAAAAGTTAATATATATAGGTTAGTGGGAAGAGAAAGGAAACATTAAGCTAGTTTATTTCTCTATTTCGTGTATAGCAAAGAAGAAAAAAAGGAAATTTTCAAAGGTTTTCTCACCATTGTCGTTCATCCAATTTGCAATAAAGGTAAGTTTTTACTTGAAATTTCATGGAAATCTTAATTAGTGATGTTGATAATCTTGACCCAAGTATTAGATTGTGGAATTGATAAGGCTTAACAAAGTTTCCATGGTAAAGAATTTAGAGAAATTTTGTTAGAAATCATGAAGATTAGTTGTTAATTTTAGATTATATGTTATTCATGTTTGAATTGAAATGGGTGAGGTTGTGATTGAGCTAAAATTTAGTGATTGTGTAACAGTCCAAATTTTAGTGAAATCGAAATAATAGTTTCAAGACCACAAATTCGAGTCAATGATAAAAATTTATTTTATTTTATTTTATATTATTTTATGGTCAGAATCATGATAGGAAGATCACATGAAAATTTTGATGCGGAAATTTTATCGATTGTGTAGTCAATTAGGTAAAGGACTAAATTGCATAAAATGAAAAAGTTAGATTCTAGTAGCTATAGGTATCAAATAGCTATGGAATTCAAAACTAAATGTCCTTATTTGGTAATTAGACATTGATGAAGAATTAATAGAGATTTTAATGACTTATCCATGGAAAAATTAGAAATGGCTAAGGACTAAATTGGAAATCACTAAAATTAAAAGATGACAAATAATTAAAAAGAATTATCATCTTTTATATTCATCTTCATCCCCAAAATTTCTATGGAAACCCTAGGAGAAAGGATGAAAACTTTTCAAGCTCAATAAGGTATGCAATCAAGTCCCGTTTTTAATAAATTTTATATTTTTGGAATCGGGATAGTCTAATCTCTCTATTTATGAGATTAATTTGAAAAGTTATCAAGGTTTAGAATTTGGTTCATGGATGAATATGCTAAAAATTAGAAATTTATGGTAAAAAATGAAAGGTTATTCATAGATAAACAACTTTCACAAAGTAATTTTTGATAAAAATTGATTTAGGGACTAAAATGAAAAAGTAGTAAAACCCATGGAAAATGTTGAAATTTTTGGAATGTATGTGCTGTAAAAATTGTTATTAAATTTCGGCTAGGCTTGGAAAGAGGGTCAAATTTCATGAATTTCATTTTACGAGCCTAGGGATAAAATCAAAATTTTTGAAAAGAATAGGGACAAAATAGTAATTTTGTCTAGGACGTAATAGAATGCAAATGTAGTTGAAATGTGATAGATTAATAGTTAAAATTATCCATATAGATCCGGATAGACCAACAACAGAACTAGATCAGGGAAAGCAAAAGGTTTCGGATTAGTTGATATTCAAATACGAACCATTTTCAAGGTAAGTTCGTGTAACTTAAAAATGTATGTTAAGATTCTTGATTTGAATTGTAAAATGGTGTTGATATGTATGAGATAATATATACATAATGATATAGTTTTAGGTTGTGTAGTATGGATAAATTATCATGTTCCGGTTGGATGTTGAATCTCGATGGCTTAGGTATAATAATGCATAAGTTGCAAATATAATTTAGCTCGGACAGGTAATTCTAATGTAAGCCCTCTTGAGTTTAGGTTATAAATTGGATTTAGCCCGGACAGGTAATCCACATTAAGCTCTTTGGAGCAAATACTACTGATAGGATTTAGCCTGGACTGGTAATCCTATTGTAAAATGTGCGACTTAAGAGTGTGCCTTCTTATTATGTACCCTAATGGGTACTTTCGCACATGTGTATATCACCCAAACATCCATTGAGATTTCGATAGTTCAATAGAAAAAGAATCTTAAAACATGAAAAAGTGAAAATTTATGGAACTTGTAATGTGATGAGCTCATTTATGTTTTACTTGATATTCTTATGAAATTATGTGACTAACTTTTTTGAATAAGTGATTGTGTACTTAGGTAACTTACCCAAAATTGATGGAATGTGTAATATGTATGCTTGTTTTAATAAATGTGATCGATAAGTTTATTTTTTGTTATATGAACTTACTAAGCATAAAATGCTTACTCCGTTTAATTTTACCTGTTTTATAGTGCTCAAAGCTCGCGAAGGTTGGAAGTCGATTGGAGCAATCATCACACTATCCAATATCTCATTTTGGCAAATATAGAAATCTCCTTTTGGTATAATGGCATGTATAAGCTTAATTGGCCATTGTGGCTTGATAATGATATTTGTAACCTAGCCATTGGAATGGCTAGAAATGGTTATTTTGATACACTTGTAATGTCATGCTATGCTACCTTCACATATATTAAGTAGTTGTTTAAGTGTGTCTAACAAATAGTTTAGTATATGGTAAAATTATAAACATGTATGCATGTGGTGGAATGCCATGTATATGATGAAATTTGCTTGAGATGGATGTTTAAAATGGTTGGATTGTGTTTGGTATTTTTAGTGCAGGGAAATGGTAAATTTGGGCGACAAATGAGGCTAGGAAATGGCTTAATTTTGTCCACACGGGCAAGCACACAGGCGTGTGTCACACACTGCCTGACGCATGGGCATATGGTCTGGCCATGTCTCTCCTGCATCCTTAAAATGGGAAATAGAATGCTCAGAATTGAGCACACGAGTAGAGACACGAGCGTGTGTCTCAGTCGTATGAGCGTGTGACTAGGCCGTGTGACTCCAATTTGTTCATGGCTTACAAGTCAGAGAGTTACACGGGTTAGGGACACGGGTGTGTCTGACCATACAGCCTACCCACAGGGCGTGTCCCAAACCACACGGGCGTGTGAGCCCTGTACATAGCAAAAATTTTATAAGTTTGGTAAAAATTTTTAAAGTTCTCAATTTAGTCCCGAACTATTTCCAAAGCATGTTTTGGGTCTCATAGGCTCGTATTAGGGACTCTATGAATGAATGTAAATGGTTTTAATTTGGACTCAAATTTATGACGCAGAATTGTGTGATTACTTGTTTTGTAAGTCTGGTAATGCCTCATACCCTATTCTGGCATTGAATACGAGTAAAAGGTGTTACAGATTGTAAAGGAAACAATTTTTTAGTATTATAGATCAAAATGAATACAATGTAAGTTGTTAACTATTAAAGATGTGGATAGATAGTTTAAGATCCCTAAAGAATAAATATGACATCAAGTTTTAATTCAATCGAGTATATAACAAGATACGAGCATTTCAGATACTAAGGTTAAAAAGGGACTTCATTGTAAAAGCATGTAATTATTCATGGTTGTTGACTATGCCTTATTGAATGTGAACTAATAGCATTTCTGTAAACGAATTATTGAACGTATTTGAGACGAAGCCAAATTGTCAAGGATAAAAGGCGAAAATGGAGGACGTGATATGATGACAAATACATATTATTAGCATGATATCATGATAATATGAAAATATATTATTGGCATGTAATATATGGTACATTGATGATACTATGAAATAGAATATTGATTCGTGATATGATGACGAATACATCATATTGAGTAATGATAGTAACAAATGATAAAAATATATTGTTAAACGATGTTAAACATAGTAGAGGCATAGTTGGCATGCCATAGGGTCATAGATATTAATGACTTTGTTTTAGCTCCAATTCTTAGAGGATCGTGAGCAACCCCAATTCCTAGAGGGTTGTGGGTAGTCTCAATTCCCAAAGAGTCGTGGACATATATTGACATACAGGTTGAGTAGCCCCAATTCCCAAAAGGTTATGGACTTATATTAACATATAGATTTGTGTATCCATTCTAGGGACTACAATAGGTTAATAAGGGCAAATAGAATAAGAAATAAGAATTTGATGCTGATTTGATATGTTACTTGTACAATTTTACAATGATATGAAACTATGATCTATTGAAATGGATATTGAATAATGAATATAAGAAAAGATATGTATTCTGTGAGGGTGCACCAATGAAATAAAGTATGATATTGGAAGACATATGAATGAATAAAATGTAGCTAGCTATACATGTGAAAACAATGGATAGTGTAGGCCATAATACCCTGAGGGTATCATGATTCATTGGTACATTGATATGAAAACAAATGATGATGTAACTCCACTTGGCTTGATATTTATATATATTGGTTTATTGATGAAAAATTCAACGAAGATATTTTTATCAATGCTATACATATATGTTTGTTATTTGTTTACTTTATTATATCTTGAATTCGTATTATATTTGCACCACAGAGTATAAAATACTAAATGTACGAATTTGTTTATTTTCGTGTACAGGTCCTAACAGGTTTTGATAGATTAAAGGACTTGCAAAGCATCCAAGACTCAATAGCTAAGCTCAGACCAAGTTTGTATGTTCTTTGGCTTGTAAAAGTTTAAAGGCATGTACCTAGATTGTATCATATGATAATTTTCATTTTTGGGTCTTTTGATTTGCTTTGGTACTTAATGGACATTTGAATGTCCTAAAGTTGAATTTAGTTTTTTAAAATGTTTATATGTATGTTTTAGCCTATCTTATTATTGTCTATCTATATGATGATACAATGAATTGAATGGTAGTCATATGTGTTGAATGTGTTCAGGGAGATAAATTTGATGATTGATGAAATTGGTATCATGGTTGGAATAAGATAGAAATGTGTTAGAGACCTTTTTAACAAGTTACTAAGTGAAACATAGGTAATTTGACCATTTGGTCTCCAGTCACTATGAACAAAATTAACTAAATTGTGCATTTCTAGGTTTAGGAATTGAGACATGTTGAGCATGTCTCGAGACAGACGTTGTCATATCTTGAGATAAGTGATCCTTGTTGGAAAATCAGGTTTGGAAAATGTAACGGAAAATAGATTTATGGAGAAATCAAAGTTAATTTTTTTTTCAAAACAAGAACTTGGTTGTAATATCTAAAGTAATAAATACTTAATCAAAATTATACCTTTTCGATTCATCTAGGATGAATGCTTCGATTGAGTAGTCTTATCTGCTATCTTCAAGCTCACGTCTGTCGAGTGTGGCCTCACTTCGAATTAAAATTTTTTCCACAAAATTACTAGTGGTGTACTTTCGCAATTTCTCTAAATTTTAGGGTTAAGTTGTAAATAAAATATATATATAAATTTTCTAAAATAATTTCTTCAGAAAATTCTCTCTACAACTTTTTCTTGAATGTGTGTAAAATAATGACCGATATAGGGACAGTTTAGAGAGTTCAACTATGATTAAACTTAATCACTTTAATATTAAATTAATAAAATACTTATCAAGACAAATATTAGATTAAATTTAATATTAAATCTATCAAATTAATAGAATACTTATCTACAAAATAAATATTTTATTTAATTTAATATTAAGATAATCACATTAATATTAAATTTAAAAAAATACTATCATGATAAGTATAATTTAATTTAACATTAAATTTATTAAAATAATATTATTTTTGGAATAGGTAATCTAAAATCAAATTATCTAGTAGAGTCCAAGTAGGAGTGCAATTCTTTCACTGCTCAACCACCGAAGAACCACCGCCATCGACCATCCATCGGCCACTGAAATGTCGCTGTTGTAGTCTTGGCACCGCAGTGCACTATGGTGCAGGCACGACACCTTACGACACCTCGAGCATGTTCGACTGCTGTAGGTTCGATCCGGTCGAGCCATTGGCTAGATTGTTAGCTCAGTTTCACATACAAGGCATAGTTCGACTAGTTTTTGGGTCTTGATCTTGATTTTGGGTTCTTGGTCCCAATTTTCGATCTCAGGTCCAATTTTCAAGTTTAACTACCAATTGAGTCAATTGTTTGACTTGAAAATTAATTTCTAAAAATATCATATTAATTTTAATTAATTTGATTAATTTAACTTTACTTGATCAAAATTAATTTTCTCAAAAATCACTTAGATTTTCCAACTTAATTTTTTAAGAAAATTTTTTAATCAAATTCTAGTTGAACAATTCTCACGACCGCCTAATTTAATTCCACATCGAATAAATTGAATTAATTAAATTATTTCCAAAGTCGTAGAATTTTCTTCTGATTCAAATGCAATTTGTCGAGCTTTTGTTGAGCTAACAGAGAGATCAATTAGACATATACAAGTAGACTAGAGTAATTACAATTATGTCTAAAAGCATCATTCTGATAATTCGATATTACTTAATCATGGAGTTAGTCCACAAGAAGTACCATGATTGATAACTCCTTATTGTATACTCTTTAGGAAAATAATTCATCCAACTACTTTGTCCAATGACCTAGTCATATGTGTGTTGAACTCATATGATATCCTTGATTCCTCTAAGTTAAATCAATTCACTCAATACAATCTTTTTTTATCTCATTGTCACTATTGTATTTTCTTAATGATTAATATGATCACTGTCAACAAATAACTATGATAAATTGTTTGTTCAAGAATAAGCAACCTGTGACCACATTCATATTTATCAATCCATACAATAACAATAAGAGGGTATTGTTAAACCTTTAATCGAGCTATGAATTCCATTGCTGCTAATAAAGTCATGTCATACACAAGTCATGTACCCAACATACTGACTATAGGCTTGATCATCTTTAGAGCATAAACCTCTACTCATATCAAAGCACATGAGTTACATACGCATGGTCAGTGACCAAAATCAAAATTTGGGTATATCACACCATGAACGTCACAAGTAAATTAATTCACAAAAGGATTCAGAATTAATTCATCTTGGGTCCAATCCAATGTATCATTCTTTCAATGAATAATTTATGTTTCTACCCGTGGAGTCAACTACTCCAATAGCCAAGACTAGTCATCTCCCAAATTGGAATTGTAAATGACATAATAATCCTTCTAAATATTTGAATCAAATGCTCACTTTGGTTCTTTTACGAGATTATGGACTCGCTTAGATTATCTACTAAAGTAAATTGTCTTTCTTGCAATGTAAACGTTGTTACAGTGCCACTTATCATCAATTTGAACTTAGACAATTAATGAGCTAATATTTGCTTGTTACAATTTCATATGCATGTAAAACATGAACGATAAAAACACAAAAGACATTATAGTGAAATGTGAAATTAACTTTATATATTCATCGTTCAAATACATAGAAAACAATTACATGTTTACTACAATATGGGCATATTTCCCAACAATCATTTGTCTCGAGACAAGTAAACATCGAATTTAAGATAATTTTGCTTTGTTTTAGGTATTGAGATAATAACTCTTTTATCTTGATGCATCGAAGTTAGAGTCTAAAGTAAGGGAACTATGTCTCGAGATAGGTCCCGAGACATAAGTGATCAAGTCTCAAGATATAAGCTTAAATGTCTTGAGATATTCCAACATCGAAGCAAGAATAAAAATCAATAGGTCTTGAGACATGAATGCCCTATCTTGAGACACTCTGTTGAAATTTCAGTTTGAAATCAGGTTTTGTCTCTGTTTTTTATCTCGAACAATTCTAAGACTTATTAAATAAAGTTGGTAGACATCTATAATATGTTTATTTGAAAGATTATGAACGTCGATTGATTTGAATTGTATGATAATTACGTGTTAAACTTTGTAATATTGGGTCGAGTTAGTCAAAGTTGCTTCGGTAACGTAATGTGACGTCTCATATTCGGATTTGATGACCAGGTCTGGTGTGAGGTGTCACACATCATCTTATTTTTTAAGAGATGTTCCACGAAAGATGTTTCATATGGTACCACTTCACCAAAGTAAAAGAAGTTGAAGTTACCCTGGAATATGATAAGGCTCTTGGGTTATCTTCACTTTTTGGGATGTTTCGGAGAGCTTAGTTTGATGGATCAAATATAGAGGTAGTTCAGAGGTTTTCCTCTTAACCTCTTCTTGTAATATTGAGTGCTTCTCCTTTCTTCTCAAAACATAGTGAAATTTTGTTCACTACTTATTATTAGCATCAACAACAAAATCCTTTCATAATAATAATATAATAATAAATTATTAATGCGTTTGTTACTAAAAAATATGGGTTATTATTCTCGTTAATTGCTAGCTTTGTAAGTCTTATTCTTGAAACACTATAAATAGAAGCCTTTCAAAACTGGTGAAAGGACTTTTGGCACTTTGGCATTCTAACTCTCAAAGCTCTCTCTAAAATTCTCTTAACCTATTTTCTTTGTTTAGCCTTATCGTCAGCCACATGTTCCTTTCTCCGCTTTACCAACCACCATTTATCGAAGCGCTTAGTGTTACTGGATTTGCTTTAGTCATCCTCTCTGCCTTCTTTCGATACATCTCATTCACTTGTTTGCAATGTCTCTTCTCTCCATCAAAGAACCCTCTACATTATACAAAACCTATATGAGATTAAAATGATGAGGAAATACTGAAAGATCAATCTTTCTTTTCTTGTTATCAGTTTTTTTCATTCCTAGAGTGATTGTTCCAAGTCCATTGTGATAAACCATAATATATACACATTTTTATCCCATGCTTGGCATATTTTTGGATGATTTAGCATAAGATTTAGTGAATTTGATGCTCCTAATCCTTTAATTTCATGTTTTATACTCAGGAGAGCTTAGGATAGCAAAAAGAGCATGAAACGGGGCCAAAAAGGGACAAATTGGGCCTAATTCAGTTTTCCACACGGCCTAGGCATTTTTACACGAGTAAACCACACGCCCGTGTGTCATGGCCGTGTCGACTAAAAACCAATTTAGAATTGCACACGGCCTGAGGACCTTTACACGGGCGTGGCACACGGTCGTGTCCCTGTAAAATCCAAGTCTAATTCTACTCGGAAAAGGCTGATTTTGAGGGTTCTGAAGCATTCTGAAGTCTATATAAACACCCTAGAAGAGGATTAAAAAGGGGGCACGCAGAGTAGAAGGCAGAAAATACTCAAGGATAGCCATCGGAATCAGCTCAGAAGCAGGATTTACTTCAAGACTAAAGATCTCCATTCAATTTCCTTAGAAGTTCTTTGGGTTCTTTATGTTTTGTTATTTTTTCAATCTTGAGATGTTTTCTATTATTATGAACTAAACTCCCTAAATATCTAAGTGAGATGAAACCTAGAATAGATCTTATTACTATTTGAATTATATGATAAATACTTGTTCTTATTCTTATTTGTGAGTCTAATTCTTGCTTTAATATTCCAGGATATTAATTTAGGCTTTTGATGTGCTTATTCAGTGGAGAAAAAGTCCCTGTTTAGGAGTAGATCATTCATAATTGAGTGGAGTTGCATGCAATTCTAGAGATAGGACGACATAAATCTGCCGGATTAGAGTCAAATCTAATAAGGGAATCCATAGATCGAGTTAATGCGACAATAGGGTTTTAATTAGAAAGAGATTTCGATTAATCAACCTAGAGTCAGTTGTTTTTAGTCTCTAGAGAGATAATAAAATAAACTAGGGATTTTTACGGATTAAGTCGAGTGAACAAATCGTCTAATTCAGAAGTAATAAGTGAAGTCTAGGTGGATTCTTCCTTGGGTATTATCTTTTTCATCGATCTTCTAAAAAGTGTTTTCCAACTTTAATCTATGTCGTAATCTTAGTTAATTAGATAATTAGTTTTAGTTTAAAAACATTCTTTAATTCTTAAGTTAGATAATAAAAAGATAGTAATTACTAGTACTTTTAGTCCTTGTGGATATGATATTTCCAGTCTCACCATAACTATACTACTGTTCGATAGGTGCGCTTGCCTTAGTCGAACTTTTATTTAGTTTCACAACGATCAAGTTTTTGGCACCGTTGCTGGTGATTAAGATATTAGGAACGCTTAATTTTTATTACTTTAGCCATTTTTTTATTACAATTTATTTTTTTTGTTTTAATTACTAAATTTTCTTTTAGTTACTTCTGGCAGGTTTTTATAGTTTATGACTAGAAGAAACCCGTCAGGACCTTTGCTTTTTGATAGTGAGATCGATAGCACAGCTCATAGAAACCGAAGAGAAATAAGGCGAAACCTACAATACATAGAGGAAGAGCGAGAGGGCGATATTCACACTAATACCGAGGAGATGGTCGAAAATCAGAATAATCCACTACCTCCTGTGGTTGCTGCAAATCCAGTAGATCAGAATCCCGCTCCTCGCACTATGTATGATTATGCTAAACCTACTTTAACAGGAACTAAATCTAGTATAGTCAGACCTGCTGTTGCTGCAAATAATTTTGAACTGAAACCTAACACGATTCAAATGATACAACAATTTGTTCAGTTTGAAGGTTTGCAGGACGAGGATCCAAACACTCATTTAGCAAATTTCCTGGAATTCTGGGACACCTTTAAGATTAATGGTGTTTCTGACGATGCCATTCACCTTCGGTTGTTTCCCTTTTCATTAAGGAATAAGGCTAAATAGTGGTTGAACTCGTTACCACAAGGGTCAATCACCACTTGGGAACAAATGACTAAAAAAATTTTACTTAAATATTTTCCGCCGGCTAAAATGGCTAAACTAAGGAATGATATCTCTTCTTTTGTGCAGATGGATTTAGAAACTCTTTATGACGCATGGGAACAATATCGAGACTTATTGAGAAGGTGCCCTCACCATGGGTTGCCTCTTTGGCTACAAGTTCAAACTTTCCACAACGGTTTGAATCCCTCGACTAGACAAATGATTGACACAGCTGTTGGTGGAACTATCAATAATAAGACAACTGAATAGGCTTATGATTTCATAGAAGAGATGTAACTGAATAATTATCAGTGGCATGTCATGAGATGAAAGCCGACAAAAGCAGCTGGTGTTTTCAACCTTGACGTAGTCACTATACTATCTAACCAGGTAGAACTTTTAAATAAAAAGAATGATGGTTTGTATGGTTCTACTCAGGTAAATCCAGTGATGAGGTGTGATTCAAATGGGGTAGGAATGCACAACACAGATTATCCATCCTTAAACCCTAGCACCGAGGAGGAATAAGTCCACTATATGGGTAATAATTCTAGACCTCAAAATAACCCGTATAGTAACACTTATAATGCAGGTTAGAGGAACCATCCCAATTTCTCATGGGGTGGTCAAGGAAATCAAAGGCCACAACATCCTCCAGGTTTTCAACAACCACCTTACCAACAAGAGAAGAAACGAACCTTGAAATATGCTTACAAAATTCATCTCGGTGTCAGAAACTTGTTTTCAGAATACTGAAACAATGCTTAAAAATCAGCAAGCATCGATTCAAGCACTCGAAACTCAAATAGGACAGCTTGCTAAGTTGATCTCTGAACGACCACAAGGTGGCCTATCAAGTAACACTAAAACTAACCCAATGGAGCAACTTCATGCCATTATTGTGCACAATGATGAAGGGTTAGTTGAAGATGAATAGAAATCGAGGTAAGACAATTTGGTAGATAAGAGTAAGGCTGATGTAAGCAAAGAGTATAAACCTCGTGTGCCATACCCCAATGCAACAAGGAAAGACCACACGGATGAAAAATTTGGTAAATTCCTTAAATTATTAAAAAAATTACATATTAACTTATCGTTTATAGAGGCTCTTTCGCAGATGCCAAACACAGTTTTAAAGGAGCTCTTGGCTAATAAACGAAAGTTGGATGATGTGTCACATGTGGAATTAAATATAGTTTGCTCAGCCATTTTACAGAATAAACTACCCAACAAGTTGAAAGATCCAGGGAGTTTTACGATTCCTTACTTAATTATAGTTTGAATGTTAACAATGCTTTCGCTAATTTAGCGGCAAGCATTAATTTTATGCCCTATAAAATGTTTACATAAATAGGTCTTGGTAACCCAAACAAACTAAGATGAGCATTCGATTAGCAGATAAAACCATTAGATTTCCTAGGGTTGTTGTTGAAAATGTGCTCGTAAAAATTGATAAATTTATATTCCCAGTTGACTTTGTTGTTCTAGACATGGAAGAGGATAGTTATGTCCCTTTAATTTTAGGACGCCCCTTTTTAGCAACTGTTAGAACTATCATTGATATTGGTACAGGTGAACTCACACTCTATGTAGGAGAAGATACGATCACGCTCCAAGCTCGTGATTTGGTCAAGACAGCAAGTCATGAAGATGATTCTATAAAACATGTTAATGAGACTAATCATGTGGTTAAACCTTCTTTACAGGGAACACTTCGGAAAAGCATAAACGAGCCACGATCTATTACCAACAATGGGATCATCCATAATGAACAAACATTACAAATCGAGGAACTAGATGAATGGCGAACAACAGTTAAAGAGAAACCGGGGATACATAATGAACCAAAGTAGTGTCATGATGAACTCAAAGGTGAATCGAATCAACTTAAGGTTAGAGAGAAAGTATTGTTAGATGAAGCAGACCCTCATATTGCCACTGCTAATCCTAATGGAGCAATCCCTTTTTCGGTACTTAACGTTATCCTATACGGTACAGTCGAGGTAACTCATTCCAAATTCGGCACTTTTAAGGTAAATAGTACTCGTCTAAAACCTTATTTTGATAAGATTAATAGTAGGAATGAGGAGTTTCAACTCCTCGAACCACCATGACCGTACAAATATGAGGTAAGTCGAGCTTAGACTTTAAATAAGCACTTCTCGAGAGGCAATCTGAACACTAACACCACTAACCCGTTTATTTTATCTATTTTTTGTGTTTTTTTAAAGGTATAGTGACCCACACGGCTTGGACACACGGGCGTGTCCTTGGCCGTGTGGAAACAGGGCTAAAAATTCCCAAGTATTGACATACACATGACCATAAACTCGAGCTCTCATAGTCATGTGGACCACACGGCCTGGACATATGGGCGTGTTCTAGGCCGTTTGAAAACTGGAGCTAAATTTTCAAATTTTAAACAGGTCAGAGAGATACACGGGTGAACCGCAGGGCCGTGTGTTCTGACACATGGGTGTGTGGGGATGCCACACGGGCGTGGGAGAAGCGAAGGACATAGCACACGGCCGTGTGAACCACGCGGCAGGACAACACTGGCATGTCACAGGCCGTGTGATGAATGAGCATTTAATTTTCACGATAAACACGGGCTAAGCCTGAGCCACACTGGTGTATGACACGGCTCTGTGGCCCAACACAGGCTTCACACTACCGTGTCCCATTTACCCCCAAAAAAACCTGAAATTTTATTTTTTGTCTTCTTCTCTAAATTTTCCCAACTAGCCGCCGCCGCAAGTCCCTCCCCCTCACGTGGACCCACAACCACCACCACTACTACCGAGTCATTAACCTCTTGCTGCCACTTTGACTGATATATCTGAGTGACTCACTCATTTCGAGCAATAGTGTTTTGCGAGGTTCGACAACATCGAGGCGACTCTGCAACAGATTTACTAGCATTTCCACATCTCACCTCCACCACCACAACCTCAGGATCCATCTTTTGATAAGGACTTTTGAGTCCATTTATTTCATTTATTTTTATTTTTATTTTATTTATTTATTTTCTTAAGACATATGTTTTATATTTCGAATTATGTTTATCTTTATGGTTATTATCAAGTAATCCCTTAATTCTCTTCCACAATTGTGTTTATTTTCTTATTCGTATCTTAGAATCATGCCTTTCATTAGCCTTATCTACAACTCTAGCTTTCAATATAACAAGGATTTCATCAAAAAATTCATGGCAGTTTCGCTTCTCTCCCTCTCTTTTGATATTATGCTCATATTATTATTATCTATCTTTGTACATTGAGGACAATGTACATCTTAAGTGTGGGGAGGTTATTTATATGTTTATTAGAAAATCCCTGAATTTTTATCTCGTTCTCAAATAATGTCCTCATACTATTATTAAAGTGAATCCTGATTGATTTATAATTTTTATTAATATGTTTTGAATTTAATCATAGGGAATTGTGCATTGATTGTTCAAACTTTAAAGGCATTAGAGAATCAAGCATGATAAGTTGACTTTTAAGAATTAAAATTGCTAGTTTGTTTCCCTGAATTGAGGTATTATCTTGAAGTTTTGAGTATACAAGATTGACATCAAATACCCATAATTTTTATGAGATTTTGAGCCTTTTAGAGCATATATCTTTCTTGCTCACTGATTTTTTTATGAGTGTGTCAACATTGATTTGCTATTCTAGAACTTGCATTTATTATACATGTCAAGACCACACCTTTGATTTGATATACTAAGATGATAAAAACACTTAGGTTTTAACCCATTTACCCCATAAAAAGCCTACCCACATAATTGACCCCTAGTGAATCCCTTTGAGCCTTAATCATTGTTTCTTGATCTTCCCCTTAATGCTAACCCGCAACTTAACCTTTTTTGATCCGTTAAGAATTTTCCTTTTTATTGACTCGCTTTTTATCAAGAGTTGATTTGATTAGTTACTTAACTATTTTCGTTCATTTTAGTTGCTGAATTATTCCTTATTATATACTTTCCATACTTGTTCTTATTAAAAAAAGTATATTTATTTTCATATTATAAAGAGCTTGGATAAGTTAACGTTATTATAGTGAGAAAAAGCTCACTTCCTTAGTTTCGAATGGTTTTCGCACTTGGTTGTAATTCAGTAATTAGCTTTATTTTTCTAAGTCTGGTAATTTATTAAACTAATCTCGATTCTAACCCCCTTTTCAGCCTTTATCGACACCTTTAACCCAAGCCCCATTACAACCCTGTTAAAGACCTTTTGATTCGTGTATCATCTCATTTGTAGTGGTGGAGATTTGATTTTCATACAAGCTTATGGTAATAGCTTTTCATTTTTTACTATTGAGTTCTTAAGTATTGAACTTTAAACACTTCGAGTGATTTGATGTTCTTTTAATCGAATTATTAATATATAATTACTTGTGGTTTACTTCGATACAATATTGATGAGAATTATAAGTTGAAAAGAATTTATTTTAATTGAGAGTTAAGGATTTTGCTTGAGGACAAGCAAATGCTTAAGTGTGGGGATATTTGATAAACCATAATATATACATATTTTTATCCCATGCTTGGTATATTTTTGGATGATTTAGCATAAGATTTAGTGAATTTGATGCTCCTAATCCTTTAATTTCATGTTTTATATTCAGAAGATCTTAGGATAGCAAAAAGAGCATGAAACGGGACAAAAACAGACAAATTGGACCTAATTCAGTGTTTCACACGGCCTAGGCATTTTCACATCACACGGGCAGGCCACACGCCCGTGTGTCATGGCTGTTTTGACTAAAAACCAAGTCAGAATTGCACACGGCCTGAGGACCTTCACACGAGCGTGGCACATGGCCGTGTCCCTGTCGAGTCCAACTCTAATTCTACTCGAAAAAGACTAATTTTGAGGGTTTTGAAGCATTCTAAAGTCTATATAAACACCCTAGAAGAGGATTAAAAAGGGGGCACGTAAAGTAGAAGGCAGAAAATACTCAAGGATAGCCATCGGAATCAGCTCAGAAGCAAGATCTACTTCAAGACTGAAGATCTCCATTCAATTTCCTTAGAAGTTCTTTGGGTTTTTTATGTTTTGTTATTTTTCCAATCTTAAGATGTTTTCCATTATTATGAACTAAACTCCCTAAATACCTAAGGGAGATGAAACCTAGGACGGATCTTATTACTATTTGAATTATATGATAAATACTTATTTTTATTCTTAATTGTGAGTCTAATTCTTACTTTAATATTCCAGGATATTAATTCAGGTTTTTGATGTCCTTATTCAGTGGAGCAAAAGTCTTTGTTTAGGAGTAGATCATTCATAATTGAGTGGAGCTGCATGCAATCCTAGAGATAGGATGACATAAATCTACCGAATTAGAGTCAAATCTAATAAGGGAATCCATAGATCGAGTTAATGTGACAATAGAGGTTTTAATTAGAAAGAGATTTCGATTAATCAACCTAGAGTCAGTTGTTTTTAGTCTCGAGAGAGATAATAAAATAAACTAGGGATTTCTACGAATTAAGTCAAGTGAATAAATCGTCTAATTCAGAAGTAATAAGTGAAGTCTAGGTGGATTTTTCCTTGGGTATTGTCTTCTTCATCGGTCTTCTAAAAAGTATTTTCTAACTTTAATCTCTGTCGTAATCTTAGTTAATTAGATAATTAGTTTTAGTTTAAAAGCATTATTTAATTCTTAGGTTAGATAATAAAAAGATAGTAATTACTAGTACTTTTAGTCCTCGTGGATACGATATTCCCGGTCTCATCATAACTATATTACTGTTCGATAGGTGCGCTTGCCTTAGTCGAATTTTTAGTTAGTTTCACGACCATCACATTGACAAATGACAATTCCTAGAATAGGAAAAAATGTCAAATGGGCATGTTGTAGCTAGTGCTACATTTACACTAATTTTTCTAGCTTTTTATGGAAGATTCAAGATGATGCAATTCATTGGAGTAACAAACTTTTATACTTCATTGATGTTACATTTGGAGGTATGTTAGGTATGTTAGGAGTTCCTGCATCAATACATACTGCATGTGACCAACCACTTCTTTGACTTTAGCTTCCTTGGGTTTTTTGATAAAACTTTTACGAAATGGTCTAGTTTTTTTTTGTTGCAAATAAACTTGTTTCTTTGTTGGTGGCATTAGGTGTGATATTTGGGATTAACCCATCAATCCTGGTTAGGACAATGTTTGCATAGGGCAACTCATTGGGTGATTTGATGTTAAATGCTTCACTTGTGTGAAAAGTACAATGTTAGGATGTTGGGGAGGATCTAATTCAATACCCTTGCTAGTTTGGGTATCTCATTAGTGTTTGGTGTGTGATATAACTAACCTTCTTTGTACATAATTCCTAGAGATAGTAATTTGTTTTGTACAATGGGATTTCTAGATTTTGGCCTCTCATTGTGTTGTCCTGAAAAAAACCCAAGGATCTGTGCCCAATCAAGACACTAGGGATCACAACTTGACATTTTTCATTGTTGGGGTGAGCACATCCGATGGTGTTTTACCTATAGGTTTAGGTTGACAAATTTATGGCTGGGAAAGTATCTTCATTGACTTTTAATGCTAAACCTAACAACAAAGTTCAGTCAGTAGGGATAACTTTTGCTTCGCCTCGTGTACTTGTATAGCGTGGCATTGGTTTTAAAGAGTTACGTAAGTTGCACTCTCTTTATTCCAAATGCTATGCATATCTTTAGATGTTGGATTCCAATTTTAATCTAATTATAAATTTCAATCAATTGTCTCTTGCATTTGTTAGATGAGAATTGAATCGGTCTCAGGGCCACTTGCAGCTCCATTCTTTTCAACAGTTATTCCATTTCCCCAAGGCCAAGCACATCCTATTAAGGGCATAATCGTAAGTCCATACTCCAAATCCCAGAACTGGATTGGTTCCCAAAATTGGGATTTCCTGATAAAACCAAAGCAATCTGTCAAATTCTTTTTTAAGATTTTCTGTCTTAACCCGACAATTAAAAAAACTGCTTTCCATTTTTCCTTTTTGTCTGTGTGTTTGAGGGTTCATTCAATCGAAGAAGATGATGCACATGACCTTGTACTGGGGAAAGGACGTGACTCTGCTCATCGATTTCTGGAAGACTGATTCATGGCTGAGTTACCTCCTCACTTTGCTCGCTTGTTTTCTCTTCTCTTCCTTTTACCAGTACATGGAAGATCGACGCCTCCGTTTCAGATCTCTTGCTTCCTCCAACCCGTCCCCGCCTTCCTCTGCCGGCGCTTCCGTTCCTCTCCTCCCCAAATACCGCCGCTCCGCTAAATTCGCGACGGCCTTGCTCTTCGGGATCAATTCGGCTATAGGGTATCTCCTGATGTTGGCCATCATGACTTTCAACGGAGGCATTTTCTTGGCTATTGTTTTGGGACTGGCTGTTGGGTACTTGGTTTTCAGGTCCGCCGATGACGAGACCGTGGTGGTGGAGAACGTTTGCGCCTGCGCTTAACGCTGCCCCCGCTTTTTTGTCCCAAAAAGCTAGCATAGTATTTTTCTGTAATTTGTGTTCTCTACCAGTGTTCCCTGTTCTTGAATCGTATAGTAATTGTGTTTTGCCTTGTTATAAATCAATTATCCTTGTAAATTTCGCCGATCTGATTACCTTGTTCATGAACTCCATTGATTTTGTTGAGGAGATATTCTTCTTTGGGTTTTCTTGTTTGAGAAAAAAAAGGAAGTTTGCGTTTGATTGATGGAAGGAATCAAGGGTATTCATTTGCTATTTGCTTTCTGTGAGAATTTCATAAACATCTGTCTTATGTTCTAAAAGAAAGCTTCTTTTTCCATCAGAAAGTTTAGCTTTCACTCCTTTACATTTTCAAAATTTGATGGAATCCCAATTTTTTTTTTTTGATTAAATTTGGAATGTAAAGAGAGACAGAATTGTTTCCGTTCAAAGATGAAGCCATTTACCATCCAACCCTACATCATCAACATTCATCTAGTTCTTCATTTTTTATTACTTCTTTGTCAAGTTTGTTGGGGAATAAACGAATAGCATAGGATTCTTCATTAAATTTATTGTTGGTGCATTCCTAGGCTATACTAATAAAAGCGGAGAAAAACAAACAGAAAAGATAGCCACAAATCTTTAATATTATTCTAAAGTTATTGTTTTATATACATGCTAAGGATTACAGATCCTAAAATAAAGAGGAATTTGCAGCTTAATTCATTCCAAATCTAGTCATCCAAATGGAACCCAAACAAACAAAATTAACTTCTAGTTTGGGGGTTTACAGAAATTCCTCAATTAGCACCTGGTAGATTCACCGTAAATGTAATCAAGAACAGCAATGACTCCAAAAACAAAAGCTTGATCAATCCCAGGTCTTACCACTACTTGATAAACATCTTTACTTGCCATCAACTCCTCTACTTCCTTCTTTACTCCAACCTGTACGTAAACTTATGATTTAGAACAAAACTAAACTTGATACCATGTTATATTAAATGAAGTATACTACCTGAGCGACAACGTTGCCTGTGGAATCAATGATGCTGCATTTTCTGTCAGGGAAATAACCATTGATTTCATACTCACACTGCTTGCTGCTGCTTTTTGGTTCAGTGGAGATTCTGATGGCATTGTTATTGGCTAGGCATGAACGGGCCGGCTCCTTTAAAGTGAAAACCAACTTTTGTGATCCTTCGTAGTCGAAACTGTAGCCTTTCCATTTTTTATGTATGCTTAGTGCCTCAACCATCCCTCCCTGGAATATAGGAATCAACAACCATTAGGCTCTAATTTAGCCCATAGCAATACAGTTTGTGCTTATCTGCCTGCCTGCCTATGCTTGTGGGTATATATCCCATGTCTACTCGGTTATAAAAAATCACTATGCATCATAGTGCTAAAAAATTTGAAAATAAAAGTTCAATTCTGTCCCCAGTCTCTATACTTTTCAAGCTTATTCCCCTGTTTTTAATTCTAGGAATTCAATCTCTCTATTTGTTTTAAGTTAAAAATCAAATTTCTATTGATAACACTGTTAATTGACTTCTTTTCAAATCAATTGGATTTTAATTTTTAAATTAAACTTTTTTTTAATATTATAATGTTACATATTCAAATTTAACGAAAATTAACAATGTTATCAATTGGACTTTGATTTTTAAATTACACAAGTAAAGGGAACCAATTCTTCAAACTAAAAGTAGAGGGATTAGCCAACAACCTAAATCAAGCTCTATGTTGCCACTTTCAACCCTGCTCATAAAATTCCTTCCCGCAAGTTATAATGTATCAAAAAGAAAGAAGATACAGGGACTTCGGGCACAATTAGCCTAGAAAGAATCATCACCTGGGGACTTAATGAGAGACAAAATATGATTTTAGTTTGTTAATATAATCGCAATGCACACCGTGTAAATAGAGGGCTGGCATGTACTATACACCTAAAATTTTAAAATTTTAAATTAGTAAAATTAAAATTATACTTTGTCCTTCTAAAAGTATAAAAATTTAATTTAATTTCTTAAAATATAAAAACATAAACTATTAAAATAGTGAAATTACATTTTTATTATCAAAATTATAATTTAATTTCAACCATTAAAAAGTTTTCTGATTTCTCCCCTAGCGGTACTTAATAGTTTTAATACATGGATAAATCTCATCCCACCAGCTTCTCTATTGTACAAAGTTACTTGAACCAATTTGCCATCCCTATTGGAGACTACTTTAGGGCACAGTTATAATCATGATGACCAGTTTTCTATTCCATGTTATCCTGCTTTATCCTTTTGCATATCATGTTCCTTTTTATCTTTCCATCTAACATGCAAATGCAAGTTGTTTTCATACAAAACACTCGAGGAAATTCAAGGCTTATTCATTTAAACTGATTCATTCATATGCATGCACACACACTATAGATCATGCCTTGAAGAATTTATCATAATTTGATGGTATACAAAGGAACTTCAAATCCATGTTTTAAAGTTAACAAAAAATATACAATTTTTACCTTTCGACGTATGAGAAGCAAAGCATCCCCATTTCCATCTCTCAAGACCAGCTCCCCTTTAGTACCCAGAACCCCACAACCGTCGACCCTGAAAACAACCATCTGGCTACAATCCATCACCACGAACCCGCCTCCGTTCACCACATGCGGCCTCCTCCTAACTGCAAGCACCACCTGAGATGAAGAACAATACAGCTTACTGATAACCGGCATTGTATTGGCTTTCCCGGCCATGGATTTCTCTCTTTCTATCTCTCAAGGATTAGGCTAAGTTGATGTTACTCGAGTCTGAGACAATCCGTGCTTATATACATGTAAAAATGGTTTTTTTTTTTCTCTATTTTGAAAGATTAGGCAAAGTTGTTTGACTATTGCTATACGTATAATATATATATAGATGTAAGAATACGTATTGGCAAACATTGTGGAGCACGTTTTGTTATATATATTTATATTGTTCTTTTTTCTACATGAAGGAATCGTTTTGCATGTAATTTGAGTCAAGAGTGAAGAATTTCAAAAAGGGTTTTTGAAAAATTTGGCAGGTGGTTGGCCAGAAAGGGAATCTCTTGAATGCTAAAATCTTTTAACAAAGTCTTCAATTATTGATGAAGAGGAGCTTTATGGGAGCATTATTTCTGTCAACTAATTTAAAGGTCTCCTTTTTGAAGTTGGTTTAGAATAACGTTTGGCTCACTATAATATTGCATATGCATGAGAATAAATATTAGACTATAAAAAATGGTCTGTAAAAGATGCTAATCCGCATACGTGGCAATAAATGGTTTTGTCAATCGCTTCAAAGCCACCAATTTCTTGTTACTTTGATACAGTTCAGATAAAGGGTTAATTATGCCCCCAAGTCCCTGTACTTTTTTTGATCTTTACAAACTTTCATCCATATGCTTTTAGGGTGCGTTTAGCATTGGTTTTCTTCAAGCCAAATAGTTAACTTTTCAACCCAAAAGTGTTAATTTTCTTTTAACTTTTAGAAATTTCACTTTGGAGCCTTATTATATTTAGATCTTTGGCTTTTGAATGTACTCCATCTACTGGTTTGGTCTAAAAGTTAAAAGAAATTTTAATAACTTAAGTTAAATTCAAATATGTGACATTTTAATATTCAAGTATCTAATTTAAAAATTAAAGTCCAATAGATAAAATATATTTAATTTTAATAGAAGGAATTTAATTTTTTTAATGAACCTAAAGCATAGAGACTAGATTTGAAAAGTTTAAAGAGTATAGGGAGTGGAAGCACAATTAGACCGAGAAAAGATTGACTTGTTGCTACTGACTCCGGTTAGAATTTTAGTGATGATGTTTGTTATAACTTGGCTTCTAAGCTATGGAGCTGACTAATATTCAACGTGATTTGGCACAAAGATTAGAATTTGATACCTTCAAACTAAAGGGTTTGGAAAACAAAATGAGCATTTGGAGCATAAATTCTGATTTTTATGTAATCTGCCAACATTAAGGCTAGTTATAAATTTGTTTTAAAAACATGGTTTTGAATGGTCAAATTGACGACCTTTTGAGTTCATTGAACCCTTAAGAGTCCTTTGATGGTTTAGCAGTAAAAAGAGCACACAGACCAAAACAGTGTCCAGCTGCCGCTGAATATGATCAGATCAGAGGCAGCCTATGGGCAATAGCCCAAACAAGAAGCAGGCCGAATACTTTGGGCTTATCGATTCAACAATAATCTATCTATACTAACGGATAAAAATGTCCGTAAAAAGATCTCTCCACTCCCTCTTAATTTTAAAATTGAGTAAATTGTTCTCTCTGAAAAATTAAATTAATTTAATTCCCATTAATTTCAAAAGTGTGTAACTAAGGACAATTAATCGTAACGTTAATGTTTTCCATCAATTGTACATGATTTTGATTGGTATAATAATAAATTTAACCCTCAAAGTTTACACATTCTGTCAATTTAGTCCTAATTTAACAAATTTATCTCGCAATATTTGTGTAAATGTTGAGGGTGAATGTGTTGAAATTTTTGGAATTAAGGCAAAAATGACAAAATCTGTAAACATCAAAGGCTAAATTTGTTACTATACCAATCAAAATTATGTAAAATTGACGGAATACATTAACCCATTATTAATTGTCATTAGTTACTTTCAAATTTGACAGGGATTATATTACTCCAATTTTTTGAAATAGACTAATTTATTCAATTTTGAAATTAAGAGAAATTGATGAGATTTTTTTACTAAAATTGTCTCATATTTTATTAAACAATGGTTATATATCAGGACACTGTAATTAAAATTTTAATAGATTTTATTTTTATAAAAGCTTTCCTCATCATGCAAAGGACTTTCTCACTCTCTTTAAAAACTACTACTTTTCAAAAGCTATCAATCCTTTAAAAATTATATTATACCTTCATATTCATCTCAAATTAAGTATGAAAGACCTACTAATTTAAAACCCAAATCCAAGAGGTCCAATTTAGACAACTTAACTTGGATCATGATAATGCAACCCCATGATGATCACGTCCCGCAAGCTTTGTCCTTAAAACCGCTTTTCACCTTTGCTCAAGCTCCACCTTTCTAGGACTCACTCCAAAGAAGATATATTAAGAAAACCCCTACATACACTCATCAAACCATCACATCCAATGTCTCCCTCCATCTGGTCCTTTCAAGTCAAGTCCAACAATACTCTAGGTTGACACTCATCACCCTACTATGATGCTTAAGCTTGATGGATAGGGGCCCATGATGAGCCTTCCTTATCTCTTATAAATACCCCACAATATGTAAAGGTAAACCTAGATATTTGACTTTATTCTACCCAAATTCTATTAGACTACCTTTTTGTCCCTATAATAACCTGTTTTTCAATGGTATCGAAAATAGTGATTTTAGAACTGTATTTTCGATGATTGAGCTTGTAAATATTATTATTTAATATTTATGAGGTTAATATAAATTTCAATTAATGTTTGATCATTTAATTTTTTCAATAGGGTAGTTAATTAAGGTATAAAGACTAAGTCGTAAAAGTGGTAAAAGTTCAATCACTATAAATTTTTAAATTGTTAATGGACAAATGGAGATATTAAACCAATTGATAATAGTGGATAGTGGGATTCCATGATGGAATCCCTTTGTTTGATTTGTTTATAATTAAGATTAAGTAATGTATGTTTAATTAAGTTAAGTAAAGTTAATTAGTTTTTAATCAAGTATATATAGGAAAAATAAAAAGAAAATGTAAACATTTTCATGCTCATCTTCTCCCATTCATGAAAGGAAAGAAAAACAAGGATTCCAAGTTTCCAAATTTTATTTCCTTCAATTGGCAGGTGATTTGAAGCATGTTTTTTTTTATAATTTTTATGTTTTTGATATCTCAAAAGCTTGATTTAGCTGACATGTGTACTATTTTACAAAATTGTTAAAATTTTCAAAAGTTGCCATTGTTGACTTCTTGAAACTTTTGGTACTAAATTTCTAGATTTTAAGCTTAAATATGAAAAATGACTAATTTGTAAAGTGAAAATTGTTAGTTTTGAACTTAGGGACTAAAGTGTAAATATTTCAAAATTAGTATGAAACTTCTTCAAGTTTTTATAACAGAGGGTTGCAGGAGGATGGAATTGGGATAAGTTTCTAAATCAAAGAAAGTTATAGCAATTTCAATTTTAGGGACTAAATTGAATAAAATGAAAAATTTTAGGGAACATTTGAATAATAAAATTAAACTGTCATATTCATAAAGTAGAATTTTATAAAGTATTTGGAATTGATAATTTGAAATGAATTATCATATAGATCAAGAATTGAACCAATCGGAGGATATTCGTGAAAATGGAAAGTTACGAATTAGTCCTCGACATCGTGTTTGTTGTTGTTTTTGTCAAGTAAGTTCATATGGAACTTATTATGTTGATTTCTATTACTTACATAATATATATTCTTGCTGATGTCCACGAAACCAACTAAAAATATGACAAAGACAAGTGCACTTATCGATAAATAGTATAGCTACGGTGAGCAAGATATCGTTCCCACGAAGACTAAAAGTACTAGTAATTACCGTCTTTCTATTATTTAACCGATAAATTGGAATGATTGATTAATACTAAAATTAGCTAAATTAATTAACTAAGAACACGACAAAGAACAAATCAAGAAAATAATCGATTAACAACTAAGGAGCAAAATAATATCCAGGAAAGAATCCACTTAGACTTCATCTTTCATTATCAATCTGAATTAAACAATTTATTCACTTAATATCTTAATCCACAAAAATCCATAAATTATGTTAATATCTCTCTTCAAGACTGAGAGCAATTGACTCTAGGTTGATTAATTGAAATTTCTTTATTAATTAAAACTTCTATTATCGCATTAACTCGATCTATGGATTCCCCTATTACATTTGACTCTAATCCGGTAGATTTATGTCATCTTATTTCTAGGATTACATGTAACTTCACTCAATTATGTTAGATCTATTCCTCCTCTGAATTAAGCACATCAAACATGAAATAATAATCTGAAATATTGAATCAAGAATTTAGCACACATAACTGAAAAAAGGATTCAAGTATTTATTGCGTAAAACAGAAATCAAAAGACAGAATTCATCATAGGGTTTATCTCCCCTAGGTATTTAGAAAATTAGTTCATAATCGCGAATCAAAACATCTCAAAGATAGTATAACCACATGAAATAGAGAAACTCATAATAAACTTCAAAGAAATCAAAAGGAAATCTTCAATCTTGGTGGAATTCTGCTTCAGGGCCGGCTTCAATGGTGCTTTCCAAGTTATTTTTTTCAATATTTTCTAACGGTTCTTTTCCTCACTTCTTATATTTGGTACTTATAAGTTTTCGAATGCCCAAAAAACCTAAAAATTGTATTTTTTTCACGTATTTGGGGTGCGAATAACGAAATTGACATGGTCTGGCACACACCCGTGTGGCTTACAAGGATGTGTGCCCAGCTCGTATGGCTCTTGAAATTTGCTCCAATTTTTTGATTTTCGCTCCATTTTCACTCATTTTGCTCCCAAATTCTCTTTTAAGTATAAAAACATAAATTTAAATAATTTAAATGATTAGAAACATAAAATTCACCATTTTGCATTGATTAATCATCCAAAAACGCATTAAGAACGGGATTAAAATATGCTACTTTTGACACTTATCACTTGCTTATATATTTAATTGGAATTAAATATAGTTACTTTTGACATTATATGGACTAAATTGTAAAGTATGAAAATAGGACAGTTTTAATAAGTATATAACATCGAAAGAGTGTGAAAATTATATATATGATTGAATGATATGAAATTGTATATATATATAATGATGTTACTGAGATATTAAAATGGCACAAGTATAGAATAAGGCTCAGATGCATTTAGTAAATAACTAAGGTACTAATGACAAACCATTACGGTTTGTATAGGAATTAGGTGTTAGGTATGGGCTTAGTTATCAATGGCTAAAATGCAGCATATGTTGTGGATACTCAACCACTTGTGCGAGTAGCATTGAATAACACTTATATATGAAAAATCCTAACCTACAACTTGTGCGATCAGACCAAAATGATATAGTTTGGGTGCTAGTCAAGAGCTTAGTTATCGATGGCTAAGATTTAGCATATGTTGTGGATTCTCTACATCTTGTGCAAGCAGCATCGAATAACACTTATATCAATAATCCCGACCTATAGGTTGTGTGAGTAGACATGAAACTTACATCTTGTGTGAGAAAATCGATCCCGTGTTCTCAAAGTTAGTTTACTATAGTCATATAGGCGAAAATGGAAATAAATCAGAAGAGACATGATTGGTAAGATTGATTATGAATTTAGTTGATACGATTATAAAATATATAAGTTGGAATAACATAGAACTAATTGTATGGTGGTATGTATATGTGATTTGAGCATTTTGATTTTATTATGCAAATGTACTAACTTGTGGTTGTTTTGTGAATTTGTACAAGAATGCTTAGGCATCAGGAGTCAAACTAAAAAAACAAAATTTTAGGAAGGGCCAAAATGAAATTTTAATTTTTAATAGTCTAAATCTTTATAAATTTTAAAGGATCAAATCAAATTTTTACATTAGAGGGACAAAGTACAAATTTGCCTTTACTAAATTAAATTTTTAAAAATTTTTAAAAGGCCTAAATAGCAATTTTCTATTTTAGAAGGGGCCGGGGCCCCCTACCAGCCCCCTAGATTCACCTCTGTTAAAGATGCCATTTAATATCATGTTATGCATCTTTGTGTTTCTATTGATTAAATTTATATAAATTTAGGAAAAGTTAAGTTGTGTTTTGAATAAACTTATGAGGTATTCATTATGCTTATCGTTGTCTTCTTTCTTCTATAGTTGTTGATTGTGGAGCATGTTGATTGGATCATATCAAAGTTCACACTATTTTTCTCTCAATTTGGTAGTCTTTTGATTGTTTTGAGCTTGATTATATGTGGCCTAGGAATTGTTATGTTGCTTTATAATGTTAAGTTTAGTTTACATCCATAATTGATAATGAGCTTGTGATATATATTTCAAGTTGTGTACATATATATATGCATATTTTGGTAGCATGTTGTGTTATGTATATTTGGCACTTAGAGATATATTATTGAGCATGAAATGCCTTAAGGAAATGAATGGCAGAATGGCTTGCAATGGTGTAAGTAGGTTGAGATGTATTGGTGCCAAATGTGCCAGATTAGTTTGGATGTTTAGGTGGATGTTTGTATGTTATGATTTGTTTGAATTTGATATGTTTTGAATATATATGAATGTTGTTAAGTGCATTCTTTTGACTTATTTACAAAGTGGGTTTGGAAAAAACACCAAATAGCCTATTTTTGCACCAAATAGGTCCCTCGTCTCGATCACAAGTGGTCCGACATCGTGATGTGACATACTGTTTTGGCGACGCCACAACATGGAGAAAGTGACGTCATAACATCGACCCTAAATTTTCAAAACTTTGCAAATAATTGGTCCTTCTTCATGCTCGAGTCAATAAAATTTAGACTCAGAAAAGTTTGAGTATCATATTGTGAATGAGTTTAAGTTATAAATGTTTATTTGATTGATATATTTACTGTATTTTGATGGAAGTAGCTCTGACAATGGATGTGACATCTTGTAGCTCTAACTCAATGATTGGTTTAGGCAATGGGTGTTACAGTCCCTCCACTAGTAATGACTCTCCACACCCCAATTAGTGTGAATTTCCCTTACCCACCATGATCACTTAATGTAACACCCCTCGCCTGACCTGATCATTGGGTCCGAGTTACATGATGCCACATTCATTGTCGGACCACATACCATTAATTATGTAGCAAAATAATCATTCAATTATCCAATCATATAATAAACACATTCACATTATGATATACAATCTTTTTTGAGTCTCAATCGAGCTTATGAAAGCTCTTTTGATGGCCCGAGCATGAAATAGGACTAAATTGTAAAGTTTCAAAATTTTGGGTCAATGTCACGGCATAAGGATTTCCTCGTCGTAACGTGACATACTGATTTGGTCTCGTTGTGGCAACAGGGTTTCTTGTCATACCGTGGCCTGAAGCCCAAAGCTGATAGTGACGACCATTGCTCAATGTCGTGACGTGGACTCTGTTTTTGGTACAATTTAAGTCATTTTATACCAATTTCAATGCTTCCATCACACCTAACATTTTATACATCAAACATCAATTTCAAATGGTTTGAAAACATATCCAAACCGTACCAAATAAGCTTAAACATTCAACTTAACTTTCTTATAAGATATTCAATTCAAATTCATCAATCATACTTATCCATTTCAATGTTATTCAAGCATACCAATGTCACGGCATAAGGATTTCCTCGTCGTAACGTGACATACTGATTTGGTCTCGTTGTGGCAACAGGGTTTCTTGTCATACCGTGGCCTGAAGCCCAAAGCTAATAGCAACGACCATTGCTCAATGTCGTGACGTGGACTCTGTTTTTGGTACAATTTAAGTTATTTTATACCAATTTCAATGCTTCCATCACACCTAACATTTTATACATCAAACATCAATTTCAAATGGTTCGAAAACATATCCAAACCGTACCAAATAAGCTTAAACATTCAACTTAACTTTCTTATAAGATATTCAATTCAAATTCATCAATCATACTTATCCATTTCAATGTTATTCAAGCATACCAATGTCACGGCATAAGGATTTCCTTGTCGTAACGTGACATACTGATTTGGTCTCGTTGTGGCAACAGGGTTTCTTGTCATACCGTGGCCTGAAGCCCAAAGCTGATAGCAATGACCATTGCTCAATGTCGTGACGTGGACTCTGTTTTTGGTACAATTTAAGTCATTTTATACCAATTTTAATGCTTCCATCACACCTAACATTTTATACATCAAACATCAATTTCAAATGGTTCGAAAACATATCCAAACCGTACCAAATAAGCTTAAACATTCAACTTAACTTTCTTATAAGATATTCAATTCAAATTCATCAATCATACTTATCCATTTCAATGTTATTCAAGCATACCAACTAAGTCATTCATTTTTCAAATTTAATTATGCCTAACCATTTTGAATTATGTTATTCCATAAGACATTCATATGCTGATGGAAACATCATACCAAATACCAACCTAATCACATTCAACCATATGCATTTTAAATCAACTAGTCATTCGTTCAAAAGCCAACCTTACTTAAGCTATAATACTTTTAAACACACTATTTCAACTTTTTCAACTATAATCATGTTGGAAAAAAATCTTGTTTGAAATGATTTTCTTGCACAACGAAAAATTAAAAATTTGAAATCTGACCCAGTTTGTGATATTTATAGCAATAAACCTTAGACCGTAATCATACCTGTGTTTTTGGATAAACGGATCCTTGATGTTTTCCAACTTTCAACCAAACGATTTTCTTCGCTATTCTCGTACTACGAACTGCTTCAAGTGTAGGCTCGAATCAATTGAATCAAAACACAAAACTAGAAAAAGTTTTCTTTTCTTTTTTAGGGTGAAAACAAAAATTCTCTCTTTTTTAATAGAAACTGGTAGAATTATTATTCTTTAAAATATATTTAATAACTGAGAATAAATTCTCTCTGTTTTTTGATAGAGTAATCTCTCATTGTTGTTTAAATAACTCTGCCGATGTCATCTATTTATAGGAAGAGAAGACAGAACCCTTGTTGAATTGTAGATGTTTATTTCGAATAGAAATACAACTTCCTAGTCCAACTAGGAGAGAGAGAGAGGGCTAATAGGGTGTGCTTTCCCTCATATGTATTATGATGGGGATTCTAGTATTTCATTGTATTGGGCCCAATTATATATGCTTTCTGGATTTTTAATCCAACTTAATACATATTTTATATTTTCTAAAATAAACATTAATTTTTCAATTAAATAATTTCTTCATCTTAATTTCACCTTCGATAAAATTATGACGATTTTACCCTTGGTAAAATTTCCAAGAAAAAATATTTAATATTTCACAACTCAACTTGTTCACTGTGAACGAATGGTTTATTTTCATTTTTGGGCTTTAAAACTGCTAAAAAGTAAAAACTCATTCTTCCGATCATTTTTTAGTAATCCATATACATTTGCAAATGAATCATTTCTCATTTTTATATTCATTTTCATTTCCATTTCCATTTCCATTTTTGAAAACCTACATTCATTTCCAAATGATTTCATTTCGGAGAAAACATAATCATTCTTGAATGTTTAACATTTCTCCTTTTCTATTTATTCTGTTCATTTTTATTTAAACATGCAATTCATTTCTAGTTTCAACGAGCTAGCGGAGAGACCGATTGAACATATGTAATTAAGGCTCAAATGATTTATAATTAAGTTTCAATTTTTTACCTATTAAATATAAACTCATTTAGTCACAAAGTCATTCCACAATAGTATCGTGACTAAACTCTCCCTAATGACATACCATTATGAAAACAACTACTCAGCGTTCATCCAATGACCTTGTCATAAGTGTGTTACCCTCATAGGATATCATTGATCTCTTAGGGATAATATATGCTCTCCCAACCTAATCTTATTTTATCTCATGGTAACCGTTACATTTTCCTTCATTAGAAGTCAATTACTATCAAATAGTAATCAACTCATTCATCACAAAGACGAACGACCTGTGGCCTCGTTTACTTTTCATCAACCATGCAATATCAATAAAAGGATATCATTTACCTATGTCTTGGGCTACGAATTCCACTATTGTGAATGACGCTACATACTCCAAAAGTCATACACCCAACACAGTAGCTTTCAGGTCCTTATCTATTCAAACTCAGGCTTTTACTTACATTCGAGCCACACATATATAGTCCGTCATCCACTCAGGATTTAGGTATGTCACACTATGAATGTCACAAGTGAATAAATCTATAAACGGATTCAGAATCTATTCTAATTGGGTTCTGTCTGATGTATTGTCAATCCAATCAGTGACATCCATGTCTCTATCTTCTATGAGTCATTCGCTCCGATGCCTAATATAAAACATCTCCCTAATTGGACTTGATATATGATATTTTAGTCTTTCAATTGGTTTGCTCATTTCTGATTAAACTAGGACATGTTTAGATTCTTCTACTAATAAAAGCTATCTTTTCGTATTACAATTCGACCATGTAATATCACTTAGTATTAATTAAACATTAGACAACTAGTAAGCAACAGTTGCTTCCGTTTTACTTTGCGTGCAAAAACCATGTGAGTAAAATATACATAAATGTAGTTCATGAATAATTTTTATTAATCAATCTGTTCAAAAAAATTGTAATTATACTTAGATTAAAATACTACACTTAGGGCACCGGATCCAACAAATCACTCATCCAACCTTACCATAATCAAGCATTATAAAGGTTGCAAGCAAAAATCATCGTTTCAAGTTAACATATACAAACACCTATGTACATGACATATAATCGGACTTTAAAATGTTTAAAAGACTATCGAATCAACAACAAGTTAGTGTGAGCTTCTTGACGATCTACTTAACACGTTCCACAAGTAGGAAATCTATAAGAAAAAGGGGAAAATAATGGGGTAAGCATATCGAATGCTTAGTAAATTCATAGACATTAAACAACAACTTGTCTCAATTTACAATTTAATACGATAAGCTACTAGCTTGACAAGTTTGCCTAAACATGGAAACCACATGTCAACAAGGTGAGTTCAATATATAACCATATCATAAAGTAATTCAAACATATAATAATCTAATTCACTTATAATCAACATTGCAATGCCATTCACATAATTAATCAATATTTAATCAGTTCAATATCATATTCATATCACTTTCTGAATCGAATTGATTGATTCGTTACGTTCTCGTATCAATCCTCTAGACTTGTATATCCAGTTTGCATAATTTTTTGTATACTAGCGAAATTCATGTATTATAACTATTCTTTTAAGCATTATTTCACAGTATTAATTCAATTGATATACCATTATCAACTTTACATTTTATATCCCTATTAACATGACTTAGACTCGAACGGATACCCAGATCCATCACCCCAGGTTACTCGATAATAATGACGCTATATCGATACTTAATACCACATCAAATTGCCTAACATCAATGGTTTTCTCAAATAAACCAATCTGTTACGCCGAGTTGCCTAAAAATGATGTTTTAATACATAATGTCTACCACCCCGAATTGCCTAGCAATGATGGTTTTATTCAGTGCTCTGACCTTATGGCATACCAATTATATCCAACTCTACTCGAAAAGTTAATAGGGTAACTAATCCAATTTCATTATAAGTTCGATTCTCATTCTATCTATCTCAATATCATCAATTCCTCAATCAAAATATCATTTCATTCATAACATAGCATTATTCATCTCAATTCCAAGCCAATATTACCATTTCACCAAGTTATATTATTTTCAATTTTATTCAATTTAATCCTCTATCTCGATAATCAATAAAATTCACACAAATATGATCTTTTTAGTCATAATTACTATCAATTCATTAAATATATCAAGTTGCAATTCATCATAATCAATTTATCATCATAATCAATTTATCATTTTTTACAATTTAATTCATATTTCACCTTTTGTGCCAAATTGTAAACAATTCAAATTACTATCAAATATACACAAATTCATAATTCAAATATAGAAAAATTTAAATACAATCAACCATATATACTTACTTGGTCAAAATAACAAACAAGTTGAATTGCAATGACTAATCGATAATTTTGCGTTTTCCCCAATTATCTTCAATTTGGTTCAATTCCCGATCTAAACGATAATTTAATTTAATTTATTAATTCCCAAAAGTTTATAATAACCTATTTTATCCATGGATCAGTTCAATTTCACTTTTCGAGTGCCTTTAAAGTTTCGTATTTTATTCAATTTAGTCCTTAAAATCGAAATTGTCATATCTTTCAATTTTGAACTTTGATTTTGAAACTGATCTCAATTAAATCTTTAGATGAGCCTATAACATCTATAATTCATAATTTTCATATCAAATTTTGAAAATTTAAACACTTTAGTCCTTATGTTCAAAAATTAACAATTACACTATACAATCTAGTCCTTTTCCACATCTAAGCTTAAATTCTAACCATTTAACATCAATTTCATCAAGAATTAATCAATGACAACTTTTAAAAACTTTAATAGTTTTATAAATTGATACATGCTCCCATGATCTCAAGAACATAAAAATTACAAGAAAAGGACTTTATATTGCTTACCAATTGAGGGACTAAGTTTGAAAGCTCCCAAAGGGTTTTCTTTCATCCAAAATTTGGCAAGAACAATATGAGGAAGAAGATGACACTTTTTTTTTCTTTATTTTAACTTATATACTTAGTTCAACATTCAATTACATTAATTTAAACTTGATTAGCTTTATTTAATCCATCATTAAGCCAACTTAGTGGAGGATGTCTTTATTATCCACTAGCATTCATTATAAAATGGTTTATTTACCATTTTAAACTTTTAACTAATTAAAAATATATAGTGATAAGATTTTTACAATTTAGTCCCTATATCTTAATTAACTGTCAAATCAACGAAATTCAATATATTTCTATATTAACCCCATAAATATTAATATTAATATTTACAGGCTCGAACATCGAAAATAGAGTTTTGAAACCACCATTTTTAACACCAATAAAAATTAAGTTGTTACACTCGAAATAGGAAGACCGAGTGATTTTCGATGTTAAATTAAAGAGCTTATGCGAATATAGTTGTTTCATGTAATGAAAGAGATGAAATTATCGTTAAAGTTTCTTTAATCCCTTACAAGCCATGTTTGGAAACTAGTTAGTTATTGGGCATACCATAGGATATAATAATATTGTATCTTTACTGCGATTTGTAATATGGGTTACGTAGCATTCCTGGGAATACCATACTAATTTCACTTTGCGCATTGGTATTAAGATGGTTTGTAATAGCCCAAAATTGGGTCTAGTTGGAACAGAGGTTTCAGGACCACAAAATACGAGATAAAAATAATTACTTTATGATTATTTTGAGGTCTATGATATGATTGCATGATTGTGTGAAAATTTCGTGAAGAAATTCTATGCATAAAGTGCTCAATTTGAAGTTAGGGACTAAATTGAATAAGTTGCAAAACCTGCATTCTAGAAGTTTCTAGTATAAAATTGCTTTGAAATATTAATTGGGAGGTCTTAAATAGCAATTTGACCAATTTATAAGTGATGGAAAAAAATTGGACATGGATGGAATTTTTGAAAGTTTAGTAAGGAAGGGCATTTTGGTCATTTGGTAATTAAAAGAAATAAAAAGGGAAAATAAAGCCAAAATTGACTCATCTTTTTCATGGAGGCCGAAATTAGCATGGGGGAAGCCATGGCTAGGGTTTTCAAGCTTTCCAAGCTCAATAGTAAGTCCGTTCTAACCCCGTTTTTCAAGTTCTTTACGTTTTTTGAATCTCGGTAATTTGATTAAGCTTATTCTAGCAATAATTTAAGCTAGGGTTCATATTTGGAAAAATACCCATAGGTGAAATGTGTGTATTTTGTTGTTTTATGATAGAATATGAGATTTTAAATTATGTCAGACAACTTTTGCTACTCTATTTTGAGTGAAAACGAGTAAAAGGGCTTAATCGGTAAAAATACCTAATAGTCATAAGTATATGTTAGAGTTAGAATTTGATGTTTCCATAGAAGGGAAAAGTGATCAGCATGTCATAAAACATAAGAATAAGGGATGAAGTTTAATTCCCGAGCCTAGGGGCAAAAGTGTAAATATGCAAAAGTTTAGGGGCAAAATTGTAATTTTTCCAAAGTTTGAGTTAATGACTGTTTTGAATAGTAAATTAATTAAATAAGTAAAATATGATGTTTTAGATCCCAGAAAACGAGATTTGAACCTAGAATGAGAGAAAAATCGAAAATTGGGAAAGTTGGTAAAATGGTCGTTTTAGTATCGAGGTAAGTTCATATGTATAATAAGCATTAATTTATGCATGTTTCAATGTAAAATTGATATATTTATTATAATTTTCGAGGTGTTGAAAGTATGTAAGTTGGTATGATAATAATACTGACAATAATGTTGTAATTTATAGTTGAAAGTTAAATTTAGTGAATTAATTGAATTATGTTAAATTAAATGATTATGGTGCTAAGTTTATGAATTGATTTAAAAATATGTCTATGGTACATGAAGTGCATTGAATTATCATACATAAATGTGATTTCTATGATTATGGATATTATGGGAAATTGTAAGTTCATATGATTTTTAATAAGGCAATGTGTAATTTAATGTTATTGCCTTGATATTAAATGAGATGTAAGTTTATATGTAAGTAATACATCAATATTACTTGTATTATGATATTTTATAATTATATTGGAAATATGTTTGTGGATAATTACTTGATTAGTGAAATTGTTGGAAAAGAGAGAGAAATCCCGGTTGAACCTTCGGAAAGATTGGATGATACAGATAGTATGTAGCTAGGTTACATGTATGGTGCTGAGTGCACATCATGTGTACAAGAGAGCTACAAGACATTATGATGTAGCTAGGTCGCATGGGTGATACTATGTGTACACCATGTAGACAAGAGAGCTACGAGATAAATTGGCTAGGTCACATGGGTGGTACTAAGTGTTCACCTTGTGGACAAGAGAGCCGAACTATATGATGGGTGGAGCTATGTGCTGAAACCACCAAGTATCGAGGATTGATCCGAAGTGTTCAACGGGAGACTCTCTATGTATTGCTTTATGAGTTTTGTGATGAATAAGTGCAGGAACTTGGTTATGTGAATGATGTGTTCATTAAGTGACCAGGATGTGGTAAGGTTATAAACAAGTAAGTTATACATGAGGATGATTTCATGGTGACCTTGTGATCATGGGCCTATACTTGTGATGTATGAAATGTGGTGAAAATGATTTGTGATATGTATGTTAAAATGAGGTTAATACAAAGAAAGTGTGAAAGAGTGAATTAGCAATAAAACTGTTTTGGATAGTAGCAGTGACGTGATTTTGAAAAATCACCAAAAATAGTAGAAATTGAATCAGAGACTGAATGAGATATCAAATTAAAGCTTAATGCGTCTATTTTCATATAAAAGAAACAGAGCAAGAAAAGGAGTTCTATATTTTGAGATATTTATGTTTTTGTGAGACTGGTTCAGAATGATTACGTGATCCCCTGTTCTGACTTGGGAAAATCACAAAAATTTGGATAAAAATAATTAGAGGCTTAAACTTATAATTTTAAAATCCCTAATGAGTCTATTTTCAAGATAAATCAACAAAAACATTATCCGAGTTTTGTACTGTGAGATAATTAATTTTTAGTGAAGAGAGGTCAGAACTGTCAGAAAGTGAAACAGGGGAAATTTTAATGGATAAAATGTACTAATTGGCTAAACCAAAAATTATGAAAATTTTATGGTGGAAAGATATGTGAGTCTAGTTTCAGGGGAAATTTACAGATCTTAATTTGGATAGTTTCAGGGGAAATTTACAGATCTTAATTTGGAGCTCTGTAACTCGAATTATAAATAAGTAAGTGACTATGACTCGTGTGGACAATTTGATGTAAGCATTTATTAGTAAATTGTGAAATCGTACTTACAAGAATGCTATATACATTAAGGATGTGGAATGGAGAGGAGGAGGAGGAAAATAAATATATGTGGAATACATGGAAACTATGGTATATGAAATATTGATATAATGAAATAAATGATATGTGTTTATAAGAAAACAGAAAGAGAATGATATGTATCATGACATGTATATATATATATATATATGACTAGTCTCAATGTTTCAGGCAAACATGTTATTTTGCGCATCTGAATTGTGGTATTTTATAAAGATATGATCTAGTTTTAAATATGAATGCTTGATGATTAAGCTGAAGATATTTGGTAAGATGATAATCTTGGTATAAATGTATAAGTGGTACTATAATAAACAAGGTAAAATGAGTATGAGAGACACATGTATGATGACATACAAATGCTATGTTTGTGGTTTAATTGAGAATATTTAATCATTAAATGAATACTATGTTATATGTTTTTGATTTTGTATAAGTGTGTAAGAGATTAAGGTTGACCAAAGCTTGGAAAATAGCTTAGGTATATTCCACACAGGCAGAAACACGACCATGTGTCTCAGCCGTGTATGGAACACAACTTTGGGACACCGGCGTGTGGAGCCTTAAAGCATGAAATTTCCAAGATTTTCGTAAGTTCTCGGTTTAGTCCCGAACCCTTTCTAAAGTATGTTTTGGGCTTCGTAGACTCAAATAAGGGACTATGTGTAAGTGAATGAACGTTTTGAAATATGAATGAAATTTTATGTCCCGTATTTTAGTTTAATGTTTGTATGTTTGTCCGGTAACGCCTCGTATCTTATCCCGGCCTCGGGTACGGGTAAGGGGTGTTACATGGTTATAGTTTGTGCTTTGCACACCCTAGAGTACATTTTATAGACTTTATAGTCAGTGCTTTGTGCATATTTGGTGTGGTGGTTGGATACCCATATATTCGACTTAGATTTGTGATAGTGTTTACTAAGGGCAAAATCGAAATAAATATTAATTATCATACTATAATAGTTAAAATAGAATTATAATATTTTTATTTGCATAAATGACATTAGACCGTACAATATATGGTTAATTCATTGTACAAGTAGTTTTAAAGTGTGATAATATGTTTTACCAAATTAAAGATATAGGATTGGTTTTACCGAATTATATTATTATATCGTATTGCCATCATTATATAATTTTGTTGATACAAAGTTTCAACAAGAGAGGAGATAAAGAGGAGAAGGTATTGGAGATAGGATGGTTGGTTCACCTATGACAGGCGAAAAGCTGGAGTAGGATTTTGAAGGAGGAGAGAGAGAAGAGGAAAATAAAGTAAGGAGAAGGCTGGAGAATGATATTTAGGTTTTCTTCTTGGAGAATAAGAGGTCTTGTCTCTCATGCTCTAAGGGCATATATAGAGGTACCTCTTTGTTTGTTTGTACCATGTAGCAGACAATATAGAAGGTAGGCCTACTTGTGTGATCGGCCAAATGATGAAGTCGTTATAGGTCAATTGTTGTTATATGTGGTACTATGTGGTCCTTGTCTAAATAAGGGCATAACAAATTTAAATTTTATAATAATGAAATGATATGGCAAAGAATAGTGTAATAGATACCTCGATTCATAGAAGACATAGCTATAAGTTAACATAGCTAAAAGATAAGAGTATAATCGGTAAGAATCTTTTAAATTCTCTAGAGTTTGTTAATAATTTAAAGACCATGTTGTAACCATAAAATAATATCGTAAACAAATGAACAAAAATGTTTAGCTTCATACTAAATGGGTTATACTTTATTAATATAATCAACAAAAAGAACAATATATAAGTAAATAGACATTAATTGATAAAGAGTTAAAAGAAACTATGAAAATTTGATAGATATAATTACACCGTGTTTGGTTCACCTGAATGGCTAAGCCATTCCAGGTGTATTCACCTCGCCACAGTGAGGCAGGCGTTTGGTTCGCTTAATAACCATTCAACCGAATGGTCATTTCGGGACTAAGCAGCAAAGTCCCATAATCACCATTACACACACCTACCTTTGAATGGGTTATTCGACAATTCTCGTAATAGATTTCTTTTTTTTTACCCAATTTACCCATGAAGAAAATCATCTAAAACTCCAAAATTAAACAAAGAAAATCGATCAAAAATAGAAACACATTAATTTCAATCTTGCAGCAAGTAAACAATAGCAGAAAAAAATAAAAAAAATTATAACATTTATCTTTAAAAAAAGAGACAATCATCTCAATCTCAAACTCTCAAAAAAAAAATACAAAGAAAAGAACAACAACCCATCTACAAGAACACCTAAAGGAACCAAATCTGCTTAAATTTTTAAGTAAGTAGCTTGCATGTTTCTTCATATTTGTTACTGTTTGGTCTTTAAGGCAGAAAAGAAAGCCACAGATGGTTGCTCTTTAGGAATTTTGGGATCCAAAATTTCTAAGCATAACAAGTAAAAAAGAATAGAAGGATAAATATTTTATCATTTTAGATAAAATAAAAATGTTGCAATGGTGTTGCCCATTTGTTGGTTGTTGAAGGATTAAAACGAGGGATACATCAATGCCTACGAGATGGAGTTCCTGATTTTACTAGAGAAGAAGTGGAAATGTATCAAAAGGGGGAGGCTCTCTAAACATATGTTTCCTGATTTAAGGGAGGTGAGTCTTGGGTGGATGTAGGATCTGGAAAGAGCATTTTTGCAAGAAATGAAAGGTTGAAGAAGCTTGGGTAAGGGACTATTTAGATAATCGAAGGAAATTAATTATTGATTGTTGCTTTTCAGGAGAGTTTACTGCTTTTGTTTTATTGGTTGAAGCATCAGTGCCTTCTAGAGCTTTTTCCTAGATTAGGCTGTTGGGCCTTAGTTTATTCTTGTTGATGGAAAATTTGAGTGAAAGGGAAAAAATAATGGGGGAAGAAAGTGATGGTGCCCGGTGCATTTTAGGATTTTGGTGGGTGGGCTTGGGTATTTGGCGAGATTTTATGGGTAAATTACACTCAAGTTATTAAATTATTAATAAGTTTATATTTTGGTCATTCAATTCTAAAAATTATATTTAAAATGTTATTAAATTATATATTATTAAATTATATTTAATAATAATTATATAAAAATATGAGTAAATTTCTTATTTTATTTTTATTAAAATTTAATAACAATAACAATAATCATCTATTTAAAAAAATTCGCTAAGGTTGTTTTGGTCATTTAAGCTTTTTCCTATGCTATTATAACCTCTATTATATTCAATCAAACACAAAAATATTATTACAGCAATATTTAATTCTATTCAACTAAACAATTGAATTATTGATTATAACTCTATTATATTATAATTTATTCTATTACGGTTATATTCTATTATAACTCTATTTCATTTCAGTGAATCAAACATAGTGTTAGTGTAGATTCTTGGTAAACATAGCCTCAAATTATAATACATGAGAGAAGAGTATGTCTATAAAAGAAAATTCTTTCACATTTAGAAAATTTTCAAATTCGTCCCTAGAATCGATGTCAAAAACATAATCCAACAGTTTGTCATCTTGAAAGCCAGATGTTATTACCTGCCAGCATTCTTGCCAAAGCACTCATGATCGCGTTTTTCCACACCACGTCAAACATTTCAAGTCACGTGCAATGGCTATGTCAGTATCCAACTTCACATGCCAGCATTGATCTTTTGCCACATGTTTTGACTACATCATCAGCATATTCTGCCACATCAGCTTCATGTGCCACGTACTTCATCATATCATGTCAGCTTCTTGTGTTAGGTGTCATATTGGCCACCACGCTAATCCTTTCATTTCTCCTAATTTCCTTACTTGAAAAGTTAATGTAAAGCTGTGCACTGTTTTAGGACATAAATTCAGCGATTGTACCGCAAAGAACGGACATGATGTAAAAAGTAATTATTTCTCAGTGATTGTGCCCAAGCATAAAGTCTGAAACTTTCACTCCAAAAGAAATAGTTGAATACTTTCCAGTTTCCACACCCTAAAAAATAATACTTGAATATTTACTTTACATCACTATTCTAACTTTATTCATCTTCCTTTAATAGTCACAAAATTGGTTTTATTATCAAAATATAATATATTAAATAAATAAGGTGACTTTTAAATTATTTTGTAAATTCACATAAGGATGACACATTATATTTTATTTTCTTTTTAAAAAATATTACACGTGTCATACATAAAATAAACCCATCATCTTATGTGATGACATCATTGTGAAAAAGAAAAAATTATTTTTAAATAGTTATATTATAAATCCTAAAAATTATATTATAAAAATAATTTATGTGTATTATAATAAAAAATTATATTATTTTAATTTTAATTTTTAAGTTATGGCCAAAATTTTATTATAAAAATAATTTACATATTATAAAAATGTTATGATATATTTATTTATTTATAAATTTATGATAAAAAGTACAGACATAACTTATTATGTATCTATCTGTATATTATAAAAATAAGATACTTATTCGTAAAAAAAAAACTATAATTTTTTGTCATAATTTATTTGTAAAAAGTAACATTCTAAAGTTATGGAAATTTTATATTACTTTATAAGAAATGTTATGAAAGTTGTTGGACATTTTATTTATATATATATATTTGTATAGGTTATATATTATAAATGTGATATTATTATTTTTACTTAATTTATATATTATAAAAAGTTATAACCTAGCATAATTATTTCTCCAAATTAAGTTTATATAAGTTTTATGATTAAAGTTATAGACTATTTGTATCGTGAACTCAAATATTGTATAATAGATGTTAATTATGCAAATATATAAAGTTTTCTTGCATTATATCGTGAGGTACGATAGCATTTGAGTGAATGGAGCTAGACACAAGCACTAGAGATAGTTCAAGAACTCTTCAATTTGAGACATTTAAAGTTTCAAATGTGGTTGAGAAGATATTTTTGTTCTAAAAAAAGATTTCTCATACTAACAACATCACCTTAATATAACATATAAAAGATAAAGTTTGTTTGTACAAGCATGTTGCATACTTCATAACTTCATTCATATGTGGATTTGGGATGATCCATACTTTGAAAAGTATATGAAGAAAGAGATATTAATAATCTTAATGATATAGATTCAAATTCAGATGATGATGAATTCGGTTAAGGACCAACATTTGATGAAAAGGAGTTTATGCTTACTATTTTTATTAGTAAAATCAACTACTTTTTTATTATGAGCCCATGTATTTCTGTATTAATAACAATGCCCATGCTAATCAAGCTAAAATTCCATCGACATATTCAAATAGACACTTAATTTACTATATTTCATAATAAACGCACGTAATTAATTACCATTTTTTACCTTTTATATTTCGATTGTACGGTTTGGTTCAATTCGATTATTATTTGATTTGATTTAATATTTTATTCACAAGATACAAAAATGCTATTATCACCGTTCAAAAACAAAATGCTATTATCCTCACTCAAACCAAATTTAATTAAATTTAGGGTAAATTGCATTAATTATCCTAAACTTTATTTAAAATTACATTTCATTACTTAATTTTTAAAAATTACATAATAATCATTAACGTTATCAAATTGTTACATTTTGTCACTCAATTGTTAACTTCTATTAAAAAGGTAATGTTACACCTTAATTCAAAAGGTTAATAACTGGTCCTTGAGCTAGAGTTAAAAATCATTTTCATATTCTTAAACCTTTCTTAATAATAATTGTAAAAAAATTAAAAATCTTTAAAATACATAAAAAATCATATAAAAATCAATTATAACAAAGAAAAATCAAGAATTTTATAATCAATTTTTTCGCATCCAAACTCATAAAAACTTGCTGTCATTGAACTTTCATAAAAAAAAAAAAACACTAAATATCCATTCACTTTGATCCAACTAGTTTTTTTTATTTATTTGATTTGTTGTTTTACACTCTCCTTATTTTCATCTTTTTTTTTTCTCTTTTCTCATGCAGATTGGCATAGGCTTCACTCTTCTCAGATCATTAAAAATAAAATAATGTCTTGAAATTCGGAAGAAGAATGATTTGGAAAAGAAGAAGAGAACTTTTGTATTATAAATTTTAAAAATCCAAAATTTTAAAACTGAAAATTATTAGGAAAATCCTGCAGAGAAATATTGATAGTAGAAGTTTTTACTATTCTCAATAATGAAAGTTGTGTTGCAAGCCTAAAATTTGTTTCTTGCAAACTTGAGCAACAATAATCGGTCAAATAGTGGAATCCAAATATTGCATTGAGAAATTGACTTTTAAAGCTTAGCGGAAAAAAAAAACAATTTCTGGTAAAACAATACGAAGTTGTTGATGTGATTGAAGGTGTTCATCAATTATGGAAAATAAATAAAATTTAGGGATTTGAGATTTTTATATAAACTTTTTAATTATTTTTAATATTTTTTAACTTTTACAATTATTGTTAATAAAATATTAAAAATATCAAAATGATTTTTAACTATAACTCAAGGACTAAATTAGCTATTAACCCTTTAAATTAATGTACAAGAGTTAACAAGTGAGTGACAGAAAGATAATAATTTGATAAGTTAGTGCCTATTATCTAACTTTTAAAATTGGATGACTAAAATATAATTTTAAACAAAATTTAGGAACAGTTGGTGTAGTTTACTCTTAATTATAAATTTTATAATTTTTAATATAAAAATAAATATTTGATAAAAATAGTGAAAAATTATCTTTTTTTTTTTAAAATCGATGGATTAAAATGATCCAAATGAGTTGAATTTGATTATCTTCGTTTTTAGTTTAATTTTTTTAAAAATACTAAATATTCTTTTCAATCAGCGAATTTACTGCCCTAAATTGAAGTAATTGAAAGGTGTAAAATTTCCCAAATTTCAACATCTTTAGCAAAAGGTAATTTTTCTTTCCGATGAATGAAAAAAATATTAATATTAATATTTTAGGTTTCTAAATAGTGGAGTAAATTAGTTTTTGTTCCCCACTCAGTTTAAATTTTATTTTCCAAAGTAAGGGCTGATTAGCCGTTGAAGGATGCAATAGCACAAAAAAGGACACTTCTTTTATACATTAAAAAAAGACTGAATTTCAACTCATTTCTCACTCCTTCGCAGATGTCACGTGCGATCTGAGGTACAACATCGTGCTTTCCGCTTCTCTGCCTTCTGCACTTCTGCAATCCCCCAACCCACTTGAGGGACCGATCAGACCTATCTACACCAGCTGAGACATTGTTTTAAGTAATCTAACTCATTTCTTTATTTTTAATATTTTTAGCAGAAGTTAAGTTATGGTAAAGCACATTTTCACCACCCCAAATCCATCTGAGAATGAAAGACTGAAACTTTAGCTTTTATAAAGAAATGGGTTCGTACCAAAAGTTGCAGGCTTTTGTCACTGCCGTCTTTACCTTTACTATTATTATTCATTACCATGCACAAAGGTTGTGTCTAGACGAAAGATCACATCTTTGTTCATCTAACAATGATGACTCCCTTTTCACCCTCTCATTATCTTTATCTCTCCCATTTAAATCCTCATTTAATCTCTTCTTTTGCAAATTTAAATATTTTGGTTTGGGTTTTTAAAACTTAAAAGCCAACTCTCTTCACCCTTACAAGTCACCACCATAAGCCTTCATTTACATTCATTTCTTGTACAGCTTCTGCTTGGTCGTTTTAGCTCTGGGTCGTAACTATCCTTGTCAGAAACGTTAATTACTGCATCTGCCACTGTCACTGCCACACCCCAAACAAAATAACCTTTTTTTCTTTCTTTCTTTCTTTCTTTTGTATTAGCTTCCACACCCAACATTACTTGCCGCTTCTTGGTCGTCTCTTATTCAACTCTTTTGCTATACACGAAATGTGACTACTTTCCTTCTTGTGTTTTACTTGCTACTTCTAGTACTACTTTGTTTTGTTTTATTGGGGAGTGAAAAAGGAGGTGGGTGATATTGTGAAAAAAAAAAAAACAAAGCCGACATTTTCTTTGTTCTCCGGCTGTGACCGGAGAATCTGAGTTTGCACCAGGAAATTAATGGCTGCAAGGTCAGGTGGTTCTTCCTTTGTTCAGCCTCTCCACCCACCATCTCCGAAATCACCTCCAAAGTATCCGGATTTGTATGGGAAGCGAAGGGAAAGGGCTAAAGTTCAGATGCTTGAGAGAGAGATTAGTTTTCTTGAGGTGTGTTTTAAATTTTAATCCGGGATTGCTTTCTGTTTAGCTCTAAATTAGTATATGCATAAATTGCTTAATATTATTGTTGTTGTTGTGAATTGATTAGGATGAAAACATGAATTTGAAATGTTATAATTTGCTATGATTTCAACACAGAAATTAACGATCTCATTTCCAAGTTCCATAAAAAGGAAGTGTTGCACTTTGCGAGTCAATGGCATTGTATATCTTTGGTTATAGTGATTAAAATTAAATTCAAAACATGAAAAAAAAAATATAAACAAACCTAGTGTAGTTGTGTTCATTCAGCTAGGAAAATGTTTTTTTCTCTAACATGGTAAATTTTGGCGGAGACTGCTGTTCCTGACAAATTAAACTGTTGGCAGAATGTTTAAGTTTAGAAAGCTACCAGGTTGAGGTCACCAATCCACTTGGATGGTGGAGCTTGCCTCTGGATCCGCACATAAATCTAGAGGATTATGTATTGGTTATTTGATAAAAACATAACATGATTGCCATCAATTTCCCTGTTTAGAAACAGAATAGTTTGATGATTCATCAAATACCCTAATCTACCGAAATGTTGCCCATGTATCAATGTTAATCTTTGAATTAGCTTAAAACTGGCAGTTTTAGATTGTTAGTTCATTTTTGATAGAAGCATAGTGGGTTGCAGCAGACCTATGACATTTTGTCAAATAAATTTTTATCTTGGTATGTAAATAAACCCCAAATATCTATTTGTATATTGGCAAAATTTTCTTATGAATGTCTTTAAATTGTTGGTAATTAGGGTTTCACTTTTGAACAGGAGGAGTTAAAATCTATTGAAGGTTTCCAACCTGCTTCAAGATACTGCAAAGAGTATGCACAGTTTGCAATTACCTTGAATGGTTATCTATGCATTTTGGATATTTTGCTTAGTTATTGATAGTCTTGTGTGGTAGCCAGATAATGTATTTTATATTTATTTATTTTTTCTTTTTTTCTCAGGGTTACAGATTTTGTAATGGCAAACTCGGATCCTCTTATACAGCTGTAACTACTAAAACTATCGTCATTTCTTTATTATGTAAGGTTTAGAAGATAATTTAAGCTTACCCTTTTTTTTTTTTTTATATTTTGTCCATACAAGCAGGAAGAATCAAAAATCATGTGGCTTTTGGAAATGGCTTTGGTACCAATTTCTTGTGCTTTTCTCCGTTATACATATACCTGAAAATTACATTCTATCCCCAAAGGCTTGGTTGCATGTTTATAGTTATTATATGGACATGTAATTGCATGTATATGTTTGAATCAAATTATTTTACTTTTCCTATACCTCTCGCTTAATGACATGAATTTCATTCTTTTTGCAGTGGATTACCCTGCTTTAACATGGCCTGCACCAGCTGTTGCCGTAATTCTGGGTGCTGTTGCTATCTGAAATGCCCAGAGTGCTGGAAATGTAGTCTATGTGATTGCAGCTCGTGCAACTGCATGTCCTGCAAATGCTGCACCTCATCTGATTGCAATGCATGTAAATGCACTTCGTGCGACTGCAGCTCTTGTAACTGCAGTTCATGTTTTAGCCGCTGCAAAGTTCCAAAATGGCAGTGTTGCTGCGGAAAGATGTCGTGCTGTTGCAAATTTCGACCCCCTTCATGCACAAACTGCTGTTCTTGCAAGTGGAAATGCTATTGTCCTAAATGTCCAAAGCTATGCAATTGCTTCCGTTGTACAAAAACCTGTTGTAACCCATGTTGCTAATTGTTCTAAAATGTCATTCAATTTTTTGCAAGGAATTAATTAGTTTTTATCGAGTGATAAAGTGGTGATTTTTTTTTCTTTCAATAGTTACATTAAGAAAAGCAGATCCAAACTTGGAACCTCCTTCATTAATGGAAATATCTATCCAATCATTCTAAGAATAGTGTTTTTTTTTTCTTTTTTCAAAATGGTGGACCTACTGCCTGATAGTCATGGATGCAAATAAATAAATAAATAAATAAATAAATAAATAAATAAATAAAAATCATTGAAACGATGCAGTTGGTGAATTTGGTTGGACTTGCAAAGATCTGATATGGGTTAAAACCATGGATGTATTTGTCAGTGGTGGCTCCGTGTGAGGGAATATATTGGGCTAAGAAGGAACCATTTTTTATACCATCAAACTATGGAAGTAACTAATACTACAACAACCAAATAAGAAGACCAAGGCCTTTCTTAAAATTGGTATTATGAAATTCTATTAAAAGCAACAAACGAAATTTGCACACTTCCAAAATTCAGAACCCCGCCCTTTCTTCATCCCTGAATTTACTAGGGTTTGCCATGTGGGCTTTCCTACAATGGATGACTGCCCTTTGCACTGTCTCATAGCCTGCCCACCATGGTAGTCAATACATACACTTTGGTACCCAATCGATATAAAGTAACGTAAGTATTGTTCCATTCAAGATTTTACCGTGTTTTGACATGTTTAGATTATTATTGATTTAAGAGTGAGCAATTCGATTCGAAAAAATTGAAAAAAAATTTAAATTTCGCATTAATCGAATCGAGTTATTCGAGTTAACTTGAATAAGTAATTCGAGTTTCAAATTCGAATCAAGTTGAATTTTACAATTCGAATAACTAGAATAATTCAAATAACAGATTGATATAAATACCCTTTTAGTCCCTGTCAAGTTTGAAAATAAGTAAATTGGTCTCTTTCTCAATAAAATTACAAAATAATTCAAAATAATTTTCAAAATTAAAAATATTTATAAAATTCCAAAATTTATATTTTAAAAAAATTATAAAAATTTCAAAAAATTCTAAAAATATATAAAGTTAAAAATTAAAACTTTCTAAAATAATAATTTTGGAGACCTAAATAAGTTAATTAATGATTCAAGTTTATTATACTAAAGTATTTTTTTATTTTACTTTTAAAAAGTTTTTAAATATGGTTCTTTTAACTTTTTCAACAGGTAAGAGTCCGCTTATTAGAACGATTAGATTTTTTTTCTCTGTTTGCCCAGTAGCACGAATTGGAGGTGTTCTCCATTTAAAAAATTTAGGGTTTCACATTAAGCAAATAAGGTGAAAGTTCCATCGAAGCAAGAATAATGGAAGACAAACTAGCAACTCTCTATATTGCCAATGAGAGGGAAGAATCGGTTTAAGGGCAAGAAGATGAAGATGTGAGCGAATAAGAATACAACCTATGTCTGGTAGGAAGGGCATTAACAGACTCCGTCGTCTATTTTCCATCAATGAGAAACATTCTAGCAGAATTGTGGCATCCATTAGAAGGGGTCTCCATCACGGAGATTGAAGAAAAAAGAATTATGTTTCGATTTTACAATGAGATAGATCTGAAAAGGGTTATGGATGAAATACCCTCATTTTTCAACATGCACTTGATTATTTTTCATCGATTGACAAGGGGAGAGGACCCGGTGCAAATTCCTCTTTTTCATGCTAATTTTTGGGTGCAAATTCATAGTTTGCTGTTGGGTTTCATGTCTGAAGGGATGGCTCGATACTTCAGGAATTTTATTAGGGAGTTTATAGAGTATGTTGCGGCGTTAGTAACAAGAGGCGTCAGAAAGTTCATGTTGGAAAAATTACATTTTATGGGAACTTTGAGCCATATTTTCAATAGGTAAAGGTGGATAGTTGAATCATAATTCTATGGTTTCATATTCTACTCCATGAGACCTTTATAACGGTATATCATATGCTCAAAATGGTTGAGTGATGAATGAGAAATTGATGCTCAAAGTAAGTTACTTGGAAATATTGTTGAGGAAAAATAAAAGACTTAGATCCACATTGGTTAAATACCAAGTGTGGGTGTGTTTATATATGTGAACTCTTTTAAAAAATAATTGAATGACTAAGCTTGTAATCTTGTTTCGCGCGCAGGGGGTTGCAGGTCCAAACCCGACGGGGATGGGGCACACTTGCACGACGTGGGCAACATGAAAATATTTTAGCCAAACATGAATTTATTGATTTGATTCCAATAAATCTGTTTAAGATTTTAATTTAATGGAAAATTTTGGGGATATTTTTTTCCAAAATTCCAACACTCTTCATGCCTATAAAAGGCCATGATTCTGAAGGATTTTTACACACTTTGATACTCTCCTAGAATTTCTCTAGCCGAAATTCTATTGTTCTCAAAAATCTCCTTTTCCATTATTCATGTTTTATAAAAATTCCAGTAATAGAAAAATGCATTGTTCGTTCAAGTGATCGTGGTAGAGGTGCTACTATTTCGATCACTGCTATTGTTGTATCCTGGGAGACTTTCAACCAACATTACTCCAAGTACCGTAGGAGCGGCTGAATCTGTCTTAAGGAAACCGTGTTTCACGGGGCTCAACGTTTCATAAAATCTCAATTCTCCTTTATTTCAATTGCTTGTTATGGTTTTATTTGATTTTCATATTCGATAAATTAACTATAAATAATTCTGTTCATATTTTATTTTATGTGTTTATTTATAATTAATTATTTTTGTTTGTTAATGTGTTTTGTCTAACAATCTTAAGACAAATATGCTTATTTGCAATTTTCTAATCCGACACAACACCAATGCTATTTTTTTTTACATATTTTTCGAAAATTAATTTTTTTAAAAAATAAATCTATTTCAGGATTTCCCCGCCGTTCAACATATTTCTTTTTTTCTTCTATTATTTTTTATTTTCAAAGAAATACTAAAACTAATAAAATCTATTTCAGGATTTTTCCCGTCATTTAACAGATTTTATTTGATTTTGTTTCCAAATTTAAAATAGGTAAAATTTGTTTCGGGATTGATTCTCGCCATTCAACGGATTTTATTCCATTAATTTGATTTTATTTCCAAATGGGAAGTTAAAAGTAAAATAAAAATCGTTTCCGGATTGATTCTCACCATTCAACGATTTTATTCCAAAATTGTTTTATTTCCAAAAACGAGTAAAATAAAATTGTTTCAGGTTTGATTTCTGCCGTTCGGCGATTTTATTCCAAATTTATTCTATTTCCAAAAACGAGTAAAAAAAATCGTTTCGGGATCGATTCTCGCCGTTCAATGATTTTATTCCAAATTTGTTTTATTTCAAAAAACGAGTAATATAAAAATCATTTCGAGATTGATTCTAGCCATTCAACGATTTTATTCCAAATTTGTTTTATTTCCAAAAATGAGTAAAATAAAAATCGTTTCGGGATTGATTCCTGCCGTTCAACGATTTCATTCCAAATTTGGTTTATTTCCAAAAACAAGAAATTAAATAAAATAAAATCTGTTTCGGGATTATTCTGCCGTTTAATAAGATTTTATTTGATATTGTTTTGTTTCCAAACAAAGATGTAATCAAACAATTCTATTTCAGATTTATTCCTGTTGTTTAATAGATTTTATTTGATTTAATGATATAATTTTGTTTCATGATTTAATCCCGCCGTTTAACAGATTTTATTTGATTTAATGATATAATTTTGTTTCATGATTTAATCCCGCCGTTTAACAAAATTTAATTTTGATTTTGTTTTAGAATTTTATTCTGCCATTTAACAAATCAAAGGAAAATTTTTCTGTTTATGGTAGCCTTAATTGTGGCTTTAAATTGAATTAAAAGAAATTTATCGACGGTGAATTAAAAAGACAATATGAGAATGCATGTCTAGAATTGATTCCTTGAAAAACTTGGTATTTAAGCGTGCCGAGTGCCCCACCTCTCTTTTATGGTTACCTACGTGGTGCATTGTTTTATTGTATTTTTAATTAGACCGTATAAACTTTTGTTTCGGGTTTTATTAGATTCTTGCTATCTAACAAAAGTTGATAAGTTTTCTAATTCTGGTTTTGTTTCTTAACAGAAAAAATGGAGACTCCTAACAATTCAATCAATTCGCAATCTGAAGCATTGGTTAAAACGCAATCTTCGATCCCAAACTTAGTATTGCTGGTGGTGACTGCTATAAGCTACAACGAGAAACTTGCAAAATTCTTGGGACAGAATTTCAAGACTTGACAACAGAAAATATTGTTTTATTTGACCATGCTGAACTTGGCTAAATTTTTGAAAGATGACCCTCCTACTATTAAAGAGGGCGAGGTAGATGAAGTTATCGCTTTCACTACTGTTGAAGCTTGGAAACATTCAGATTTCCTATGTCGAAACTACATCCTGAATGGATTGTCGGATGCACTGTACGAAGTGTATAGTGTTAAAAAAACAGCTAAGGAATTATGGACATCGTTGGACCATAAATACAAAGCCGAAGATGCTGGAATTAAAAAGTTCTTAGTTGCTAAATTCTTGAATTTTGTAATGGTTGGTTCTAAATTAGTTGTGAATCAAATGCAAGAACTTCAAATGATCATTCACGAAATTCTTGCTAAAGGGATGATAATAAGTTAATCCTAAATGCTATCTCTGTAAAAGCAAAACTATGAATAAGAATGCTGTTCTTTCCTGTTCATATGCTGAAGTCATTTAATTAATGGCATAGTAGGCTCGGATATGTTAATTATGGTACTTTATGTAGATAAATTAACTTAGAGCACAATCCTTTGTTTTGCAATAATTATAATTATAAATGAGAAACATGTGTTGAGGCAAATTAATAAAGGTCAAAAATCACTTGATCTAATACATAGCAATGCTTGTAAAGCTTGGTTAAACAAGAGGAGGGAATAAAATGTTTATTAGCTTCATTACTACGAGCTAAGATGAAGAGAATTTATTCTCTATAAGCAAGAAGTTGAAAACCAACTTAATAAAATATTAAGTAATCATGGTGGTGGGTATATTGAATCATTTCAATAACAACACTTTACTTTCCTAAAATAGAGTAACTGAGAATAAAATTGGATTCTAAAGGAAAAGATAAACGCACGGCTAAAAAGCTCTGGGTTATCACATGAAATGTGGGGGGAGCATTTCTATGAGTAAATTACCTTTTAAATAAGGCACCCCACAAGAAAAGAGACAAGATACCATATGAGTTATGGAAAGGTAGAAAACCATCCTACAACCACTTGAAAGTGTGGGGGGTGTCTTGCTAGCGTAACATATAATGGCAAGTTGAGACATGTACGATGTCGACATAATACCATTAAACAAATTATCTCAAACAGAGTTATCTATATTGATTTGAAAAAAATTAAAAGATAACATTACGAATCCGCTAACTAAAATTTTAAAAAGAAATCATGTTGTTAAAACATCAAAAGGAATGTGACTAAAGCCCATGAAAAAAAAAAGCGCTATGTGGAGGAAAACCCTATTTAGTTGACTGGAGATCCCAAAATCTAGGTTCAAAGGGACAACCTAATTGCATAGACCTTGTGAGGTCACTGTGGGGGTACTTATCCTAAGTCTATTCCTATGATGTAAACAATGACTAAAAACGGGATAGGTTAAGCAATGTTTTTAAGTCACCTATGTGAGAGTGAAGTGAGGCCGCTTCAAAGAGACTATTGCGGCATAGTTCTCTCAAACTCTTGTAGAACTAGGAGATGTTCACGGCTATATGAACATATTTATGAGAACTAAAACCTTGCCAGGGAGGTAGTCGTGTGAGGTATATCATCGTTTACAAAAAAAGCAGAACAGTTCAATGACATTATGTTTACTGGTCAGTTAGTAAATTAAATATACTTTCGCAAGGGAAGGTTCAAGGGTGGATACATACTTATCCTATGCAACTATCGATCGTAGATTCTATCACCACATTGAGTCAATGTTTTTCAATAAAACTATTATTTTTCATTTATGTGGGGGATTGTTAGAAAAATTGCATTTTATAGGAACTTTGAGGCATATTCTCAATAGGTAAAGGTAGAGAGTTGAATCATAATTTTATGGTTTCATATTCTACTCCATGAGATCTTTACAATGGTATATTATATGCTCAAAATGGTTGAATGATGAATAAGAAATTGATGCTCAAAGTAAGCTACTTGTAAATATTATTGAGGAAAAATAAAAGGCTTAGATCCCACATTGGTTAAATACCAAGTGTGGGATGTGTTTATATATGTGAACTCTCTTGAAAGTTAATTGAATGACTAAGCTTATAACCCTGCCTCGCGTACAAGGGGTGCAGGTCTAAACCCGACAGGGTTTGGGTGTACCCGCACGATATGGAAGACGAAAAATGTTCGGACTGGTCGGGCCCAAATGGACCTGTGGATATTTTAGGCCAACACGAATTTATTTTTTCTCAGCAGACAAAATCTGCTTATTTATGGAAACTTATCTTATTGATTTGATTCCAATAAATCTATTAAAATTTTTAATTTAATGGCAAATTTTGGGGATATTTTTTTCCAAAATTCCAACACTCTTCATGCCTGTAAAAGGCCATGATTATAAAGGGTTTTTATACACTTTGATACTCTCTTAGAATTTCTCTTGCCGAATTTCTATTGTTTTCAAAAATCTTTTTTTCCATTATTTGTGTTCTATAAATATTCCAGTGATAGAAAAAGGCATTTTTCATTCGATTGATCATGGTGGAGGTGCTACTACTTCAATCACTACTGTTGTTATATCTTGGGAGACTTTCGACCAATGTTCTCCAAGTATCGTAGAAGCGGCCAAATCTATCTTAAGGAAATCATGTTTCATGGGCCTCAAAGTTTCTTAAAATCTTAATTCGCTTTTATTTCAATTGTTTATTATGGTTTTATTTGATTTTCATATTTGATAAATTAACTATAAATAATTTTGTTCATATTTTATTTTATATGTGTTTCTTTATAATTAATTATTTTTGTTCATTAACGTGTTTTATCTAACAGTTCATGCATATTAAAGTACGTCTGGATGTTTGATTTCCACTGAAGAGGAAGAAGCGCATCATTTATGGACAAGACAAATCTACTTACGTGTTGTTCCAATATGAAAATTTATCTCTATTTTTTTTTATGTGGGATATTGAGGCATGGAAAGAGTTTTTGCCCATTACGATTAACCTTGGGATCACAAGAAGTGAAATTTGGGTGGGATATTTTGTTAAGAGCTTCACCAAAATAGGCAGTACCGGTTGTAAGTAGATGGCTGAGGGAAGACTCTAAAGAGATAGGTAAGGCAGGAATGGACATGAGCGGAAGTAGAGAAGGATGGTATTTTAGGGATTCACATGTAGATCAACCTAATCAGACAAGAGAAAGAGGATTGAAATTTGATCCAAATAGAAGGGTTTAAAAAGGAGGTCAAACAACTAAAGAACTGAGACGTAGGACAAGAGGAGAATTAGATTACTTCGAGACAAAGGAGGTAGAATCGAAATTGGAAGACAGACTAATTTGATTAGTGGACAGAATAAAAAAGCAACATGTCCATCAAGTGGGTGACAAAAATAATGTTTCAATGGATACAAAGTTGGACAATAAAATATTGGCAACCGCTTCAAGCAGGCTGGCTGGTCACAATGAAAACCTTAAGCTGGAATGTCCGTGGTTTGGGGAAGCCGTAAACAGTTAGACGTCTCAAACACATATTGAGACAAATCCAGCCCAGTTATTGTTTCTTATAGAAACAAAAGTTAGTATGAGAAGTTTGGAGAGGATAAGAAAGAAATGTGGTTTTGTGAACGAGATTGATGTGGGTGTTGAAGGATCGAGAGGAGGATTATCGTTAGGATTGTAACGACCTGTAAGTCAGGGGTGTCAAGAAACATACTTCTGGAACCCCACCTTTGCAAATTGGGCTTATAAATATTTATTTATAATATTTTTGGAGTTACCTTATAAGTGAATTAAACAATAGCAAATAATTTTAATTACTAGTGTTTAAAGTAAGTACATGGATTAAATTAAATGTGTGATAAAAGTACTAGTGATATTAAATTTCAAGGTGAGATTAAATTAAAGGGTTTATTAGGTAAATAGACATTTATTAATTAGATGAGTTTTGCTAGTAGAGGATTATGAGGAAATTATATATGTATATATATTTAATATATGTATGTGTTATTGGTGTCATAATGCTTAAATTAGTAAAATTGTTAATTTATAATAAATGGAAAATGAAATGAAAATGGGAATAAAATAAGGAAAACAAATAGATTAGTGGGGGAGGATAGAAAAAAAAATTGAAAGGCTTTATTTTTTTTCTTCTTCTTTGCATGCCGTTGAGGAGTGGAGAGAAAGAGCATTTCAGCCATTGTTGTTCCTTTGTGAGCTTAAATTAGTTTGTAAGTTTGATTCTTTTTACTTAAATCTTACAGTTTTGGAACCTTAAAGTCATGAACTAACTTACCCAAGTTGGAATTTTTAGATTTAAGGAAGTTTGTAGAGATTGCCATTATGAGAAATTAAGTTTTTGGTATTATCTTGTTATAAATTAAGTTTAGTAATTGAATAGGCATTTTTGTTGAATGATTCTTGATTAGTTTATATTTAGAGGTGTACTTATGAAGTTTTGCTTTAAGAATTAAATTGTAAAAGAATTAGCTAATTGAGGGATTAATTGGATAAATTATAACAAGTATTGGGACTGTTTTTAGACTATCATTTGACTGGAAATTTGTTGGTTAGCTATGGATATTTAATGAAGATGTGATTAAGTTAAATGTTAATGTTAATGATTGAAGATGGTCAAATTCTACGTTTGGTTTTGGTGACTAGATTGTACAAGTGATAAAATGTTGGGATAGATTTTATAATAAATAATAGAAGGATTTAATTGCATAAATGTATTTATTAAAGTGATAGAATAGTATTAATTGAATGAACTGTAGCATAGATCAAGGAACAAACCGACTGGACATGAACAGTGGAAATACTAAAGTAACAGAATAGTTATCGACCTTACTATTACAACTATTTTGTTAAGGTAAGTTTGTATTCCCTGAACTCGAACTTTATAAATTGTTTTAATTAATCTAGTTACTACTTGATGTCTTATTACATCCCTAATGTAATTGTTAATTAAATTGAATGGAATTTTATGGAAGTATATGTACTTATGCAAAATGTGATATTGAGTGATGAAAAATAATATTATAGAATTGCGGATGACAACTATCGTAGGTTATCCGACCAGCGCTAGGCGTAACAATTTGTCGATTCGTTCGACTAATGTTAGGCACAACTATCGTCGGTTATTTGACTAGCGCTGGGCATAATAATTTGTCGATTCGTTCAACTAGTGATGGGCACAACTACCGTTGTTTATCTGATTAGCGTTGGGGGCAATAATTTATCGGTTCGTTGGACTAATGCTAGGCACAACTATCGTCGATTATCCGGCTAGCACTTGGCACAATAATTTTTTGACTCGTTTGACTAGTGATAGCCACACCAAGGATCTTGTCGAGTTAAATATCTAGCGCTGGGCGTAAAACCTTATTCACGGTCTAACAGTTAGGCACCGGGTGCTATTTGTTGGATTACATATTTTGGTAAGGTAACTAAATTCATGAGATGATTTATAGATTGTGAAATGTAAACTTCTGGTTAATATTTGAAAATGGGATCTATTGAGATTATTAGTTGCTTACTTCTTGAATTTTTATTTGACTACAGGTTAGGTATTAATGTTGTTCTATGTCTCAACATCCAAAACAATTCCGGTACTCAAAGTTGGTGATGCATTTCTTTTTAAGTCTTGACATGTACCTAGGATGCCAATATTAAGATAATGTCCTTGTGTTTAGTTAATTCCTAGAGGATGTAGTCCTATAAGTACTAAAAAATGAATATTTGAAATGGTTATGTAAATGCTTCCACTTGGTGTTTGCCTTAATTTTTTTGGTCATTTTGGTATTATACATAAGGTCTTTGATTAGTAAATGAAGAAATATTGTTCATTGAGCCTTTTTGGTTGATAATTGGTTGGTAATGATTAGTATAGGTTATACATTTACCATATTCAATTATTTGAGTGTTTGAACTTTATTTGAGGTACCTATAAATGGTATATTGGTTGTTGATGGATGAATTAAATGTGGTGTCAATGAGGGCACATTGGTTAGGCACTTAAGATGTTTGTTTTGGTATGTTTTTTAGCATGTTTAATTGTGTTTTGATGTTGTTTGAGGTCCCTTTTAAAGTGTCTTTAAAAAGGTTGAATGATTGTACATGTAATGGATTTGAAATGGCTTGATTAAAGGTAAACTTTAGTTTACACGGCTTGGCGACACGACCGTGTGTCCCCTATAGGTTCCTTTGCATGCAAGCCAGTCAGTTACACGACCTAGCATATGGCCTGGCACACGGGCGTATGAGGATATTTTAAGAGTTACACAGCTTGGCACACGGGCGTGTAACCCTACTCAGAGAGTTACATGGGTGAGGACACAGGTTGGGACACGGCCATGTGTCCCTAATTCGACTGTAACACGGCCTTAGAAAAAAGTGTGTGTCTCAGCTGTGTGAGGCATACGGCCGTGTGACCCCTGTAGTCAAATTTTTCTAACTTTTTCCTAGACTTTCCAAATGTTCCCAATTTAGTCTCGATTTATTTCTAAGGTAATTTTAGGGCCTTGAAGGCTCAATTTAAGGACAACATGTATGTGAATGGTTGTTTTATATTATATTTATAATTATGTATGAACTGAATGTTTAAATGTTCTGTTTGTACGGTAATGCTCTGTAACCCTAATCTAGCGACAAATATAATTCATCCATAGATGTTGAAGTGATTGAAGAAAATGGAGAGCCTTTTTAGAGGTTTATTGGATTCTATGGATCTCTAATAGATCATTTGAGAAATGACTCGTGGAATATTCTTAGACAATTGAAGGATAGTAGTCGATTGCCTTGGTTAGTAATGGGGGATTTCAATAAGGTGATGTTTTTGTTCAAAAAAAGGGGGAGGACGCTTAAGAGAGGAAAGACAGATGTCAGCTTTTAGAGAAACGTTGGAGGAATGCAATTTAAATAACTTGGGTTTTTCGGGATAATGGTTTACAGAGGAAATGGGCATATTACCGGATAAAAACATAAGAGAAAGACTTGATAGTATGGTTGCAAATTTGGCATGGTGGGAGCTTTTTCTAAGATATTCAGTGAATCACCTAAATCATAGTTTTTCAGATCACTGCTTAATATTAATTGATATGTTGGGGGCTGGAGGGGAAAGCCAATATAAGGAGGATTTTCATTTTGATTTAAGGCAGATTGGGCATTGGAGAATGATTTTGAGGAGTAAGTTAAAACGAGATGGGATTCAAATGAAAAGGAGCTTCTGGAAAAGCTAGACGATTTGGGTAACACCTTAAAATAGTTGAAAAAAGTAAACAAATGACTCCAAAATAAAAGAATAGGAGATTTGAATTCAATACTGAGCAAGTTGAATGAGGAAGACCCAGATGAGGAAAGTTTAGCAGAAATTATCGAAGCAAAACTGGCTTTGAATATGGAAGCAGACAAGGAAGATCTATTTTGAGAACAATGGGCAAGAGCGAATTGGCTTCGAATGGGAGATCGATATACATTCTTTTCTCACAATTTTGCCTCATATAGAAAAATAAGGAATTTTGTGAAAGGGCTAGAAGATGAGAATGGAACATGGATTAAATGGGGAAAAAAGATATTACTGAGCTGGCAATAAATTATTTCAAAGAACATTTTTCATTAAAACCTGTGCAGAATTGTGAAAGGTTAGTTGTTGAGATTCAACAATGCATAGTAGAAGGGCTGAATGAAGAATTAATGGCTGAGTTCAAGGTAGATAAGGTGGTGGAAGCATTGAAATTGATGGCTCCACTTAAGGCTTCAAGTAAGGATGAATTTTTGATATTTTTTTATAAAAAAGTTTGGCATTTCGTGGGGAATGATGTAGCTAAATATTGCTTAGAAGTATTGAATGGTCATAGGGATATTGAAGAAGTAAATAGAAAAAATATTGTGTTAATTCTAAAGTGTCTATGCCGAAGAATATGGAACAATTCAAGCCTATTAGTCTTTGTAATGTAATTTACAAACTTATCTCGAAAATCATGGTGAATAGATTTCAGAGAGTACCCAATCTTTGTATTGAAAAAACATAAGGAGTATTTGTACCAAGTAGGCAAATTACTAATAACATTCTAGTGGCGTATGAAATTTTGCATTCTTTTAAAAAGGAAAAAATAGAGTGTTGTTGGTTCTTTTGCATTAAAACTATATATGAGTAAAGCTTATGATAGGGTAGAATGGAATTTTATTGAAAAAATGATGAGCCGTTTAGGTTTCTGAAATGAATGGATATCTCTAATTATGAGATGTATTAAGAGTGTTTCCTACTCAAAAGTTCAAGGAGTAGAATTTAAACCAACACAAGGTTTAAGGTAAGGGGGTCTTCTAAGCCCATATTTATTTATAATTTGTGCAAAAGGATTTTCTACTTCATTGAAAATAGCCAAAAGGGAGGGGGAATTGGTGAAGTGAAAGTGGGAAGAAGCGGGTTATCGATAACACATCTATTCTTTGCAGATGATGGTATTCTATTTGGGGAAGCAACGATGGAAGGAGTTAATACATGCTGATAATAGTATTCTATTTGAGGAAGCAACAATGGAAGGAGTTATTATAATGACAAGAGTGGTGGCTGAGTATGGAAAGATATTAGGCTAGCTTGTTAATTTTGATAAATCACTCATCTATTTCATTAGCAATGTGAGAAATGGCATACAAGACTAGATAAGAAGTGTTTTGGGAGAACGAATTTTTAACAAGCCAGAGAAATATCCCAAATTACAAACGATGGTGGGGGAGAGGAAAAGAGAATGCATTTGTAGATATAAAAAATTCACTATGAGAATGAAAAATTGGAGTGTGCGTAATCTATTGATAAGAGGAAAGGATGTATTTATTAAATCGTTTTGCAAGCCATTCCGATTTATGCAATGCAGTGTTTTATGTTGTTTGTGTTTTAATGTAGAGAGTTGGAAATTTTGACGTGCATATTTTGGTGGTGTAATTTAAAATCTAACAAAGGCATATATTGGTGCAGTTGCAATACTATATGTATCCCAAAAGCGCGATGGGGGATTGGATTTAGGGAGCTATCAAAGTTTAATATAGCCCTGTTGGTAAAATAATGATAGAAACTAACCATTAATCCTAATAACTTATTTGCATGAGTGATAAAAGCAAAATATTATCCTTGGGGAGATTTTATGAGTGCAAATTTGGGGCCTTACCCTTCATTTACCTGGTGAAGTATTTGGGGTTTTCGTAGCTTATTGGAGAAAGGCACAGGTTGAGAGATCGAGAATGGTGTGTCGGTGAACATCTGAAATGATGCGTGGCTACCAAGTCTTGGTGATGGAAGAGTAAAATTTCAAAATATTGATTTAAGATACACAACTGTTACAGATCTAATTGATAGTGAATCGATTATCTAGAAAACTAAAGTCATCAAAATTCTATTCAGTGAAGTGCAAGTAGAGAGAATATTGTCAATTTTGCTGGTGAGTAGTATGCAAACGGATGAAGTAATATAGAGGGGTGACAATATTAGGTTTTATATAACGAAGAGTGGGTACAAGTGGCTTATTACAGAAAAACTAAATTTGTTAGGAATTAATAGTACATTTCAATATAAAGATACAAGTAATTTCTATACAAAAATATGAAGCCTTAGAATTCCCATTAAGATTCGGATAAACCTATGAAAAATAACTAATGAATACATGCCTACTATAGGTAATCTGAAATCATGAAAACTTAGGGAGAATACACTTTGCCTAATTTGTAGGTTGGAGAAAGAGACTATAACCCATTTGTTTCGAGGTTTCACATTCACAAATTTGGTTAGGCATGAAATAGGAGTGGCCTATTCGAGCAAGAATAGGGATCAGAATTGGAAACAATGGTTAGTATTAGAAATTGGAAATAACAGTTTACATAAATGCACAAAACTAGCTATTACTTATTGGGAGCTATGATAAAATAGGAATAAGTTTTATCATGAGGAGGTAAGGGAGAGGGTGCAATATGTTGTGGGGTTCATCAAAGCTTATATATCAAAAATTGAGCAGTTGGGAGAGTTATCCAAGTTTAAGCATATAACAGGTAAAGATAATTAGGACCACCAGAGTAGGAAATGGTTAAAGCCAATTTTGACACATATTATCGACAACATTTGAATAGATCTATTTCAGGGATAATAATTAGAAATAATGAAAGATAAATAATGACATTGTGTATTTAGCCGTGGGAGAACGTCTAGGATCCAACCATGGCAGAAGCGAGGGTGTACCTATAAGTAGCTATGTTTGCAGAAGATCTAGGTTTCAGAGAGGTATGTGTGGAAGGGGACACACTATTGCAGAAAATGACAGATCGATTATTGGAAATATAATCAAAGAAATAAAAAACAGAGTACCCAGATTTAGAAGCTTAACTTTTCGAAATGTATCACGGACGACTAATGAAGCGACACATGTGTTGGCAGTGAACGGATGCTAGTAGGACTCCCTTGTATATTGGATGGAAGAAGTCCTAGTAGAGGTAGAAAATCTTATCACCAGCGATAGGAGGGGATTTCGAATAGAGTAGGTTGATGCTGAAGTTTTTTGAGTCCGAATGTGGTTTTAATGGTTAATCTCTGATGAACTCAATGGACAAAGAGGCTGGACAACAGAGAGAAGGTAATAAACGACGCTTTGATGGAAACTAACTACTCAGGAGGCTTTCTCTGATGCATAAAAGGGGATGGGCTTTTCAGGAGAAGATTAAAGGGTTGTTTTAGGATTTTTTTTATAAGTTTTGGAATTATGTTTTATAGGCAGTGACTGTTTTTTGCTTAGCTATTAAGTTTTTAGATGATTTCTATTTTTTAGCTTACCCGGGGCACTGTTCAAGTTAGCCAATAGCTGTGAGACATTTGTAATGCCAAGGCAAGGTAGGGGATTTAGGAAACTATTTTAATCCTTCTCCATAATAAATGCATCAGTAAAATAATATAATATCAAAGTCATCTACATGGTGCATGAAAAAACCCTTATTCATTTCAAAAATGTAAAATATTCAATTTCAATATTAGCTAGTGATTTTTTTTTTAAATCAAGTTTCTTTGAGAAAAAACAACATATGAAAATTCTTTAAATTAAATAATCTTATGGTTCTTTAACAAATATTCATGTGAATTCTCAATAATTTTTAACATAACTATTGATCAGGATGGTCTAACTGATCATGCCAAGTAATTGATAAATTTGGACTAGTAAACTTTTGGTTTACTATAGCATATGATCCAATTATACTAATATATTTGCACTACCAATAAGAGAAAAGTAGATAAATTTTCCAATATAAACTTCTTACCTTATAGAATATGAAGATATTAAATGTAGTCATCGTAAGCAATTTTAATATGATTTATGTCATGAAGAATATCTTTGAAACTTAATAAATTCTTTAAGACCAACTAGAACAAAATGTATTATCTATCATAAATTTTGCTCATCCAAGTAATAATGTATTAGCTTTTCTAGAGCATTCGACCAAATTTTCTACTAACAAATATTATATTAAAAGTTATCTCGTTATTACATTGATAACATAAGTTATCTAAACTCTTTGAAGTGGTATCTTAAGCACTCTTGCTATTCTCTTGTTTATCTCTATATTTCCACTTTTGATGGTATCTTTGTGACCGTTATTATTTGTTTACCACATTCACAATTGTACCTTTTAAATTTATTATACATTGTTCATTCACTTCAATGAAAGTAACATATTCAATGAGATAAGATTTATAATTTTATTAGCAATTTGTTATTTTATTTCATCGTAAATAATTTTAAGATCAATTTAAAATATTTATTAAAACCATTTTCACAATATTGATACTATAAGAGCATATTTGAATCATATATGTTGAATAAATAATAAAATACTTGTAATTAAAACAACTTCTTGATGTATCCATTTTTATAAAGTTTTGTTCACTGCTCATTTATTCATTAAGCTCTCATATTAGAATAACAATATACTCTGTTCAAAAATGTTAAAGTCACATTTGAAATCTTTCAATCAATTTCTTGTTCATATGTAGACATATGATTGAATAATATTTGTTTCAACATGTTTAAATTCCACAAGGAATAAAACATACCATATAACAAATTTTTATTAGCAAAATCGAAATACATCACAAAATAACTTTAGCCACTAAAATACATCAAGAGAAAATATAAAATCATAATTATTGTCATAAATAAGTTATTGTAACATAAAATTTATAGATATATCCAAAAATTGACTAACCCTTATGAAATGCGTTTTCACATTTACGATTGAGAAAGAATTGTAAGAAAAAGGGGTGTCATGTCATCCTGTATCTATTTCAACAATTTTTTTCATGTCATTAATATATAATTTTGGTAATTTTTTTAACCTAAACCCAGAACCCTGAATTTCAAACCCGAAACCTCGAACTTCAAATAATAAACCATAAACCCTAAACTTAACATGAACCTTAAACCCTAAACTCTTAATTTGAACCTTGAACCATAAACCCCAAACCTCAAACATTGAACCCTAAACCAAAATAACAAGTTCAAGATTTAAGGTTTAAGGTTTAGGGTTTGAGGTTTGGGTTTGAGGGTCAGGGCTTAAGATTTGGGGTTTGAGATTCAAGTGAAAAAATTACCAAAATTATGTATTAATGACATGAAAAAAATTACTAAAAATATTATTAAATAATTAAAAAGGATACAGGATGACGTGATACCCCCATTTCATATAATCCGATTAATATGACAATTAAGAACACCCTAATACTCTTTGTTGAGTTACATGTAATCCATTAATAAACTTAGAATGATTGCTTAGATAACAATGTTAAAAGCTTGAAGAAATACATGCACTAACATGTTAGATTATGCCCAAAGACCAATCATGAGATGAATGTAATCACATACTCGTTTTACCTTATTTGTTAATATAAGACATTGCCATCGTAATTTCAGTTTCTTTTTCTGTCTGTACAAATAAACTGATTAATAATAAAGTCTTGAGAATAATATGATTATTCTTAAAAGGTCCTTAGTCAAGTATTATTGTGGGCTTGGACAATGATTATGCATTGATACTAATGTCTAGTTGATTGATGTCAAAGTGTTGTCATTGACATAAGGATGTCAAAATTGATACACGAGTATGTGTTAGAGAACAACATACTGGATTGACCGGCTATGAGTATGGTTCTTGGATTATTATGTAATAGTCACAACATTTCTCATAGTGATAACTATGTATATTATCCTTAGGCTTGAGATCATTATTGTCCCAACATGGTAAGTTTTATATGTTGACACAGTCAAACATCTACCATAACAGGTTATACTATAAAAACTAATGTTGGATATGTCGCAATCTATGTAGAGAGATATGGTTGATCAAGATAGGATTTGTCCTTTCTAAATAATAGGAGCAATATCTTAGGCCTCTTGATGGAGTGAGACTAGAAATGCATGGTCATGCTCGAATAAGTTGATATGAGATCTCACACTTATTTGTTTATAGTAGTCTAATTAGAATATCAAAAAATATTAGATTGGACTATACAAGTTTGACTATTCCATGGCTTATGTCCAATCTAAATATTAAGGATAAAATGATATAATACATGAAAACATTATCACAGAAAAGTTATGTCAAATCACGACTTCTTGTAACTTGGGTAGCAATGATACATTGTTAAATGCCACTCATTGCTTGTAATATTAGAAACGCTCTAGTATTACTACTAACGTTACAAGAACCTATAGGGTCATACCCTATAGTTGAAGTGAACAAAATCCAAATACATTTGGTATTGTATTTAGTTGTTACATGAATTAAATTAATTGAATTAAATTTTTTTGAACAATACTAGCCTGGACTTTAAAATAAACAAAAACATTACAAAGTCCAATAACCAAAGACAAAAAAGCAAAATGGATATACCCAAAACACAAGCAAAACGACCCAAAAACAAAGAAAATAAATTAACTAAAAACTGAATTAATTTAATTTGATAATTAAAATATTGAACATATTATGTGTACAAATTTGTTGTACACAAATAGAGAATATAGATAAAATTAATATATGAATATGATTTATTCAAAATATTAATTGCATATAGTTTACCGAAATTATTAATATAAACAATTATAATAATTAATTTCGGTTAAAATATAAAAGGCATGAAAATTGATATTCTTTAGGAAAGAATATAATTTATTTTCTGACTTCATTTGTTTCTCTAATAATAAGGGAATAATCTTGTTTTATTTTTGTTATGTGATATCAAAGAAAATAAAAGGAATATAATTCATTAGTGTGTTAGGCTTACCAAGAAAACAATATCAAAAGGAATAACACCCGTTTTTGATTTATCTCTACGAAAAGTTTAAGAGAATTTTGTTATTTTTTATTACATAGAGGCCGAGACGTTATTTTGTGGCTTAGGATTGACATCGTTCAAAGGAGTCATATCAATAATGTTGCTCGTCGCTCTTCCAATTTAAAAAAATATATTTAATTTCGACTCTTGTTTCAACTCGATTCATTCCTTATACATGAATCCATAGTTAATGATTATTCAAATAATTTTTTCACTCACACCACGAGACATAGATCTAACATAACAACGTTATTGTTGAACATATAAACCTTATAAGCAAGAACTAAAAGTGGAATTTTTTTTTTCTTTTATCATTTGACATCTTGTCTTAATAGAAAAGAAAATATTTTAATCATTGTAATAGATAAATTAAAACTTAAAACTTTATAAATGAAAGGTAGCTAAAAGGCATACATTGGTTTCTTTAGCACTCAATTAAAATATTTCAATAAGGACTCAAATATAAGCTCACTTCTACAAGATCGATTCTAATTTCTTAATTTAAAATATATATATTTATAAATTTAAATGATTGATGACTTATTAAAGCACTAAAAAGAAGAAATCAAAAGATAAAATTCCATCAACCCATTCAGGATTAGAGCATAAAATAAAAACAATCATAAATTCCAATTAAAATTATAATTGAAAGGATCATCCTCCATGATTTATCATGAAAATGAATAAAAATGCAATAGCATAATCATGTAAGTTTAAAAACTTCACCCAGAGAACAACTCATTATTTATATATTTAAACTTACAACATTAAATTTATATATCAGTAAATTCGAATATTTTTGTCGGCAAAAAAAATTTTACTTAAAGAGGCACAAAAGCATTAAAGAAATATTTTTATACCTTTAACCTCCTTATCAATGAAACAAGGAATGAAAGATAGACTAAAACTTGAAAATTGAAATTTAATGAATATCTTTGATAGCATAATAGAAAAATAACTAAGAAATTCTTAAATTAACATGTCATAGAACAATAACATGAAAAAGTATGCTAACCAAAATAACATAAACATGAAAACTTGTCATTTGTCATATTATCGAATTAATTATACAAACTCTATTTATAAGTCTCATTAACTACAAATAAATGAAGACTTATTTAAGAGCACTTTGAATCATTTTTAAATTTAATATTTAACATTTATAAATGGATAGAATTTTAGGGAGTTATAGACATCATGTTAATAGGATTGTAATAAAGTGAATAAATGAACTCGAATCATCCAACTAACTACAATCCAACTTCATATGCAGATCGCAAATATAACAATTTTATAATTATAGTTGACTGGTTCAATATATTCGTCGCTTTGGCCGAGTAGTTAAGGCGTGTGCCTGCTAAGTACATTGGGTTTCTCCGCGAGAGTTCGACAATCTTAAGCTCAAATCAATCTAAAAGGAAGCAAATCAACTTGAAGGTCAAATCAACTGAATTTTGTTGTAAGTTCAATTCAACTAGGGTTTGTTTTGCATTTTGATTGATTTTTTTTTTTTGTTTCTGATGATTTGTCCAAGGGGAATTGAAATGGATTCTGCAACTGTTCACGAGGAGATCGATTCATTCTTCGAGTCAACCTCTCCTCTTGAAGATTCCGCTAAAATCATAGACAAATTGAATCAGTTCATCCAATTTGATTATCCTTCAGGTACAGTACCTGAAGCTAATCGATTCTGCATATGTTTTCCCCAACCGGATATTTATTTGTATATGTAAACCGTTTCGTATTTTTCAGGAGAAGGAAAAGGGAGGAAGGTTGAGGAGCTACTAAAACGATGCCCAAATCTTAAGAAAATTATTATTTTTAGGGTTATTTCAAAAGCCAAGCCACACAAGGAATGCCAGGTATTGGCCAAATTCACCTCATCTATTATTCGACTCGTGAGGAAATACATGCATGTAGAGGTGCAATTTGAATGAGTAAAGTTCTCTCAATTGAATTTCTAAACTCAAGTCTTGTATCAGTTGTGAATTATATGAGCAGATATGTAGGTAGATTTTATAGAATGTAAATCCCAAATATCTTCCCTTTTTATATCTTACAATTCATTGATGTTATTTTTTCAGTTTGATAGGAAAATATATGCAATCAAAAGAATAGGTTTTTTTTTTCACTCAATTGTTATTTTGCTCCTTTGCTATTATTGACCATGTTTTTCTCTTCCAAAGTTGAAGATCTCTCTCATTTTTTTGCCTTCATTCATATGGAATGTCCTTTATGTATTATTTACCTTACATTAACACCTTTAATGAAACTAAATCTTCTTTTCTCACAAAAAAAAAGTTTTAAAGAGCTTTATCCAAAATTAATTTTTGGTTTTGTGTGTATACACATTATACCCATAGTATGTTATACCTATAAAATGAAATCAGATGAGAATCATTGATAAAATAGCAATCCATGATTAGAACATTTTAAGACAAAATGGTAAGTGCTTCTCTTTTGCGGATCATAATAAAACTATCCCATCAAAGCATTTCTACAGTTTTGGAAATTGAACAATTTACAAATTTACTTCGTTGTCATTTTATGACTTAGCTTCTGGTTGAACGAATTACCAGTAGTGTTTGTATCTTTGGTTCTTTAACTGAGATTAATTCTTGTGCTCTGCTTTTGTGCTCTACTTGGTTCTTTGTAACACCCCGAACCCGAGACCATCGCCGGTGTCGGACACGAGGGGTTAACAAGCCAAGTTCACATATTTTGCCCCCCAATTTGACATTTCCAGTCAGGCTGGAAAACTGCGTCACCGTCGCCTTAAAAATCATATCTCGAGTTTCAAAACTCGGAAACTGGTTTCATAAATTTTCCCTGAATTTAGACTCATATATCCATCCATGGATTTATTTCTAGAATTTTTGGTCGGGCCAATTGGTACAGTTTATTAGTTAAAGTCACCCATGTTACAGGGATCGACTGCTCTGACCTTCGCGCGTTATAACTTGAATATCTCTCTGTACAGGGCTTTAATACTGGTGCCGTTTGTTTCTAATGAAACTAGACTCAAAATTGAATCTGTAAATATAAGGCATGACTCCTAATTCTTTCTGGATAATTTATAGTAAATTTTTAAAGTTGCGACAGGGGACCCAGAAACCGTTCTGGCCCTGTCTCACAATAGCTTTAATATCTCTTAACATGTAACTCCTATGACCATTTCGTTTCTTCCATATGAAAATAGACTCATCAAGGTTCATTTACATAGCTTATTCACTATTTAATACCATTCCTACAAATTTTGGTGATTTTTCACATTCACGTCACTGCAGCTGGCAGCATCTGTTTTTAAGGTAGGTCTTACCTATTTTGTAGTCTCCATGAACCAACTAGTCTTGCCATACATAGGTTCATATATGATCATTTTAACCATACCAATGGCTGATCATGTGACCAACATTCCCATCTCCAATCCATAATCACATCATGACACCATATATATATATACAAACCGCAAATAGTCTAAGTTCAGTACTTCACTTTTACGAGCCATTTTCGCATGGCCGTACACATATACATCACAGCATATTTAAACCAACAAGGGTAGTCCTATACATGCCATTTCAAAGTTCAACCAAAATTTATACCAAAATAGAGGCGTTGATAGTGTGGATGACTTGACTTTAATGATCCCGAATCCGATTGCTATCGGCGTAATCTATATAACAGAGAGCCAAAGCAACGGGTAAGCATTTTATGCTTAGTAAGTCTCAAGGAATAAAATCAGCTTTAATTTAAGCAATACATTCACATAACCAAATGCATCATTTCATTAATACACATTCTCATAATCATTCTTACTTCACACTTCATCATTATATACTTTCACAAAGTATCAACCATTCCAATAGCTGAAATTGTTAGTCGATTGAGCGAATGTTGCTCAAATATGTCGACTTTCCAATGCACATATAAACGTACCTTATTCTTTGGGCTTTTTGAGCGTACTAATTGAATTTATTACAGCAACCAACACTCACCTCCAGCCCAAGCTTCTTCGAATACAACCGGATATAACCACGTGCACGAATGCCTTGGTCTTAGCCGGATAGAATGACTCGCACGAATGCCTTGGTCTTAGCCGGATGTAGCCACTAGCACAATTGCCTTCGGGTCTTAACCCAGATATAATTTCCAGCATAATTGTCTTCGGGGCTTAGCCCGGGTATCATTCAATTTCTCATGCACACATACATCAATAATCATTGGACATACATATTTCATTTTCGTTACTAAGGCTCAAACACAATTATAATCACTAGCATAATCGCCTTGGGACTTAGCCCGGTATCATTCGAATACTCATACACACATAAATCAATAATCAATACATCCATATTTCATTCCACATAATTCAATTAAGGTTACTTCTTGAGGACTTACCTCGGATGTTGTCGAACGGCTTTTACGGCTATTCGATCACTTTTCCTTCCCTTGTCCAATTGTGGCCCTCTAAGCTCTTGAGCTAATTCAAACAAATTCAATTTATTAAAACCTCATTGTGCTAGCTTATGGCGAATATGACAAGGAGTTTAAATGGTCAAATGGCCACCCTTTAGCTTGAATACACAATGGTCATGCACATTTTATACTACATCAAGCAATTCAATACAATTCATTCGGGCATCAAGGAAAAGCTAAGGCCTTCAATAGGCTACCTAAGGCCGAATATACATGTCCATGTTGAGGCCAATTATGCACTTAATACCACACAAAACAGCATGCATTTTACTAGTTAATGCTTTGCATGTTGTAGCTCAAAACTTATAATATAGCATCAAGCACTCATATGTGTGCTAGGCGAATGTGCTTGCAATTTCACAAGCATTCTTCAACATCTTCTTCTTTAAACAAACATATTCATCACTTACTTCATAGCCAAAACATCATGTGCAAACATATATATACATATATGAGCATGGCCAAATTTCAAGGTGTCCATAGCCATCTAAAACACAAATTTTAACTAACATGCAAGAAGCATGAACCATGCTCATGAATGCATCATGGCTGAATACATCATAATCATGCCCCTTTTATCTTCAATCATGGTTAAACAAAAAGAAAACTCAAAGTCTTACTCAAGATGGCTACAAAGAAATTTCAAGAGTAGACAATCCATCATTGCATGCATCATCATCAAGCTTCACACTTAACATGCAATGGCTTTATCACAATACCAACCTTGACCAAATACCACTTCCATGGCATAACAAGGATTTGAACCATGGCTAACATGAACATCAAGTTGGCAACTAAAACATGCATGAATCTCATGACACAACCTCGTACATACCTCAATCTTGATGCAAGTTTAGCCAAATATCCTTCTAGATCTCTTCTAAACAAAGGAAATGAAGCAAAAATCTCTTCTTCCTCTTAGTATTTTTGGCCAAAAAGGAGAGAACAAGGATGAACAAATTTTTTTGTTTTCTCTTCTTGGTTGCACGGCAATGGGGGAATGCTACTCTCTCACACATTTTTTTTCATTCTTTTCTTACCCATGCTTATTTGTTTATTATTTCTCCCTAATGCCCAACAAAACATGTTTCATGACATGTTTAGCCCATATCTCTTTGTCATGGCCGGCCATCACTTGTAAAAAGGGGAATTTGACATGCAAGTCCATTATTTTGCATGCATGCTTTAATTAGTCATCACACATTTCCCTATCGTACTTTCAAAGTTCACTACTAAGTCCTTTCTTGTGGAATTCACCTTTATAACACTAAATCAATCATCATAAAATGTCATACATGAGCACACACATATTATAGGCATCAAAATAAATTTTTAATTATTTTTATGCCTCGGTTTTGTGGTCCCGAAACCACATTCCGACTAGGGTCAATTTTGGGCTGTCACATTCTTCACTTGTGTTTTCATCTTTTTTAACTAACTTTTACCACACTACTCATTTAGCTTGAATTCTTGTGGAGCAGCTTAAATTGATCAATTAGAAATTTAAAGTTGGTTTTTAGGGATATGTGATGTTTATTATTACTGCTCATTTTGTGAGAATTGAAGCTATCATTATTAAGAAAATTAAAATAGAGCATAAATATGTTTTGATGCAATGGGTTGATATTTGGTTAGTTTTATTGCAATAAAAGCCTTAAATGAGATAAAAGCATCACTTGGATGGAGAGTTGTATATACATGGATTGGGGACGATCCTTGTGGTGATGGTGATTTACAGCCTTGGTCTGGTGTAACATGATCGACTCAAGGAGACTATAGAGTTGTTACTGAACTGTATGTATCATATCTACTATGCATTCTGTTTTTGCTTAATATGCTTATTAGTGAAAGGGATGTGTCTTTGCTTCACAAACGCCATCTAATGAACAATGCAAATGCCTTTTGCTATTGATTCTTGTTCTATATTTCATTCCAACTTGTATCTATATCTTATGTTACGGTTTGGGGGGAAGATGCCGAAATGAATACCGCTCTGTCATGATTGAATTTTAATGCCTTTGTTTATCTAATTAACAATGCAAATGTATTTCACCATTGATTCAACATTCTATGTTTCATTCACATTTATGTTATATCTTACATTACGGATTGGGGGAAAGATGCCAAGGTGAATATTGTTCTGCCATGATTGAATTCTAACACTTTTTGGTTTCTCATTCTATGTGTTCTTTTTTTTTTTTGATTTGTATCTTATCTCATTTTAGAGGCTACTTGAAAGATATTCAAGTGACTACTTTTCTACCTTGATTCACTATTGTATGTTATTCTGTTGGCTTGTATTGATCCTGACCTTGAATTGTTATTATTATTATTTTCTTTTACAGGGAAGTGTATACAGTATCCATTGTTGGTCCTTTTCCTATTGCTGTAACTAATTTATTGGATTTAACAAATAGGTAGCTTGGGAGACTGAGTTTCCATTGATTGCAACTGCAAAAGCTTTACAAATTTTCAAGAAGAGGAGCCAATGTTTGCATGTTATTCAAGTATATTTAGTCTATTGGTATTCTTGCTTTGTATTTTCCAGCTTCTAAAATACATTCATTGATGCAAGGAAGCCTTATATGTTCAATAAATTTCCATTAATATATATTATATTAAAATAGCCTTGTATTATCATATTTGATCCTATAGAATATTCTCGGTCAGTATTTTAAAGGAACCTTAATGCTATTCTTTGTGAATACTTTCAATCAATGTTCTTTGTGAAGTTTGACACATGTAAAATGAAGTTGCATGAGATTTTGTGATTACAAATATTAAATCTATATAATTTATTTTTACTTTCACATGAAATTCTTATATTATACACGTCTAGCAAGTATAAATAAATTAATGAAAATATGTTAAATATATAAATAAATAAATAAATATATATATATATATATATATATATATATATATATACTGACATAACAATCTCATTAGTTCTTTTGTTGTATTTCAAAATCTAAGTAAAAATATTTGAGACAAGATATTCTTTAAATTACTCTTTTAAATTATTCTTTAAGTAACATAGAGATTATGATATATATGCTAAATTATTTATTTTGCTAATATTATTCTAACACATTAAATATGCATTATATTTTAAAAACAATAAAGTAGGTTGTATATTATTTTTGTAATATTATATATTATTTTTATTAATTCATATTTTAATAATTGTTATGTTAAGAATATTATTAAATTATATATTATTATTGTTAAATTGTATTTAATTATAAATTTATTAAAATAGAATTAAAGTAGGTATTATTGTTTTTATTAAATTATATTTAATAATAATCCTATTAAAATTTAATAACAATAATCATCCTTTTAACAAAATTTCTGCTAAGGGTATTTTGATCATTTTAGCTTCTTTTCTTATGCTATTACAACTCTATTCCATTCAACCAAACACAATAATACTATTACAGTTCTATTACATTCCATTCAACAAAACAATTGAATTGCTATTACAGTTCTATTCTATTACAACTCTATTCCATTACAGTTCTATTCCATTACAGCCCTATTCCATTACATTGAACCAAACATGGCCCTAGTGGCCATACTTCTGCTCACTATTATCTTCAAAACCAGATATTACTGCTATGAAGTTGGGAAAGTGGATAGTGGAATTGAAATGCAAGGTTACTTGCACAGAAAGCTATTAAATATTGGACCAAACATGGTGCAGGTTAAGAAATATTATAGGGATTTTTTTGTTGTCAAAAGCACACATTTATATGTAAGTTAAAGGAACAACTGTTACAGCTAAGGCCAAAAAACCTTAAGACCATTGACAAGCAAATATATTCATGCTGATAAAGACATCTATTGTCCTCATCTTTATGTTCTCATCCGCATACTTCAATGGTTTCTCCAAAAACTATATTATGAATCATAAGAATGCTAGAGCAAACAAGTAAAAATCAACAACAGTTTTTAACAACTAATTTATTCAGCACCTCAAGCAGTTTAGTCATGGAATTACACTCACATTAGCTTCTAATAAAAGGTTGGGATCAATCATTTTGGATAACATTTAGCTAAAACTGCTCAAGCACATAAAGCAATTAAGTAGAGCCCCCCGCAAGTTAAAAATTGCTCAAGTTGATCCTATAACAGCAGAACCTACAAATTTATGTATATGGATAACATTAGCTGTAAATTATCCAAGGCAAATCATTGGAAAACCAAAATTGGATTAGCCTCCACCAATCTAATTTATCCATAGCTATAGTTATCAGATAATGTTGTTAGTTAAAATATTTAAGTTTCATAATAATTTCTCCAAAATATATTAATATTTCGCTTTCTTCCATACCTAGAAAAGAGCATTCACTCATTTACTTCACATTGTTGAATTATACACAATAACTGTGATTGAAGACTTTTTCATCTCAATTATGAACAACTAATACATGTATTTATAGCAGAGTGAGAGTGCTGTAACTTCTTTAACAGAATAACTGCTAGCTCAACAAATGCCTAACAGCTAACTATCTTTAATTGTAACTCTAACATTCTCCAAGTTCTTTCATCTTTTGAGAACCAGGAGGTGTATCTCTTGTTGTGACTTGAAGCGCATTGCAAAGGACTGTAAACTGTTTGGGAGTGATGGGTTTTGTGAGCACATTAGCAATTTGGTTAGCTGATGGTACAAAATTAACCTGCAGGGTGCCATCCAGGACTTTTTCGCGAACAAAGTGATGGTCAATCTCAACATGCTTAACTCTTCCATGATGTGTTAGATTGGCTGACATAAAGACTGTAGAGGGGTTATCACACCAGATCACTGGCATCTGTTCCATGGATATGCCAACTTCTTCTAGTAGTTGATTGATCCACAGTAGTTTGAACACAAAATTAGCCAAGATGCGGTATTCAGCTTCTGAGGATGACCTGGAAACTACTGCTTGCTTCTTGGAGGACCAAGCTATTGGATTCAATCCTAAGTAGACAATATAACTTGTGGTGGACCGTCTGTCTTCGACTGAAGAAACCCAACCTGCATCAGAGTAACAGACCACTAGCTTGAACTGTCCCTGTGAGAACCACACACCATGCTCCACAGTTCCAACTAAGTAATGTAGAACGCGTTTAACCGCTCGTCAATGAGTTTCATTCGATGCATTCATATACTGACTAAGTTTATTAACACAGTATGATAAGTCAGGCCTCGTAATACACACATACTGAAGCATGCCAATAGCACTTCGATAGAGATGACTATCTGCAAGGGCCGAACTGTCATCAGAGGCCATCAGCTTAAGCTTGCCGACCATAAGAGTAGGAGTAGCAGCTGCACCTTCCATTTCTGTCTTTCGCAGTATCTCCTGAGTGTATTTCTTCTGATTGAGAAACAACCTTTTTGGTGTAGACTGAACTTCAATACCAAGGAAGTAGTTTAGTTGGCCCATGTCTTTGAGGGCAAATTTGTTATGAAGCTGAAGCACCACACTATCGATGTCCTGACTTAAGCTACCAGTAATTACTATATCGTCTACATAGGCCATAAAGAGTAAGTGGCAACCTGAGGACGTGCAAATAAACAATGATGGATCGGCCTTCGAGGCATGGAACCCGAGCTTGTCGATCAGAAAATGTTTGAGCGTGTGAAACCACGCACGAGGGGCTTGACTCAATCCATACAGTACTTTGTTCAACTTACACACCAGCTTTTGACCATTGGAGCTGGGTACCCCAAACCCAGGTGGCTGGTCTATAAATATCTCTTCAGTCAGCTTCCCGTTTAAGAACATGTTATTCACATTAACTTGGTGCAAGGACCATCCCTTCATTACAGCAACCGCCAGAATGGTCTTAATAGTGACTGCTTGAACCACTGGACTGAATGTATCTCTGAAATTAGTCCCTGCATATTGTGAGAAACCCTGTGCCACAAGCCGAGCTTTGTAACGTTCCATAGTGCCATCAGCTTTCTGTTTGACTTTGAATAACTATTTACATCCAATAGTTCGACGATGTGAGGGCAAGGGGCAAAGAGTCTAGGTATTGTTGCGCACGAGCGCATGCAGCTCACCATGTACCGCAGGGGGTGGTTGATGCATGAGGTTATTTTCATTTAAATCCCTAAATTTCAAAATTTTCACAATTTAGTCTCTAATACTCAAAATTTACAATTTATCCTACAATTCAATCCTTTTTCATTTCTAGCTTAAAAATCTATCAATTTAGTCCTTAATTATCTAATTATTCAACGGAGACAACATTTAAAAACTCAATAATTTCTAAAATTTTGACATGGGTCGGGTAGTATTTAGTTCTAGGATTCTAAAAACATAAAAATTATAAGAAAAGAAACTAAATTGACTTACCAATTAAGCTTGGAACCTTGAAACCCTAATTTCTCCTTCTTTCTCATTTTCTTTCCTTTTTCTTTCTTTCATTCTCTATTTCGTTTTTGCTTTTGTTCTTTCAATTATTTTTCTTTATTTATTTATTTCATTTACTTATTTATTTTATTATAATAATATAATATAATATAATATATATTTACTTAAATATTAAGTATACATATATTATTATATATATTTTATTTTTACACTTTATACAGAATCACGATACACTTATTGATTAAGGCTTAATTGCTTTTTTAGCTTAATTGTTTTTTTAGTCCCTTTACTTTTCTTTAATTTATAATTCAACTTTCACTCTATATGCAATTTAGTCCTTTTACCTAATTACTCATAATTCAAGCTAATTCACCTAACCAGAATCTAATTAACTACACAACTTACGAGTCTATTTTACGAAAATGGAGACCTGAAAATACACTTTTTGAATACCTGTGACTATCGGGTCATTACACGTAATCCACTATGAGAGGATACAATTCACCCTTTATTGGACTATGAATTTCAATATTATCAATGAAGTCATTCCATGCAAAATTCGTATACCTAATGTACCAGCGTTTGGATCAAAGTATATCAGTCATGCACACATAGTCAAGTACTTACTTAGAATTAAAGTAAGACACACTATGAACATCACAAGAGAATAAATCTATAAATGGACCTAGGATTAATTTAACTTGGGTAATATCTAATGTATTGCCAATCCAAATAATCACACCTATGTTTCTATCTTATGTGAGTCATCTACTCTGTTACCCAAAACAAGATATCTCTCTAATTGGACTTGATAGACGTCATAATGGTTTTTGAATCAATTTGCTTAGTTTCAATTCATTTGACTATGAACCATTTAATTTAGCTACTAATATAAATTGTTTTCTCACATTATGATCTAACCACATAATACAACTTAATGTTAGTTAAACGTTAAGCAATTAGTGAGCCAATATTTGTTTATTCATTTTATTTGCGTGCAAAAACAATTGAGGACAACTATAAAAATATTAATGTGAATATAGATTTTTATTAAACCAATCGATAAAAAAATTACATATATATATTTGACAAAAAATTACATTAAGGGCACTAGATTCCAACAACCACCGATTCTTGATTCAATATATTCAATTGATTTGACTACTAGACCAATAATAATTAAATAATTAATTAAAAATTCATAAAAATTTAAAATAAATAAAAATAAAAAATTACTAGTCCTATTCAACCTGTTCAACTGTCAATTTTTGTCCTAATTTTTTATGTTTACCAATTTCAAGCTGTTTTTAATTTAACTAGTCCAATTACTTTGTTTTGACCATTGTACCAATCAATTCTCGGTCTAATTGGTCCAAGCTACTGATTCGATCTTGTTCCAGTAACACTAATCACATCATCAAATCTTGATTGAATCCAAGTTCATGGGTAAAAAATGGATCTAGTTATCAAATTCAGGCACTAAAGTGGACAAAAAAGCATAGATATGCATAGATATCAAAGTGAACCTAACTACCAATTTCAGGGGGTAAAAATTTATATTTTCCTTTTAAATTTTTTTCTAATACCAACTATTTTCCTTTCTTTGTTCTCTTCCCAACATTTATGAAGGAGATCTTCTTGAACTTAAGATAAAAACTTAGAAGATAATTGTGAAAAATTGAGTACTATGCTAATAATGTATTATAGTATAAATAACTATACTTTGTATTTTTATTCATCAATAAGTTATTTATCATGTTAAGACTAACGTCGAAAATGATAATAGAAACGATCACGAAACAATAAGAAAAGAAAAGAAAATATAGATTTTATATGGAAAACTCTTTCGGGAAAAATCACGAGCAGAGCAAAAGAAAATCGAATGATAAAAAAGAGGTTTCGGTTACATCTATTTAAAGGTTGAAAAACATTATTCTAATCAATGTTAAATAAAAGAAGTGTAATTCTATACTAATTTTTTTATTTTACAAAGATTCGAGTTGCACAACTTTAACATATCATATTTCTTAAAAGTCTATATTTATAAAATTCTACTTTCATAAATATTAAAATCTTAACCTGGATTAAAAATCTTATTTTAATGCACAACCCATTGATAATAAAAAAAACATTTAAAATAACTTACTTGTCCATTTTCACTTGATTTAAAAAGGTAAGATCTCAATTGTCGAAGCAAATCCTGTTTGAGTGCGACTGCTATTAGAGTTGGACATGTTTTATTTAAAGAAAAATATTTTAAAAGTGAAGTTGAGGAGACTTCACGTATAACATATTAACAACTCACAGAAAATAAATTTAGTATCTTCTTTTATTGTACAGTCATACCAGACATCACATGATTAACGTGTAACATATTAACAATTCACATTATATTATTACATAACTCACAGGAACTCAACTTTAAATATCTTTGAGAATTAGTAAATATTCCCCAATTCCCAGCAGTAAAACTCTCCTCTAATCAATGGAGTCTCCGTCTTGGTTTGTTCTGTCCATAGCATGGCTAGCTTCTCTAGCCTTCCTCTCCAAAATTTTCAATGACTGGCGATGCAAACAACTGAGGTTTCCACCAGGTCCCAAACCCTGGCCTATCATTGGCAACCTTAATCTCATCGGGTCCCTCCCGCATCAATCTCTTCACAAACTATCCCAACGTTACGGGCCATTGATGCAGCTCAAATTTGGTTCCTATCCTGTAGTGGTTGCCTCATCTGCAGTGATGGCTAAGGAGTTTCTGAAGAAACATGACCATATCTTTGCTTCTAGACCCCAAACTGCGGCCGGCAAGTACACTACTTATAACTACTGCAATATCACATGGGCACCGTATGGACCATACTGGCGCCAAGGCCGCAAAATTTACCTGAATGAGCTATTCAGCTCGAAAAGACTCGAGTCCTTCGAGTACATCCGAGTCGAGGAAATTCAAGCTTTTGTCTCCCGCCTGTATAGATTATCAGGGAAGCCGATTGGGGTTAAAGAGCAGCTCTCACGTGTTACTCTCAGTATTATAAGCAGAATCGTATTGGGAAAGAAGTACTTCAGTGAGAAGAGCGATGATCGGCTTGGATCGAATTCGATAGTGAGTCTGCAAGAGTTTCAAGAGATTCTAGACGAGTTGTTCTTGTTGAATGGAGTGTTGAATATTGGGGATTGGATACCTTGGCTAGACTTTTTGGATTTGCAGGGCTACGTGAAACGAATGAAGGCTTTGAAGAAAAAACTTGACCCATTTCACGACCATGTGTTTGATGAACATAAGCAGAAAAATAAAGAATTATCCAAGGATTTTGTGACACAAGACATGGTGGATTTATTGTTACAGCTAGCTGATGACCCTGATAGTGAAGTTAAGCTCACTTATGATGGTGTAAGGGGGTTTACACAGGTATCTATATTCTGCTCATTCATTCTATGTTTCCCATTTCTTTTTCCATTGCCAACGATAAAAAATAACACAGTAAAAAAACTATAATCAAGTAAAATGATGCAAATGACTGAAAGACGATAAAAAACTAGTACAAAAAGTCGATCGATTTTGTTCTAAACAAATCTTTCAGCTACTAGCAACTAATTATTTTGCTTATCTCACCTCAGGTTTATGTTGTAGATAGGAGAACTTAGGTTTGATAGAAACAACTCTAATTTTCTTCTCCAAATATATATAAAAACAAAATAAATAATTTGTTACAAAAACATGATGTCATGCGTCGTTTAATAATTAAACTAAAAACCAAACAGAAGTGTACAATAAATGATTCAAACATCATGTTATTTTTAAATGATATGTTCCCCTAATCATAATGTCCACTTGAAGAAAAATATTCTGATAGGCGAACCTTTATGCCCATTCCAAAAGAAAAACAATGACTAAAGGTTGTCTAATTGAACTGTTCACAGTGTAGTGCATCCGAACTTGATCGATTAAGTGAATGGAGGAGTTCTAGATTACTAAAAACTCGAAATAACTCGCAAAAATCTTCCGCATAATTGCAAGCTAAAGAGATGCCTATAAATTTGCTAATCGATGATTAAAATTTTTTATTTGATGGTAGGATCTGATAGCTGGAGGCACAGATACGTCAGCAACAACAGTGGAATGGGCAATCTCTGAATTGATCAGGCAACCACAACTCATCAGACAAGCAACCGAAGAACTCGACAGAGTGATTGGGAGGGAGAGATGGGTAGAAGAGAGAGACATCCAACAACTTCCTTACATAGATGCAATCATGAAAGAGACAATGAGGAAACACCCTGTTGCTGTATTGCTAGCACCACACTTGGCCTTGGAAGATTGTAATGTGGCTGGATACCATATTCGCAAAGGAACTAGAGTCTTCGTAAATACCTGGAGCATAGGAAGAGACCCGCTCCTATGGGAGCAACCCGAGGAGTTTCGCCCTGAGAGGTTCATAGGGAGGAAAATCGATGTGAAGGGCCAAAATTTTGAGCTGTTGCCATTTGGTTCAGGGAGGAGGATGTGTCCTGGCTACAGCCTTGGACTAAAGATGATTCAATCAAGCTTAGCGAACTTGTTGCATGGCTTCAATTGGAAATTGCCTGACAATACTAAAGCAGAAGAGTTGAGCATGGATGAAGTTTATGGATTGGCAACACCAAGAAAGTTTCCACTTGATGCAGTTATAGAGCCTCGTCTGCCCCTTCATCTTTATAATGTCTGAAATCTTGGTATTTTTCTACTAGCTTTTGATCATATATATTTCCACACCTAAGAAGCCTCCTCTGATAGAAATCAACTTTCCGATGTAACATTTATGTACTTGTATTTGATTATGAACTAATTAGATGCATCGTTTTTGAGGTTAGGCTATGCTATAACGGGTTTGATTTTAAAAAAAAAAAACATTCTAATAAATCAAAAGTGATAAAAATTTTAATACTCTTTAAATTAAATCTTTTAAATGGAAAAAAACACTTGTCAATTCAAATCCAAATTTAATATATAAAAAATATAAAAACAAAAATAAATCATAATGCGAATTGGGGGAGGGGATGCCATTGAGCCATTGACCACAAAAATCAACTCAAAGCTTTTAACCACCGCCTCTTTTGTGTTATTGGTTTTGAAAGATTTAATATTGTATATATTTTTAAAATTTATTACTGTAATCTTGAATTGTGAGATATATTTTTAATCTTTTAATCTGAAAAGTTTTTATATTATAAAAGTATATAGCTTTAGTTAGTAATAAGATAATACCATATCATCAATTTTAAAACCTATTAATATTATTATACATCTATCCATATATTAAAATAATTAATTTAAATCATCATACAAATTGATAACAATGGGTAAGCAAAATTTAAATTTGAATTATTTGAATTGTGTTAATCGAGTTAACACGATTTTTTTTCAAATTTCGAGTTTAAATTGAGTTGAGTTTTTGAATTCAAATAACTCAAATAATTCAAAAAAACCGAATACCAAACCACCCCCACCCTTCTGCCCCACCAACTCTTTTATTAATAAGATATTCATAACAATTTTTTATTTATCGTATTTATAAATTTTTTATTGAATTACTATGACAAAAAATATTTAAAAATTAAGAATTGTTAAACCAATAATTTTTATTATAAATGTATTTATATATATATATTTTTAACAACTTTATGAATTTTTAAAATTAAATAATTGAATTTACAAACTTAAAATTAATATATAAAAAAGAATGACTTTGTAAATTGGGAGATTTAAAAATAATTTAAGTGGGAGTTTAGATATTGATTTTATTTTTCTTCCCAACAAAGAGTAACATAATCTAATTTCATGGTTAGCTGTATTTTGAAAATTTTGATTTTTTATTTCCTTATCAAAATCCTTTGTGATTACTAATTAGTCTTTTGCTTGATAAACAATTAAAACTCAAAATTCAACCAAGAAAAGCAAAATCTTCTATTTTGGAAGAATCAATGCAAGTAAAACACGTCTTTGCGCTCAAGAAAATCTTACACTTTGTTTTTATGTAAATCTTACACTCCTTTATCATTCGCCACAGTGATCAAAATCCAACGCAATCTGTAATTAATCCTATTTACAGTGTGATCTATATACCCTACGCTCCCCTTGCTGTATGATGCAAGGGAGAATTCAACTTACTTTCAAGGTTGTCGTTTTTGGAGTGAATGGGAGACATTTTTGGTGACCTGTTTTGATGCCCATGGCCGTGATGATGAGGTTTGTGGTTTCTTTGATGATGCCCAGTCTCTTTCTTTTTAGATTCACATTCCTTCTCCTCCTCCTTTGGTGAACCACTTTGGTTTGGAACCGTATAAACGAAGGAACCAATTGGGATGTCTTCATAATCCTGAAGGGGCTCCAAAATCCCCACCACATCACACATTTTTGGTCTTTGCTTTGGGCGTTGGCTAAGGCATTGATAAGCCAATGCAGCTGCCTTTCGTGCCCCCATTTCCGAGTATTGGCCTTCCAGTCTAGGATCCATTATCCGCCCAAGTTTCCTGGCATCATTCAATATTGGCCTCGCCCACTCTACCAAGTTCTGCTCTCTTGGGCTACGTTTCTTGTCTAAAGATCTTCTCCCTGTTAAAAGCTCCAAAAGTACCACTCCAAAGCTATACACATCACTCATAGCCGTCAAGTGACCTGTCATGACGTATTCAGGAGCAGCGTAGCCTTCTGTCCCCATCACCCTGGTGGATACATGCGTGTCATCCCCTTCCGGACCACCTTTTGCGAGACCAAAATCTGAAAGTTTGGCTGTGTAATCCTGTAAAAAAGACTATACAGAATCAATGTTGGAGTTCTAAAGCGAAAAAAGTTTTGTGCGGTAGGTAAAAAATTAAGAACATGATGAAAAAACCATTACTTACAGAATCTAACAAGATATTTGACGCTTTGAAATCTCGGTAAATTACTGGTTTTTCTGCTTCATGGAGATAGGCAAGACCCTTGGCAGCTCCAAGAGCAATTTTCATCCTCGTCGCCCATGGAAGAGAAACCGAGTACCCTGCACCATGGGAGATTGACATTTCACATTAATTCCTTTATTGTTTATATATGAACTGAAACAAATGGTAATTTACAGACACAACATACTTCGAAATAGCTGGTTCTCCAAGCTGCCTCTTGGCATATATTCATAAACCAGCAGTCTATGTTCTTCTTCGCAGCAATATCCGATCAACTTCACAAGATGTGGATGCCTCAATTGTGCAAGAAAGATCACTTCAGTCTGCTCCATAATGAAAAATTTTATTCAATAATCAGTAAACAGCAACAATTAACGTCCAATAAAGTAAGCAATTAATATATACTGACCAACCACTCTCTATGTCCTTGCAGGCCTTCTAAATCCAGGAGCTTAACAGCCACCGACTGAGCTTTCAATCCAGGCCTAAGCTTGTCATCAATGAACCCTTTATGAACTGGTCCAAACCCACCTTCACCCAGAAAGTTAACCGATGAAAAGCTCTGTGTTATCAGTCTTAGCTCCGCAAGCGTAAAAACATGAAGATTCGAACCGGCAAGCGAGGTAGACAGATCCTCCGACAACATTGAGCTTGGATAACTTAAGTCTAACATTGCAAACCTGGTAAATGAACCTTGTTTCGAAACATCCTTCTTAGGCTTGCCTTCTGGTTTTACAACACCCTTGGAACAGCTAGGGATGATGGATCTCCATGTAATTTTCATCACTGTCATTCTCTTTTCCCAGAATCTGCAAATGTGTTGCACAACTCTCACAGCTTCATTCTATACAAACAAAAGTATATTCTTCCAAGTTCCACCGTTCTTTGTATTTTCTATATATGTACAAGAGTTTGACATTAGCGTGTGTATATATATATACACATCATTGGATGAATTGGGTGAACTGAGTCCGTAAGTCCACAAAAGTTGGTTCAATACAAAATGATGCGGCTGCCCTCTTTGACTTTCCATGAAAATTAGAAGTTTGTTTTTTGGCATTTGGAATGTTCCGTATGAAAGCACAGAAACAGTCGACGATTCAAAGAAATCGAAAAACGCTTGTTGTACTATTCTTTTTTCCAGAATTCACTCCTCGTATGGAAACAATACTAAAAAATCCAAAATGGATTTCTAAAGTGTGGGTTTATAATTATTTTATGAAAGAGATAGAGACAAAAAAAGAAAAAGAAAAAAAGGGAAATTAGGTATTAATCCTTCAGAGAGAATACCATACCAGCTGTTACACACTAAAATCCGCAGTCAGAGGAACGTTTTTTCATTTTTTATCAACTCTCAACTTCTGGGTTTGTTTAGACTTCGTAAAACAAAGAGGTTGGCATAGTTGCAATAACCATATTTTCTAGAAGATTTGCTTGAATAAAATAAAATTACAAATATCTTCACTAGTTTGATATTTAATCCTCATCAAGAATTTAGTCACTCTACTCTATTAATTTAATAATTGACATCTTAATTGATAATAAAATATTGTTTACGCGACTAAAATTACATGTGTAGAAGGTCATATAAGTAAATAAAAATATTAAATTTAAAGTGTAAAATTTTAGATTCTAAATCTCGAGTTATTTCAATTGGAAGTTAATATATATATTTGTTAATACGCAAATTTGAATTTGCCACCTAAAATCAAATATTTTAATTTTAACAAATATTACATAATTTAATTGAACGAGAATTCTTTGAAACAAAAGAATAGAGGGATTAAAGTAGGGCGACTAACCTAGAAATATATAATGAATACAAGGAGTGAGAACACAAATAAAGTATACATATCTTTGTTTAAGATGGTGCACAGGACATGATGAAAGTATTTTGTATGCATGACGATTGAAGTACAAGGGGATCATCGTTCATCACAACCGCGTGATCCAAAGACTTTTCCTCATTTTTTCCGGAGGGTTTGATTGTCATGATTTTTGCTTTGAATTGAGCTTTGGATTTATATCACGTGCATCCAGAAAGCGTGTGGGTTGCTTATAATCATCGTTGAATCCTCTTCTTTCTTATCCAGTGCCAATGGCTTGAGGAATATCATCATTGACTTTAATGGGTAACTTGAATTACCCAATTCGATATATATTTTTTTTCATTAAGTTGGAATAAAAATTATCATTAATCATAATTAATTATTATAATAGAACTCATAAATAAAGTTTTTCCAGATCAAATTATAAAATATTTGTAAACAAGTTATAATTAATTTCTAGGGTTTCAAATTATTGTTCAGAATGAAACCTCTTAATATCACGTTTGGTTTTGGGATTTTAAAACTTGGAAGTGGCATTGTCAACCTCACCTCTCACTGCATTATTATTCGTAAAAAGATTGTGAGTTCAAATTCGTGACCGCATTGCAATATAAAACCAAGTATTTAGTACACACAATTATGCATTTGTTTAAAGAAAAGGACTATCCAGTCGATTGAAATATGGAGTGATAAAAATATATAATATCAACTCTTCAGGCGTTCATCAACCAAAATGCTCCCACATATGTGCTTGTGTTTAGCTGGGTACCAAAAATAGTGGAAGGGTGAAAACCTGAAAAAAAAATAATTTTTAAGTATATTTTGTTGACAAGAAAAGTGAGGAAATAAAATAGAAGAGATGAATCATTTTCTATCTTAATGCATAAAATTAATTATTTTAAATTGAAATCATGAGAGGAGAGAAAATAATAAAGATGTGTATATTAGTTCAAAATTATACATTTTTAAATTATTTTATTTTCTTTCTTTTAATTTTTAACTCTACCAAGTAATAGATGTAAAGAAAATTATTTTTTTTTCATTTTTCCATCTTTCCTACTAAGCACACCTATGGAAAAATTTATGTTTTTCATACTTCTAGTTTTCTACCCCTCTAATTTTTCACCCTTCCAATTTTCTCTCGACTCTACCAAGCAAAGCCTAAACGTCGTGGCTTTCGTCCACCAACTACTCCTCGTATGGTCTTTCTCACGTTGCCCATAACCTTATACACTAGTCTATATAGTAAGATTGTTGTTTGCTAAGGCCCACTTGCAGTATCCCTCAGATCCATCATCTATAAAAGGGATCATCCTCCCACAAGGGTGGCAAAACAACCTTTTTCTCTCCAATTTATAGTCTACTTTACAGTTCTCGACACCATACTCATGGTTCAACCATCAACCTCCAACTTTATATTAATAATTGACCCTATTTGTGAGAAATGACGTGAAAAATCATATCTTCACCTAACAAAAATCGCCACCCAACAAAGTAAGAAAACCAGAAAACATTACACATTAACACCATGCCAATCCTTTTCCTATTGGTCACAACCAATACAGCGTCTGTTGCAATCATACATATGTTGCATTTGGTGCCCTAAGTGTAGTATATTCGTTTATACACTTGTAATTTTTTCAAACAGATTGGTTAATAAAATTATTCATGAATTACATTAATACCCTTTGTATATTGTCCTCACATAGTTTTTGCATGTAAAGAAAAATAGAAACTCACTGGTTATCTAATATTTAATTAATACTAAGTAGTATTACGTGGTTAAATCGTAATACAAAAAGACGACTCATATTAGTAGACGAACCTAAACATGTCTTTAGTCTAAACGAAAATAAGCAAACTGATTGAAAGACTAATATGTTGTCTATTAAGTCCAATTGGAAAGATGTTTTGTCTTGGGCATCAAAGCAGATGACTCCTAGAAGATAGGGGTATAGATGTAACTGACTGGAATGACAGTACATTAGACTAAACCCAAGGAGAATAGATTATGAATTTGTTTATGGAGTTATTCACTTGTGACGTTCATAGTGTGACATACCTTAATCCTAAGTGGATGACGGATTATATATGTGTGACTCGTATACTTTGATGTAAGTAAAAGCTTGAGTTCAAATAGATAAGGAATCGATAGTTGATGCATCATTCACAACAGTGGAATTTATAGCCCGAGATATGGGTAAATGATATCCTCTCGTTAGTATTACATGATAGATGAAAAGTAAAAGTGGCAACGAGTTGTTCGTCTTTGTGATGAATGAATTAATTACTATTTGATAGTAATTGACTTTCAATGAAGGAAGATGTAATGGTTACCATAAGATAAAATAGGATCATTTTGAGAGAGCGGATTTATCCCAGTGAAATTAAGGATACCCTATGAGAGTAACACACTTATGACAAGATCATTAGATGAGCACTGATTGAGTTGCTTTAATAATGGTATGTCGTTAGAGAGAGCTTAGTCACAATACTATAGTGGAATAACTTCGTGACTACATGAGTTTATAATTAATAGGTGAAAAACTAAAACTTAATTATAAATCTTTTGAGTGCTAATTACATATATCCAATTGGTCTTTCTGCTAGCTTGTTGAAACCAAAAATAAATTGCATGTTGAATCAAATGAACATAAATGGATAGAAATGGTAAAGTTGGAGAAATGAGAAACATTTAGAAATAAATGTGATTTTCTCACTAAATGGAAATAAGCTGGAAAATTAATTTATGGTTTTTGAATTATTATTTAATTAATTAAATAATTGAAGTTCAAAAATGAAATTAAATTAATTAGTCATTTTGGATCCATTGAATGTAAAAATATTAAGTATATTTTATTATAGATTCTTTTATAGTAAAATTACCATAATTTTAAAGAAATGAATCGAGTTGATAAAATTATTTAATTGGAAGTTATTTAAACTAATTTATGATGTTTATTTTGGAAAATATAAAAACATGTATCAAGTTAGATTGAATTAAAAAGTGTTGGGTTAAAAGTCTAGGACGCATTTATAATTGGACACGATACGAGAGATGCCTCATATTAATACATGGGACGACAAACCGTAGTATATTTAACTAGAGTTGTTGCCCCTCTCTCTCCTAGTTTAATTAGGATTTTTTTTTTCTATTGAAATAGACTTTTACTAATTCAACAAGGGTTTCACTTCTTCTCCTTATAAATAGATGGCATCCGTAGGGCTAAATACACAAATTTGAGATTTTTTTTTGCCCGAAAATAGTGAGAATTTATTTTCTAAGTATAAATTATATTTTTTGAAATAAAAATTTTACCGATTTTGTGGTGCCCCAAACCCGGTCGAGACAAGCTGACCCAAATCTGGAATGTCACATTAGCCACTTACGTGACTCTCCTTCCCGACCACCTATTACACCCCAAACCAACCTTCACACCAGTCATAAATATGCTTAAACAAATAATTGTACACACGCAAGCCTAAATATGCTCAAAACGACATTTAAAACTCATTCATTTTCAAAATGAAGTTTAAAGACTAAAACGTAAATTTTACAAAATATCTAGATAAATCATTTTAAGAAATTGAAGTTTCCATACTGAAATTAAATAAAATTAAGTCATGTAAATTTTCAAAACATTTTGTGTTGTTTAAGTCCTCCAATTTTATCGTATAAATATCAGGACTTATTTGTAAAGGCTACAAAACATGCCCAGTTCACTTACTAGCCACGTCGAGACGGCGCGATATTTGACGTCCCGATGTCACCTGAAGAAGTTTTCTCATCCCAAAGACATAATAAATGATGTCACCATGACGGATGCTTGTCGCAATGACATTAACAACTCGTCACGACGACACACTGCAGTATTGTAGAAAAATTGCAGCAATTGCATATGACATTTTTTACACTCTCATGCACATACCATTACATGGTTTCATGAAACTTTCCCTATTCTAACATGTCATATAGCATACATAAAACATATAAATCATGCTCAAACACACAAGATCATACATTAACATGCTTTGGCATCCAAATCAATCACTTATGCTAACATGCTCTTCTAAAGTCTCAAACCAAATGACTCAACATACCAAGTTTGCATATAAGGTAATTTAAAATGCATTATAGGTACATACCTTGCCATTTGATCATTTTTCATCTATCCAAGCCTTCAACACATCATTTAAGCCATTTTAACCGCAAATCATTAAAGAACATGTATGCTATTCAAAAAAAAGTCTAAGCATTCATCTAACATACTTCATGCAATCATCCAAGCAATATAAACATCCACAAAATAGTTATAAAAGTCCTTAAACAGACCATAGAAAGTCCATTTACAAATCCAAAACAAAATTAAAGTCTAACCCCTCAACATAAACTTACATTGCCATTCTTTATTAACTAAAACCATCTCACATGCACAAGCAAGATGCCTTTGCCTTGGAATCACTAGCTTGCCCATTTCACCACTCCACACTAGTTATTTATCTATAAAAGTAGACATAAAAGAGGGCGAGCTTAACCAAGCTCAGTGAGTGTTCAAGATGCTACAATAAATCACAGACACAATAGTTAAAAACAAACATGCTAAACACATGTATATCCTAGCATCATCAAATATCATATCATATTGATATATTAGCAACTTGTGAAGATGAAAATGCATATTAAGTGTAACACCCCAAACCCGGCCCAGATGTTATGGCCAAATCTGGCGATGTCACATGATAGGGTGTTTGAAAATTAAGTTTCTACGATAAATTCATTTTCGTTTAATTACTTTTCTTATCTCTTGTTAATTCCAAAATTCTTACTCATTTAATCTATTATTTTAATAATAATTCATTGCAGAAGCTTTTAAAACCGTTTTGAGTAAATTGTGTGTTTAGAAAAAACTTTGCCTTTTCGAAAATCGAGTTTCCCTACGTCTAGCAGTTATAAATCCATAAAAATATATAAAAACCAAATTTAAGAAAAAATCCCAAAAATTCCCCAAATTATATCCAAATAAGCCACGGTAATTAAAACCATAAATCATAAATTATAAATCGTAAAAGTCCAAAAATTGTGGTCACCCTCGAGTGCTCTGTCGCCCGATCCGTTTAGGTCTAGGGATTAACTGTGCACATTAAACAGAGAGTGGTGAGTTTACGTAAACTCAGTGTGTAATCCCACAGAAAATAAACAACAGTAAACACAGTGCTCAGTCAAAAATAGTCTTGGGCCTAAGCCCCTCTCAGTATCAGTAACGGTTTGGCCTTAGCCCAACTCAATATCAATATCAGTATCCACAAGTGCCTTAGCTCATCACAGTATCAGTAACAAATATACAGTATTAATGTAACGGCCCGAATCTTACGGTTATCGGAAAAGTGTATTTTTGGGTTTTTGTTCCTAAAACAAAAATGGATTCGTAAATATTTATTAAAATATTTACAAAGTTAATTGAGCGAATTGAGTGATTAATTAGAGTTTAATTAATTGAATTTAGATTAATTAAGATTAATTAGGTATAAAGATTAAATTGAATAAAGTGTGAAAGTTTAATTATAGAATAAAGAAATTTAAGGGACTAAATAAGTAAATAAGCCAAAGACATGAGCGCCAAGTGTATGGTAAAAATAAAATACATGTGTAATAAATATTGTACATACATTTGTAATACATGTATGTATTTACTTATTAATTTAAGTAAATATTAATATTAATATTATTATTAAATTGATATTATATTATAAAATAAATAAAAGAAAGACAAATGTATGGTGATGATGATATACAAATGCAATAATATATATGTATACAAATGTAAAATAAATACTTGTTATTAAATAGATATTTATTATAGTTATTATTATTGTTATTATATAAATATATAAAGTAAAAGAAATAAAATAAAGAAAAAGGATAGAAAGAAACAGAATGTGGAACGAAATGGGGAGAAAGAAAGGAGAAAGAAAAGAAAAAGGGAAAATCAATGTTTGAAGGTTTGGAAGTTTAATTGGTAAGTTAATCAAGCCCTTTTTACTTAATTTTGATGTTTTAAAAGCTTTAAAAGCTGGCCCATAACAGCTCCTATCGCGAAGTCACTCGCGTCACACATCAATTCGAATGGCAGATCCCAGTCTGGTGTGACTATTATGGGTGCCGTAACTAATCGAATCTTCAAATCTTTGAAAGCCTTTAAGCATTCCTCATCAAACTTGAACGTCGAGTCCTTCTCCAATAATTTGCATAAGGGTTTAGCAATTTTGGAGAAGTCCTTGATGAATCTTCGATAGAAATCGGCGTGGCCCAAAAAGCTCCTAACACCTTTTACAGATGTTGGAGGTGGGAGTTTCTCAATAACATCTATCTTTGCTTTATCTACTTCGATTCCATGTCTCGTTATCGATGCCCTAGAACAATCCCTTCCTGTACCATGAAATGACACTTTTGCCAATTGAGTACTAGGTTTGTTTCTTCGCATCGCCTTAGTACCTTGGCTAGATTGGCTAGGCAATCGTCATACATATCTCCAAATACTAAAAAATCATCCATAAAAACTTCCAAATACTTCTCAACCATGTCAGTAAAAATAGACATCATACATCTTTGAAATGTAGCAGGTGCATTACATAAACCAAATAGCATGCGTCTAAATGCAAATGTACCGTACGGGTAGGTGAATGTTGTCTTGTGTTCATCTTCTAGTGCTACTGTAATCTGATTATACCCCGAGTATCTATCGAGAAAACAGTAGTAGTCTCGCCCCGCGAATCTATCCAGCATCTGGTCCAAAAACAGAAAGTGATCTCTCCTAGTTGCCTTGTTCAGCTTCCGGTAATCGATGCAAATTCTCCATCCCGTAACCGTTCTAGTCGGTATCAACTCGTTATTCTCGTTTTTAATGACCATGATACCTCCTTTCTTTTGCACGTACTAGACCGGACTTACCCATGAACTATCTGAGATGGGGTAAATTATACCCGCATCTAACCATTTAATAATTTCTTTCTTTACTTCTATCAAAAAAAAATAATTTCTTTCTTTACTACGTCCTTCATGATGGGGTTCAGTCTTTGTTGTCCATCGATTGTCCCTTTCTCGCCATCTTCTAGTATGATATTGTGCCTGCATACAGATAGGCTAATACCGCGGATATCGGCTATGGTCCATCTGATAGCCCTCTTGAATTGTTTCAACACCAAGATGAGTTTCTCTTCTTACTCAGTAGTTAATTCTGCTGAAACAATCACAGGCAGAGTAGAAGAGTTACCTAAATAAACATATTTTAGATGTGAAGGTAGTACCTTGAGTTCTAATTTAGGTGGCTCCTCGATTAACGCTTTTGGTTGGACATAATCCCTTTCCTCTAACTCTAAAGATTCAAAGTGGGATTGCAGAATAAATCCCCTTTGATTAGCTTCTAACAAAGCTAAGTACTCATCCTCCTCTTCATTATTCGGAGGATCTGATGTCAAAATTTGTTCCAACGAATCCTCCACATAGTTGAGTTCCTTCTCCACTATTAAATCTTCTAAATCGAATACTGCAGAACAATCATCAATTGTGTCAAGAAATCGCATAGACTTAAAAATGTTAAATATTACTTGATCATCCTGAACACGCAAGTAAGCTCACCCTTCTGCACATCAATAAGGGTCCTTTCGGTTGCTAAGAATGGTCTTCCTAAGATAATTGACACTTCTTTGTCTGCTTCAAAATCTAGGATAACAAAATCAGCAGGGAAGATAAATTTATCTACAGATACCAATACGTCCTTGATTTTTCCTTCTGAATGTGCTAAGGATCGATCTGCTAATTGAAGTGTAATCGTATTAGGTCTAACTTCACCTATCCCCATCTTTCTAAATATTGACATAGGCATTAAGTTGATACTCGCACCCAAGTCACATAGTGCCTTACCACAATATGTTGCTCCACTGTTGCAAGGTATGGTAAAACATTTAGGATCTTTCAATTTTGGGTGTAGTTTGTCTTGAAGATATCACTACATTCCTTCGTCAGAGCTACCATATCAAATTCTCTGAGTCTTTATTTTTTGGATAGGATATCCTTAATGAATTTGACGTAGTTCGGCATTTGCTCAAGTGCTTCAACCAACGGGATGTTGATATGAAGTTGCTTGAGTATGTCTAGGAACTTCTTGAATTGAATCTCCTGCTTCTACTTTTGAAGTCTTTGAAGGTAGGTTGGTGGTGGTTTCTTTACTGGGATTGGTTGATTCGTCTTCTGTGGCAATTCTGCATCAGATGAGGTTGTTAGTTGATCAGAATTAGCTAGTTCTAAATTTACCTTGTCAGGTTTTGCAGATTCTAGTTCTTGTGGAACTAGAATTTCAACACTCGGTTGAACTTCCTCTGATTCTTGAGCATCAGCTTGATCCTTTTCAGCTTCAATAGTGTTGGACTCTACTGTTTTTCCACTCCTCAATGTTAATGCTTTGCAATGCTCCTTCCCCGAATCGCTCAGATTTTTCGTATCACTAGGTAAAGCACCTTGTGTTCGATTCCTGAGTTCAGTTGCAAGCTGGCCTATTTGGTTTTCTAGGTTTTTCAATGTAACTGATTGGCTTTGGATTAAGGCATCATCCTTGGCCAAGTATGCCTTCAACAGATTTTCTAAGCCATTGGATGGTTCAGCTTGGGTTGGTTTCTAAACTTGTTGGGGAAAACTTGGTGGCTGGGTCGATCTAGGTTGGGCGTAAGTATTACTAGTTCCAACTCCTTGGTTACTCTAGAAAAAATTCAGGTGGTTTCACCACGATGGGTTATAAAAATTGGATTACAGTTCTTGCCTTCCTCGATTTTGGTTCTGGTTACCTACGTAGTACATGGATTCTGGGTTTGATGGACATTCTTCGAACAAATGTCCTTCCCCAAAATAAACATAGGTTATATTTTCAAATCGATTTGGTGCCTGTGCTGTAAAACTGTTAGACCCATTAGTAGTAAGATTTTTAAGCATTGAGGATACTGATGATACCTGAGATACGAGTGAAGTAAGAGTATAACAGCCCGATTTAGGGCCTAGTCGGAACAATGGTCTCTGGACCACAAATTCAAAGTTAGAAAAAAAATTATTTTATTATTTTTATGAGGGTATAACATGATTTTATTAGTGCATGAAAAATTTGGTGGCTAATTTTAATATTTTCTAGCCCAATTTCGAAAAAGGACTAAATCGCATAAAAGGAAAAAGTTACATTTTAGTACCCAAATGAGTTATATAGCTAAAGAACTTAAATTGAGGGCTTTTAAATGGCAATTACACCCTTTTTATTAGCGTTGGTCGGCCATGTGATGGGTTTTAAGCAAATAGTCAAAGTATTAGGTGGATGATGTCATGATTTGGTGATAAAATAATGCCTAAAAGCCTAGCTATCATTTCTTTCTTCTCCATCTCTCTTATCCACCAAAAATATCAGTAAAAATTGAGTTTTGAAGGCTGAAAATTTTCAGCAACTAAAAGCCCTCACAAGTAAGTGATTCCCACACCCTTTGTTGATGATTTTTGCGTTTTTTGAGACCCTTGAAGCATGAGTTTTCAAATGAGGGTGATATCTTGCAAAATGATCAAGAGTTTAGAGTGTTGCCATGAAAGGATTTGTGATGTTTATTGAGTTTTTATGGAGGAATATGAGTCCTAGTTGTGTTATAAACAACTTTTGTAAAAGGTGTTAGCATGAAAACATTTAAAGGGGCTATTTTGCATAAGTTGTAAAATAGTTAATAAGTATGTGAAATAGTGATTATTTGAAATTGCTATAATAGAAAAAATAGTTCGGTTAGGCCTAAGATACAATGAAATTTGATGAAAATTGATTTTCGAGCATAGAGGTAAAATGGTCATTTTGCCAAAGTCTAGGGGCAAAATGGTCATTTTACCAAAGTTGTAAATTTATGATTGCTTAATCCTAATTAGTGACTAAATGATTGCATATTGTCATTATAGATCAAGAATTACCAAATCCAAACTTAGATCGGGGGAAGGCCAATCAAACTGACTAAACCGAATAGCCAAGTACTTTTTGTAAACCGAGGTAAGTTGTATGTAAATGATACAACTACACTGTTAATATTTGTATTCATATCACCATTGAATTGATACTGTATGAGTTGTCAAGTTATGAATTGAGAATGCCTAGTAATAATTGAGATAATAGAAATATCCCGTGAAACATTAGAATACGAACTGGATATTTGTGCCAAGGCATTGGGTGATTTGTGCGCCAGTGTAAGACATGTCTGGGACATGCTTCGACCATATTATGAGAGCTAGTGTAAGACCATGTCTGGAACATGGCATCGGTATCGAGACGAGGGCTAGTGTAAGACATGTCTGGGACATGCATCAGCCATACTATGATAGCCAGTGTAAGACCATGTTTGAGACATGTCATCAGCACAGAGATGAGTGCTAGTGTAAGACATGTCTAGGACATGCATCAGTCTCGACAGAGATAGCCAGTGTAAGGCGTGTCTGGGACACGCATCGGCTAAGAGTTGTGCTAGTATAAGACATGTCTTGGACATGCATCAGCACACGTATATGAGAGCCAGTGTAAGACCATGTCTGGGACATGGCATCGGCAATATATCCGATGTTGAAGGTTCATAGAATATCCAGTAGTATTCCAAACGTTTCAATGATGAGAGTTGTAGATCAATTTTGATAAAGAAAGAATAATCATGTTGTGAGTGGTACAGGTACCTACATGGTAAGCATGAGTAACGAGCTTAATTTAGAGAATGTGACTTGAGTAGATGAAAATGAGTAAGTTAAATTATGTTTACCTTTGAGCTAGAAGCATGATGACTAATGGTGAGATTGTTGTTGTATATTTATTTATACGCAACTTACTAAGCTTTATGCTTACCCTCTTTCCTTTCCCTCTTCTTTCAGTATTATCAAGCTAACTTAAAGATCCCTTAAAGTTAGAGATATTGATCACACTATCGGCCGCAATACCCGGTATAGTTGGATTTATATTTTTGGTGGTGGCATGTATAGGGCTAGACTAGGATGTTGTATTAAGAGAATGATTCATGTATTTTGGCTTAAGTCAAAGGCCCTTCATTTTGTAATCAAGCCTGGAATAATGGCTATTCTTCATTTTGATGAATGCATATAATGTTATTTCTATGGATGAATTAGTGCCCTTTGTGATGGGATTTATATATTGAAATGATCTTGTGTAGGTTGTGCAAAATGGGTGACAAAAGGGCTTGGGAAATAGCCTAGTTTGTCCACACGGGTAAGACACATGGGCGTGTGTTTAGGCCGTGTGTGACACACGGTTCACACCCATAGGTGTGTGCTATGGCCATGCATCCCCTGCACTTAAATTTTTAAAGTCATTTTAGCACACGGGTAGGCCACATGGGCGTGTGCCCAGGCCGTGTCACAAAGTCAATATGCATGCTTGTAGCACACAGACAAGAGACACGGCCGTGTGTATCGGCCGTGTGAAGGACACGGTTATAGGGCACGGGTGTGTTCGTGGGCCGTGTGGTTTTGGAAGAATGCTTATGATTTTAGACATGGGTTTGGGACACGAGCGTGTCCTTGGTACACGGTCGTGTGTTCTATACCCACACAGACGTGTGGAGTCTTGATGCACAAAAATTTTCTAAGTTTTCTTGAGGTCTCGGTTAGGTTGCAAACAACCCTGGACTTATGATTGGGCCTCGTAAGCCCATATATGAGTTAGTTGCTTGTGAAAAGAGAAGCTTTTAAATTGTTTGAAATTTCACGGCCTAGTTTTATACAGTTGGTTGAGTTTAAGTTAGGTCGCACCACGAACCCTATCCTAGCGTCAGATACGGGTGAGGGGTGTTACAAAGAGCGTCTACTTCATGTATTCCAGCAACTCATCTTCCTGACGCTGCTCGGGTGGTTGGCCATTGGTAATTGTTGCCTGCAATCCTCTCGATAATTTCATAAGCCTCATTATAAGACTTAAAAAGGAGAGCACCATTAGCAGAAGCGTCCACTACCATCCTCGTGTGAGCATTGAGACCATTATAAAATGTCTCAAGTTGGATGCAATGTGGGATTCCATGATGAGGGCACTTTCGTAATAACTCTTTGTACCTTTCCCATGCCTCATACAAGGACTCATCATCCATTTGTTGGAAGGTAGTAATCTCGTTCCTCAACTTAGCATTCTTGCTAGGCGGGAAATACTTCATAAGGAATCTTTCTGCTAACTCTTGCCATGTGGAAATTGAGTTCGGTGGCAATGAGTTCAACTAGGCTCGAGCTCTGTCCCTCGACGAATATGGGAACAACTTCAATTGTAATGCATCTTCAGGTACTTCGGCTAACTTGAAAGAATCGCTCACCTCCATAAATAGTCTTAAGTGTAGGCGAGGATCTTCGGTAGGCATTCCATTGAATTGGCCCACTGTCTGAAGCATCTGGAACATGACTGGCTTCAGCTCGAACTGTTGTGCCTCAATTTCGGGTCTCCTAATACCCGGATTAAGATCATTAAATACTGGCACGACATACTGTCTTAAAGCTCTATCCCTATCATTAGCAATAAGGATAGGATTTTGAGCAGGGTTTGCGCCATTTCCTTGGATCGGATTTTCGAAGTTCATCTCTTCGGTCCTCCTCTGATTTGCTTGTCTTCTTCGCTGTCGAAAAGTTCTTTCTATCTAAGGGTCTACAGGGATTAGGTCAATAATTTGGTCAATATTCATAAACACCTGAAATAATCACAAAAAAATTAATTAATTTAAAAATTAAACAAAAAAAAAACCAAAATGTAAACTAACAAATTCACAAATAATGACTTTTTAAAATAGTCCCTGGCAACGACGCCAAAAACTTGGAACGACGGAAATGTGCAAGTGTACACAATCATAACAAGTAATAAAGTAACAAGTAAATGTCGAGTTATCGTACCCATAGGGACTGTGAAAAGGATTATTTATGAATGCAATTTAAAACACATTGGTGAAGAAAAATATTTTGTTTAAAAAGGGTGATTAAAAACTTAAGAAAATTAAAATTAAAAAAAGAAGTAAAAGAAAGTTTTAATGCACGATTTCAAAATAAGATTTAATCAAGATGATATAATTGTGTTGGATTAATTACACTTCTCATCTTAGAATTATTAAACTTATGTTTATATTGTTACGAATAAAATCACGGCAACCCGGTAATTTGCTAACTTATGAACATACTTACATACCAAAATCAATTCATCTCTTGACATATATATTCCTATGTCAATTCAACCGACTAAACAGATTCTAGTAAGCAAACATGTTATTGCACATACATACTCATTAAACCGAACTAATCTCTTGCATATCCCTATGTCAATTCAAACAATTAATTAAATCTAACAAGCATATAAAAGACTATGTGAGGTAACAAGGTATCCCTACCTTGAAACAGTTTAATCACAATAGTCTTGCAAATTATGCAAGGCAATAATATCGCTAGAAACATTGCTAATTTAACCTTCAGCAACCTTAGAAGAATAAACATGCACAGATCAAGTACTGTGTCAATTAATTACAATTTCAATTCGTTTAAATAATTAATTCATTAGTTACCTCACAGTCGTAACGAAAGAATAACTTAGGCATGATTTTACTTAATCAAGCATTTTACCGAGGCCTATAACAACCTAAACACAATTTTAACAATTTAAGAAGACGAAATGCAATCAACCCAACATGAATTAAATTCAAGCTACGCTGATTAAATTAACCATTCCAACAACATGAATACTCATAGATATGTTCATCATAACAACAACAAAAATTAAAGAGATAGGGAACAAGAATCAAAACCAGTGGTTTTCCGAGGCTTGACTTGGTTGCTCCGTTCTTCCTTCTTGTTGTCCTCACTAATCAAGGCTTCGATGAACACTCAATTGCTGCTCCAAAATGGTTGAAGAACACCCCTTTTCCAAGGGAAAAAATCGACACAAGAGCAAGGGAATTGAAATGGAAAAATGAGAGAAAAAGAATAAGAGAAGAAATAAGTGTTGTGAAATGAATAAGGAATGAATGAGATGCTCTGAATGATCAGCCAATGGGGGATTTTATAGCTGAGTGTGGCAGCTGAAATTTGCTAAAAATAGCAGCCAAAAAGCCACCCCTTGGCTAGCCACCTATGTGGCAAAGTTGATGCTTCCAACTTTGCTAAAAATGGCTTGGGGCAAATCCAAAAATCCACCAATTGTGGAGGGGTTTGAATGCAACTTTGACAAGACTTCAAGGGCTTCTTTGCAAGCTTAATTGATCAGCTAATAAGCTGATTTGGGTCAGCATATGGCTGGTTTTGGGCTGCCCAATCTTTGGCCGATTCACTTCAATCAGTTCGGTTCAACTGGACCATCTTTTCCATAATTAATTAATATTAATTTATTTATCCCAAATTAAATTGGGTATAAATTAAAATTAATTATATTATGAATTAATACACATAATTGGATCGTCTTAGGCTGGAAATTAATTCGCCTTGATACTTCAAATTGCTTCTCAGTTTTGTGCTTCAAGTAGTGTTTGCCAGCCACTTTTCACCATTTGCGCAATTCTGTCGAAAATAACCAAAATTACTCAAAATTAATTATAAAATTATCTAAAATTCATCATGTTCATATTTTAAGTATAATTTAATTATTTTATAAAAATTAATTATTTTTCGACAAGAATTTAATCGAAATGGTATGATTTTAAGCTAAAAAGGGTATATAAAAATGCGTAAATTTTCGTGTTTCCATTATGTCATGAGTGCACAGGTTGGCCTCGTCGAACACACGCCCATGTTAGGGCACACGACCTGCCACATGGGCGAGCACACGCCTGTGTGGCGTTGACAGTGGTATTATTTTAGCTTTCATCGAAACCTCATTTTCTGCGTTTTCGGGTACACACCTGGTTGTTTTTGCTGCTAACGCAATCCCGTATCTTTGGAAACCTAAAATTGGCATATCGAAGTTTTAGAACCAATTTAAAACACAAATAAAACGTATTTACAAACCGCCGGCTATGCTATATAAGCGTTTAACACTCACCCCAACACCTCGAACGATTCTGTTATAGCTCCACAAAAGAACAGCCTCTTCCTTTTGAACTCACTGTTGCCCACAATACCGATATAACCCCAATTACTGTTTTTGTATTCACAAATTACAGAATACCAAGAGTTCACTTACCGAAGTTTCATGACGAACGTTAACAAAAAGGAAACGAAGGTACGATAGTAGACAAAAGGAAAGCAAAATTGACAAGGAAAAAGGAGAGGAAAAACCGACAATGGAACAAGAAAATAGCGTCAAGTTCGGAGTTTGGGGATTTGGGAAAACAAAAGATTTTGGAACCAAAAGGGAGGAAGAGAAAAAGAAACAAAAATATGTTCAGATTTTTCTTTATCAGAAATCCCTGATTAATCTCCCCACTATCCCCTTAATCTCAACCACTACAATAGTTCAGTCCCATGCAATCTCTTACTGACGCCAGAAGCCAAAAATTAATCATCTACGCCCATATAGGGATTTGAACACAGGACCCCAAGCACACCAACACTCCACTTAACCACTAGACCAGCAGGCCCATTCTGACATAAGCTTACCAACAATTAAATAAAAGCCTATTGACCAAAGATAGGGCTTTTCTCAGAAAAATCCAAATTTTTGCCAAAGGCATGGCTTGAACTTAGGACCTCACACACACACCCAGAACATTTAACCACTAAAGCAAATAAAAACTTGTGTCAATTATTTACAAAAATAGAAACAAATATTTTGGGGTGTTACATTAAGGCTCACATTGGATACTCGGATCTCCATCGCACCATGAATCAAAAGGGTCTACATGTCCCAAGTAAGTGTAGTAAGAAGCTAACACTCTCCAACACACCAACATATCCAATTGAATGGAGTAATGCTCTACATTCTCTTATCCCTCCAAACATGTCCCAAAATCAAAGCATATAAATAAGTACTCAAATACTATGGTATGCCAACTATATCCAGTGCTTTCAGAGGTTTACAAGGCCAATATATCCATGTTTTACACACACAATTTTTAGTTTATGCTCACTCACACTTATCATGTTTATCATAATCAAACTCTTCTCTCATGTTCACATAATGCACTATAAGTGCTAACATTTTGCTTAGTAAGCCAAATACACTTTCATATCAGAGGTGTGTGCACAATTCCAACTATCCACAGATCATAGTCAAGCATATATTCATCGCATATAACCATATCACACACTCAAGCACATCACAACACATGTAATCTTGTTTATGAAATGATCAAAACTCAAGTAAGAACACTTACTTGTAGGACTTAGATTAGATGTGTAACACCCCTTACTCGTATTCGAGACTGGGACAGGGTACGAGGCATTACCGAACTTAAAGAGAATCAAACATGCAAAACCGAGCCATAAAATTTCATCCAATCTAAAACCCTTCAAAACAAGTTAAAATATCCCTATTATGGACATACGAGGCCCAAAACATACCTTATTGGCGGTCCGGGACTAAACCAAGAACTTACAGAGATTCTGAGAAAATTTCTAGGTTAAAGCCTCACACGCCCATGTGGAGGCTTTGCACACGCCCGTATGCTTGGGGCCACGCCCATATCCCACATTCGTGTGGAATTATTGGATTCATTTTCCAATTCTAACCTACAGGGGTTTTTACACGGCTGAGCACACGCCCGTGTCCTTGGCCAGTGTCCCTCACACGGCCTGGCACACGCCCGTGTGGTAGCTCGTGTGATTTTAGCGAGCATTCTGTTTGTAATGTCATCATACAAATCTAAGGCACATGACCAAGTACACACCCGTGGCCAGAGGCCGTGTCCTCCATACGGTTGAGACACACGGTCGTGTCTCTGCCCGTGTGTTTACTACTATGCAAGTTAACCTAAAATTCAAGGTGTATGGTACACACGGTCGAATGACATGTCCATGGGGCTGACGGTGTGTCACACACAACCTAGACACATGCCCGTGTGTCTACCCGTGTGGACCATTTGGAGGCTACTCTCCAAGCAATCGGTCACCCTTAAACCACCATACATTTCCATATGTTCCATGACATATCCCATGACATATTTGGACACTTAAACATTAAACATTATAGCATCACTATGACTCCTTTTTCATACTAGTCCTTTAGTGTTCACACAAACTTATCTTTTAGACATTCCACACCAATTTCATGGTTTACCATATTCCTTATTATCAATCCATTATGAGTGCTAAATCATGCAACCACATACTAGCAATTGAATAGTCATCCATCAAACCAACACTTACACATCTTAGTATGCATGTAAAGATAAACTTAGAGATACATCCCAATCATTAATATGGATCAAATCACATGGCCACATACAAAATAATCAATGCCCAAATGAGCTTACTTGGCTACTTCAACATGACACATATACACAAAATCGACAAGTTTCTTATACATGCCATGACCAAAATAATTAACCCTTTTTATCCCAAATTTCTTGAAGATAGTGTGATCCGAGCTTCGACGTCCCCTGATCCTTCGAGCTAGCTTGACGTATCTACAGAGAAGGAAAAAGAGAGAAGGGTAAGCTATAAAGCTTAGTAAGTACACATACAAATAATCTACATTTTGCAAATATTGAATATCTAAGCATGATTGCTTATCCATTATGATATTTTTCATTATGTCATACATATATTTACCTTCCATATTCATATGCACATGCTTATCCAAATACATATCTTTTCATATACTAAGTCCTCATAGGGTTTTAGTACATACCTGTGCCATCTTATACACACATGGCCTACTTATATTTTACCTTTGGAATTCATATTACGTTACCCGTTGAACACTTGGAATATAATTCAGACACACGGAAGGAATACACCGAAGTGCCTGAACGTAGCCTTGGCTACCTAACGGAAAGAGCACTGAAGTACCTCATATCACAGAATCACATGCCGCTCTCAACGGGGCTGCTCAAAGAGCTAAGAGAGTATCTGAACACAACTCAGGATACCCAGCACCCAGACCCTAGCATGTATCACATATTAAATGAGCTTATAACACATATGACTATCCTAGTGACATGTCACTTGTATCCTCAACTATTCCTAAGGTTCAAACGGGATTTTAGACTTCCAGACCTTTACCGAACGTACTCGCATAATGGTTTCTTTCACATGGCCAACGTCTCATAATCATATGGCAAAACATCAAAACATGTTATATTGTCAGCATAGCCAAATAAGCATATTAAGCATACATATATCAATAATTAATGTATTTATTTGCATATGTACTTACCTTGGTACAAAATATTAGAAACCGAGCCTAAACCTCGTAAACCTTGCTCTTTCCCCAATCAAGGAACGTATTTCGATTCTCTTGATCTATAATACGAAATTTAGCTCGTTTAATACATACATTACTCAAAATGACCCAAAATTCATACTTGGGTAAAATTACTATTTTACCCCTATACTTTCATATATTTGCAATTTAGTTCCTAGGCTCGGATAATGCAATGCATGGGATTTCTTAGTTACCCAAGCCTAACCAAACATTTTTCATGTTCATAACAGCCCACAATTTTCCTTCATTTCATATTTTCCTACCCTTTTCTACAACTTTTACAAAATAATCCTTAAAACCCTTTTCATGATAATCTACTTAGTAAAAGTTGTTTACCATCCTTTAAACTCTCATATCCCTCCATAAATCATCAAAACATAAACTTCTCATGCATTGGTAAATTTCTAAACATGAGCCCTAGCATGAAATATAGGTAGAAATAGAGAGAGCAAGTTACCGAGATTTCAAAAATACAAAGCACATTAAAAACGGGGCTTGAGAGCACTTACTATTGAGCTTGGAAAGCTTGAAAACCCTAGCTATGGAGAACCCTAATTTTCGGTAGCAACATGGAGAAAATGAGCTGATTTTTGGCTTATTTTCCCATTTTATTTCATTTATAAACCAAAAGACCAAATTGCCCTCAAAGGCTTTCCTTCAAATTTTTCCATACAAGCCCATTTTTGTCCAAAAACTTAGAAATTGGGAAAATTGCTCTTTAAGACCTCCTAATTAATAATCCAAAGCAATTTCATACAAATTGCTTCTAGAACACAAATTTTGCGACTTATTCAATTTAGTCCCTAATTTCCAATTGGACACCTTATACTAAGAATTTCTTCATGAAACTTTAACACATGCATATATTAATATTCTAAACCTCTTAACAATCATAAAATAAATATTTTAACGTTAAATTTATGGTCTCGAAACCACCATTCTGACTAATCCCTATTTTGGGATGTTATAAGATGATTTGATCACCTAAGCCCCCTTTAACTCACTATTTTGTGCATTAATTGTAGCACACGAGACCACTCACATTAGCAACTTGCTTCAATGGCAAAGCTCAAGTAAGCTTTTACTTGCCTTTGTCCTTGCTTGTGGAAGCCTCCCAAATGAGTTGACATTTCACATATACATCAAACATAATGAAAAGTCATTAGAAACATCAACAAACACAAATAAATCATTCTAAAATCATGGATTAAAGCCTCTCAACCTCTATACTGAAAACTTAACTAGTTTTCCTAAAATAGTGATCTCACCACTCAAATCTCGTTACTAAACCCTAATTTTGATCTTAATCATCATAAATATCATTTAGTTATAGATCTAGACCTTCCATTTTTTCCAATTACACAAATCTCATTTTTCCTTAAAAATCAAGCCTATGTGATCATTAGAAACAGGAAAATGTTTAATTTGTTACAATTACTTAAGGGTTTGTTAAATCAAGATTAAAAACCTTAGAAATACAATATCCACCATTTTCAAGAAAAAACTCAACTTAAAATCAAGTGATCTATTGAAATCTTGATTAAATCATTTAATTAAAACTCAAATTGAAATAACAACTCACTTTGTGTAATCATAAAAAGTCAGAATCTCACTTGATTTGACAAAATCGACGAGCTATAGAGCTCATTCGAGAGAAAAACATTAATTTGGTGTTTGGTAATTTTTTGAATGATGGGTTAAATAGGAGGGAAGGAAACAAGGGGTGGTTAAAATAACCAAACAAATTTTAAAAATTGGGCATTTGCCCCTTTGACCACCAACAGCTTCCTCACTTTTCCAATTTGGTTCTTACTTTTCAATTAAAGTCAATTCTAAATTATTTTCAAAATCAATCTCATTTTTAAAATCTGTTCTAACCAAATTAATTCCTAGACACTTAATTTTAATTTCTTAACCTAAAATTTTTAATTCTAATTATTTTAATATTTTATTTAATTTATTTCTAACTATTCAATTGTTTAACCTAATTACGATTTCTAATTCACTAACCCTTGATTTACTAACTCGGTTCTACTAACCCGATTTTTGGGATGTAACATGTTTCTATTAAAGAGATATTTGCTTTCTCACTAAAAATAAAGTAAATAATTTCTAGTTCTATGTTTGATTTGAATTTGTTTGAACCCATACTTGAAGCGGTTCGTTTATAGTATAAACTGAAGGATCCGTCTAGTTGGAAAAGTAGGTGCAATTTCGGGTAAAGTTTATTTCTATAAATATCACAAATTGACTCAATTTTAAATTTTTTTATTTTTCATTGTATAAGAAAATCATTTTCAAACAGAATCTTTTCCAACAATTGATATCAGAGCTAGGTTGTGTTATGTTCATAGTATAAACCGATAGCACTATGTTACTTATAAAAGGAATCGTCTTCCCATAAGGATGACAAAACAACCTCTTTCTCTCCAAAATACACTCCTTTTGTGGCTCTTAGCTCCATAACCACTATGTGAACCACTTTCAACCACCAACTCTTCAACCTCATATCAACAAACATCATTCTTGAATTCAATCTTTAAATAACTTACACACTCAGTGTGATAGAAACATAACACTTTTACAATACAATTTGAAAATTGAATGCATTAAAAAGTCATTTTGATACACTTTTCCATGGACACTTTTTTTTTTCGTTTCACTACTCCAATTACCAATCGAAAAGGAAAAAGCCTTGTTGTAAACTAAACCTCCAATGGTCATGAAATAACTATTTTAACCTTTCTTTTATTTTTAGCATTTTTTGTCGGAATCTTTCTTAAACCTTTATCCATTTAATTTTTTTTTAGTTTTTAGCTTTTACCTTTTTCATTTATTTTTAATGATTTTTTAAATCAACTCATTTTTATTTAGATAACTTTTTAAAGTATTAAAATTACTTATTAGTAAATTATTTATATTTATATAATTTGTTAATTAGTATATAGTATGTATTAATATTTTAAATTATTTTTAATTACAAAATCACTCTCATATTAAAGTTCATTTTATTTTATCGCCTTTATTGTGTTTACGTCCAAAGACTTATATCACTACTGATTTTAAACTCATTACTATAGTAATAAATTCTACTATTATAGTAACTAATTTCACTTCCATCAAGGATGGATCCAGGGGGTGCGAAAGGGGTGGTCACCTCTTTGGAATTTTCAGATTTTTTAATTTTATATATAAATTATGATGTATTTTAGATTCGGTGTCCACATCGTATAACATTCGCCCCCTTAAGCCATAAGGTTATACTTTATATTAACAAAGTATTTTTTAGCTTTTAATTATATAACTTCAATAATAATAATCAAATATTAATATATGATGGGCCTTGAAAGACTAAACTTAGGAGGCCTAATATGGACTTTAAAGCCAAATTCCAGAATTAATTGATTTGACCCATACTCATACATATTAGGTTAGTGACTTTCTTGTTTTTCGATTTGTATGTCTTGTTAAGGAATTATCTTCTTCTGGTAAGGTACCGACATTGTCGTGAGAAAAAGAAAGGAGTTTGATGTCGGGACTAAGAGCACAGAGTAAAAAAATACAAATTATCTTCCTCTCGCTCCTAACGCAAAAGATAACTTGGTAAATATTTTTGCATAAATTAAGTTATTTATTTGACTTTTTTTTCTTTTTCCTAATATATTGTTTAATATATTATTACAGCCTTCAAAATTTTCAATTAAATTATGGTCAACAAAAAGATCGAATCTTTTTTGAAGAAAAGGGTGTCAGAAAGCAAGAATGATCAATAATTCTTCAACCTTCTATTATTAGTGGAGAAAAATCAAATATCTGATCTTCCCAAGCTCCTAAACGAGATATCAAGTCTTCTCAATCCTAAGCACCTAAATGCGATATCGATTCTTCCCAAGCTCTTGAACAAGGTATCAGGTCTTCTCAATCCCAAGATCCTGAATGAGATATCGAGACTTCCCAAGCTTCTAAATGAGATATCGGGTCTTCTCAAGTTCCTAAATGTCCTCCTAAGGTGCCAAGAGTTAAAACAAAAGCGTTTGATGCTTATTCTTTAGAGCGTGATTCGTGACTTTAAAAATTTATTTGGGATTACCCTTCAAATCAACAAGACGAAATCCATCGAGCTTACATTAAGTTTGGGCCATATCAACTGATCCTCCAAGTGAGGCTCTAACATCTCCTCAATATATTAATAAGAATGGACATCAATTTCTCCCACCTTGGTACAAGTTATTCCTGGATTGGCTCGAGTTTTCACCAAGTAAGAATATCGCATATTGCCTTCTTTGTTTTCTCTTCAACAAGCCATTTGTGCGTCATGGAAATACTTTTACAAGCCAATGATTTTGATCATGTAAGAAGTTCAATTAAGGATCTAAATGTCCTTTTGTTACTCATGTAGTTAATGGTGCAAATTATTTACATAATTACATAAGAATGCAATAAAAAATTATCTCGATCTTCAAAGTTTGTTGCAAAATATTGAGAGGATTATTAAGAAACAGAATTTTGAACAAGTTGCAAGAAATCGACTACAACTCAAGGTGTCAATAGATGTTGTCAAATGGCTTGTATTTCAAGGTTGTTCTTTTAGGGGATGCAATGAAGCACAATATTCAAGAAATCGAGGTAAATTTCTTGAATTAATAAAACTATTGGCTTTTTATAATGAAGGTGTGGGGGTAATTGTCTTAGAAAATGCCCCTCAAAATGCACAGTATGTTAGCCTGACTATTCAGAAGGACATTCTTTCTATTTTGGCAAGTAAAATCAAGGATTCATTCGAGAAAAGATTGAAGATTCAACTTTTTGTATTATAGTGGATGAAGCTTGTGATGAGTCAAAGAAAGAACAAATGAAAATTGTATTGTGGTTTATTGATAAAGAAGGTTTTATACATGATTTTTTTTTTGTTTAGTTCATGTGAAGGACATCACACTGTTAGCTTTGGAGAAGGCAATCCATGAAATTCTTTTGTGTCATTGCCTTAATGTAGATGATATTCGTGGTCAAGGATATGATGGTGCAAGTAATATACAAGTGTTATTTGCTAAAAAATGTCGATTTGCATACTATGTTCACTACCTCACTCATCGTCTCAAATTAACTCAAGTAGTTGCATCTAAGGAGGTTATTCCTATTTGTCAATTTTTTTTCATACTTAATTGGTATAATCAACTTGGTTGTTTCTTCAAGTAAGCGACATGATCAATTAAGAGACATTGAGGCATCTCATATCGCAAATGTAATACCTATAACCGCTTTCGTTGTCAGATTAGGGTTATAAAGTATCACTATACATTTCAGAACATTCAATAACAATAGCATCAAGTTCACTAGAATAATTAACAATATTTTTTTAAAATAATACAAATCAAAGTAAACATACACTTATGGGCCTTAAATCGAGCCTACGAGGCCTTAAAAATAGTTTAAGAACAATCAGTGATCATTTCAAAGCAAATCAGATAGTTCAAGAAAATCTAAAAAATTTTAAAAAGATATGGTTCACACGGCCGTGTGGCCAACCCGTGTGGTGAAAAGGTACACTCATGCGACTGACCACATGGCAAACCGTGTACCTTTCAAAACAATTCCACACGGTTGTGTCGCAAGCCGTATATACCCTGACATGGCCCTGTCGCATGCCATATGTCAGAGAGAGAGAGAGAGAGAGAGACAGAGAGTATCCAAGAAGAATTGATACTTTTTTATGTTAAAAAAATCGTTCGGATTTAGAAGTTTCGCCCTCCTTAAAGTAAATCTTGAATCTGGCTCTGATTACTATTATTATTAATCTCATCGGAATCAATCTTAACAAATATCCAAATATAATCTTACCCTCCTCTCCTTATAAAGAAAAAACTAAATAAATAAGGGGAAGCATGCTTTGTAGGAAAAAGAATTGAAATGTGATTCAGTGATAAAAGGGGCAAATTCGTGAAAGAGACCGTGATGCGATAAGTAAAGTCAATGGGGGCATATTGTGATTTAAGTGGAAAATTAGGACCGTGTTTTGTATGAATGAAATGAAAGTCATTTTGGGGTAGATCCATGTATGGAAAAAATATATAATAATGTTTATTTAGAAGAAAATAGTATTCAAGTGGGATGTTTGCAAGCTTTTATTGCTTTTGCTGAATTTTCTCTCCCTAATTCAAAACAACTCTGCTTTTCTATATAAAAACAAAATGTCGTTTGACATTTTAACGAGGAATTAACGGAGAAAAAGCTGGGAAATCTGTGAATAATAAATCAAATATATGCCTGTTTTACTATTTAACATTAATTTTATTCAAATTCAGGACTCTAAAATTCGAATTTGATATCAATGTTTAAAACCTCCACTTTTCCACAATCAATTAATTAAAGATAAATTATTTAACTTAAATAAAATTAATTTATTAGAATGACAATTATTTCAAGTCTTTTAAATTGTATAAATGAGTTAAGGGTGTTATGCGTATTTTATAAGGGATATTATTTAGTACACTTTCAGTGAAGTTTTTAGACTCCATTAATATATATATATATATATATAAAAGAAGACATATGTAAATCATAAAACATAAGCATAAAATCTTAAAATTATAAGTATAAACATAAAACAATCTTAAATAATATATACTCGATCAACTAAAATTAAAATAGAATAGTGACTAAGCCCCTTGTTGTAGCACCCAAAAGATCCTAATACAAATTTTATTATTATTATACACTCTCTTAAATATGAAAATTAAAATATACTCAGATTTAAATTAAAATAAATTTAAATTATATATATGATAAGTTTTAAAAATATATATATATATATATATATATATATATATAGTTGGTAATTTAAAATTGATGGTTAAAATAAATTTTGATTTAAAGTGAAGATAAGATGAAGAAATCAATCTAATTACAACTACTTCACCGTCTGGCTTTGATGGTATTTCACCCGACATTGACTCTTCAAACGAAGGATGAAGTTGTCATAAATTCATTATTAGTCCTTGAATTATCAATAGTGATTAACTTAGTAATAAGGATATGAGCGTAATTAGTTAATTTAGCATAGCATGCAAAGCAGAGTTGAGTAGCAAAACCAGACTTTGCGTCGCAATCTTTACTTCTTAGTGATGCTACTATCTCCAATAACCAGCCTTGTATCTCATCTATTTTTTAAAAGTGATTAATTAATTAAACACAATTGGAAGTTTTTAATAGACGCTTCCAATAATTATTAATGAATTTATGATAAGTTGGATAAGTTTTGTTGTGAAAAATTACAGTTATACATAAATTAATTAAATATCATCAAGATTCCTTAAATATAAAAGAATAAATAAAGTGGGAAAATTTGCAAGGCATGTGAACTGCCAAAGATTAAAAGAGAAGGGGGATTTTGAAAATCAAAACCAAGTGGGGTTTAGGACGTGGAACAACCCTAAAGCATTTCACTCACGTAATCAAAGTCAATATTTTTTAAGGGGGTTCGCTTTCTCTGACTCACATTCAATAATGCTATATTTTTAGTGGAAAGGCTCGGAAACCGGAGGCTTATGGATTCTGGGTGTGTTCAAGAGGATGCTAGAGAACTTTTTATGAGATCAAATCAAAATTTTTTCCATCCATGTGGCCTAGGTCCCTTTGGATCTTTGATGGGCTCGAAATTTGAACTCAAACACAGCATCAGTTGGTAAGCCAATATTCCCAAAATATCGGGTGGAGTTAAAAGGTCTACTGGACTGGTTTGGAAGTCCAAACCAGGGGTAATTGTTATTTTACCCCTCCAATCCTTCCTTTATTATTTATTTTAACATAATTAAAATTATGTTAAAAGCCCCATTAATTGCTTACCAAAAATACCTATTCCTCAAATAATTATCTATTTTTTTTTAAAAAAAAGTGACATATACTACTTACCTCCAATCCAATAATTTGCATAGGAATCATCCTAGTGGTGTTAATGCAGAAATTGCGATCTCAGCTATCTTGTCGGTAAAGAAGAATATTTGGAGGATTTAGAAAATTATTTAATTGATTAATCCACCACATAAATGATTTAATACAACCGACTTAGATCACCTTAGTCAAATAGAAACAAAAAACTCTTTTGTCCTCTTCGTTTTATTTCCTTCTAAGTACAAGAAATAAAATCAATTTACTATATATTATATGTTGATTGGTTGGTTGTGATTCACTTCATCTATCCATGTGTCAAATTGAACTCAAATTTGAATAGGACTAAAATCATTATTTTAGAAAATAATAAATATTTTGTAAGCATGTTTTTGTATTTTTATATATTATATATATATTTTAAGATAACAAATAGTGAGATTGACTTTATGGATTTTACCAAAGTCTCGTTTATGTTCAACATGATTTTCTTTATTAATATATTTCAAACACTTACCAAAATTAAACTAACTATTGAATTAAATAAGTGGGTTTGAATCAACTTATTTCCGGCGTGGTACAAACAGAGGAGATTTTGCCTGGAGTGGACCTGGTCTGTTGGGCTTCGACTACGTTTTGATCTTCTTATTGGGCTTAGTGTGTATGGGTCTTGGTTGGTAACAAATTCAACTAAGGCATCCCTTTTACACTATTAAGGTCGGCCCATATGTAAATAGTTTTTTTATTATATATATAACTTTTAAAAATATGTTTTAAATCTATTTAAATGATAACATTGGGAGGATATGAATTTAAATGCGTAATATATTTTAATTTAGAGATTTATGAGTAATTTAATAAATGCACAGGAGAAATAAGTGATAATTATTAATTTCCCATAATTGAACAAGTCAATATACAAAGGTTAAAAGGAAATGCAAATAAGGATAAGCCTGAATTAAGCTTTTGGTAAGGCAACAATCATAATTAAATTATGAAAGAAAATTATATTTAGTTTGCAACTCCAAAACGTCAAATTCAAGTCGCTATTTTTAAGATGTGGAAATCAAACTTACATTTGAAACGTATCCTATATATTTATTATCAATCAATTATGTCAAATTTTAGTGAATTTTAGTTCATCTATTCCAACATATTCATAAAGTTCATCTATTCCCACATTTCATTGATCCAAGCCTTAATACCCTTTCTTCATTGGCCTTCTTTTTCTCTTTACTAATCGCAGATATCTTAGATCGCTCCGAATAGTCACATATCCTATGCGGGCCACAATATAAGCACTTCATTATCTCATTCAGTTTATTGTTCGGCTTCAACATCCCATTATGTGGTTTCCAATTACCATCATTATTATTTTTAACCTATCTTTCTTCATCTCCCCCACCATTGCCCTTCTCCTTGAGCTTGAAAGACTCAAACTTGTATTTCCTTGAAACAAGCTCAATTAAGGACTCCGATACGGTCATGGCTACGATAAGTTCAGTTATACCCTGTTGGCACAACTCATGTTTTGTCTCCATATTCAAACCAGTAAAATGCTTCTTTCTCGCTCAATTTAAAGATTTGAAGCATCAATTCACTAAAGTCTTTGACATAATCTCCAACAGTACCTTGTTGCATAAGCCAACGCAACTTAGCCCGAGCCTCATTCACGGCATATTGGGGGTAAAATTGCTTTTTCAACTCCTCCCAAAGTTCTAATTACAATCCTACCTCATTTCTCATTCATGGACCTATAACACCACCATAAGAGAGCAACATTAGTAAAATAAATTGAAGTGTGTTTACCTTAGTAACATCATCTACAATGCCCATCGCATAGAAGTAATGCTCTATTCCCCATAACAAGTTGTCCACATCCCTTGCGAACCTCATCCCATTAAACTCTTTCAGATTAGGGACATCTATTTTGCATTGCTTAAAAGTCGGAACCAACATCTCATTACCCAAAGTAAACTTATAGATAGTAAGCTCCCCCTTGAGCTCCACAATATATTCCTTTAAAACTGTTACAATGGTTTCGAGAGCATTATTCTTCTATGTCTGATCATCCACAATGATATTTAGTGCCGCTTTCATTGCATCCAAATTGGAATTGAGAGCCTTTGTCACATATTCCTTGAGTTGTTCATTCACTGAGTCTAACTCATCGACGTGTCCCTCAACTACCTCAAGCAATTCCTACACACCACTATGGATTCCTCAAGATTGACCACTCCACTTTACAAATTTGAAAGCATATCTCTCGATCTGTTAGCTTTTCTACCCTCGGGTCTCCCTGGTCTCAATATGCTTATCTTCTCCTTTCATCATCTCAATCAGCACCTTACTAAACATTGGCTCAAATACCAACTGTAATAGGTTAGAACTTATATCTCCCAAACCGCACCACCTTAGGCAGAAACTTAGCTCAAATCTGCCTAAGTCAACCTAACTATCGAAAGATGAGAATTCAGAACGAAAACCAAAATAAAGTAGAAGCAAACTCTTAAGCAAAGAAGCAAAAAAATAAACAAAAAGCCACAAGAAAACTAAGCACATCAAGTGTTTGTGTAATACTCTCAAAGTGTTTCTATTACTTTGAAGAATTACAACTAAGTAGGATGATTACAAATAGGAGGAAAGGCCACAATTTATAGTTGAGCTCCCCTAGATCTAACGGTACAATTTAAATACATTGATGGTTAAGATTAAAGCTTACCAACAAGATGGGAGTTCTAAAGGAATTAAACTCTATACAATCTTATCCCTTAAGATTACAACTATTAATCATGGTAATTCTAGTTTTACTAAAGTGTTCCACTAGGCCAACAAAGCTTCAGGTAGATAGATTTCTCCATATGTTACACGATTGGACCAGTTTAAGTAGGTCAAATGAGCCTCATTTAATCAATTAACTTCTATGGGACATTCTGTGTGCATTCATTATAGGCTTTGATCCGCGGCCAATGACACATGCATTAAGCCATTGAGTTATCATAAATACTCTCTATTACAATTAGCTTTTAGTAAAAAGCCAAATATTTCTTATATTGTAATTCTTAGATGTGCAGTTTATGTTCTAATTACTCCATCACAACATACAAAGATAGGTCCTCAAAGAAAGTTAGAAATATATATTGGTTATGAATCTATTTCTATAATTAAGTATCTTGAATCAATGATAAGAAATTTGTTTAGGCACGGTTTGTCTATTGTCATTTCAATGAAACAATTTCCTAACATTAAGGGGAGAAAATAAGAAATTGGTAAAAGAAATTGCATGAGATGTATCTTTATTATCTCATTTAGATCCTTAAACAAATCAATGTGAACTAGAAATTCAAAAAAACAATTCATTTGCCAAATATTGCAAATTAACTATTAGATGTTTTTACTAACCTTAAAAAATTTATTAATATTGGATTGGTTCACTGAAAAAAATTTCGTAAAATGGATTAATTTTTAGAAAATATATATATTTCGGTGTTTCGTATTTTGCATAAAATCTACTCGATATTTGAAATTTTTGTTGCAATCATTTTTGAAACTTGTTTTCATTAAATATATGGTCAAAGTTAAAATTTATTATTAAAAAAATGTAATATTAGATAATTTTATTAAAACAATATATAATATTAATAATTTATTGTAAGGTTAAATGTAGAATTTGTACTCGAACTTGTCCACTTCTCCCAAATTGATACGTATGGGTTTTTTGTCCTAGGTTGGTACTCAAACTTTTTTTTCGTCAACTAAATTTGTACCTGAGCCTAACGCTGTTAACTTTTTGTTGACGTGACAGCGTTGGCCAATCGCGCTCCACCACATGGAGTCCTCTTGTACCTCTTTTTATTTTCTTTTTTATTTTCCCTCATTTTCTTCCCTTTTTCTTTTCTTTTTTTCTTTTCCTTTTTCTTTTTCTGGTCGTATTTCTATTTTCCTTTTTCTTTTTCTGGTCGTACTTCTACGCTTCATCTTTCTTCTTTCTTTTTTTTGTCAACCACCCCCAAATTTTTCCTCAGTTTCTCACCATCCAATCACCACCAAAATCACATCTCTTAAACCCCTTTCGTTTTCATCTCCATTTTCCATTCACTATCAACTAAACCCCACCGCTTTCCCTCCCCTTTTCAAACTAACCCACAAAGACTGGCTCTCCCGAATCCTCAAAATCTTTAACAATCTTAAAGACCCAAAATTTCTCATTTCAGTTCATCATTTTCTTGAGAAAAAAAAAAAAACCAGAGAGAAAGTGAAGGAAAAAAAATTGATATCAAAATTTAAAAATCAACCCAACACCAAATTTTCCATTTTCGTTTCTTTTTCTAGTTCTTATTCAATTAAAGCTTTTGAGTTAATGTGTGTTGCGGTATTTTTTAAATGTTTGCTTTGTGTATGATAAAATACCTATCTAAAACTATCAAGTTCGTTTGACGGAAAATGGGTATTACTTTTTCATGGGCATTTGGTGAATTTAGTACTGAAATGGACAATGGCAACTTGGATTCAATGACTGAAATCCATTAGTTTTGAAAATGAAGAAAGAGCAAAAACACTACTTAGTTCTATTAATTTCAAAATCTCGGATTCAAAGCTAACTATTTTAAAATCATGTGGTTCTAGGAAGATGATATTGGAAGGATCTGTTAGTTTTAAAGGCAGGGATTTAGAGGAAATAATGAATTCCACCATTGATGAAGCTATATAGCAAGCTTAAAGAGCAAAGCAATGGATGTTGTTAAATATTTAAACCCAATTTTTTCATTGGAATCTGTAATCTCTCTCTCTCACACACTTTTTTTTTAAATACTTTTTATTCCTCTTTTATTTCTTGATTAAATTAATGGGTTTGCACGATTTTATTCGCTTTCTTTTTTAGCTATAATTTCTCCTCAAATCAAAATTGCTCTAAAATACATTTTGTTTTGTCTTGCCGTTAGGAAGAATCAAATGATAATACTAAAATATTGAATCTTGGGACATTACTTTCGACTGTTCACCAAATGGAATGTTGATATAAATTTTTTTGTTACTAGTATTGTGTGTGGATGCTCAATTGTATTTGATTTCTTCATGGTCTCTAGGTTATTCATAAAAAAATTTAATTTCAAATTAGTGAACAGAAAGCTCAACTCTAGTGCCATTTTTAGGCCGGAAAAGAGGCCAACTACTGACTGCAACAAAGACAGCAACCTCGGTTGAAGGAGAAAGAAGAAGAAGAAGAAGAAGAAGAAGAAGAAGAAGAAAGAAGGAAAAAAACAAGAAAGGAACAAAAAAAATTGGAGAAAAGTTAAAAGAAAAAAATAAGTTTTTTTTTTAGATTATAACATTATCATTACGTCAACATGTCATAATCTTATTTCGCCACATATCCTAAACTTAACGGGGTTAGACTCAAGTACTGATTTAGTTGACAAAAAAAGTTCGGGTACTAATCTGGGACAAAAAGCCATAAGTACCAATCTGGGAGAAATAAACAAGTTTGAGTACCAATTTTATATTTAACCCTTTATTGTATGGTTAAATATAAATATGCACGTGTGATAATATTGAAAGTAATAATATTTAATATTAATATTTAAATATTTTTAAACCTTAAAAATAAAATTTATTGTTAATAGAATAATATTTGACTTTATTTAAGTTTTTTTAAAGTTATAAGAGATTTTTTTTCTAGAAAATGATTTACAGTTTTCAAAAGGGAAAAATCAAATTCCAAAAAGAAAGACTTAGTTCCCATTGACCAGTAACTCATTTTTCGTTGGCCAATATATTTTTTATGTAACAAACAGAAAAAATGTAGAAAACATTTTTCGTATGTTATTTTCAATGAAACAAACAAGTTATAAATATCATGTGCCAACTGAAAATGCTTCGATTCATATTGATGTACCTGTAGGACTATAATAGTGTAAACGAAAGTAAGCCTCACCTAAAGTGTGATAGGTTAATCGATTCCAAAGATAAAAATCCTTATACAATGAATAGATCAAACATTTAATATGACAATATTATGGAGGCGAGTACCCAAGAAAATGTCAAAGATGTAAGTAATCATAAAACCCAATAAGAGATCAAGGTACGTAAAAATAATGATAATGGAGAGATCTCGATAAATTATATTACTATAAGAAAAAAAATGGAACTGGAAAAATATAATTGTCAACAATATTTTTTCTTATAATATTGTTGTTGAAATAGCAATAGAAAATGAAGATTTTAAACATATATCTATTGAGGAATGTAGAAATAGAGAAGATTGATCAAATTGAAAAGAGACAATTTAAGAATAGATGAATTCACTTGCTAAATGTGAGGGTTTTGAATCTGTAGTCCAAACACCTAAAGATGTCAAACTTTTAAGATCTTAAATAGGTATTTGTGCCAAAATAAAATGATTAAAATGATTTCGTATAATATAAAGCACAAGTCGTGCACAAGGATATTTGAAAATGCTCGAAATTGATTATGAAATGACTTACTCTCATGTGGTGATGCAATAACATTTAGATATCTTATCAGTCTACCAATGTGTAAAAAACTTGATATGTATCTAATGGATGTTTGTTACAAACTTTATTTTCTGCGTCACTTGATAGTGACTTTATATGAAAATCCCTAAAGGATTTAAAATCCCAATAGGATACAAAATTTCTTGTAAAAATTGTTTGATCAAATTAAATAAATCCTTACATAGATTAAATCAATCTGAATGCGTGTAGTTCAATCCTCTTAACGATTATTTGTTGAAAGAATGTTGTAAAAGCTTTTCAATTTGCCCAATAAAAGATCTAGATTTAAATTTGTAATAATCATTGTCTAAGTTAATGATTTAAATATTATTACAACTCTAGCATGTACTAAAACATTTATAGAATGAATTTGAGATGAAAGATCTTGAAAAAATAATGTATTATCTTGACTTGTAGATAAAAATTTAAAATATGATATTCATGTCAATCATTCATCTTATATAGAAAAAGATTTTAAAGAAATTTTATATGGATAAAATACATCAATTAACGTCACATTTGGTTCATTGAAATATAATAAAGTTGGAATTGAATTATTATTCGATGGGAATGAAATAGAGAGGTAATAAATATTACATTGTTTGGTTGGTTGAATGGAATAGACAAGTAATAATATTAATTATTTGGTTAAATAGAATAATGTTATGGAATTAGTAAGGAATAAGGATAAAATGACATTATTTTCCTTAAACTAAATCAATTATATTTTATTTATATTATTATTAAATAATTATAATAATTTCATTTCATTATATTTATGAGTAAATTATAAAAAATATTAAAATATTTTCATAAATTACAATTGAAAATATTATTCTTTAATACAAATTATATATTATTTAATTATTTCAAAAGCATTTTATTAAAACATAATAATTTATATTTTAAAATTTATGCAAAATTAAATTGAAAATAATTTTAAAAAATACATTTGTATAAATTTATAACATTCCTAGGTGTAAATAATATTAATTTTAAATATATTTAGCCAAAAAATATATTTGTTGTATTTCTATATTCAATTCAATATATAATATCATTTTAAAATATATTTAATAAAGCATTATTTTATTTATTTTATCCATATTCTTTCTCTCCCTCTAGTCTTTCTCTATTAAATTTTTTTCTTTCTCCATAAAAATGTTCATCCTATGTCGTTGTCCGTCGCTTGCAATTGTCCGCTACCAGCTTTCTTGCCACCAACCAACAATCATTTCTTCTCAAGATATTCATCTTCATAACAATCTGGACCCATTTTTCTTAATTTTACATTTTTTTTAAAAGCAACATTTGAATTGTTAATTTATAAAAAGTTTTCATCCTCTCTATATTTTATATTTTGGTTTTATTTTTTCTTTATATATTTTAAGAGTATAATTTTATTATAAAAAAGTAAAAAAGATAAAGTGACACCAAAAATCAAAGTCTAACACTACACCATGTGAGAAATCCTAGACCTTTTCCTAGCTGATATGTTTTTTTTTATTCAAACATCTAGAGATTTTTGTTGAAATATGACTTAGAAACTAGTTAAATGGTGAAGGGTGATTTGGGAAATAAAATCTCTTCCATTTTTTGTGAAAGCAATGAATTGGCATTCTGAAAGGGGATGTGGAAATGTCCATTCGATGATTTTGTCAAATGAAACCTGAAAACGTTAATTCGTTGAATACCAATACACTGAACCAAACTACGAAATAAGGGTATGGTATTGAATCACATGTGATTTAGTTGGTTATCACAACCAACCAAACACATTGTAAGTGTTGGAATCTAATTCCCTTAGTATAATGATTATGTCTATGTAATTGCAATTTTTTGAACAAATTGGTTTAGTAAAACTCCATCATTATCATTAATATCTTTGCATAATATCTTTTTACATGCAACGCAAAATGAAAGCAAATATTGACTCATTGGTTCTCTAATGTTTAAATAATACTAAGCAGTATTATGGGGACATATCATATGCGAGAAGACAACTTATAGTAGTAGATAATCTAAACATGTCCTTAGTCTATAAAACATTGAGCAAGTCAATTTTAAGACTAATATATTACCTATCAAGTCTAAATGGGGAGATACATTGTCTTAGGTATCAGAGCAGATAACTCTCAGAAGATAGAGACATAGATGTGACTGATTGGACTAGCAATACATTGAACATGATCCAAGTAGCATAGATCTTAGATCCGTTTATGGATATATTCACTTGTGACGTTCATAGTGTAATTTACCTCAATCCCAAGTAAATGACAAAATATGTGTGCGTGGCTTGTATACTTTGATGTATTGATAGCCTGCGATCAATTGGTAATAGAGCCGAAAGTTGGTACATTGGGTATGTGACTTTTGCATGACATAGCTTCACTTACAATAGTGAATCTATAACCCAATAAAAGGGTAAATGATATCCTTTCGTCGATATTACATGATAGATGAAAAGTAACATTTTCACAAGTCATTTGTCTTAAGTTGAATGATTTAATTACTATTTGTTAGTAAATAGCTTTTCATGAAAGAATATGTAATGGTTACCATAAGATAAAATAGAATCATATTAGGAGAATGAATTTATCTCAAAAAGGTTAAGGATGTCCTATGGGGGTAACACACATATGGCAATGTCATTAGACAAACACTTGATGGAGTAGCTTTAGTCATGGTATATAATAGGGGGCCCTTAATTATGGTGTTTTATTGGAATGACTCCATGATTAAATAATGTTGTAATTAATAGATGAAGAGTCGGATCTTAATTATAAATTATTTGAGTCCTAATTATATATGTCCAATCTGTCCCTACGCTAGCTCGATACAACCTTGATGGTTTGCATTAATTGATGAAATGAAAAATGTTAAACAACAAATTAAGAGAAATAGATCGCATGTATCACTATCCGAACTGAATGCATTTTCTCTCCATAAACAAGAGATGACTTGGAATAATTTATATATTCAAATTATTATTCAATTAATCAAAATTAAATAATTGAAGTTCAAGTAAAAATTAAATTAATTAAGTCATCATAGTTTTTATAAGAACAATATTAATTAAATTAGTTTACTCACATATTCTAATACGATAAAGTCATCATGGTTTTAACAAAATTAGGATTGGGTTAGAAAAATGTAATTAGTATAATTAATTATTTTAATTAATTAAATGAATTAATAATATTTTGGGCATATGAAAATTTGTTAACCAGACTTGGATAAATTATATGAGTTGATTTAAAGACTAGATAATGCATATAATTGACCTGATACATAATAAGTCCCGGTAGGCCCACCTTGTAATAGCTCGTTTTCAGTAGTGTCGAAAAAAATGATTTCGGGACCACAATTCTGACCAATGAGTCTTTAAATATTATTTATTTAATATCTACAAGATTATTAGAGTGTCATATTAAAGTTTGGTTCGGTAATTTTGATGTTTGGATATTTAATTAAGGCAAAAGGACTAAAATCATAAAAGTTGCAAAAGTTAATCGATATTAATTTATATGTGCTAATTAATTATAAAATCATGATTGGAGGGTTTTATGTGAAAATTAGACCATATTGGTTATAGTGGATGGTTAAGGAGTAGTCATTTAAGAAATTTGAGTTAAAATTAAAAGTTGAAATGGTAATTAAATAATTGATTAACATAAAAAAAGAAGAAGTAAAGGTATCATCTTCTTCATTTTCCTTGCATGTAAGTCAATTTTGATCCAATTTTTAGTAATTTTTATGTTTTTGAGATCATTGTAACTTAACCTAGCTAGTCTAGGGACTATTTTGTAAAATTGTTATAGATTTGAAAAGTTACCATTGATGAATTTGAAGTTTTTAGATTTTAAATGGTTGAGCTTGAATAGTTGTTTTCATATGAGATTGTTTTGTAAAGTTATTTTAGTTAGTTTTAAGTTTAGGGACTAAAATGATAAAAGATTAAATTTAGCATGAAATTATAGTAAAATTTTATAAATTGTGAGCTGTATAAGATTAAAGGTGAATTTGGCCTAAGGGTTTTGGGCTTAATTATGAAAAATGTGTAAGTTTTGGTTTTAAGGACTAAATTAAATAAAAGGTAAAAGTTTAAGAAAATAATGTAAAATATTATTAAAGGGTCAAATGCATATGTTTAGATGTTTTAGGGTATTTGAAATGGTTAATTGAGTTAAACTATTATATAGATTAAGAAACGGATCAATAAGTCGATAAACACGGAAAAGGAAAAAATCGATAAGTAGTTTTTAGTGTGGTGTTTGTTGATGTTTCATTTAGGTAAGTTCGTGTTAGTTTTAATTTGATTGGTATTTACTTATGCTTGTATTTTTTTATAAATATATGGAAGTTTTGGTATGTTTGATATGAAATAAATGTTAAAAATGGCATATAATGACTGAATTGTCAATAATGATATTTGTATGTGATTGGAATGAATTGAGATATGTTATGAGATGACAGTTGGTACATGTTGTTATATGGGATCATGTTAAATGGTGGAAAAATTATAGAAATTCAATTAAGGCCCGTGTGAGCTTAGTGAATGATTAGGATACAATTGACATGTCATTAGGGTGTATCAGGCATTGTGCTAGTGTTATATTTATCAGGTACTTTGTACCGGTATTCATGTTATATCAAGCATTATATTTCAAAGTTTAATTAATCAGGAACTATGTGCCAATTTTATATTTATCACGTACTATGTACTGGTGGTGGATACCATACTGATGGCTAGAATCTAGCATTTGCTGTGGATTATTGTAACACCCCTAACCCTTATCCATCGCCGGAATAGGGTTACAGAGCATTACTGGAATTTACAGATCAATTACAAACAATTTTATATCATTTCACATTCATATCATAAACTTGTAATAATCAATCATATTGTCCCTTATGTGAGCCCTCGAGACTCAAAACACGTATTAGAATCAAGTCGGGACTAAAACGGGTACTCAAAGAATTTTTCGCGAAACTTCAAAAATTTTCCTAAGTGCAGGGGACACACGCTCGTGTGGTCAGGCCATGTGGCTCACACGGCCAATAGACACGCCCATGTCATAGGCCGTGTGGGCATTCAAAATAGGGCACATGCCCATCTCCCAACCCGTGTTAATACCCATGTAACTCTTTGACTTGGGTCACACGGTCAAGTTACACGCCCATGTGCTAGGCCGTGTGAACATAAAAATTTGCATTAAATAGGTGCAAGGGTCATACGGCCAAGCCATACGCCCGTGTGCTAGGCCGTATGATTAATTCTAAGCATTCTGTTTTGAAATTTTAAAGAAGCAGGGGACACACGGCCAAATCATACGCCCATGTGCTAGGACATACAGCTGAGACACAACCCGTGTCTCTGCCTGTGTGGACAAAAATAGGCCATTTCTAATGCCACATTTCTCGCCCAAACTTGGCATCACCTAACCAAACATTTTTAGACATCAATAGACCATGATAAGGCATTCAACCAAACCAAAATTAAGCTTTATACTTAACATATTACCACAACCATTCAAAAATCTTTACTTACCAATTTTAATCCAACCATCAAAATGTTTATAAATTATCCATCATTCAACCATACTAACTCACATTAGACTTGATAAGGCCATTACTTACACATCAAAACATGTTCATCACAAGCCATTCTAATGGCTAGTTACAACACTTATAAGCCTACATTAGCCAAATTATCCTATACATGCCATTATAACCAAAAGTAATTTACTATTTATACCGAAATGAGCTGAAAGATAGTGTGATAATACTTCGACCATCCTCCAACTTTTACGAGCTTTTGAGTACTATAAAACAAGGAAAATAAAATAGAGTAAGCATATAATACTTAGTAAGTCCGTATAACATGGAATTTAACTTACCATTTAATCACATTAAAGGTAAGCACACAAAATATATTCCAAACAACTTGGCCAAGAGCCTAAACACATATCCTTGTCAACATGTTAGTCATGTATTTCATAGAAATATTAAGGGACACATATGAGCTTATAACAATAAAAATGCCATATACATGTACTTTTTATATCTTGGATTCATATAACATGTACAAACCATTTCCATGTATTTCAGATATATTCAGTAATAATCTATTCTAAATCCATATTATCTCTGTAACATACCTAACCCATATCCGTCACCAGAATAGGGTTATGAGGCATTACCGATCAAAGCACAACATATAATATACATTTCTCATACATGATTCACATTGTCCATTATAAGACTCTATGAGACCTTAAAACTTGCTTGAAAGAGGTTCGGGACTAAATCAATAACATTTGAAAACTTTGCGAAACTATTAAAATTTTCATGTATATAGGGATCACACGCCCGTGTGAGTAGGCCGTGTGCTTCACACGACCACCAAACAAGCCCGTGTCACAAGCCATGCGGAAACAGGGCATACATACTGAGTTGGGTTATACGACCAACCACACACCCGTGTGTCCAGCCCGTGTGCCTTTCAAAATGGTCACACACACCTATGTGCTAGGCCGTGTGCCCTTTAGGGGGTATACTGACTTATACCACACGGCCGGTCACACGCTCGTGTGTGAGACTGTGTGGAGTATACTGACTTCAATTTAGTTTCAACACCAGGGGACACACAGTCGTGTACCATGATCGTGTGTCGTACACGGCTGAGACACACGCCCGTGTCTTTGCCCGTGTGGACAATAATAGACCATTTTCAAGGCCAATTTGCCACCCTTTTTCATGGTCACCTAAACAACCACAATGGTACCAATTCATCATATAATTAGGTAGCCTAAACATCTATTTTAATACACATTATAAGCCATTTCAAAATCAAGCATTCATTTACTCAAATCAATACCATTTGTACATTCAAATGCATACCAACTAGTATGATTCATTCCTCATTACTCACCTATTCAATCATATACCAAAGTACATATCATACTTATCAATACAACCTATTTCAATTTGTATTTTTATTTACTACCATCAATCACACACAAAGTTTGACTCATAAATCATCTATTAGCCATTCATTTATTAAGTCCAAATTCATGCTTTTCATAAATAAATACTTATCATATACCAATGGACCAAATGATCATCTTGAACTATCACCATGTAACATCCCGAATTAGGGCCTAGTCAGAACAATGGTTTTGAGACCACAAATCTGATATAGAAACAATCATTTTATGGATGTTACGAGGTCCATGATATATATGCATGCCTGTGTAAAAATATCGATGAGAAATTTTATGGATAAAGTGCCCAATTGAGTTATTAGGACTAAATTTCAATAAGTGAAAAACATGTGTTCTAGTTGATCTAAGGGCTTAATTGTGATGAGATTTGAAATTTGAAGTCCTTATTTGGCAATTAGACCATTATATGTCATTATGGACAAAAATGGATATAGGAGGGATAAAATATCAAAGTTATGATGGAAGGGCATTTTGGTCCATTAATTAATAAAAGAATTAAAAGGGAAAAATAATCAAAATTTGTGTCCATCTTCATCCTCCTTGGCCGAATTTCACAAGAAGCTATAGCTAGGGTTTCTTTCATCTTTCAAGCTCAAAGTAAATGCATTCTAGCCCTGTGTTTAATGTTCTTTATATTTTTGAAATCCTCGTAGCTTGATTTAGCTATATCTACCTTTAATTTGAGCTAGGGTTCATGTTCAAAAACATGCCCATGAATGACATGCTTGTGCTTTGATGTCTAATGGAAAAATATGGATGTTTGAGGTGTGATAAACAATTTTTACTAGGTGATTTTTGGTGAAATTGATAAAAAGGACCTAATTGTAAAAGTTAAAGAAACTATGTGTAAATGTGTGAATAAATGAAAATGTGGGTTCGTATAAGAGGGAAAATGATTCGGCTAGGCTTGAATAATGAGAAAAATGGGTACTTTTCATTTTACGAGCCTAGGGGATATTTTGTAATTCTGTAAAATTTTAGGTGCAACATTATAAATTTGCCATCTCATGATTTTTGGACTAAAATGAAAGTGCGTGTATTAAATAAGCTAAATGTGCTATTATAGATCAAAAGGGACGAGGGATAGACATTGATCGAGGAAAAGGCAAGGTTGTGGACTAAATTGCAAATTTTCCATATTTTGCACCAAGGTAAGTTGTGTGTAAGTAATTCAACAACTCTAATATTACGTATTTAATATTTGACATTATATGACAAATGTATGTATGCTTTAATAAAATTAACTTGTGATGATCCAATGGAAGTTTAGTGATAGGCTCGTCTCTCAGAAGCCCGAGTGACCCAAATGGATACTTAGGACTTGGATGTCATGACACCGTGCTAAATGTACCTGTATAAGACCATGTCTGGGACATGGCATCGGTGATGATATATGTGCCTGTGTAAAACCATGTCTGGGACATGGCATCGATGATGATTTATGTGCCTATGTAAGACCATGTTTGGAACATGGCATCGACGATGATATGTGTGCCAGTGTAAGACCATGTTTGGGACATGACATTGACGATGATATGTGGATTCATGTAAGACCATGTCGGGGACATTGCATTGGTACTTTAATTGGTGTATGACAATCCTGAGTGTCCTTTAGTATTCCTGTGGTTCAACGGGCCATTCAAGATGTTGGGTTAAGAAGTGGAGTGATATGAGTAAGAATGTACAGTACAAGTTTGTACGTAAACCTCATAAGTATTGAGCTCGATTCATGATGGGAAATTTAGCATGCATAGACAGGAGTAAGATAAGCTTGATGTTTAATGACATTTAATGTCAATTTTGACTATGTTCACGTGTGTAGTATGATATTGTGGTGATAATTGATAATATGTTTAATCCATGAATATCTTGACTTATGTTGTTATTTATTTACATGCAACTTACTAAGCCCTGTGCTTACCCTTCTCTCATTTCCCTTTTCTTTTAGCTTCATCAAGCTAGCTCAGGGATCGTGGACGTCGGAGCTTGAGTCACACTATCAACAAATCTTTTGGGTTATAATTAGTTTACTACATTTAAGTATGGCATGTATAGTGGACTTAGTATTTTGTTATATGTATCATATTTGTTAGCTAAAGTGATGACTCCTTTTGGTATATTATTCCATTTTGTATATGGCCATGAAATATGGCTCATATTGATTATTGGGTTGAAATCCCCAAATATTGTTACATGCATGAGATGTGTTATTACTTTTGTGATGTGTGCCAAATGGTTGATAAAATGTGGAATTTATGTTTGATTGATAAATGATGCCAATTGGTATGGTCACTATATAAATAAAGGTAAAGAAATGTATTGAATGAACTTAACAAGTCAATGAGTCCCAATTAGGTAAACTCGATATGAATTTATCATGCATGAGTTAAAGCTATGGATGTCTAAGCAACCCTTTTATGTCATGTTAACCACCATTGGCATATGAGTGTATGTTGGGGTTGTTAAGGGTGACAAGAGGGCTTGGAAAATAGTCTCAAAGTTGTCCACGCGAGTAGGCACACGAGCATGTGTTTAGGCCGTGTGTGACACACGGTCAGCCTCATGGGCGTGTAGTCCGGCTGTGTGCCCCATGCACCTTAGTTTTACAAGTCAGTATGCATGGTAGTAAACACACTGGCAGAGACACGACCGTGTGTCTCAGCCGTGTGGAGGACACGGCCTTAGGACATAGGCGTGTGCCCAAGCCGTATGAAGTCTGCATCTGAAATATGAAAATTAAATTCCCCACACGGCCTAGCACATGGGCGTGTGAGTTGGCCGTGTGATATTAAATTTATGCTGACGTCATAAACAGAAAGTTACACGGCCTGGGGACATGGACGTATGACCCTGTTTTAAGAAAATTTTTCTAAAATTCACGATTTAGTCCCAAAATGCCCCCGATGTATGTTTTTGGCGTCGTAGGCCCATATATGGGACGATATGCATGTTCTGGAATAAGTTTTAAATTTGAACAAAATTTTATGGCCTAGTTTTACATAGCAGTGTATGTTTAAGTCTGGTAATGCCTCGTATCCTGTTCCGGCATTAGACACGAGTAAGGGAGTTACATTTATTGGTATCAGAGCTACAATTTAGTCGGTTCTAGGACTACGTAGCGAGTGTGGAAGTCTAGTTATGCATGACATACGTGTATTATGATAGTGTGATAACTCCTGACAATTGAAATTGTGTTTTATATAATAAATGGATCCTGAACGAGCAGTTGTTAACGATATAAAAAGTGACGTGCCTACTCCCACCGAAAGAGCAGTGCTAGCTGATAGTAGACCCCAGACGATTAGTAGAGGAGAAGGAGGCAGAGAAGCCTTTCTCTACATGATGAATAATTGGTACACCGAGTTTGTTTGGGCAAACCCAGGTGTTCAACCTCCTCAGCCCCTCCTATTCCTCAGCCTACCCCTATAGCTCCCCAAGTTGTTGAGATGGTGAGAAAGGAAATGCCTCCGGTTGATCGAATTAGAAAGTAAAGAGCTGAAGAGTTTAGGGCTAAAATTGATGATGATCTAGAAAGAGTAGAGTCTTGGCTTAAGAACACCATCCGAGTCTTTGATGAGTTGTCATGCACACCGAAGGAGTGTATGAAGTGCGTGGTATCACTTCTAAGAGATTTCGCTTACCAGTGGTGGGATACCCTCGTATTGGTTGTGCCGAGGGAGAAAGTGACTTGGGAGTTTTTCCAAGAGGAATTTCGCAAGAAGTACATCAGTTAAAGGTTTATGGATCAAAAAAGGAAAGAGTTCCTCAAGTTGAAACAGGGGAGAATGACAGTTACCGAGTATGAACGTGAGTTTGTGAGGCTTAGGAAATATGTTCGGGAATGTGTATCTACCGAAGCCATCATGTGTAAAAGATTTGAAGATGGGTTGAACGAAGTCATCTGATTGTTGGTTGGCATCCTCGAGTTGAAAGAGTTTGTAGTCTTGGTCGAAAGAGCATGCAAGGCCGAAGAATTAGCCAAAGAAAAACGGAAAGCTGATTTGGTATCTCGAGACTTGAAGAAGAGGTAACTGAGCAAATCTTTTCAATCTTCATCTAAAAAGTCGAGAGAGTTTACTACTCGTTCTAATGCCTCTACTGGGTATTCGAGTAAGAATAGGAGTAAACAGTACACGGTTTCGAAAGCTTAGACTACCTCAATTGCCAGTGTTGGGAATGCTTGACCCGATAGATCAGGATATCTCCAATATAGGAGACGCCACTTTGACGAGTGTCAAGGGAATGATAGAACTTGTTTTAAGTGCGGTTCCCCTGATCACTTTGTTAGGGACAACCGCGAGAGGACAGAAAGAAGCAAGGAACAAGGTTAAATAGTACTACTAATAAGGGAAAACCTCAGAGGAATCTAGGTAGTGGAATGAGTAGTAAATGTGCATCTAGAGAGTCTGCTGTGAGACCCGAGGGCAGGGCACCTACGAGGACCTATGCCATTCGCGCTCGCGAAGTGGCCTTGTCTCCTGATGTAATTACGGGTACGTTTTCTATCTATGAAACTCCTGTTGTTGCTTTGATTGATCTGGGGTCTACCCATTCGTATATTTGCATGAAGTTGGTGTCTGGTATGAACTTGTTTGCTGAACCTACTGAATTAGTAGTAAAGGTGTCAAATCCGTCAGGGAAGTATGTGTTAGTTGATAAAGTGTGTAAAAATTGCCCTTTAATGATTAGAGGTCATTGGTTCCCAGCTAATCTTATGCTAATACCATTCTATGAATTTGATGTAATTCTTGGTATGGATTGGTTGACCACTCTTGATGTGGTAGTGAATTGTGGAAGAAAGTTTATCAAACTGAAATGTGAGAATGGCAATATTCTTTAGGTTGAACCAGATGAATTAAATGGCATGCCTACAGTGATTTCTTCCATGTCTGCTCAGAGATGTATAAGAAAGGGGTACGAAGCTTACCTAGCCTTTGTGCTGAACATTAAAGAGTCTGAGTTAAAAATTGAGTCAGTACCAATAGTATGTGAATATTCAGATGTGTTTCCGGAAGAATTGTCAGGGTTACCTCCTATTAGGGAAGTAGAGTTTGGCATTGATTTGACTCCTAGTACTGCATCTATTTCAATTGCCCCGTATAGGATGGTCCCAATAGAATTAAAAAAGTTGAAGGTTCTATTACAGGAGTTAACTGATAAGGGTTTCGCGAGACCGAGCTTTTCACCTTGGGGTGTTCTTGTGTTATTTATGAAAAAGAAAAATGGTTCGATGAGACTATGTATAAATTATTGACAGCTCAAAAAAGTGACAATAAAGAACAAGTATCCTTTTCCAAGGATTGATGATCTATTTGATCAATTGAAGGGAGCCACAGTATTTTCAAAGATAGACTTGAGGTCCGGCTACTATCAGTTGCGGGTTAAAGAATCAGATGTGCCTAAACCTACTTTTAGAAAGAGGTATGACCATTATGAATTCCTCGTTATGCCATTTGGGTTAACAAATGCTCCTGGCGTGTTTATGGATTTAATGAATAGAATATTTCGACCTTATTTGGATAACTTTGTTGTGGTGTTCATCAATGATATTTTGATTTATTCAAGAGATGAAGCAGAGCATGCCGGGCACTTGAGAACTGTTTTGCAGATTTGAGGGAAAAACAATTGTATGCCAAGTTCAGTAAAAGAGAATTTTGGCTTCGTGAAGTCGGGTTTTTAAGATATATTGTTTCTGGAGACGGTATTAGAGTTGACCCTAGTAAGATTTCAGCCATTGTTGACTGGTAACTGCGGAAGAATGTGACAGAGGTCAGAAGTTTTTTAGGCTTGGCTGGTTATTACAGACGGTTTGTTAAAGGATTTTCGATGATTGCCACTCTAATGACAAAGTTGTTACAAAATGATGTTAAGTTCAAATGGACAAATAAGTGCCAACAAAGTTTTGAGAAACTGAAAGCGTTGTTGACTGAAGCTCCAGTGTTAGTTCAACCTGAGCCGGGAAAAGAGTTTGTGATCTTTAGTGATACATCCTTGAATGGTTTGGGATGTGTGCTTATGCAGGAAGGCTGAGTGATAGCCTATGCATCCAGACAACTGAAACTACATGAGAAAAATTACCCGACACATGATTTATAGCTAGCCGCCATTGTGTTTGCATTAAAGATTTGGAGACACCATTTGTATGGTGAGACTTGCTGAATATTCACCGATCACAAGAGTTTGAAATACCTGATGACCCAAAAGGATTTAAATCTTAGGCAACGGAGATGGTTAGAATTGATAAAAGATTATGAGTTAATAATTGACTGTCATCTGGGAAAGGCGAATGTTGTTGCCAATGTCCTAAGTAGAAAATCCTTGTTTGCTTTAAGAGCTATGGATGCTCGGTTAGCCTTATCAGACGATGGTGTTGTCGTAGCGGAGTTGAGAACTAGGCCGATGTTCCTTCAAGAAATTTGTGAAGCCCAGAGTAATGATAATGAATTGCAAGCCAAGAGAACTCAGTGTGAGTCGAGTTCTGAATCCAATTTTCGGGTTGATTCCAATGGTTTCTTGATGTTCTGAGATAGAATTTGTGTTCCTAAAGACACCAAATTAATTCATAAGATTTTGGATGAGGCACATAATGGTCATCTATCAGTACACCCCGGTAGTACTAAAATGTACAATGACTTGAAGAAAATATATTGGTGGGACGGTATGAAGAGAGATATTTCTGAGTTTGTTGCGAGATGCTTAATTTGTCAACAAGTAAAAGCTGAACACCAGGTGCCTTCAGGATTACTACAGTCTATCATGGCTCCCGAGTGGAAATGGGACTTAATTACCATGGATTTCGTATCGGGCTTACCTTTGACACCGAGTAAGAAAGATACGGTGTAGGTCATTGTTGATCGATTGACGAAGTCGGCTCATTTCATCCCAGTATGTACCGACTACTCGCTTGATAAACTGGCTGAGCTATATATTTCTAAAATTGTAAGACTTCACGGAATACCCTTATTGATCATATCGGATAGAGATCCGAGGCTTACCTCACGGTTTTGGAAAAGGTGGCAAGAAGCCTTGGGCACGAGGTTGAGTTTTAGTACTGCTTTCCACCCACAAATCGATGGCCAATTCGAGAGAGTGATTCAAACCTTGGAAGACATGTTGAGATGTTGTGTTCTAGAATTCCAAGGTAGTTGGGAAAAATACTTACCTTTGGTTGAGTTTGCCTATAACAATAGTTTTCGAACGAGTTTAAAAATGGAACCCTATAAAGCATTGTATGGCCGAAAGTGTCGAACTCCCTTGTGTTGGACAAAGCTCAAGAAAAGTAAATTGCACGGGGTTGACTTGGTTAAGGAAACCGAGGACAAAGTGAAATTAATTAAAGATTGTTTAAGAGAGGCATCAGATAGAAAAAAGTCTTATGCGGATTTGAAAAGAAAAAATGAGTTTCAAGTGGGTGATAAGATATTTTTGAAAGTATCTCCATGGAAAAAGGTTCTGAGATTCGGCAGGAAGGGCAAGTTAAGTCCTCGTTTCATAGGACCTTATGAGATCACTGAAAGGATAGGACGAATAGCTTATCGGTTGGCTTTACCACCAGAATTGGAAAAGATCCAAGATGTATTCCACATGTCTATGTTGTGGGCTATAGATCGGACCCCTCACATGTGATATCACCGACGGAAGTTAAGATTCGACCAGACATGACTTATGGTGAAGAACTGATAAAGATCTTGGATCGGAAAGTCAACTAGTTGAGAAACAAGAATATCACCTTAGTAAAAGTGTTATGGCATAGGCATGGGATAGAGGAGGCTACATGGGAGCCCGAGGAAGCCATGAGAAATCAATATCCGCACTTATTTACCGGTAAGATTTTCGGGGACAAAAATCCTTAAGGGGGGAGAATTGTAACATCTCGAATTAGGGCCTAGTCAGAATAGTGGTTTCGAGACCATAAATTCGAGATAGAAATAATCATTTTATAGATGTTACGAGGTCCATGATATATATGCATACCTGTGTGAAAATATCGATGAGAAATTTTATCGATAAAGTGTCCAATTGAGTTATTAGAACTAAATTTCAATAAGTGAAAAACATGTGTTCTAGTTGATCTAGGGGCTTAATTGTGATAAGATTTGAAATTTGAAGTCTTCATTTGGCATTTAGACCATTATATGTCATTATAGACAAAAATGGACACAGGAGGGATAAAATATCAAAGTTATAATGGAAGGGCATTTTGGTCCATTAGTTAATAAAAGAATTAAAAGGGAAAAATAGTTAAAATTTGTGTCCATCTTCATCCTCCTTGGCTGAATTTCACAAGAAGCCATAGCTAGGGTTTCTTTCATCTTTCAAGGTTAAAGTAAGTGCGTTCTAGCCCCATTTTTAATGTTCTTTATATTTTTGAAACCCTTGTAGCTCGATTTGGCTATTTCTACCTTTAATTTGAGCTAGGGTTCATGTTCAAAAACATACCCATGAATGACATGCTCGTGCTTTGATGTTCTACCTTTAATTTGAGCTAGGGTTCATGTTCAAAAACATACCCATGAATGACATGCTCGTGCTTTGATGTCTAATGGAAGAATATGGAGGTTTGAGGTGTGATAAACAACTTTTACTAGGTGGTTTTTGGTGAAATTGATAAAAAGGACCTAATTGTAAAAGTTGTAGAAACTATGTGTAAATGTGTGAATAAATGAAAAATGGGGTTCGTATAAGAGGGAAAATGATTCGGCTAGGCTTGAATAATGAGAAAAATGGGTACTTTTCATTTTACAAGCCTAGGGGATATTTTGTAATTCTATAAAATTTTAGGTGCAACATTATAAATTTGCCATCTCATGATTTTTGGACTAAAATGAATAGTGCGTGTATTAAATAAGCAAAATGTGCTATTATAGATCAAGAAGGACGAGGGATAGACCTTGACCGAGGAAAAGGCAAGGTTGTGGACTAAATCACAAATTTGCCATATTTTGCACCGAGGTAAGTTGTGTATAAATAATTCAACAACTCCAATATTACGTATTTAATATTTGACATTATATGATACATGTATGTATGTTTTAATAAAATTGACTTGTGATGATCCAATGGAAGTTTAGTGATAGCCTCGTGTCTTAGAAGCCCGGGTGACCTAAAGGAATACTTAAGACTTGGATGTCATGACACCGTGCTAAATGTGCCTGTGTAAGACCATGTCTAGGACATGGCATCGATGATGATATATGTGCCTGTGTAAAACCATGTCTTGGACATGGCATCGACGATGATATATGTGCCTGTGTAAAACCATGTCTGGGACATGGCATTGGCGATGATATATGTGCCTGTGTAAGACCATGTCTGGGACATGGCATCAGGGAAGATATGTGTGCCAATGTAAGACCATGTATGGGATATGGCATTGACGATGATATGTGGATTCATGTAAGACCATGTTGGGGACATGGCATCGGTGATGATATGTGTGCCAATGTAAGACCATGTTTGGGACATGGCATCGGTGATGATATGTGTGCCAGTGTAAGACCATGTCTGGGACTTGGCATCGATGATGATATGTGGATTCATGTAAGACCATGTCGGGGACATGGCATTGGTACTTTAATTGGTGTATGACAATCCCAAGTATCCTTTAGTATTCTGGTGGTTCAACGGGTCATTCAAGATGTTGGGTTAAGAAGTGGAGTGATATGAGTAGGAATGTACGGTACATATATGTATGTAAACCTCATGAGTATTGAACTCGATTCATGATGGGAAATTTAGCATGAGTAAAAAGGTGTAAGATAAGCTTGATGTTTAATGACATTTAATGTCAATTTTGACTATGTTCATGTGTGTAGTATGATACTGTGGTGATAATTGATAATATGTTTAATCTATGAATATCTTGACTTATGTTGTTATTTATTTACATGCAACTTACTAAGCCTTATGCTTACCCTTCTCTCCTTTCCATTTTCTTTTAGCTTCGTCAAGCTAGCTCGGGGATCGCGGACGTCAGAACTTGAGTCACACTATCAACAAATCTGTTGGGGTATAATTAGTTTACTACATTTAAGTATGGCATGGATAGGGGACTTAGTATTTTGTTATATGTGTCATGTTTGTTAGCCAAAGTGTTGGCTCCTTTTGGTAAATTATTCCATTTTGTATATGGCCATGAAATATGGCTCATATTGGTTATTGGGTTGAAATACATAAATATTGTTACATGCATGAGATGTGTTATTACTTTTGTGGTGTGTGCTAAATGGTTGATAAAATGTGTAATTTATGTTTGATAGATAAATGATGCCAATTGGTATGGTCACTATATTAATAAAGGTAAAGAAATGTATTGAATTAACTTAACAAGTCAAGGAGTCTGAATTAGGTAAACTCGATATGAATTTATCATGCATGAGTTAAAGCTATGGATGTCTAAGTAACCCTTTTATGTCATGTTAACCACCATGGCATATGAGTGAGTGTTGGGGTTGTTAACAGTGACAAGAGGGCTTAGAAAATAGCCTCAAAGTTGTCCACATGGGTTGACACACATGTATTTGTCTAGGCCTGTGTGACACACGTCAGTCCCATGGGCGTGTAGTCTTGCCGTGTGTCCCCTTCACCCTAGTTTTACAATTCAGTGTGCATGGTAGTATGCACACAGGCAGAGACACGGTTGGGTGTCTCAGCCGTGTGGTGGACATGACCTTAGGACATGGGCGTGTGCCTAGGCCGAGTGAATTCTACACCTTAAATGCGAAAATTAAATTCGCCACACGGCCTAGCACACGGGCGTGTGAGTTAGCCGTGTGATATTAAATTTATGCTGATGTCATAAATAGGCGTGTCAAGGGTACACTGACCCTATTTTAAGAAAGTTTTTCTAAAGTTCACGGTGCTCGTAAGCCCATATATGGGACGATATGCATGTTTTGGCATAAATTTTAAATTTGAACAAAATTTTATGGCCCGATTTTACATGGTAGTGTATGTTCAAGTCTGGTATTGCCTCGTATTCTGTCCCGGCATTGGACACGGGTATGGGGTGTTACACACCAACCATACCAAATTATGCCATTACACAAGGCAAATTACACATCAAACATAAGTCATTAATAAGCCATATAAAATGGCCAAATATATCACAAAAACCTATATAAAAAAGACTCAAGCCTATACATGCCATATAACCAAGCCACAAAGTGTAAAAATACTGAAAATCAATAACCGGATAGTGTGATGCGATCTCCGCCGACTTCCAACCCGAGCGAATGTCCGAATCACTATAAAACATAGAAAAATAACACAAAGTAAGCTATAAAGCTTAGTAAGCTCGTATGGTAATAAACTCATATTATTAAATAATTGCATTTAAAACCATTATTCAAAACATGATATAATTCATATGATTGCACCATTCTATCTCAAATTTATGCACATAGTTAATTAAGATTGTAACACCCCGAACCCGAGACCATCGCCGGTGTCGGACACGAGGGGTTAACAAGCCAAGTCCACATATTTTGCCCACCAATTTGACATTTCCAGTCAGGCTGGAAAACTGCGTCACCGTCGCCTTAAAAATCATATCTCGAGTTCCAAAACTCGGAAACTGGTTTCGTAAATTTTCCCTGAATTTAGACTCATATATCCATCCATGGATTTATTTCTAGAATTTTTGGTTGGGCCAATTGGTACAGTTTATTAGTTAAAGTTACCCATGTTACAGGGATCGACTGCTCTGACCTTCGCGCGTTACAACTTGAATATCTCTCTGTACAGGGCTTTAATACTGGTGCCGTTTGTTTCTAATGAAACTAGACTCAAAATGGAATCTGTACATATAAGGTATGACTCCTAATTATTTCTGGATAATTTATAGTAAATTTTTAAAGTTGCGACAGGGGACCCAGAAACCGTTCTGGCCCTGTCTCACAATAGCTTTAATATCTCTTAACATGTAACTCCTATGACCGTTTCGTTTCTTCTATATGAAAATAGACTCATCAAGGTTCATTTACATAGCTTATTCACTATTTAATACCATTCCTACAAATTTTGGTGATTTTTCACATTTACGTCACTGCAGCTGGCAGCATCTGTTTTAAGGTAGGTCTTACCTAGTTTGTAGTCTCCATGAACCAACTAGTCTTGCCATACATAGGTTCACATATGATCATTTTAACCATACCAATGGCTGATCATGTGACCAACATTCCCATTTCCAATCCATAATCACATCATGACACCATATATATATATATATATACAAACCGCAAATAGTCTAAGTTCGTACTTCACTTTTACGAGCCATTTTCGCATGGCCGTATACATATACATCACAACATATTTAAACCAGCAAGGGTAGTCCTATACATGCCATTTCAAAGTTCAACCAAAAATTTATACCAAAATGGAGGCTTTGATAGTGTGGATGACTTGACTTTAATGATCCCGAATCCGATTACTATCGGCGAAATCTATAAAACAGAGAGCCAAAGCAGCGGGTAAGCATTTTTATGCTTAGTAAGTCTCAAGGAATAAAATCAGCTTTAATTAAAGCAATACATTCACATAACCAAATGCATCATTTCATTAATACACATTCTCATAATCATTCTTACTTCACACTTCATCATTATATACTTTCACAAAGTATCAACCAATTCAATAGCTGAAATTCGTTAGTCGATTGAGCGAATGTTGCTCAAACATGTCGACTTCCCAATGCACATATAAACGTACCTTATTCTTTGGGCTTTTCGAGCGTACTAATTGAATTTATTACAGCAACCAACACTCACCTCCAGCCCAAGCTTCTTCGGAATACAACCGGATATAACCACGTGCACGAATGCCTTGGTCTTAGCCGGATAGAATGACTCGCATGAATGCCTTGGTCTTAGCCGGATGTAGCCACTAGCACAATTGCCTTGGTCTTAACCGGATATAATTTCCAGCAATAACGTCTTGGGACTTAGCCGGATATCATTCAATTGCTCATGCACACATGCATCAATAATCATTAGACATTCATATTTCATTTTCGTTACTAAGGCTCAAACGAAAATATAATCACAAGCATAATCGCCGGGACTTAGCCGGGTATCATTCAAATACTCATACACACATAATTCAAGTAGGGTCACTTCTTGAGGACTTACCTCGAATGTTGTCGAAGCGGCTTTTACGGCTATTCGATCACTTTTTCCTTCCCTTGTCCAATTGTGGCCCTCTAAGCTCTTGAGCTAATTCAAACAAATTCAATTTATTAAAACCTCATTGTGCTAGCTTATGGCGAATATGACAAGGAGTTTAAATGGTCATATGGCCACCCTTTAGCTTGAATACACAATGGTCATGCACATTTTATACTACATCAAGCAATTCAATACAATTCATTCGAGCATCAAGGAAAAGCTAAGGCCATCAATAGGCTCCCTAAGGCCGAATATACATGTCCATGTTGAGGCCAATTATGCACTTAATACCACACAAAAACAGCATGCATTTTACTAGTTAATGCTTTGCATATTGTAGCTCAAAACTTATAATATAGCATCAAGCACTCATATGTGTGCTAGGCGAATGTGCTTGCAATTTCACAAACATTCTTCAACATCTTCTTCTTTAAACAAACATATTCATCACTTACTTCATAACCAAAACATCATGTGCAAACATATATATACATATATGAGCATGGCGAATTTCAAGGTGTCCATAGCCATCCAAAACACAAATTTTAACTAACATGCAAGAAGCATGAACCATGCTCATGAATGCATCATGGCGGAATACATCACAATCATGCCCTTTCATCTTCAATCATGGTTAAACAAAAGAAAACTCAAAGTCTTACTCAAGATGGCTACAAAGAAATTTCAAGAGTAGACAATCCATCATTGCATGCATCATCATCAAGCTTCACACTTAACATGCAATGGCTTTATCACAATACCAACCTTGACCAAATACCACTTCCATGGCATAACAAGGATTTGAACCATGGCTAACATGAACATCAAGTTGGCAACTAAAACATGCATGAATCTCATGACACAACCTCATACATACCTCAATCTTGATGCAAGTTTAGCCAAATATCCTTCTAGATCTCTTCTAAACAAAGGAAATGAAGCAAAAATCTCTTCTCCCTCTTAGTATTTTCGGCCAAAAAGGAGAGAACAAGGATGAACAAATTTTTTGTTTTCTCTTCTTGGTTGTACGGCAATGGGGGGAATGCTACTCTCTCACACACATTTTTTTTCATTCTTTTCTTACCCATGCTTATTTGTTTATTATTTCTCCCTAATGCCCAACAAAACATGTTTCATGACATGTTTAGCCCATATCTCTTTGTCATGGCCGGCCATCACTTGTAAAAAGGGGAATTTGACATGCAAGTCCATTATTTTGCATGCATGCTTTAATTAGTCATCACACATTTCCCTATCGTACTTTCAAAGTTCACTACTAAGTCCTTTCTAGTGGAATTCACCTTTATAACACTAAATCAATCATCATAAAATGTCATACATGAGCACACACATATTATAGGCATCAAAATAAATTTTTAATTATTTTTATGCCTCGGTTTTGTGGTCCCGAAACCACATTCCGACTAGGGTCAATTTTGGGCTGTCACAAAGATTTTCATGAGTTTATTCATTCAAAACACATATGGTTTGAATACTTCTTATTAATTCATTCACATCTTCATATGCATAAGCAATTATATATATAAACTTTATTCAATTCCATTTCCATCACCTTTTCTTTAGCAAGTGAATTACGTGAAATATCATCAAATAACGATATTTCTCACACTATGTGCCATATGTATATTTAGTTAAAACAACTATAACTCATATCTCACGTATCATTCAATTCATACCTCATTATAGCTAGATAAACACATTTTGGCATGAAACATACTTATACATGAATCTTTCTCATACACTAAGAACTTACCAAGTTACCTTCATTTGATTCTCATATAGATTCTGTACGTACCTGTATCACTTAATTTGATTGTACTTTCATTCTCGTCTTGACTTTGCCCGTTAAACCATTCGGAATTGTTAAGGATACTCGAAAATCACAATAGCTCGTACAATGCCATATCCCGGATATGGTCTTAATGTTATCACATATCGATGCCTGTGTCCCAGACAGGGTCTTATACGAAATCGAATAACGATGCCAATATCCCAGACATCGTCTTACATGTAATCACAATACAATGTCAATGCCCCAGACATGGTCTTACATGTAATCATATCTCGGTAATCCTAATGTCATGACATTTGTATCCTATATTATTCCATAGGCTCGTACGAGATTTTCGGATGTTATAACTGTGTCGATTCTTGCTCTTAGTTGTTCATTTGACATTCATAGCAGTTCAATGAGAATTAAACGTATATAATTCAATTCAATTCAATAATAAATAAGCATTTATAACAAAATTTAAATACATTTATTAGCATACGAACTGACCTCGTTCGCTGTAATGACGAATTAGGTCGACTAATCCAATACTTTGCTTTCCCTTGTTCTAGATCCAAATCTCATTTTTCTCAATCTACATAATAAAAAAAATTACTTCTTTAATCATTAATTCATTCAATTTAACACAATTTACATATTTTGAAAAAATTACACTTTTTCCCTATTATTTCACATTTTTACAATTTAGTCATTATCATTTAAAATTGCAAATTAATTCAATTAAGGACAAGCCCATGCTAGCCGAATTTTACCCAAACTACTAGCAACCCATATTTTTAGTTTATTCACACATCTAAAAATGAATTTTACACATTTCGCAATTTAATCCTTAGTTTGCATTTTTGTCAAAATTCATTTTATAAAACTTGTATATCTAGCTTCAAACATTAATAAACTATCATAATGTAACAGCCTGATTTAGGGGCTAGTCAAAATAGTGGTTACAAAACCACTATTCCGAAGCCATAAAAATTATTTTAATATTATTTTATGTGTGATGGCATGACTATAAAGGTGCATGAAAAATTTGGTGAATTAATTTTAATGTTTGAGAGCTTAATTGCGAAAAAGGACTAAATCGCATAAAGTGAAAAAGTCCTATTTTGATAGCTAAGGATGTTAAATAGCTAGAAAATCAAAATTGGGGGTCTTTAAAGGGAAAAAAAACCCTAGGATGATGCTTGGCTGGCCATGAGACAAGGAATTTAATCTAGTCAAAAGGTTAGGTGTATTGATGACTTAATGTTGTCTAGAAATAAAATAAAAGAAAAATGTTGTCATCTCTTTTTACCTTTCCTTCTTCCACCAAAAATTTCAACAAGAATAGGGGTTTGAAAGCTTGAAAATTTCAGCCACTTAATCTCCCTACAAGTAAGTGGTTTTGATGACTTTTTTTGATAATTTTTGTATTTTTGGAACCCTTGTAGCATGAGCTTCCAAATAAGGGGACTATTTTGCAAAATGGTTGAACGTATAGGGTTTTACCATGAGTGTGTTCATGTTGTTTTCTGAAATTTTATGGAAGAAAATGAGTTATGGTGGTGTAATAAACAACTTTTGTGAAGTAGTTTTCATGGAAACCCTAACTGGGGACCATTTTGCATAAGTTGAAAATTAGATGATGAATGTGAGAAATAATGTAAATTTTGGGTTGCTATAAGAGTAAAAAGGGTTTGGTTAGGCTTAAGATATGAAGAAGTTTGATAAAAATCGATTTTTGGAACTAGGGGTAAAATGGTCATTTTGCAAAAGTCTAGGGGCAAAATGGTCATTTTGCCCAAATTTTTTAAAATTGTTGAGTACCTAGATGAATAACATGATTAAATGTGTGAATTTTCACCATTATAGATCAGGAATTACAAAATTCGAGCCTAGACCAGGGAAAAGCAAAGTAAGTGGACTAAGCCGAACTAGTCGTCTACATTTTGTAATTGTAACGCCCCTTACCCGTGTTCAACACCGAAACAGGGTACGAGGTATTACCAGAACATAACACATACCATTAAACAAAACCAAGATAGAAATATGTCATCCAATTAGATAATGTATCATTATAACATATGTCTTGAACAATATTAGCCAACTTCAATGGCTTTGTACAAAATAATTGGTCAAATCAGAACCAATATTTTAAACCTAGGCAATTATGACACGTAACAAAACAACGAAGCCTACTATACATGCCATAATTCAAAATGTTTAGTTCAAATACCCAAAAGTATTGATAGTGCGGGCAGATCTTCAACGATCCTTAACTCCTGTGCAAACTGGACGACACTATAAGACAAAAGAGAGAAAAGAAAGTAAGCTTATAGCTTAGTAAGTAAGTATACAAATAATAATTAAAGAATCTAATATGTTAACACAATAACTCAAGTGTATCTACTTTTAATTTCACTATTTACTCCACTTTGATCAAGCTGTCTCTCCTGCATCATGTTCACTAAATAAATCATAACTCAAGTTACAAAACTCAAAATTCAAATCCGTAAAAATTTCCTAAAACTAGACTCATATTACTTCTTACTAAAAGTTTTCTAGAATTTTTGGTCCAGCCAATTAGTACAGTTTATTAGTTAAAATTTCCCCTATTATACAGCTTGATGGATTTGACCTCTGTTCACTACGAATTGATTTTCTCCCAGTAAAAAAGTCAAATAGCCATGAAATTTGTTTTATTTAAAACTAGACTCAATAAGGAATCTATGAATATAAACTATATTTCTTAATTATTTTTGTACAATTTTTAATGATTTATCGCAGTCAGAACAGGGGATCACATAGTCATTCTGAACAAGTCACACACAAATATAAATATCTAAAAATATAGAGTTCCTTTACTTGCTCTGTTTCTCTTACATGAGAATAGACTCATTATGCTTTAATTTAATATCTCATTCAGCCTCTAATTAAATTCCTAATATTTTTGGTGATTTTTCAAATTCTCATCACTGCGACTGTCTAAAACAGTATTATTGTAAATTCACTCTTTCGCACTTTCTTTGTATTAAACTCATTTAGCATACATATCACAATTCATTTTCACCACATTTCATACATCACAAGTATAGGTCCATGATTACAATGTCACCGTAAAATCATCCTGTTGAATACTTTGGATCAATTCTCGATACTTGGTGGTTTCAGCACATAGCTCCACCCATCATATTTCATATAATTCGGCTCTCTTGTACACATGGTGAACACTTAGTACCACCCATGTGACCTAGCCAATTTATCTCGTAGCTCTCTTGTCTACATGGTGTCTTTCACTTGGGATCACATATGTGACCTAGCTACATTTATCTCTCTCGTAGCTCTCTTGTCTACATGGGATACATCCCGTATCACACATGTGACCTAGCTACTACATAGTATCTCGTAGCTCTCTTGTACACATGATGTGCACTCAGCACCATACATGTGACCTAGCTACATTCCATCTATATTATTCATTCTTTCTGAATGTTCAACCGGGATTTCTCTCTCTATTACTTATTTACATTCTTTCAATAGTCGATTTATGCTTCAAAATCAGCTAAAATATATATAATAGGCTGAAATATAAGAATGTAAATGAAGTAATGTATTATTTACATACAAACTTACCTTTGTGCAAAATATGGGAATTTTGCAATTTAGTCCAAAATCTTTTCTTTCCCCCGTTCGAGGTCGATTCCACGCCTTTCTTGATCTATAACAACACATTTAGCTCATTTAATACTCATATTATTTATTTCAATCCAAAAATCACATTATGGAAAAATTACATTTTTCCCCCTAACTTTTACAAAATTATGATTTTGCCCCTAGGCTCAGAAATTTAATTTCAGCCCTTATTCTTATGTTTTATGACATGCTGAACATTTTCCTCTTCTATGACAACATCAAATTCTCACTCTAACACATAGTTATGAACAATAGATATTTTTACCGATTATGTCGTTTTGCTCGTTTTTGCTAAAAATTGCTTAGAAAAGATCGTTCTCCTAACTTAAAACATTAATATTCTACCATAAAACATCAAAATACATGCATATAATTCGTGGGTAAATTTTTAAACATAAACCCTAACTCGAAATAATGGTAGAAATAGGTAGACCAAGCTATGAGGATTTCAAAAATGTAAAGAACATTAAAAACGGGGCTTGAATGCACTTACTATTGAGCTTGAAAGCTTGGAAAAACCCTAGCTATGGAGAACATGTAAGTTTCAGCCAAGCGTAAATGAAGATGAACACATTTTTGTGTTATTTTTCCCATTTTATTTCATTTAATATACAAATGACCAAAATGCCCTTACTACTAAACTTTCTAAAAATTCCATCCATGTCCAAATTTTTGTCCATATAAAGTATAATGGTCTAATTCCATTTAAGGAACTCTACTTAAAACCCCCATTTCAATCAAGTACTTTATGAACTAGAACACATACATTTTTCACCTATTTCAATTTAGTCCTAAACGTCAAATTAAACACCCAATCGATAAAATTTCGCAATGAAATTTTCACACAATTATGCAATCATAATATAAAAACTAAAACTAAATCAACATAATTTTTTTCAACCTCAGATTTGTGGTTTCGAAACCACTATTCCGTTTTGGCCTAAATCGGGCTGTTACAGTAATTCGAGGTAAGTTGTATGTAAATAATACAACTACATTGTTATTATATGTGTTTGAATTGATATAGCATAAATTGCTAGTTTGTAGAAATGATTATGTATGTTGAATATTGAGATAGTAGAATTCCCATTTGAACCTTAGGAAATAAATCGGATATTCATGCCATGGCATTCGAGTTATTTGTGTGCTAGCGTAAAACAAGTTTGGGACATGCATCGGCCACATTATGAGAGCCAGTGTAAGACCATGTCTGGGACATGGCATCGATATTGAGATGAGAGCTAGTGTAAGACATGTCTGGGACATGCATCGGCTTCGAGATGTAAGCCAGTGTAAGACATGTCTGGGACATGCATCAGCTACGAGATGTGTCAGTGTAAGTTTGGGACATGGTATCGACACGTATAGAGGTGTTAGTGTAAGTCCGTGTCTGGGACATGGCATCGGCACGGATATGTGAGAGCTAGTGTAAGACCATGCCTAGGACATGGCGTCGGCCTCAATTTTGATAGTCAGTGTAAGACCATGTCTGGGACATGGCATCGACTTGATGGATGAGCCAGTGTAAGACCATGTCTGGGACATGGCATCGGCACTATACCCTATGTTTGAGGCGTAGTGAATATCCGATAGATTTCCAAATGGTTCAACGATGAAAGTTATAGTTTAAGTTAAATGAGAAAAGTATAACCATGTTGTGAGTGGTACAGGTACCTATTTGAAATGTATGAGACGTGAGCCCAATATATATATGCTATGTGAATTGTATTGGTTAGTGACGAGTAAGTTGTGCTTATGCCTACTTTTGTACTATGAGCATAATGATGAATGGTAAAGTTGATTTTATATTTATTTGCATACAACTTACTAAGCTTTATGCTTACTCCCTCTCTTTTCCATTTTCTTATAGTGTCGCCTAACTGGCTTGAAGATCAACATACGTCGGAGGTATCGATCACACTATCAACTGAAGCACTCAGTATAATTAGATCTATCATTTTGAATATCGCATGTATAGGAACCTAGACTTTTGACTTTTGTGTCATTGTTAATTGGAATAATGTGATGGCTTACCTTAGAATTTGATTCATTTTATATAAGGCCATGAAAAATGGCCAATATTGAAAGTTATTATATGAATGCAAGATAGTCTTTCATGAATGTGAAATTGTTGGCATGGTTGAATATATGAAATGCATGTAGGCCGTAGCTATGGTTGTTTGGTTGAGAAATCATAATAAGCTAGACTTTGATAGGTTGGTTGGTATTAGATTGTGTTTCAGGGTGGCAAAAGGCTTGGTAGATAGCCTTATTTTTGTCCACACGGGTGGACACATGGGCATGTGTCTAGGCCATGTACGACACACGGTCTGCCTCATGGGCATGTTGCTAGGCTGTGTGTCCCCTGTACGTAAAAATTACAAGTTAGTATGCATGGTAGTAAACACACGGATAGAGACACGGCTGTTTGTCTCAGCCATGTGAAGGGCACAGCCTAGCACGTGAATGTGTGCCTTGGCCGTGTGTCCCTTAAGGATTGCTGACGTCAGAAACAAAATGTCAAGGTTTTCGAACACGGGCTGAGACGTGGGTGTGTCGAGGCCATGTGAGGGACACAGGCCATGGACACTGGAGTGTGCCAGGTTGTGTGAAAACCCCTGTAGGTTCGAATTGAAAAATAAATTTACACGGGTATAGGACACAGACGTGTCCCTAGGTGCTTAAACCATACGTGTCACACGGGCTATCAGCACGGCCATGTTTAAGATCCACACGGGCGTGTTGCCCTATTTCAAAGGTCATTTTTCTTGTGTTGGTTAAAGGACCCGAGTTAGTCCTGAGTAGCTTCCAAGAGGTGTTTTGGGCCTTGTAGGCCCATGATAAGAAGTTTTAGATAAAGTTTGAAAAAGTTTTAAGTTTTAACTGGATCATATAATCTGACTTGTACGTATATGTGTGAATTATGAACGGTAATGCCTCGTACCCAGTGTTGGTGTCAAACCTAGGTTAGGGGTGTTACATTTAGTGGTATCAGAGCTATGGTTTAGTAGGTTCTAAGACTAACCTAGCGTGAGTATGAGTCTAGCTATACATGCCATAATTGTATATTGATAGTGTAACGACTTTTGATGAGATAAATTGTGTTTTTATTTATATAGAAAATAGATCCTGATGTAGCTATGGCAGATGATGTGGAGAGTAATGAGCCAGCTCCCGCTGAAAGGACTGCGCCGGTAGATAATGGGCTCTGACATTGAGTCAGGGTGGAGGGGCTAGAGAAGCTTACCTCCACATGATGGGCGCTTGGTACACAGAGTTTGTTCGTGCGAATCCGAACACTCCACCTTCCCTACCTCCTTCGATTTCTCAGTATGCCCCTGTATCTCTGCAAGGAATGGATATGGTTAAGGGCCGAGGAATTTCAGGCTAATATTGATGATGACCCATAAAGAGCAGAGTTCTGGTTGGAAAATACCATTAGGGTATTTGATGAGCTAATGTGCATGCCTGAGGTAGATGTCAATGAAATAGGGTATCTGGTGTTGAATCGCAAGGGGGATGAAATAGGCAAGGTCGATGATGTACCCTTGCGACATGTACCATAAGAAGTAGACGTCGTGGGTGTTGGCGATGCCAGTGCTCTTTCACCTACCTGTAATCGTGTGAGCTAAAATAGCGTGTAAGTACCTCAGGGATGGTGGGAGAACTGATGCCTTGTAACAGCTAGGATTGTACGAGGCCGTGCTAGGCCAAAGTGTGCCAGAAATTCAAGGGAGAGAAATGTATATGGCAACTGAGAGCATGTAGTTCATTCTCCTCTAGAAACTCCTCCGTATATAAGCCTAGAGCAGCACCGAACTCTGGGACGCTTAGCTGGCAGATTAATCCGCCTAGGCTAAACTAGACCGTGCCAGGATCATCATACCTTATCATTACGGTCTGGAGATGGAATGTTGAGCATAGTTCTATCGTGAGCTTGAGGTATGTCGGCTCAATAATCCTGAAGAACAGCTCATAAGGGTCAGTGGTTAGGAGAGCCCGAATCGCGTCAGCCATCTGGACTTGTTCTACGGCAGCCCAGTCGATGCAGCGACCTGCAATTAAGGGTCAGGCCCGAAGTATTTGGAACAGTTCTTCCTAGGGCCCTCGGGGAAACTGTAGGAGAGGGTAACGAATTTTCGCGGTTGGGCCTGCGGAAGAGGACGCTCCCTTCCTCTTCTTCGAAGCAGGTACAGCAGTTTTTTTTCCTCTTGACGATGACATGATACGCTAGGGGAGAGAGATTGGGCGTCAAAAATGAAGTTGAAGGCGGCGCACGGGCATGGTAGGGGGCCGTGTGGAGTTGCAGCGGCTAGGGTTAGGGTTTTTGAATAGGGAAAGAAGTGAATAGTGCAAGGTATTTATAGATTTTGGGGAGTGTGATTCGCGAATTTCAAATTTGGGCGCGTCTGACATTTAGTACACACCCGTGTTCCTCGGGTGTGTAGGTTTACACGGCCGTGTTACACGGTCGTGTCTAGCTTAGTTCGCTTCTCCCACACTCGTGTGTTCAAGCTCCACACCCGTGTTAAGTTAATAGGTTCGACCACGGGTGATAGACACGGGCGTGTCGCATACCCGTGCTAGTTTCTTAGTTTCAACCACGGGTCTTCCACACGGGCGTGTCGCACGCCCGTGTTGTTTTGGCAGGCTCGACCACGGCCATGTCGCACGGCCGTGGTGTTTTATCGTAGCCTGTGTTGGGGAAATCTTTTGCCCTGTTTTCACACGGCCTTAAGCACGCCCATGTGCTTGGCCGTGTCTCTGTGGAAACACCCGTATTCAAGATCTTTATTAGTAGGTTAGGAGTTAAATACCAAAATTTAAAGAAATTAATAATGTTAGTGCTCGGGTTGCCTCCCGAGAAGCGTTTATTTATAGTCTAAACTCGACTTACCTCTTTAGTGAATGGTCATGGCAGTTTGAGAAGTTTATACTCTTCATTCCTGCTATCAATCTCATCAAAATAAGGTTTTAATCGGGTGTTGTTTACCTTAAAAGTGCCGAACTTGGGATGACTCACCTCCACCGTACCGAATGGAAAAATACTAAGTACCGTAAGAGAGATTTCCTCATTCGGTGTGGTAGTGAAAATGTAGGGATCTGCGGCATCTAGTAAGACTTTATCACCAACCTTAAGTTGATTTGGAGAGGTATCGGGCTCGTTTTGGCGTAGTTTCGATTTATTGTGTGTTCTCGGTTTATGTGCTCACCATTCATCTAGCTCCTCTATCCTTAGCCTTCGTTCTTCATGAATGTGTCCTCTATCATTTCTGGAACATGGCTCGTGAACTTCTTTGAAGCTCAATTTCTGCAAAGTCATATTGTCAGTTTTAGTACATTGGTGTGGACTATTACCTTCAATGTTTGATGTGATGCCAGAATTACGAGCTTCGAGAGTGATCGTTTCGTCTCCCACACAAAGTGTAAGCTCACATGTGCCAACATCAATAGTTGTTTTAGCAGTTGCTAAAAAGGGCCTCCCTAAAATCAAAAGGGTGTTATTATCCTCCTCTATGTCTAGAACAACGAAATCAACGGGAAATATGAACTTATCTATTTTCACTAGTACATCTTCAATAATACCCCTAGGAAGTCTTATACTTTTATCTGCCAATTGAATGCTCATCCTAGTTTGTTTAGCTTTCCCAAGACCTAGTTGCTTAAACATTTTGTAAGGTATGACGTTAATACTAGCCCCTAAATCAGCTAATGCATGACTTATATCTAAACTACCAATTAAGCAAGGAATTGTAAAACTCCCTGGATCTTTTAATTTTTGGGGTAGCTTATTCTGTAGAATAGCTGAGCAGACTGCGTTTAACTCTACATGCAACTCTTCGTCCAACTCCCGCTTATTTACTAAAATCTCTTTTAAAATTTCATTGCATTTGGCATCTGCGACCAAGCTTCAATAAACGATAAGTTAATATGTAATTTTTTCAAAAGTTTGAAGAATTTACTGAATTTTTTGTCTGAGCGGTCTTTCCTTGTCGCGTTAGGGTATGGGACACGATGTCTATATTCTTTATTCACCGTTTTGTTATGACTTACCTCACTTTTACCTTTGCTCACCACAGTTTCTTGCATCAATTCTGGCTCAGGCGCAATGAATCCTTCCTTATCTTGAGTACTAATTACGTTGAGGTGTTCCCTTGGATTAGGTTCCGTATTACTTGGTAAGCTACCTTGTGGTCGTTTGGAGTTTAGTTTGGATAGCTGGCCTATCTGTGTTTCGAGCCCTTGGATTGATGCTTGTTGATTCGTAAGTGCTGTCTCGATATTTTGGAAACGAATTTCTGATACCGAGATGAATTTAGAGAGCATCTCTTCAAGGTTTGGTTTCTTCTCTTGTTCATAAGGTGGCTGTTGAAAACCCTGAGGATTTTGTGGCTTTTGATTCCCTTGACCACCCTAAGTGAAATTTGGGTGGTTCCTCCAACCTACATTATAAGTATTATTGTATGGGTTATTTTAAGATCGAAAGTTATTGTTACCCATATAGTTGACTTGTTCCTCTTCGGTTGTAGGATTGAAGGATTCATATTCTGTATGCACACCTCCTCCACTTGAGTCACACCTCATTACTGGATGTACCTGTGTAAAACCAAGTAAACCATCAATCTTTTTATTGAGAAGTTCTACCTGATTTGACAGCATAGTAACTGAGTCGATGTTATAAACGCCGACTATTTTTGTTGGCTTAGTCCTCATGACTTGCCACTGATAATTATTCAGTGACATTTCTTCAATGAATTCATAAGCCTCTTCAGGTGTTTTGTTGTTGATGGTCCCTCCAGCAGCTGCGTTAATCATCTGTCTTGTTGAAGGATTCACACCATTGTAAAACATTTGAACTTGTAGCCATAGAGGTAACCCATGGTGAGGGCACCTTTGCAATAGATCCTTGTATCTCTCCCATGCATCGTAAAGTGTTTCTAAGTCCATTTGTACAAAAGAAGAGATATCATTACATAACTTAGCCGTTTTAGCCGGCGAAAAATATTTTAGTAGAAATTTTTTGGTCATTTGTTCCCAAGTAGTGATGGACCCTCGTGGTAACGAGTTCAACCACTATTTAGCTTTGTTTCTCAGTGAAAAAGGGAATAACCGAAGGCGAATGGCATCATCAGAAACGCCATTAATTTTGAAAGTGTCGTAAAACTCCAGAAAATTCGCCAAGTGTGTGTTGGGATCCTCATCCTACAAACCATCAAACTGAATAAACTGCTGTATCATCTGAATTCTGTTAGGTTTCAGTTCACAATTATTCACAGCAATAGCAGGTCTAACTATACTTGACTCAGTTCCTGTTAAAGAAGGTTTAGCATAGTCATACATAGTACGTGGAGTAGGATTTTGATTAGCCGCAATTGCAGGAGGTAGTTGATTGCCTTGGTTTTCAGCCATCTCTTCGGTTGGGGGTTGAGTATCGTCTTCTTGCTCATTCTCCGTGTATCTTAAGCTTCCCCTTATTTCTATTTGGTTTCTACGAACTGTGCGATCGATTTCTTCGTCAAACAGTAATGGTCCTGACGGGTTTCTTCTAGTCATAAACTATGAAAACCTGCCAAGAGAAGGAAAAAGGAAGTTAATAAATAATAATAAAATTAAATTAAATTTCAAGAAAGATAAATGGCTAAAGTAATAAAAATTGAGTGTTCCTAAGATTTCAGTTCCCCGGCAACGGCGCCAAAAACTTGATCGCGAGGTTTCATGATAGGTTTTAAATATTTATAATTACTCGTTCTTGGACTAACTGTTATCGTGATGTAGGCAAGTGTACCTATCGAACAGTAGTATAGTTTTAGCAAGGCTGGATTGTCGAACCCAAAGGAACTAAATGTACTAGTAATGACTGTCTTTTTATTATCTAGCCTAAGAATAAAGAGATTTTGTTTTAATTAACTAATTATCTAAACTAAGAACTCACAGAGAAAAGAATTGGGGAATTGCTTTTGGGAAAATCGATTGAATGAAGAGAATACCTAAGGAAAAATCCACCTAGACTTTACTTGTTATTCTGGCTCCGAATCGGACGATTTATTCATTCAACTTGTTCCGTAGAGATCCCTAAGTTATGTTATTATCCCTATTCAAGACTAATAACGTCTAATCCCTAGATTGAATAACCGAGACTTTTCTCTAATTAACACTCTAGGGTTGCATTAACTCGATCTATGGATCCCCTTATTAGGTTTCACCCTAATCCGACAAAATCTTGTCACCCTATTTCTAGGCGTGCAATCAACTCCGCTTAATTATGACAAAAGTACTCTTAGGCAGGGTCTATTCCTCCTCTGAATAAGAGCATGTCTTGAATCAATATCCTGGGATATCAAAACAAGAATTAAGAACACATAATTAAGAACAAGTTAAATATTTATCATACGATTTAGAAAATAATAACAAGATTCGTCTTAGGTTTCATTCCCCTTAGGTATTTAGGGGTTTTTGTTCATAACTAAATAAGAAAACATCTCAAAAGAATAAAGAATACAAAACATAAAGAAAACCCAAAACTCCTGAAGGAAAATTGAGGAGAGATCTTCAGTCTTGATGATGAATCCTAGCTTCCGAGATGGATCAATCGGCTTCCTTGGATTAATTCCTTACCCCCTCTTCTCCTTCTCCCTTTTCTCCTCTTCTAAGGTGTATTTATAGGCTTTGGAATGCCTATAAGCCCTAAAAACTGGCCTTTTTCGAATTGGACTCAACTTGGGCTCGGCAGGGACACGCCCGTGTGACATGCCCATGTGCGATTACTTCAGGCCGTGTTCGAGCCTGTTAAAATGACACATGTGTGTGCTATACCCATGTGAATCGTGCTTCAATTCTACCAGATTGACACGGTTGTTTGGTCTGCCCGTGTGAAGAGGTGCAGGCCATGTTGATTTCGTACTTTTGCCCATTTTCTCAGTTTTTAGCCCGTTTCTCGTTCCTTTCGCTCTCCTATGCTCTCCTAAATGTAAAACATGAAATTAAAGCATTAGGAGCATCAAATTCACCAATTCTAATGAGAAATCATCCATAAAATGCATTAAACATGGGGTCAAAATATGTATAATTTACAGTTTATCAATAACTAACATATAAGAGATGCAACATGTTACACCAAGCTCAAGTACATTACATCATTTTAACTTACATCATTTTCGGACACAAATAACAACTTCTGCACAAACCCAAAATAAAACCAATTGAAAACTTATTACATAGTTTAACAAACAATTACACATGCAATTTAATACATTATAACATAATCGAATATGCTATTAAAGTTTATATGCATAGTGTGCACTAGCACTAGGTTTCAAAGACACACTTAACAATTGAATTTATACCAAATAATTGACTAATACCTTGCATAGCTGAATCACATCATTTAAAATCACATACACATCCAAAATTTCCATCACCAAATTATCAAATCTAATGTCATTAATCATTATAACTAAGGACATGTTAGATCAACAATAAGCATAATAAGCACAATTCACATACATACTTTACCTTAGTATAAAGTACATCCAAGCTAACCACATTCAACTTATCCAAACATGCCTAATATATATATTATGGCCAAAACATTCAAACCACATCTAAGGTTTTTCATCAACTTCAATGCTCAAAACACATACCATAATACTTTCCATCCATGGCACATAGCAATATAATCAAAAATGAGCTCAAAACATAATCTAATCAAACCAAACTCAAGCATAACACTTAAGCCATTTTTGCATGGCTAGATTACACACAACCTAAATCCAATATTTCAAAACGAAATCCAGCCTATACATGCCATAATTTGGGTTCAACTATTTAAATACCGAACTAGTAGATAGTGTGATGGATTTTGCTAAAGATCCCTGAGCTCGTAACTTGAATCCAAAATCTACAAAATAGAAACAAATATACACACAGTAACCCATCTTAGCTTAGTAAGTCATAAGCAAATAAACAACTCAGTAATATTGTCTATTCAACTAAACTAAACTAAATTATTTCATCGTTACCACATTTAATCACAAACATATAAATTTCATTATTGATATATTTTCATACATAAAAACCACCTTGGCCGAATATCCACGTGGTCAAATTAACATTTTAACATTCAATTTTTCCAAGCCAATAATCATTGTAAAACCCAATTTGCAAACTCTCCAATACATAAGCTCATATATCATAATATAACTTCATATACCTATACTTGATATGTGACCGAATATACATGCTCATGTATACACGAGTTGAGAATCATTTCAATAATACTCGAATTATTTATTCATAAGGCCGAATACTCATATCAAAATCATATATACTATACATTTGCATCACACATGTTTTATAACAAATATCAAGATACTACTTACCTTATTTCAAGTAGGTAACCAAGTAATTCATACCTGGCCATTTAGCTCGTATTACACATTTGATCGTAACTTATCTTTGCCCGATGAACCATTTGGAATTGGATAGGACACTCGGATAATCACACATATCGTACAATGCCAACGTCCCAAACATGGTCTTACATGTAGCCACATATCGATGCCACTGTCCCAGACAGGGCCTTACTCGCACACATATATCAGAGTCACATATCAATGCCATGGTCTTACTCACACACATATATCGGAATCCTATGTCATGACATATGTATCCTAACTATTCCTAAGGTTCATACGGGGCTTTTAGACGTCGTAACTCAGTCGAAATGAATTTGGAAACATAGTAACCAAGCTTATTCACATTCGGCTATAGTATGTATAAAATCATATATTTCATTTCAGCATATATATATTAAATTTAATTAAAATTAAATACGTATATTTGCTTATAAACTTACCTTGGACGATATAAAACGGAACGGGACAACTAGTCGACAACTTTCGTTTTTCCCCGATCCAAATCTGATTTCTTTGGTTCTTTTTCTAAACATATTCAAATAAAGCTCATTCAAACATATTTTCATTCAATTTAGTCCAAAAACACATAAATGGGAAAATTATCATTTTACCCCTGACATTTACACTTTTTACAATTTAGTCCCTATTGCACAAAACACAAAATATGCAAAATTTCAATATACCCATGTTTGGCCAAATATTCCTAGTATTTATACAAGTCCATATATTTCATTTATTTCGTATTTTAGTCCCTCAAATTATTATTTTTGCAATTTAGTCATAATTACTCAAAATCATCAAAAACTCCAATACAAAACATGTTAATCTAAAACATATCTTTCATATTTCATCATCAAACAAACAAAATCACAAGCTCTCATCAATGGCATAACTTAAAATATTCATTAAAATTAAAAATTCAAGCATGGGTCTTGTAGATTACTTAGCAACGATCTCAAAAACGTAAAAATTATCAAAAATCGAGCTAGAACTTACCTTGATTGAGCTTAAGCAAGTGTTGAACCCTAGCTTCTTTTTCTTTTCTTTATTGTTTATGATGTTCGGTAATAAGAAGAAAATAATGAACATGGCTTTATTTTATGTTTTATTATAACATATATTAGTATTTAACTTAATTACATATTTAACCTTTGTTATAATATTATTCTTTCACATGTTTTATGGCCATTACCGTCCACCTAAATTAATAGTGGCCCAATTACAACATAAAGGCTTCATATTAAAAAGACATTAATAATTCGGTCCTCACACATTAAACTATCAAGTTTTCATTTTACGCGATTAAGTCTTTTATTAAATCGGACACTCAAACGATAAAATTAAAGTATAAAAATTTCATAGATATAAATTCACACAAAATAAAAATAGAAAATAATTTTTAAATATTTTTCTAAATACAGAAAATATTTTTTAAATATTTTTTAACTCAAATTCGTGGTCCTGAAACTACCGTTCCAATTAGGGTCTAAATCGGGCTGTTACAACACGGCGTCCAAAGCCCAAACCACTTCTATCGCGAGTGTTGGTAGTGCTCGGCCAAATGGGCTGGAGTGTTCGTAATGTGGTAGGCGTCATTTCAGCGAGTGCTGAGGGAATGAAAGAGGTTGTTTCAAATGTGGATCACTAGACCACTTTATCTGGAACTGTCCGGAATTAGATGACAAAGAGAAAAAGCAAGATATGAGGGCGAATAGTACTCCTTCGAGGGGTAGACCATAGAACAACTCGAGTAGTGGGGCTAGCAGTAAATGTTCTCCTAGAGATTTAGCTGTGAAGTCTGAGGGCCGACCGCCTGCAAGAACTTATGCCATTTACTCTCGCGAAGAGGCATCTTCACCAGATGTGATTACGGGTACTTTTTCTCTTTACGATATTTCAGTTGTTGCTTTAATTGATCCGGGGTCTACCCATTCTTATTTTTGCATGAAATTAGTACCCAGTACGAATATGTCTGTTGAGTCTACCGAATTTGTGATAAAAGTGTCAAACCCGTTAGAAAGGCATGTGATAGTTGATAAAGTGTGTAGAGATTGTCCTTTAATGATTAGAGGTCATTGTTTTCCGGCTAATATCATGCTACTACCGTTTGATAAATTTGATCTAATTCTTGGCATGGATTGGTTGACTGCTCATAATGTGATAGTGAATTTTGTTAGCAAGTTCATTGAAGTGAAATGTGAGAATGGGGATATTATTAGGGTTGAATCATGTGAACCGGATAACTCATTAGTACTGATCTCGTCTTTGACCGCCGAGAAATATTTGAGAAAAGAGTATGAGTCCTACCTAGAATTTGTGTTGAACACCGAAGAGTTTGAAGTGAAAATTGAGACAGTGCTTGTGGTATGCGAGTACCCAGATGTATTCCTAGAAGAGTTGCCCAGGTCGCCTCCGATCAAAGAAGTTGAGTTTGGTATCGAGTTGGTCCCCGGTACGACACCTATCTCGATTACTCCGTATAGAATGGATCCAACAGAGTTAAAGGATTTGAAGACTCAATTACAAGAGCTAACATATAAAGGTTTTGCGAGACCGAGTTATTCACCATGGTGTACTCCGATACTTTTTGTAAAGAAGAAGGACTGATCGATGAGATTGTGCATAGACTACCGACAACTTAACAAAGTGACTATGAAGAACAAGTATCCCTTGCCAAGGATCGATGACTTGTTCAATCAATTGAAGGGAGCCACTATGTTTTCTAAAATTGACTTAAGGTCTGGCTACTACCAGTTAAGGGTTAAGGTGTAAGACATACCGAAAAATACTTTTCGGACGAGGTACGGCCATTATGAGTTCCTCGCCATGCCCTTCGGGTTAACAAATGCCCTTGTGGTGTTTATGGACTTGATGAACCATATTTTTTGACTGTTTTTGGATAAGTTCGTGGTAGTCTTTATCGATGACATACTTATTTACTCATGTGATGAGAGTGAACACGCAGAGCATCTAAGAATGGTTTTACAAACCTTGAGAGTTAAGCAGTTATACGCCAAGTTCACTAAGAGTGAATTTCGGCTACGAGAGGTTAGAGTTTTGGGAGACATTGTGTCGGGTGACGGGATCAAAGTTGACCCAAGTAAGATCTTGGCTATCGTTGAGTGGAAACCGCCAAGGAATGTGATAGAGGTTCGAAGCTTTTTGGGTTTGGCGGGATATTACAGAAGATTTGTGAATGGATTCTCTATGATAGCCACTCCGATGACAAGGTTGTTACAAAAGGATGTCAATTTCGAATGGCCAGAGAAGTACCAACAGAGTTTCGAGAAACTAAAGGCTTTGTTAACTGAAGTCCCAGTTTTAGTGCAATCGGATCGGGAAAAGAGTTTGTGGTGTATAGTGATGCATCCTTGAATGGGTTAGGGTGCGTGCCCATCCAAGAAGGCAAGGTAATAGCCTATGCCTCGAGACAGCTAAAGCCACATGAGAATAATTATCCGACCCACCGTTTGGAGCTAGCAGCCATCGTGTTCGTATTAAAAATTTGGAGACACCATTTGTATGGCGAGAGATGTTGAGTGTTCACCGACCATAAAAGTCTCAAGTATTTAATGACTCAGAAGGAGTTGAATCTATGGCAACGAAGGTGGCTAGAGTTGATAAAGGATTACGAGTTAGTGATTGACTACCACTCGGGGAAGGCGAATGTAGTTGCCGACACTCTGAGTAGAAAATCATTGTTCGCCTTGAAGGCTATGAATGCTCAGTTGACCATGACTAGTGATGGCTCGATTCTAGCCGAGATGAGAGCTAGACCTAAGTTCCTTCAAGAGATTTGTGAGGCTCAGAAAGGTGATAGGACTTGCAAGCTAAAATGACTCAGTATGAGACGGGAAATGAATCAGAGTTTAGTATTGGTACCGACGATTGTATGCTATACCGAGACAAAGTTTGTGTACACAAGGATAATGAGCTTATTCAGAGGATTTTGCGAGAGGCACATAGTGGTTGCTTGTTTATCCATCTAGGTAGTGTAAAAATGTATAACGACTTGAAAAAAATGTATTGGTGGTCGGGGATGAAAAGAGACATTTCTGAGTTTGTTTCTAAGTGTCTAGTTTGTCAACAAGTGAAGGCCGAACACCAACTACCCGCAGGTTTTGTAACACCCTGAAAATTTCTACAGTAAGATATTATCCTTCATACAATAAAATAAGAAAATAAAGTGACAAGAAGAGGAAAATTGAGTTATGTCACTGGGAAGTATATTATGACATATTGATTCAAGAAAGGACTAAATTGTAAAAGTAAGAAAAGTTTTGTGGCCCAAGAGTAAATACTCAAAATTTGAGGGATTAAAGTGTAAATATAAAAAGTTGAAGGACTAATAGTGCAAATATTTTAAGGGTGGAATGATCTAGAAACCAAGGAAAATAGATTAATAAGGACCAAATTGAATAGGTGAAGAATTATGAGGGACTAAATTGCAATTTTATCAAATTAAGTGATGACTCAAGAATGGAATTTTAAAAGATTACAAAGGGCAAAATGGTCAATTGGAAGAGAGAGAAATCTAAAAAGTCATGATGATGTTGGTGATATTTTATAGTTATTTAATTAGATAATTATTATTTATTTAATATTTTAATAAGATATTTTATTATTTTATTATTTTATTTAGTCTATATATATATGTGTGTGTGTGTGTGAAAAAAAAACAACACACACACACTATCCATTATCTTTCCCATGCAAACTAACGTGAGAAGAAGAGATAAAGAAAGAAATTTTTACTTTCTTTACAATTTGGTCCTTTCACAAAAAATTTGCCATTTTCACTTAGAAATCAAAAGAATTTTCATAGCCATCAAGAGAGAAAGATCACAAGGAGACTATGGAGAGCTAGAATATTAAGTTAGATTCAAGAAATAGAAGCTAGAGGAGAGATAAAATCAAGTTAAAGATTGAAATCAATGGAACAAGGTAAGAACATCAAGATTTCAATACATTTTTAAGATTAATATTATTGAAAACGCGTGGAAATGATGTTAATGTAGAGTTTTCTTATATATGATATTATGTTCTTGATATGTTAGTGAAGAGAAAATAAGATAAAGTAATGAGAAATAATGTAGAGAAAGAAAATAAGGGTGTTATAAACATGGTAAATAAACATCTTGCACTAAAACAGTTTTGGACAGCAGTAGTAGGTTAATTTTGAAAAATCACCATAAATTGTGAAAATATAATTAAAGGATGAAAAAAAAATGGAATTAAATCTTATTGAGTCTAGTTTCTTTTAGAAGAAACGGTGTAAGCAATGAAATAATGAATTATGAGATATAATAAATTTAGTGAGACAAGTTCAGAATGATTTCGGGTTCCCCTGTTCTGACTTTGGAAAATCATAAAAAATTGGATTAAAATAATTAGGTTCTTAAAGTTATATTTTTAAAATCCTGAATGAGTCTATTTTCAATATAAACAAATGAGAACATCATCCAAATTCTGTATAATGATATAATTAATTTTTAGTAAAGAAGGGTCGAAACTGTCAGACAGCAGAACAAGGGTGAATTTAAAGAATAAACTGTACTTATTGGCTGAACCAAAAATTCTGAAAATTTTATGGTAATAAGATATGTAAGTATAGTTTTATATAAAATTAGCAGATCTTAATTTTATTTCTGCATCTCAAGATATAAATAATTTAGTGACTATGATGCAAATGGACAATTTTTGAATATGCATATAAGTAAATAGTGAAATTAATTATAATGTTACTTATAGCATGTTATATAAATAAAGGATGTGGAATAGAGAGGACGAGGAGGAAAATATGTATGAATATTCAACTAGTATGGTTAATTTGCATGTTTTAGGCTCAGGGACTAAATTGAATAAAAGTAAAATTTTATGGGTAATTTTGTAAAAATGTTAGAAATGACCAATTTGCATGAAATGGATTATTTTATTATTTGAAACTACAAAATTGAATGAAATTATTAATTTAGTTCAAGATCGGGAAAAAAACATGTTTTAAGGATTAAATTGAAAAGTGTTGAAATTATGGAAAATTCTGATATTTTATAGAATTCATGGGTTGTTATCAATTTGTATGAGAATAACGGCTGGAAATAAGGATTAAATTGCAAGAATTTTATTTTTTTTGAGCCTAAGGATGAAATCGTCATTAATTAAAAGTTTAAGGGTAAAATGGTAATTTTGTTTAGAGCATTAATTGAATGTATTAGAACTTGAAATAAATGAAAACGACGATAAAATTTATTTATAAAGATTTGGATGACTCGAATACGAGAATTGAACATGGAAAAGAAAAGATACCGGATTAATGAAATTATAAACATGAACAAACAACGAGGTAAGTTAGTGTAACTTAAATTGTATATTTTAAATGCATGAAATATCAATATAATGAATTACCTGATTTATGTTTATGAAGAAATGACAAGAGAATGATATTTATCATGACATGTAAATATGTGATTATCTTTGATACGTTAATACAAGGAAATTAAGTATATTGAGACGAGTAATAAATTCAAGTAAAACACGTTGAGAAAAAAAATAAGTACGTTTAAGGGACAATATGTTTGATTTTAATTGGTTCCAAATATGAACGTTAAATAAAATAAAATATCTGATAAATAAATCAATAACTCCGGTAATGCTCCTTAACTCTATTTCGGTGACGGATGCGGGTTAGGGGCGTTACATTTAGAGGTATCAGAGCTAAGGTTTAGTTGGTTCTCAGACTGAATGTAGCACATGTGAAGTCTAGAAATACATTACATAACCTGTAATAGTGTGATATCTTCTAACTCTAATAAGATTTGTTTTACTTAAAGATAGAGATGTTTTCCAACCGAGCTAATTCCGATAATGTTGAAAGCGATACTCAAGTATATGAGTAAAAGATGATTATGATGAGTCCGAACTCATAAAGATATGAATAAATGTTATATTTAAATTTATGTGTATAGTAAGTAAAAATTTTAAGGTAAGCATCAATATCGAATTGAATAAAATTGAGATAAATATTTGATAGTATGTTGTTGGAAAGTGAAATTTGAAATGAATTGTTTTATTATTTAAATTAATAAATTGAATGACATTATCAATTTAGATAAATATCGGGTGGAAAATAGAGAAAAGTAAAAAATTTGTAAAATGCCCCTGAATTTTGGTATTTCTGTAATTTAGCTAGGTAAGTTTATATGATTGAACTTTCATGATTATTTGCTAAAGTATGACTGATGTAATGTATTATTTTAGATGTTTGCTATTGAATTATGAATATTGTTAAATTATGGAAATCAGATGAAAAGTTCAAATGAAGTAGAATGCTGAATTGAGTATTAACATTCAGTGATAGTGATGAATTGACGGATAAGACCATGGCTGGGCCATGGCAATATATGTGTAAGACTATAGCTAGGCTATGGCATCCTGATGATAAGACCATATCTGGGATATGGCACCACGAGTGTAAGACCATGGCTAGGCCATGGCAATACACGTGTAAGACCATAGTTGGACTATGGCATCATACCAGAAATGAGTAAGACCATAGCTGAAAGACGCTATGGCATCAGGATTCAGACGAGTAAGACCATGGTTGAAAGATACCATGGCAACATGATATGAAATGTGTAAGACCATGGTTGAAAGATACCATGGCAACATGATATGAAATGTGGAAGACCATGGTTGAAAGATACCATGGCAACCTAACAGAAAATGAGTAAGACCATAGTTGAAAGACATTATGGCATCATGTCGAAGATAAATAAGATCGTGGATGAGAGACGCCAAGACATCTGTTGAACAACTAATATTCAGGTAATATGTATCAGATGACAAATGGTTATATGAATTGGTTATACAAAATGGTTGTGCGAAATGTTTACAGGAATTGGTCATATGGAAATATATGTACAAAATAGTTGCATGAAATAATTATGAAGATAGATAAATGAAATAAGTATAAGTCCAAGGAATATAATTTATGTTAAGTTTGATATGAACTATTACCAGAATAAATATACATAAAATATATGGAAATGATGGTGCATGAAATATTGATATAATGAAATGAACGATATATACTTATGAAGAAACAGTAAGTATTTAATTGAAATTTTTGTTAAATGATATGTAAATCCTAGTAATGCCTTGTACCCTATTCCGACAACAGATACGGGTAGGAGGACTATGTGATTATGGTGTGTTTGGGAGGATTACATGATTATTCTGATGTGTTTTGGTTGGATATTACTGGTGTGTTTGGGTTGGAATCCGTGTATCCGTCAAAGTCCGGGTTTGTTAATAATGTGAATAACTGAAATGAGAAAATTAAATAAATTTGATTGATCGTACTGAATATATATATATATATATATATATATATATATATATAAGAAAGAAATTATGAATTGAAATGTGAATTGAAATTGAGATATCGAAATAAGAAGTGAAAATAAAATGAATTGGAAATAATGAAATAGTGTATGAGTTAATTGAATATAAACTTATGAATTAATTATAATTATTTTTATTGAAAATGTTGGTTTAAATAAGTATTGAAAGATTAACGTCGTAAGGTTTTAGATATGAAATAAAATAAGTTATTGAATTGGGATATAGAAATGAAATATATGAAATAATGATTTTATAAAATGCTTATTGATAAAATGCATGAAGTGAATATTGATATAGTAAGAAGGCATATAAATTAAAATGAAGAAAAGCTATTTAAGATACTTACTATTAAGAAAATTTAAAGTTTTAAATACATGAAAGATTTACTGAAAATAAAATAGTGGAAAGATTAGGTAAGAAATTTTGAAGAGTTATATTTGAGATTACGAGCTTCCATCTCATCACATCTCTAGGTAATAAGAGGCTACGTTTAAATTTTTTGAATAGACTGACATGTACTTAAGAAAAATTAAGTATGTTTCAAGTAATAGTAAGGACTAAATTATAAATTATTTAAATTTTTCCGTTTATGTTCTAGTATATTAGTGATTGGCTAAGAATTACTTTGGCACCAAATATAATATTCCTATATCAATTTCCTTGAGACAAACATGGTATAAGGGTGTTACATGGTATATGAGATTGAAAGCTTGAACCAAAGGTTCATGATTTGATTAAAGATAATATTGATGATATATGATGCCATTTGATAAAAGACTATTTTGAGATATGAAATTAAAGCATAAATTAACACATATGACTTATATTGTTACATGTTTTATGTCTATTATTTATTATAAATTTTATAATTTGAATTATGGTAATACCATTGAGTATAGACATAATTAGCGTAGGGTTGTATTAATATAATTCAAATTATTTATTATTATTAAATGTTAAATGTTAAATTATGTATATGGTAAGAGAAGTATGAGGTAGTGTTATTGTTGAATTGAATGGAAATTAAATTGAGTTGTGAATGAATTGAAAGTGAAATTAGAATTAGGAAGTGATATATGAAGTACTTGATAAAGATTATTAGTGAATTTTGAAATATATTACATGTATTAAAGAAAGAGAAGATATAAACATACAGGTTATTGGCACAATGATTAAATTGTAAAGTATGTAAAAGCATTATGGTAAAAGTGTAAAAGTGATATGCGTGCATAATGTAATTTGCCCAAGTAAATGAGATTAGATCTACTAAGATATTAGTGGTATACCATTAAGAGACCCTAGCACATTATCCGATAATAGCACGTTGGTACTCACCAAGTGCTCTCTGATTAATAGTGCATAATAATACACTTCTATATCTGTTCTGTATATCTTAAAGTGTTCTGTTTAGTCTATTAGGCCTCTTATAAAAAGGTAAACAATTTTCGTTATAAAGTATGTTCGCAATATTGAATTAAAAATAAATTGTGACATGAAAGAATAGGAGATGAATATAAATGATAAACTAGATAAATATGTGCAGAAAGGAGCTATAGAACTATGGAAATAATGAAGTTCATGATCAAAAGAAAACAAGGAAATTTCGAGGACGATATTTCTTTTAAGGAGGAGAGAAATATAACACCCTGAAAATTTCTACAGTAAGATATTATCCTTAATATAATAAAATAAGGAAATAAAGTGACAAGAAGAGGAAAATTGAGTTATGCCACTAGGAAGTATATTATGACATATTGATTCAAGAAAGGACTAAATTGTAAAAGTGAAAAAAGTTTTGTGGCCCAAGAGTAAATACTCAAAATTTGAGGTATTAAAGTGTAAATATAAAAAGTTGAAGGACTAATAGTGCAAATATTTTAAGGTGGAATGATCTAGAAACCAAGGAAAATTGATTAATAAGGACCAAATTGAATAGGTGAAGAATTATGAGGGACTAAATTATAATTTTACCAAATTAAGTGATGACTCAAGAATGGAATTTTAAAAGATCACAAAGGGAAAAATGGTCAATTGGAAGAGAGAGAAATCTAGAAAGTAATGATGATGTTAGTGATATTTTATAGTTATTTAATTAGATAATTATTATTTTTTTAATATTTTAATAAGATATTTTATTATTTTATTTAGTCTATATATATATATGCGTGTGTGTGGAAAAAAAAAACAACATACACACACCATCAATTATCTTTCCCATGCAAACTAACGTGAGAAGAAGAGAGAAAGAAAGAAAGTTTTCTTTCCCATGCAAACTAACGTGAGAAGAAGAGAGAAAGAAAGAAAGTTTTACTTTTTTTACAATTTGGTCCTTTCACCAAAAATCTACCATTTTCACCTAGAAATCAAAAGAATTTCCATAGCCATCAATAGAGAAAGATCACAAGAAGACTATGGGGAGCTAGAATATTAAGTTAGATTCAAGAAATAGAAGCTGGAGGAGAGAGAAAATCAAGTTAAAGATTGAAATCAATGGAACAAGGTAAGAACATCAAGATTTCAATACATTTTTAAGATTAATAAAGCATGGAATTGATGTTAATGTAGAGTTTTCTTATATATGGTCTTATGTTCTTGATATACTAGTGAAGAGAAAATAAGATAAAGTAATGAGAAATAGTGTAGAGAAAGAAAATAAGTGTGTTATAAACATGGTAAATAAACATCTTGCACTAAAACAGTTTTGGACAGCAGCAGTAGGTTAAATTTGAAAAATCACCATAAATTGTGAAAATCTAATTAGAGGATTAAAAAAATATGGAATTAAATCTTATTGAGTCTAGTTTCTTATAGAAGAAACGGTGTAAGCAATGGAATCGTGAATTGTGAGATATAATAAATTTAGTGAGACAAGTTCAGAATGATTTCGGGTTCCCCTGTTTTGACTTTGGAAAATCATCAAACATTGGAGAAAATAATTAGGCTCTTAAATTATTTTAAAATCCTGAATGAGTCTATTTTCAGTAGAAACAAACGAGAACATCATCCGAATCTTGTACAATGAGATAATTAATTTTTAGTAAAGAAGGGTCGAAACTGCCAGACAGCAGAACAAGGGTGAATTTAAAGAATAAACTGTACTTATTGGCTAAACCAAAAATTCTAAAAATTTTATGGTAAGAATATATGTTAGTCTAGTTTCATATAAAATTAGCGGATCTTAATTTTGAGTTCTGTAGCTCAAGATATAAATAATTTAGTGACTATGATGCAAATGGAACAATTTTGAATATACATATAAGTAAATAGTGAAATTATTGATAATGTTACTTATAGCATGTTATATAAATAAAGGATGTGGAATGGAGAGGACGAGGAGGAAAATATGTATGAATATTCAGCTAGCATGGTTAATTTGCATGTTTTCGGCTCAGGGACTAAATTGAATAAAAGTAAAATTTTATGGGTAATTTTGTAAAAATGTTAGAAATGACCAATTTGCATGAAATGGATTATTTTATTATTTGAAACTACAAAATTGAATGAAATTATTAATTTAGTTCAAGATCGGGAAAAAAACATGTTTTAAGGATTAAATTGAAAAGTGTTGAAATTATGGAAAATTCTGATATTTTACAGAATTCATGAATTGTTATCAATTTGTATGAGAATAATGGCTAGAAATAAGGATTAAATTGCAATAATTTTATTTTTTTGAGCCTAAAGATGAAATCGTCATTAACTAAAAGTTTAAGGGTAAAATGGTAATTTTGTTTAGAGCATTAATTGAATGTATTAGAACTTGAAATAAATGAAAACGACGACCAAATTTATTTATAAAGATCTGGATGACTCGAATACAAGAAATGAACGTGGAAAAGAAAAGATACCAGATTAATGAAATTATAAACATGAACAAACAACGAGGTAAGTTAGTGTAACTTGAATTGTATATTTTAAATGCATGAAATATCGATATAATGAATTACCTGATTTATGTTTATGAAGAAATGGCAAGAGAATGATATTTATCATGACATGTAAATATGTGATTATCTTTGATACGTTAATACAATGAAATTAAGTATATTGAGACGAGTAATAAATTTAAGTAAAACACGTCGAGAAAAAAAAATAAGTACGTTTAAGGGACAATATGTTTGATTTTAATTGGTTCCAAATATGAACGTTAAATGAAATAAAATATCTAATAAATAAATCGGTAACTCTGGTAATGCTCCTTAACTCTATTCTGGTGACGTATGCGGGTTAGGGGCGTTACAGGTTTACTTCAACCTGTGATGGTTCCCGAATGGTAGTGGGATCGAGTAACCATGGATTTTGTGTCAGGGTTGCCTTTAACACCAAGGAAAAAGGATTCAGTTTGGGTAGTTTTTGATAGACTTACTAAGTCAACACATTTTATACCTGTGCATACTGACTATTCCCTTGAGAAATTGGCCGATATATATGTTTTTGAGATCGTGAAACTTCATGGAGTGCCCTTGTCGATTATTTCGGATACAGATTTGAGGTTTACCTCACGGTTTTGGAAAAAGTTGCAAGAGGCATTGGAATAAGGGTTAGATTGCATGACTTTCATTTTTCGAGCCTAGGGACGAAATCGTAATTAAATAAAAGTATAGGGGCAAAATAGTAATTTTACATAAGATGTAAATTGGATTGAATTGAATATGAATTGTATTAAATTGAGTTAAATTGAGTTAAATTTACTCGTATAGATCCGGATAGACAAAATACTGAATTAGATCGAGGAAAAGAGAAAGTGTCGGACTAGTAGACAACAAATCAACTAACAATTGTTAAGGTAAGTTCGTGTAATTAAATTGTGTATATTTATATGTTTGAATTGAATGTTCTATATATATAAATTGTGTAATTGACATGTACATAAAATTGATTACAAATCCGAAAAAGCTCGATAAATGTTAAGTTCCATTTGAATAAATGAAATTTAATAGATATAAGATTCCTGAATTGGTTGTGGTCCTACATATGTTGCGAACACACCACAGCTCGAAAGAGTACCTCGTTATAAGCTCTCATGAACATCCTGATATTTGGCCCTCTCAAGCTTCCCGTTATATGGTTCTTGCGAGTTTCCCGTTAATAGCTCTTCGAAACATCCTGATCGGTTGTGATCCTGCATGTGTTGTGGACACACCGCAGCTCTTATGAGTGTCCCGATATATGGCTCTTCATGAGCTTCCCCATTAAAAGCTCTTTGTGACCTTCCTGATTAATGGCTCTTCGGAGCTTCCCGATATGGCTTGCTTGAACTTCCCGATACATGGCTATCCAGAGCTTCCTGTTTAATGGCTCTTTGGAGCTACCTATTATTGGCTCGCATGAGCTTCCCGATTATGGCTTTTATGAGCTTTCCATTATATAGCCTGGATAAGCTTCCCGTTATATAGCTCACATGAGCTTCCTGTAATATGGCTCGAGAGAGGGCTTCCAGATTATGTGCTCTAAAAAGAACTCCCAAAGATGAATTGACAGATTACAATTTGTACACTTCAAGTGGACTACCTGAATATCCATCGACATTTCTAATAAATTCAACAGGCAAAGTTTCTACAATGTGATAATCTGAATTTGAGATAAAATATTATGGAAATGTACATGTTATATGAATATATGATGTGGAAAACATATCTACATGAAAATTTGTTACATGATGAGCTTATCCCTATTTCTTGATATTCACATGAATTATATGACTAACATGTTTCTTGAGATTATATGTGTTTAGGCAAATTGCCAAATTTCTTTGGATGAATTTTGCATGGTTACTTTAAATGTAAATGAATGGTAAGTTAATTTCCCGTTATACGAACTTACTATGTATAATATGCTTACTCTGTATTATTTTTCATATTTTATAGTAATTCAAAAGCTTGAAGTGGTTGGAAGGTGGTCGGAGCATCATCAGACTATCCTTTGGCTCATTTCGGTATATGTAAAGAACTAGATTTTGGCATAATGGCATGTATAAGTGCAAATGGGTCATTGATGAAAAATATGTGTTTTGGTTATAAATAGCCATTGGAATGGCTTGAGTTGTACATACTTTTGTTATGTATATATATGTGTGGTTTCTTCAAGTTTGTTGTGTTTGATGTGGTTGAGTGATGGATAACTTAAAGGCATATCGATGTATGAGATGAGATAGTATAGTTGGTATAAGTAAGCAAATAGATGTTTTGATTAATATGGTAAATTGAAATGTTGAGAAATGAGGTATATGACATGATTATGACTTGGTTTTGGTTTAGTTTAAATGTCTTGGATTGGTTAATGAATGTGTCAAAATGTCAGTGTAGGTGGAAAACCAAATGGGTAAGAAATATGGCTTAGAAATGGCCTTATTTTGTTCATACGGGTAGAGACACGAGTGTGTGTATGAGCCGTGTATGACACATGGTCTAGCACAAGGGCATGTGGTTTGGTAGTGTGTCCCCTGCATCTTTAAAACTTTAAAACAGAATGCTCAAAATTGATCACACAGCCTGGCACATGGACGTGTGGCTTGGCCATGTGACCCCTGCATTTACACAAGGGCGTGTGACTTGGTCGTGTGACCCAAGTCAAAGAGTTACACAGTACTAACATGGGCTAGGACACAGTCGTGTGCCCTATTTAAAATGCACACACAGCCTGTGACATGGGCGTGTCTATTGGCCGTGTGAGCCACATGGCCTGGCCACACGGGCATGTGTACACTACACCTAGGAAAAATTTTGAAATTTTGAAAAAAATTCTCTGACTATCCGGATTAGTCCTGACTTATTTCTATTGCATATTTTGGACAATATGATTGTTTATAATTGATTTCTGATATAAATGAGAAATGATATGAAATGTTTGTACTTGATCTGTAAACTCTTGTAATGCTCCGCAACCATATTCCGGCGACGGATATGGATTAGGGGTGTTACATGTTATGTTTAAATTATATGAACTTACTATGCTTTAAGTAAGCTTACCATGTTTCTTTTCTTCCTTGAAGATTGTTGAAATCGTGCTGTTGATTGGATTGTCTTTGGAGCTTACACTATCTGTCAATCCTTTTTGGTAGAATTTTACTCATTCTGACCCAGTTTATAAGTGGCATGTAAATAGGTTAATGGCAACGTATGTATATAAGAAGTTTGATTATGTTTTGTGCCATCTTGAATATGAATTATGTGTAATGATGTAAACTATAATGGTTGTTTTGGTTGATTATGGCTTGTGTTGATATAAACATATTTTGGTACTTGTAATGTATCTTGCTTGATGAATTGGTATTTATGTTTTAGGTCACTTGGTGAACTTTACTTGATGATACTTTAGCATTTGAAATAATGATTATGTGTGAATGTTTCGGTATGACCATTATGACATGAATGGTAATGAATGGTTGTGATGAATGGTTGAATAGAGGTGTCAATTGTGGCATATTGGTTAGGCACTTAGGATGGATGTTATATGATATATTTTGGCAGGTTCTTGATGTATTTGAATAGGCTAAATGATTATTATTTTTGTTTCTATTAAAATTATTATTTTTGTTTCTATTAAAATGTGACACAAGTGTGTATCTGCTTCAGTGGTTAAGTGTTCTGCGTGTGTGTGAGAGGTCCCAAGTTCAAGCCCTATCTTTGGCAAATTTTGGTATTTTTCTAACTTAAGCCTTATACCTATTCAGCGGGCTTATATTAAATTAATTCTAGAAACAAATCAGAATGGGTCTGTTGGTCTGGTGGTTAAATAGAGTGTTGGTTTGCTGGAGGTTCTGTGTTCGAATCTCTGCACGAGCAAGGGAGTTTTATCTTTTCTCGGCTCTACGTAAGAGTTCTAGTGGTAGTAGGATTTTGAGTAGTGGGTAGTTGGTTGTAGATGTATTTGGATCTGGGTAAAACTTGTCTTCCCAAAATTTCTTTCTTCCATTTTGGGTGAAATTGAATGCTAATCTTGGTGTTGATTCAAGCTATTGCTCATTGGTAAGTAAGCATAGAATGTTCGACTCGAATAGGGGTTCTTTTTAATTGGTTTTGTAATTTTTTGATTCTTCTGTTGTAATCTTATTCATTGTTTTGGTAGCAGCAAATTAGGACATAAAGGGTTCTCCTTGCATGCAAACATGATCAAAAGCGTTCTAGGTGTAAGGGTAAGTGTTTGATGGTGGTTTTATTGTTTTTATCGACCTTGGAATTTTGATTCAATGAGTAATAAGTATGTTTCTGAGTATTGGTACGATGATTTTAGGTTTTGAAGTGTTCATGGTTGTAGTAGCATCAAAAATGTACCAGGTGTGTACCCAAAACGTAGAAATTGAGCTTTCGACAAAAGCCGAAAAAGGTCACTTCGATGCCACACGGGTATGTGGTCACCCGTGTGGTAGGTCGTGTGCAAAAACACGACCGTGTGATAGACGAAGGTCAGGCCATGCTCAAGACACGGCCATGTGATGATCGGGGTGTAGCCGTGTGGGCAACAAAGGCTAAACCGAACTAGATGTGTGGGCCTACCCGGGTAGTCCACATAGACATGTGGTAATTTGGGCCAGGCTGTGTGATCCATACGGGCCAAGGCCAATCTGGGCATGTGGGCCCATACAGGAAAACCATATAGGCGTGTGGGCCCATTTAGCTAAAATGTTTCCTAAGGTTGCACGGGTCACCCAAGTCAACTGTTAACCTACTAGGGGGTCGGTAAGCACTACTTAGACCTAAATCGTATGATCTGAACATACAATGTATGTATTGAGCATGTTAAACTTATGCATGTTTACTAATCTGTATGTATGACTGATAACTAAATATTAGCGTGTAAGCATGTATTTTTGTATATCTGCATTGATATATTTAGATACATCTGCATTGGGGTGGGATGATTGATTATTGGAGGAAGTGTACTAAAAGGCTTTCATGCCTATTATCTGGCAGCTCAGCAGCAATATTACTGATATGTGTCACATTCGGTACGACTTGGTGTGTAGGGCTGGGTGGGTGTTTTAAACCCCACATGGTGTGTAGGGATGGTCGGAGATGGTGTGTAGAGGCTGGTGGGTAGGATATTGATTTCTATTGCTGTATGCACGCTATATTTGAGATGGACTAAGGCCCTAATTTATATCTGAGACTGTATCTGAATGGGTTAAGGCCTAAACTGTATCTGAATATGTAATGGGCTTAGGCCCAGACTGCATTTGACTGATAGTTGTTGTTTGACTGTATGCCTATCTTCTGTGGGGATTACACACTAAGTTTACGTAAACTCATCCCTTTTTGTTTATCTGTACAGGTAACCCCTAGACCTAGATGGATCGGTATGGCTGATGACTCAACGGTGACCACATGACTATTGAACTGATTTAATTCCATTTAAGGTTTTTAATTCCTATTATTTTTGGGGAGTTTTTTTTATGTAATTTGGACTTTTGGACTGTTACCGTTACTTTAGATTTTAATTGTTTACATGGACTTTTAAACTAAAAAACACAACGAAAACTCAGTTTTATTAAATGCAACGTCTTTCCTAAACGCGAACGGTTTTCTTTAAATATCACAGTTTTAAAAGCTTCTGCTATAGAGTATGTTTTTAAATGAATCAAATTTACAAGAAAATAGTTTTGAAATTGACAAAACATAAATAAAAGCTAAAAAACAGAAACAGTTTTAACTTGACAAATTCGATTTCAAATTCCATCCATGTGTATCGCCAGATTCGGCCATAATGTCTAGGCCAGGTTTAGGGTATTACATTTAATGGTATCAAATCCAGGTTTCAAAACTCGGCTGTGGATTTTATGTTTTTAAAACTTGGTTTTTAAGAGTTGATTTTCAAATGATTTGAAATGATTTAACTGAGAATGTGGTACACCGAGTCTCCGGCACCGATCCTGTAAGTATTCTGATAAACTGTTATAATATTATAGATAGTCTGTCCTGAAAACACTCTAGTTAGTGTATACTGAAACTGTAGCGAAACTGAACCTGATAGAGACTGTACGTGTGAAAAAGAAACTCTAAATTTATGTTACTGCATCACATAAAACATCTATTAATAAATACTGAAACTGTAATTGATTCATAAAATTTGTAAATTAGATAAGTCCGAATAGACATGAGCACACGAGCTATACGTGAATGTGGTACTAGAGGCCGAGGTAGAGGCCGCAATAGGGCTTGAGCTGAGTCATCTTCTCTGGGAAGCATGCTAAATCTAGATACGAGTGAGACGTCGGTGTCACCTGCTACTGAGACTGGGTCTCAAGATTGCATGGCTGAGGATAACGTATTGTCCCAAGCTATGTTAAGGATCTGGAGAGGGTCGTTGGGCCTAACACTGGATCTGGGGGCCAAGGGTCGGTTGCGAAACGACTCCGGTCCAATGGAGCTAAACTTTTTAAAGGTATCATTGGGGCCGCCCCTAATGTGGCTGAGTACTAGATGGAGGCAACTGAGAGGATAATGGATGATTTGGGTTGTACCCCTGAGCAGAAATTGAAGGGTGCAATCTCGTTGTTTCGCGATGAGGCTTATCAGTGGTGGCTGACTATTAAGGAGGGCACACAGCCCAATCGTCTGTCTTAGGAGTTCTATAAGTCTGCCTTCTAAGGGAAGTTTGTGGGAGCAAGTTACATCGGTGCTCACAGCCGTGAGTTTCTGAACTTCACTCAAGGAGACTGATCAGTGGCCGAGTATGAGGCTGAATTTCTGAGACCGAGCCGCTATGCATGAGGTATGTGGCGTCTAAGTGTGCTGATAGCTCAGCAGAGGGAGTGAGAGTTCTCTATTCTGTTAAAGAAGGCGAAGATTGCCAAAGAGATTAAACGCGCTGATGACCAAAACAAGGATCGTGAGAGGCGTAGGAACAAGAGGGAGTGGGAGCCTTCGAGTTCGGTATTGAGGCCTAAGAAAAAGGCCAAGACTGATGGGTCGGTTAGAGATGGGCCCCCTATTACTCCTACTGGATTGTAGCTGTGTGGAGATTGTGGTAGACGCTATCAGGGCAAGTGTTGGAGGAAGACTGGCGCGTGTCTAAGGTGTGGGTCATTAAAGCACCACATTCGGGAGTGTCTACTAAGGGCCGATCAGAGGGTAGTTTAGTAGCCATCTAGGGGCTGTAGTCAGGCTAAGGGAGGTAACGGTATGGGCCGTGGACAAAGAGCACCTGGCAGAGGTGCTGGGCAGACTGAGGCAAGGCAACCTACTCTTGTTTATGCTGCTCATCGTCGAGAGGACAGAGCTGCTCCAGACGTCATTACCAATACGTTCTTAATTTATAATGTACCTTATTTTGCTTTACTAAACATAGGTTCCACACATTTCTATGCAGCTAGCACTGTGTTTGGAAACTTTGGGATTTTGGTTGAGAGTACTTCTAGTCAGGTGACTGTACTGAGTCCACTGGGGCAGTCAGTTTTGGTTAGCAAACTGTATAGAGATGTTCTGCTAGAGGTTCAAGGGTCGGTATTTCTGGCTAATCTGATGAAACTTCCGTTTAGGGAGTTCGACCTGATTCTGGGCAGAGACTGGTTAGTCAAGCACCATGTCAGTCTGGACTGCGCGACTAAGAGGGTTCTCTTGAGAACTGAGGAGGTTATTGAGGTAGTCATGATTGGAGAACATCAGAATTATTTGGCTAATATGATCTCTGCACTAGTGGCTGAGAAACTAGTTCGTAATGGATGTGAGGCGTTCTTGTCTTATATTAGTGTTTCTGTTTCTGGGGACTCTACTGTAAAGGACATCAGAATTGTAAGGGATTTTTTGGACGTCTTCCTGGCACAGCTCCGGTGTCTATCGCCCCCTATCGTATGGCACCAAAAGAGCTTACAGAGCTTAAGGCTCAACTACAGGAACTTTTGGATCGTGGTTTCATCCGTCCCAGTGTTTCTCCATGGGGAGCACCGATACTATTTGTTAAAAAGAAAGATGGGACCATGAGGATGTGTATAGATTATTGATAGTTTAACAAGTTGACCATTAGAACAAGTATCCACTTCCAAGGATCGACGACTTATTTGATCAGTTCCAAGGGGCTTCTGTGTTTTTTAAGATCGATCTCCGTTCAGGGTATCACCAGTTGAGGGTTAAGGAAGTGGATGTGTATAAGACTACATTTAGGGCTCGGTATGGGCATTACGAGTTCATAGTTATGCCTTTTCGGTTAACGAATGTGCCGGCCGCATTTATGGATCTGATAAACTGAGTATTTTAGCCTTATCTGGATCAGTTCATCATGGTCTTCATTGATGACATTCTAGTATACTCTAAGACTAAAGGTGAGCATGACGAGCACCTTAGAATGGTTTTTCAGACTTTGAGGACAAAGCAGCTCTATGCTAAATTTAGCACGTGCAAATTTTGGTTACGAGAGGTAACATTTCTAGGACACGTGGTTTCTGTTGAGGGGATCCGTGTCGATCCTCGAAAGATTGAGGCTGTATTAGATTGGAAACAGCCTAAGAATGTGTCAAAAATTCATAATTTTCTAGGTTTGGCGGGCTATTATCAGCGGTTTGTTGTGGGATTTTCTTTGATTGCAGCTCCTCTTACTAAGCTTCTGTGTAAGGGTGTTCTATTTTTCTGAACTGATGTGCAACAATCGAGCTTCGAGAAGCTCAAGTCTGTTCTGACTCAGGATCCTGTTCTGATACAGCCTGAACCTGGAAAGGAGTTTGTAGTTTACAATGATGTGTCGCATATGAGTTTTGGTTGTGTTCTAATGCAGGATGGTAAGGTTGTGGCATATGTGTCCCGTCAGTTCATGATGCATGAGGCAAACTATCCGAAGCATGATTTGAAATTGGTCGTCGTAATCTTTGCTTTGAAAATCTGGAGGCACTATCTATACGGTGAGAGGTGTATTATCTACACTGATCACAAAAGTCTCAAGTACCTTCTGACCCAGAAGAAGTTGAATCTTAGGTAGTGTAGATGGATTGAGCTATTTAAGCACTATGACTATACTATTGAGTACCATCCTAGGAAAGCCAATGTGGTGGCTGATGTGTAACATCCTGAAATAGGGCCTAGTCGAAATAATGGTTTCAGGACCACAAATATGGCATCAAAATATTTATTTTATGGTTATTATAAGGCCTATAATATGAGTATATGCATGTGTTAACGTTTCATGAAGAAATTCTTTAAGTAAGTTGTTCAATTGGAAATTAGGGACTGAATTGGATAAATTGCAAAACTTGAATTCTAGAAGCAATTTGTATGAAATTGCTTTGAGTTATGAATTAGAAGGTCTTGGAGAGTAATTTGCCTAATTTCTAAATTTTTGGACAAAAATGGGCTTGCATGGATGAAATTTTAAAGAAAGGGCATAAGGGTATTTTGGTCATTTGGCTTTTTAATGAAATAAAATAGGAAAAATCAAGCCAAAATCAGCCATCTTCTTCCTCATAGTTGCCAAAATTCTCTTGTCACCATAGCTAGGGTTTTCAAACATTTCAAGTTCAATAGTAAGTACTCCCAAACCCCGTTTTTAATGTTATTTGTATTTTTAGAATCCCAGTAGCTTGTTCTCTTCATTTCTATCCATATTTCATGCTAGGGTTCATGTTTAAAAATTTACCCATGCATGAGTTGCTTTTATTTTGATGAATTATGGAAGAATATGAAAGTTGAATGTGTGTTAAACATCTTTTCCTAGGTGATTTTCATGAAAAACCCTTATAAGGACCATTTTGCAAAAGTTGTAAAATGTGTGGCAGAAATGAGAAAATAATGGGAAATGTGGGCTGTCATAAGAGAGAAAATTGTTCGGCTAGTCTTGGGTAAGATAGAAAGTGCATGTGTTTCATTATACGAGCCTAGGGACTAAATCGTAAAAATGTCAAAGGTTAGGGGCAAAACAGTCATTTGGACCGAGGGTGAGAATTAGACTTGTAATGTATAATGTGGGGTATTAATGATATAATTTTGTTGTTATAGACCCCGAGGAACAAATTTCGAAAGTCGATCAAGGTAAACGCAAGGTTTCGAAATAACTGAAACACAACTCCGAAACAAATACCAGGTAAGTTCGGATAACACAAGTAAACTTGTAGTATGCATAATTGTATGATTTATGAACGTATGATAACTACACATCTTGATAGTATGAATATTCATGAAATACATTCTTAAAAAAGAATTGTGGTTAAAAGTCTCGGTTGAGGTTGAAAAAGGGAATTAGATGGGTAACCCGTAATTACAGGTGATTTGAGATCCTGCATGTGTTGTAGTAAGGATTTAGCCCGGACGGGTAATCCATTGATCTCAATTATATTAAGGATCTAGCCCAAACGGGTGTTCCTTTGAATGATAAAGCCTCTCGAAGAATATGTGTGCATTATGGATTTAGCCCAGACGGGTAATCTGATTAGGGTCTGAATTTAGCCAGACTGGTAATTCAGATCTGAGCTCATTAAGAGTTTTTGTCGTAATAAGGGATTTAGCCTGGACTGGTAATCCCGACATCACCTTATGAGTTCATAAAATGGAGGATTTAGCCTAGACTGGTAATCCCGCCATAAAAAGTGAGGTTCGCAAGTGATAAACCGTAAATTATACAGATTTTTACCCCATATTTAATGCATTTTATGGATGATTTCTCTATAGAATTGGTGAATTCGATGCTCCTAATGCTTTAATTTCTAAGTTTTATACTTAGAAGAGCATAGGAGAGCGAAAGGAACGAGAAACTGGCCAAAAACAGAGAAAATGGGCCAAAGTACGAACTTAACACGGCCTGGACTTCCTCACACGGGCAGACCACACAGCCGTGTCAATCAAGAAGAACTGAAGCACGACTCACACAGGTATAGCACACGCCCGTGCCATTCTAACAGGCTCGAACACGGCCTAAAGTAATTGCACACGGGCGTGTCCCTGCCGAGCCCAAGTTAAGTCCAATTCGAAAAAGGCCACTTTTGAGGGCTCATAGGCATTCCAAAGCCTATAAATACACCTTAAAAGAGGAGAAAAGGGGGCACACAAAATAGGGAGTAAGGAATTACTCCAAAGAAGCCGATTGATTCATCTCAGAAGCCAGATTCATCATCAAGACTGATGATCTCTCCTCAATTCCCCTTCAGGAGTTTTGGGTTTTTTTTATGTTTTGTATTCTTTATTTTTCTGAGATTTTCTCTTATTTAGTTATAAACTAAATCCCCTAAATACCTAAGGGGAATTAAACCTGAATCTTGTTATTATTTTCTGAATCGTATGATAAATATTTGACTTGTTCTTAATTAGTTTTGATATCCCAGGATACCGATTCAAGATAAGCTCTTATTCAGAGGAGGAATAGACCCTAGCTAAGAGTACATTTATCATAATTAAGCGGAGTTGATTGCGCGCCTAGACATAGGGTGACAAGATTTTACCGGATTAGGGTGAACCTAATAAGGGGATCCATAGATCGAGTTAATGCAACCCTAGAGTATTAATTAGAGAAAAGTCTCGGTTATTCAATCTAGGGATTAAACATTATTAGTCTTGAATAGGGATAATAACATAACTTAGGGATCTCCACGGAACAAGTTGAATGAATAAATCGTCTGATTCGGAGCCAGAATAACAAGTAAAGTCTAGGTGGATTTTTCCTTAGGTATTGTCTTCATTCAATCGATTTTCCCAAAAGCAATTCCCCAATTCTATTCTCTGTGAGTTCTTAGTTTAGATAATTAGTTAGTTAAAAACAAAACCCTATTATTCTTAGGCTAGATAATAAAAAGATAGTCATTATTAGTACTTTTAGTTCCTTTGGGTTTGATAATCCGGTCTTGCTAAAACTATACTACTGTTCGATAGGTACACTTTCCTACATCGCAATAATAGTTAGTTTCAAGAACGATTAATTATAAATATTTAAAACCTATCACGAAATAACGTGATCAAGTTTTTGGCACCGTTGCCGGGGAACTAAAATATTAGGAACGCTCAATTTTTATTACTTTAGCCATTTATTTTTCTTGCAATTTAATTTTATATTATTATTACTTACTTACTTATTTACTTTTTTCCTTCTCTTGGCAGGTTTTTATAGTTTATGATTAGAAGAAACCCGTCAGGGCCACTACTTTTTGACGAATAAATCAATCGCACAGTTCGTAGAAACCAAAGAGAAATAAGGCGAAGCTTAAGATACACGGAGAACGAGCAAGAAGACAATACTCAACCCCCAACCGAATAGATGGCTGAAAACCAAGGCAATCAGCTACCTCCTGCAATTGCAGTTAATCAAAATCCTGCTCCACGCACTATGTATGATTATGCTAAACCTTCTTTAACAGGAATTGAATCAAGCATAGTTAGACCTGCTGTAGCTACAAATACATTTGAATTAAAACCTAACACTATTCAAATGATACAACAATTTGTTCAGTTTGATGGTTTGTAGGATGAGGATCCCAATGCTCATTTAGCCAACTTCTTAGAACTATGCGATACATTTAAAATTAATGGCATTTCTGATGATGCCATATGTCTTCAGTTGTTTCCCTTTTCATTGAGGAACAAATCTAAACAGTGGTTGAACTCGTTACCACGAGGGTCAATTACTACTTGGGAACAACTGACCGAAAAATTTTTACTAAAATATTTTCCGTCGGCTAAAACAGGTAAATTATGTAATGATATCTCTTCTTTTGTGCAGATGGATTTAGAAACACTCTACGATGCATGGGAGAGATACAAGAACCTTTTGAGAAGATGCCCCCACCATGGGTTACCGCTTTGGCTCCAAGTACAAACATTTCACAATGGTCTGAATCCTTCGACTCGACAAATGGTTGACGCAGCTGCTGGCGGAACCATCAACAATAAAACACCGGAAGATACCTATGAGTTTATAGAGGAGATGTCACTGAATAACTATTAGTGACAAGTCATGAGGACAAAGCCAACGAAAACAACCAGCATTTATAACATCGATTCGGTCACCATGCTCTCTAATCAGGCAAAACTCTTAAATAAAAAGATTGGTGGTTTTCTTAATTCTTCACAGGTTCACCCAGTAACGCAGTGCGAAGCAAGTAGCGGTGGAACAAACCATTCGGAATACCAACCTTATGGCCACAATATGGATAACAAGTAATTAAATTACATGGGTAATAATCCTCGACCTCAAAACAATCCATATAGTAACACTTATAATGCAGGTTGAAGGAACCACCCCAATTTCTCGTGGGGCGGTCAAGGAAATCAAAGACCACAACATCCTCCGGGCTACCAACAACCACCCTACCAATAGAAAAGAAGTCAAATCTTGAAGAGATGCTCTCAAAGTTCATATCAGTGTCAGAAACCTGTTTTCAGAACACCGAGACAGCACTTAAGAATCAACAAGCGCTGATCCAAGGGCTTGAGACTCAGATAGGCCGGCTTTCCAAACTAATCTCTGAACAACCACAAGGTAACTTGCCAAGTAATACTGAACCCAACCCAAGTGTATCGCCCTATACCCGAGACCGTTGCCGGAGTCAAACACGAGGTGTTAACGGACTTAATTCATTTACTTACACAGTTCATTTTAAAATTTCTAGACAAGCTGGCTAACTGCATCACAGTTACCTTAAAAATCATATCTCGAGTTCCAAAACTCAAAAACCGATTCCGTAAATTTTTCCTGAAACTAGACTCATATGTCCATCTACAAATTTTTTCTAGAATTTCCGGTCAAGCCAATTAGTACAGTTTATTAGTTAAAGTCTCCCCTATTTCAGGGTTCGACTACTCTGACCTTCATGCATTATGACTTAGATATCTCCCTGTACAAAGCTTCAATACTTATGCCGTTTGTTTCTAATGAAACTAGACTCAAAAAGGAATCTATACATATAAAGAATGACTTCTAATTGTCTCTGGTTAATTTATGGTAAATTTTAAAATTCAAAATAGGGGATCCAAAAAATGCTCTGGCCCTATTTCACGAAAACTTAAACATCTCATAAAATACGGCTCATATGGTCGTTTCGTTTCTTTCATATGAAAATAGACTCATTAAGTTTCGATTACATAATTTATTCACTATTTAATTCCATTCCTACTATTTTTAGTGCTTTTTCCAACTTACATCACTGCTGCTGTCAGCATCTATTTTAAGGTAAATTTTACCTATTTCATAATTTTCCATGAATCGAATAGCAAATTGACATACATTATTATCAAGGGTAATCCCGATTAGCCATGACGCACGTAAGCGCCTAATAGGACCATGATTGGCCATTCCAATGGCTAGTCATTACCAAACATTTCCACACCACTTAATAACCATATCACAAGACCATAATGTTATACTTCAAAATATACGAGCCATTTTCGCATGGCTATACGAATACACATTACCAAAGGGTACTTAATTAACAACAAGGGTCAGCCCTATACATGTCATTTTCAAAATTGAACTAAAAGAGTACCAAAAAGTGGCTTAGATAGTGTGGGTGACTTTGACTTTGACACTCCGAGTCCGATGGTGACGAACAAAATCTATAAAACAGAGAATCAAAGTAATGAGTAAGCATTTTAATGCTTAGTAAGTTCAAGTAATGAAATTATTTATGACTAAAGTATAGCGTTCATATGACTAAATGAATAGTTGCATATCGCATATTCCCAAAATCATACTTACTTCACACCTCAACCAAGTATATTCATACGGGGATCAAACCTAACTAAAGGCGGAAGTTGTTAATCAATAGAGCGCATACTATCTAAAAAGGAATTAACTTTTTCGATGCATATACGAAACATACCTTATCGTTTGGATTTTATGAGCGTATTAATTGAAATTATTACAGCAAGATCACTCATTTCCAAACCCAAGTACCTTCGGGATTCAGTCGGATATAGCAACTCGCACAAATGCCTTCGGGTCTTAGCCCGGATATAGTCAATAGCACAAAAGCCTTCGGGACTTAGCCCGGATATAGTCACTAGCACAAATGCCTTCGGGACTTAGCCTGGATATAGTCAGTAGAACAAATGCCTTTGGGACTTAGCCCGGATATAGTCACTAGCACCGTGCCTTCGGGACTTAGCCCGGATATCATCCGAATAATCATGCACATATATCAATAAATCATGACACATCCATATTTCATTTTCATTACTAAAGCTCAAACACAAGACACTTATCAAACCTTACCAATTTCGACTCAATAGCCACATACAAAGAGCATGATTTCGAGTGGCTTTCTAACATGATCTCTATACACATTCGGCTACCCGTCATAAGTATAAACTAATCACCTCAATATATAATTCAAATGGAATCATTATATCTCCGTTTATTCGTTATGCTTATATGTCATGACTTAATCAAATCATAAACTAAGTTTCATTACTCGAAGACTTACCTCAGATATTTGGTACAGTTGCGGAGTGGCTACTCGGTTACTTTCTCTTTTCCCTTATCTGAAATTGCCCCCTATGCTATTGAGCTTAAGTTCAACAAATTTTAACTAGTCATTAATCGGCTATTCAAGTATTACTTTCAGAATATAATACATATGGATTCGACTTTCACACATATAGATTATAGTAAGCTTTATAAAATCAATAAATAATTCATTAGCAAATTTTCATTAATGTTTACAATATACTTACAATTTCCTATAAGTGACTTCACGAGCAACAGTCACTAAAGTTTTTATAACTGGAGCTACAAAACTCCAAATCAATTGCCGTAAATTTTTCTTGATAGAAGACTCATTTATCTATTATCCATAAAATTTTCAAAATTTTTAGTTTAGCCCAAAAATACCAGATTTTTCTTAAAATTCACCTTGTTTCACTGTTTGACTAAACTGACTACTCTTCACTACGAATCAAATTTCTCATTGTACAGAATTCAAAATATGTTCTCGTTTATTTCATTTGAAACTAGACTCATTAAGGAGTCTAAGAATATAAATTTTACCTTAGGGCCATTTTTGTACAATTTATACTGATTTTATAAAACAGAACAGGGAATCTAGTAGTCATTTTGACTCAGCCCCACAATACTTCAAATATCTCAAGATCGGTAACTCTTTTGTTTTTATAGTTTCTTTTGTAAGAAACTAGACTATTCAAGCTTTAATGACATAATTTATTCAGCTTCTAACTCAACTCCTACAAATTATGGCGATTTTCCAAAATCACCCTATTGCTGCTGTCCCCAAGCAGATTATTACCAAATCACTCTCCATTCCATCAATTCAAAACACATACATTACCCAACATCATTTTAAATTTGCTATTTCCTACTCTTCAAATTATCAATTACAAGGTGGTTTACATCTATATATTGAACCAAACTTGCTAGCACACAAAATTCCTTGACCGAATGTTATAAACCCAAGCCACACATATTGTTCATTTAGACCCTTCAATGGCCACATCCAAGCACCTCCTATGAACAAACCAATTTCAACCTTCAAGAAAAGAAAAGAAATTTATGTACTAAGAGCTTCAAACTACTTGGCCGAATATCAAACCTCCAAACAACCAAAACTTAATCCATGGAATGAATAGAACTTGTACTAATCACCTTATTTATACATAAATTTTCAAGGATTTCAAAGTACTTACCTCTTCCTAAACATCAACCAAGCTGAACATGAAACAAGAGAATTCTTTTCTTCTCCCACCCTCAAGTCACGGCAAAGGAGGAACAAGGATGAAACAACTTTGGTTTCTCCTCCCACTTACCTCATGTTTTATTATTCTAAATTCATTATTTTATTTTGTAAACTAAAAGTGTTAATAGAAAAATACATATTATCATCAATAACCCATACCATGACCGGCCACTACTTATTATAAATGGAAATTTGACATGCAAACCCATCATTTTTATAACATGCATTAATAGATCCTTATAGATTAACCTATCACATTTCAGAAGTGTCACACATAAGTCCTATTAACTAAATTCACATGCAATCGACTAAATCGAAGCTTAAAACTTTCACACATTCATATTCACATATTTTAGACAATAAATATCATATTCAAATACTTGGTGACTCGGTTTAGCGGTCCGAAACCACTTTCCGACTAGGGTCAATTTAGGGTGTCACAACTCTCCCCACTTAAGAAATTTTTGTCCCCAAAAATCTTACCGGTAAATAGGTTTGGGTATCGTTCTTTCATAGAGTTCTCGGTTTCCCAAGTAGCTTCTTCGATCCCGTGTTTGAGCCATAACACCTTTACTAATAGAACCCTTTTGTTTCGCAACCCTTTCACTTCACGAGCTAGGATACGAATCGGTTCTTCTTCATAACTCATATCGGCTTGAATTTCAACCTCGGAGGATTTATTATGTGAAGGATCGATCAGTAACGTCAAGCATCGAAACATGAAAAACGTTGTGAATCCTTTCAAGTTCAGGGGGTAAAATCAACCTATATGCAACTGGACCAACTCGTTCGGAGATTTCATATGGCCCAATGAACCTCGGACTCAATTTGCCCTTACGGCCAAATCTGAGTATCTTTTTCCAAGGTGAAACCTTAAGAAACACTTTATCTCCCACTTGATACTCAATGTCTTTTCGTTTCAAATCCGTGTACGACTTCTGACGATCTGAAGCTGTCTTCAGACTTTCACGAATTATTTTTACTTTCTGTTCAGCATCTTTAATCAAATCAACCCCGAAGATTTTATTTTCACTAAGCTCGGTCCAAAACAACGGTGTACGGCATTTACAACCATACAAAGCCTCGTAGGGTGCCATCTTAATGCTTGACTGAAAACTATTGTTGTAAGCAAATTCAATCAAAGGTAAATACCGCTCCCATGAACCACTAAACTCAAGGATACAACATCTCAACATATCCTCGAGTATCTGAATTATTCGTTCAGATTGACCATCAGTCTGGGGATGGAAAGCGGTGCTAAAATGCAACTTGGTACCTAAAGCTTCTTGCAATTTCTTCCAAAATCGCGAGGTGAATCTCGGATCTCTATCCGACAAAATAGAAATGGGTACCCCGTGCAATCTTACAATCTGAGAAACATACAATTCAGCTAGTTTATCCAATGAATAATCCGTACGTACGGGAATAAAATGAGCTAACTTAGTCAGTCTATCAACAACAACCCAAATCGCATCTTTCTTACTTGCCGACAATAGCAACCCAGATACAAAATCCATCGACTCGATCCCATTTCCATTCAGGTATCATGATCATTTGGAGTAAACACAGAGGCACTTGATGTTCCGCTTTCACTTGTTGACATATTAAACACTTCGAAACAAAATCGGAAATGTCTCGTTTCATACCATGCCACCAAAATTGACGTCTCAAATCGTTGTACATTTTTATACTTCCCAGGTGAATTGACATTCGGCTACAATGAGCTTCGTTCAGAATTGTCAAAATAATTTCTGAATTTCTTGGAACACACAAACGACTTCTGAACCTCAAACAATCGTCATCATCAATTTGAAACTCTGATTCCTTATTCGAAACACATTCAGCCCGTTTTGCAACCAATTCATCATCGACTTTCTGAGCTTCACGAATTTGATGAATCAACAATGGTTTGGCCTTTAACTCTGCTACTAACACATTTTCGGATAGAATAGACAAGTATGCATTCATTGCTCGTAAAGCAAACAGTGATTTACGACTTAAAGCATCCGCAACCACATTAGCCTTTCCCGGGTGATAGTCAATGACAAGCTCATAATCTTTTAACAACTCAAGCCAACGTCTTTGTCGCAGATTCAAATCTCTTTGAGTCATCAAATATTTGAGACTTTTGTGATCCGAAAATACATGGCACTTCTCACCAAATAAGTAGTGTCTCCATATTTTCAAAGCAAATACGATGGCAGCTAATTCGAGATCATGGGTTGGATAATTTTTCTCATGTGGCTTCAATTGCCTCGACGCATACGCTACAACTCGACCTTCTTGCATCAATACACAACCCAACCCAAGTAAGGATGCGTCACTGTAAATGACAAACTCTTTGCTCGATTCAGTGCACTAGCATCGAGCTTCATCAAGTAAGTTTTAGTTGATCGAAACTTTTCTGACATTTTTCTGACCATTCGAACTTAACATCTTTCTGAAGTAGCTTCGTCATTGGTGTGGCTATCATTGAGAAACCCTTTACAAACCCTTTACAAACTGCGAAAATTCGTCACCCTCTCCTGCAATTCCCCCGAGGGCCCCAAGAAGAGGTTTTTCAAATACTACAGGCCCGACCCTTAATTGTGGGCCGCTACATCGACTGGGATGCCATAGAACAAGTTCAGATGGCTGACGCGATTCGGGCTCTCCTAACCACCGACCCTTGGGAGTTGTTCTTCAGGATTATCGAGCCAACATACCTCGAGCTCACAATGGAACTCTACTCAACGTTCCATCTTCAGATCGTAATGACAAGGTATGATGATCCCGGCACGGTCCAATTTTACGTAGGCGGATTAAATCGCCAGCTAAGTGTCCCAGAGTTTGGTGCTGCACTAGGCTTATATACGGAGGAGTTCAGGGAGAAGAATAAACTACATCCTCTCAGTCGCCACATACATTTCTCTCTCTCGAAGTGCTGGCACACTTCGGCCCCTAGCACGACCTCGTACAATCCTAGCTGCTCCAAGGCATCAATGCTCCATCATCTCTGAGGTACTTACACATTATTTTAGCTCACACAATTACAGGGAGGTAAGAGAGCACCGGCGTCGTCAACACCCACGACGTCTACTTCTTATGGTGCATGTCGCAAGGGCACGTCATCGACATTGCCTATTTCATCGCCCTTGCGATTCAGCACCAGACGGAGCAACATCGAAAGGGGATCATCTCCATTAGCCCCTACGTGACCCGACTGGCGCGACACTTCGGGCTCCTCAACACTGCGGCCCAAAAATCATCCCTCACCCTCATCGGCCAAATGTCTCCACAAGGTATATCGAGCATGCTTAGCATGAGGATGATTGAGAGGCGCCGAGGAACCTACCTTTCCCAGTATCGTCTTGCCCAATCTACCAAGAAGGAGGCCTACAAGGACATTCCTGATGATGTCCCTTCGCAGCACGACGACCCATCTACTCAGCCACCACCACCCTCTCGTCTAGTTCATGCGGCGGCTTCATATGCTGACATCTCTGAGCACCTCACCTGATTTGAGCAGTAATGTTTTCAACGATTTGACAATATTGATGCTACTCTACAGCAGATTTTTCAGCACCTCCAGATCTCATCGCCAGACCCACCTCGCGAACCATCCAGCGATGAAGATGTTTAGAAATATTTATTTCTTATTTTATGTTTTTAATTTTTATTAAAACTATTTTTTATTTTTATTAGATTTTAGAATTTTATTTTTAATTATCAATAAGAAATATTTATTTCTTATTTTATGTTTTTAATTATGAAGATAGAGGACACATAGAATAGGGAGTAAGAAATTACTCCAAGAAAGCCTATTGATTCATCTCAGAAGCCGGATTCATCATCAAGGCTAAAGATCTCTCCTCAATTCCCCTTCAGGAGTTTCGGGTTTTCTTTATGTTTTGTATTCTTTATTTTTCTGAGATGTTCTCTTCTTTAGTTATGAACTAAATCCCCTAAATACCTAAGGGGAATGAAACCTAAGACGAAACTTGTTATTATTTTCTAAATCGTATGATAAATATTTAACTTGTTCTTAATTATGTGTTCTTAATTCTTGTTTTGATATCCCAAGATACTGATTCAAGATAAGCTCTTATTCAGAGGAGGAATAGACCATGGCTAAGAGTATATTTATCATAATTAAGCAGAGTTAATTGCGGGCCTAAACATAGGGTGACAAGATTTTGTCGGATTAGGGTGAAACCTAATAAGGGGATCCATAGATCGAGTTAATGCAACCCTAGAGTGTTAATTAGAGAAAAGTCTCAGTTATTCAATCTAGGGATTAGACGTTATTAGTCTTGAATAGGGATAATAACATAACTTAGGGATCTCTACGGAACAAGTTGAATGAATAAATCGTCCGATTCGGAGCCAGAATAACAAGTAAAGTCTAGATGGATTTTTCCTTAGGTATTGTCTTCATTCAATCGATTTTTCCAAAAGCAATTCCCCAATTCTATTCTCTGTGAGTTCTTAGTTTAGATGATTAGTTAGTTAAAAACAAAACCCTGTTATTCTTAGGCTAGATAATAAAAAGATAGTCATTACCAGTACTTTTAGTTCCTTTGGGTTCGACAATCCGGTCTTACTAAAACTATACTACTGTTCGATAGGTACACTTACCTACATCACGATAATAGTTAGTTTCAAGAACCATTAATTATAAATATTTAAAACCTATCACGAAATTATACGATCAGCGGGAGTGCATATATGGAATGATCATTCGTATAAATTGATGGTTAATAGGTATTCCATCGAGATTTCCTAGAAACTCAATGAGATTAACATGAGATGTTTGTGTAAATGAGATGTTGAATGATGATCTCATCTAGTTAAATTATATGATGCTTGATTTTGTTACTAACTTATTGATTGAGTGCATGTAATAGGGAACCATTTCATAATTATTGGTTTCCTTATCTATCATGGATGCATGCTAAATGTTTGGTAAGTCTACTTTCTTGTTATTCAAGCTTACTAAGCATGTAAATGCTTACCCCCTTACTTTTCCCTATTTTTCAGATCTCAAGGACTCGCAAAGATTAGAAGACAATAGGAGAGTCAGCACACTATCAATAAGCCCAGCTTTGGTATATAGACATTTCTCTTTTGTTCAATGGCATGTATAAGGTTTTGAGTATTTTGTTATATGTATCATTTGATTTTCCAAATGAAGGCATGTAAAAATATGTTTACTTCTTTGTATATGGCCATGGAAATTGGCTTAATTGAAGTAGGCTATAACCTACGAATCTATGCATGATTTTATTTACATGTGATGGGTTGTTACCAATTGGCAATAAGTCTCATGAACGAGCCAATTTCAGACGAATTAAAGTGACATGGAAACCCATAAACACTAAATGGGAAATGACCTTTCATGTATGAAACAAATAATATGAGGTTTCCATACAATAATATTTATCAAAGATTTACAAATGCGTAGTCATGTTTGGTTTCAAAAATTGATAACCATTAAGTATAGATGGTAGAAAGGGTGACCAAAGGCTTGGAAAATAACCTATTAAAGTCCACATGGTTAGGCACACGGGCGTGTGTCTAGGCTGTGTGTGACACACGGTTCCTTCCCATGGGTCTGAGCTATGGTCGTGTGTCCCCTGCACTTAAAATTCTAAATCAATAGTGCACACAGGTAGGCCACACGAGTGTGTGTACTTGCTATGTCTAAAAGACAATGTTGTCCACGGGAAGGCAACACGGGCGTGTGCTATGGCTGTGTTGATAAGTTAGTGTTTCCCATGGCCGAAGGGCATAGGCGTGTCCCAAGTCACACGGGCGTGTGTGACCACACGTCCCATCTACACAGGCGTGTGACACTTTAAGATAAGAAAAATTTTCTACGGAGCCCAAGGTTTTTCAAATGTGCACGAATTAGTCCCGCACTGCCTCTAAGTATGTTATAGGCCTCGAAGGCCTATATAAGGGACGAGATATTCATGGTTAAAAGGTTTTAAATTTGAGCAAAAATTTGTGATCCCAAATAGTGTGATACAAATGTAAAGTCCTGGTAACGCCTCGAACTCTATCTCGGCATCGGATACGGGTGAGGGGTGTTACACAATGTGTTGAGCAGTAAGGCGATGACTGATCCAAGAGCAATGTTCACTTGACTTAGTTTGTTTGATGACGGAATTTTGTTGGCTGAGTTGCAGGTTAAACTGACTTGGATAAAACATATTCGAGATAGGCAGTTTGAGGATGAATTGTTGGGTCTACGGTTTCGTCAGGTTGAAAGTGGTAGCACTGCGGACTTTGGGCTGAATAATGATAGGGTACTCTATTTTCGCGATCAGATTTGTGTACCGAAAGATACTGATCTAAGGTAGTCTATTCTAAGAGAGGCATATAGTAGCCCTTATACTATGCATCCCAGTGGAAATAAGATATACCGAGATCTTCGAGAACTGTACTAGTGGCCGAGATTGAAACGGGAGGTTACTAATTTTGTGGCACGATGTCTGACATGCCAGTAGGTTAAGGCTGACCATCAGTTACCTTCGGGTTTACTGTAACGGGTTAAGATTTCGCTATGGAAGAGGGAGCGGTAACAATGGACTTCGTTAGGGGGTTGCCTCTAACACCCACAAAGAAGGATTCTGTTTGGGTCATCGTGGACCGATTGACCAAGTCTGCGCACTTCATTCCAATTAGGACCGACTATTCTTTTTGGAAGTTGGCAAAGCTCTATATTTCTGATGCATGGGATACCGGTCTCAATCATTTCTGATAGAGATCCTCGCTTCAAGTCTCAGTTCTAGAAAAAGTTACATAAGGCTCTGGGTTCAAGATTGGACTTCAGTACTGCATTCTATCCTCAGACCGATGGTCAATCTGAGAGGGTGATTCAGACACTAGAGGATATGTTGAGAAGTTGTATTATCAATTTTCGAGGCAGTTGGAAGGATTATCTGCAGTTAGCCGAGTTCGCCTACAATAATAGTTTCCAGTCAAGTATTCAGATGGCACCTTACGAGGCTCTTTATGGTCGTAAGTGTCATACTCCTTTGTGATGGACTGAGTTGGACGAACGTCGAGTTTTGGGTCTTGAGTTGGTTTCTGAGATGAGGATAAGGTTCAACTAATTCGAGATCATCTGCAGGCTACTTCTAACAGACAGAAGTCTTATGCTGATCTGAAGAGATGTGAGATTGAGTATTCTGTGGGGAACTTCATGTTTCTTAAGGTCTCACAATAGAAGAAGGTTCTGAGGTTCGCCCCTAGATTTATTGGGCCTTATCGAATTCTAAAGCGAGTGGGACTAGTTACGTATCAGTTGGAGTTAACTCCAGATCTAGACTGTATTCATGACGTATTCCATGTTTAGATGTTGAGGAGCTACCGCTCTGATCCTACTCATATTGTCCCTGTTGAGGAGATTGAGATTAGGCCTGATTTGACCTTCGAGGAGGAGCTGGTTCAGATTCTGGATCGTGATGTAAAGGTTCTTCAGAAGAAGCCTATCCCTTTAGTGAAGGTGTTGTCACGGAATCATAGCACTGAGAAGGCCATCTTGAGGATACGATGCGTCAGCAATATCCTCATCTGTTTTAATCAAGTAAATTTTGAGGCCGAAATTTTCTTTTAGGGGTTAGAGTTGTAACGCCCCAAAATTCTTCTTTTTATTTCTATTAAAATGTGACACAAATGTGTAATTGCTTCAGTAGTTAAGTGTTCTGGGCGTGTGTGAGAGGTCCCAAGTTCAAGCCTTATCTTTGGAAAATTTTGGTATTTTTCTAACTTAAGCCTTGTACCTGTTCAGCGGGCTTATATTAAATTAATTTTAGAAATATATCAGAGTAGGCCTGCTGGTTTGGTGGTTAAGTAGGGTGTTGGTTTGTTGGAGGTTCTGTGTTCGAATCCCTGCATGAGCAAAGGAGTTTTATTTTTGTTCAGCTTTGCGTAAGAGTTCCAGTGGTAGTAGGATTTTAAGTAGTGGGTAGTTGGTTGTGGATATATTTGGATGTAGGTAAAACTTGTCTTCCCAAAATTTCTCCTGGAAAAAGAAACTGACGTTTTTTTCCTCTCTTTCTCTACAAATCTTCTCTTTTCTTTCTTTTGGCTTCTCTCATTTTTTTTTCTTTCTTTCATTTTAGGCGAAATTGAGTGCTAATATCGGGTTGATTCAAGGTATTGCTCATTAATAATTAAGCATAGAATGTTCAGCTCGAATAGGGGTTCTTTTTAATTGGTTTTCGAATTTTTGATTCCGTTGTAATCTTATTCGCTGTTTTGGCAGCAGCAAATCAGGACGTAAGGGGTTCTCCTTACGCGAAAACATAATCAAAAGCATTCAAGGTGTGAGGATAAGTATTTGATGGTGGTTTTGGTGTTGTTATCGGTCTTGGAATTTTGATTCAATGAGTAATAAGTCTGTTTCTGAGTATTGGTACAATGATTTTTAGGTTTTGGAGTGTTCGTGGTTGCAATAGCATAAAAAACGTACCAGGTGTGTACCCGAAACGCAGAAATTGAGCTTTTGACAAAAGCTGAAATAGGCCACTGTCGTCGCCACACGGGCATGTGGTCACCTGTATGGTAGGCCGTGTGTGACAACACGACCGTGTGATTGACGAAGGGCAGGCCGTGCACAAGACACGGCCGTGTGATGGCCGGGGTGTGTGTAACACCCTACACCCGTGCCCTACACTGGGACGACATATGAGGCATTACTCCAACTTGAACTCATGCATACAAATGTTTTCATATCACCAGAACATGGTTAAATTAAAAAAAAAATTGATTTTTATTATAAACTCCATAATAAGAGCCTACGAGGCTCAAAACATCCATTGGAACCCATTCGGAATTAATCCAGGTCCTTCAAAGAATTCCGAAACTAACACTTAACACAGGGGCACGCGCCCATGTGAGAGCGGCAATACACTCGTATGACTATTTCTGCATGGTCAAGCTGAAGGCGTGTGGCTCACAAGTCCTAAGTATATTGGGACACGCCCGTGTCCCTTACCCGTGTGGACTTACCTACAGGGATTTTCACATGGCCCGACACACTCCCGTGTCCATGAACTGTGTCCTTCACATGGCCATGACACTTTCGTGTCTTAGCCCGGTGCAAAAACTTGGACATTCTGTTTCTAACGTCAGTAATCCTTAAGGGCCACACGGCCAAGGCACACATTGTGCTAGGCCGTTCCCTTCACACGTCTGAGACACACGACTGTGTCTCTGCCCGTGTGTTTACTACCATGCATACTGACTTGAAATTTTTACGTGCAGGGGACACATGGCTGAACAACACGCTCATGGGGTTGACCGTGTGTCACACACGGCCTAGACACACGCCCTTGTGTCTACCCGTGTGGACAAAATAAGGCTATTTACCAAGCCTTTTTGTCACCCTTAATTATGTAACCTGTACAAAATCACTCTATACTAATATAATGGCACATCACATAGCCAAAATAACCACAAGGGACAACATATCATTTATGCAATTTACTCATCCATGAAAACATCATCTTCTATTTATAAATCAAAATGAATATTGACCATCAACCATAGCCTTATACAAAATGAGTATCATGTTTATCATACGAGCCAACACATTATGGCTAGCTAACAAAACATTAAACAAAGACTCGAGTCCCTATGCATGCCAGAAAACAAAACAATGAAACTAACTATACCAAGGTCTTAAGTGATAGTGTGATCGAAGCTTTGAGATGTCACTAGATCCTCGATGTTAGCTTGGTGGCACTATAAGGAAAGAAAAGAAAGGAGAGTAAGCATGGAAGCTTAGTAAATACATATATGCAAATAAAGTGTAATTAAAAGAAAATCATATCGTCAAACGATGACTTATCACACTCAAAAGATATAAATCACTTAACATATCTATCTTACTCTTCTTTTCATTCATATATACTTAATGCACCACGCTCTTTACTCAGGTCTTAACCATGAGTTCAGTATACGTACCTCATCAAGGTTTCCATCAACTAAGTCTTTGAGTTACCCGTTGAACTCTCGGAATACATACGAATACGCGGGGAGTTTACATTTATATGTCATATAAGTAGTTAGAGCTACCTCGTGCTATGAAACACTCACTTTTGAGCTAGTCACGGGCCTTTTATCAAGTCAAGACCCAGACTCCATAGCTATTATGTAACGTTTGCTCATTGAGCCACTCACGGGTTTGTACACAAAGTCAGTACCTAGACCCACGTTACCTATAGCATTTATCTCATGAACTCAGACTCAACTCATGAGTTCAGACTTATACATTCATGGCGACAAATAGAATTTGGATACATAACAACAATGAATTTATTACACATTTATATTATCAAAATATTCCAAACTAAGCTTCAATAACACATTATTCACATATGTACTTACCTCGATACAAAATGATGAAGATGAGTTTAATCCTCGTAAACTTTGTTCTTACCCCGATCAAGACCCGAAACACATTTCTATTGATCCAAATTAATAAAATTCATTTACTACATCAGCACATCAATTTAAACACTCCAAATTTCATAATTGGGCAAAATGACTATTTTGCCCCTAGACGTTCACAAAATGACCATTTTACCCCTATGCTTGAAAGTTAATTTTTATCACATTTCTCCCTATTATAAGCCTAGCCGAACCCTTTTTACTCCTATAGCAATCCAAAATTTCCTCTATTTCACACATTTATCATCTATTTTACAACTTATGCAAAATAGTTCCTATTAAGGTTTTCATGAGAAATCCCTTCACAAAAGTTGTTTATTACTCATATAAGACTCATATTCTTCCAAAAAAATTTAGAAAACAACCTAAATGCTCTCATGGAAAAATCCTATACTTTCAACCATTTTGTAAAATAGTCCCCTCATTAGAAAGCTCATGACACAAGGGTCTCAAAAATGTAAAAATCATTAAGAAAACTCATTAAAATCACTTACTTGTAGAGAGACTAAGTAGCTGAAAATTTTGAAGCTTAAAAACCCTCTAATGGATGCATTTTTTGGTGATGAAGAAGAACAGGAAAAGATGATATCTTTTTCTCTTTATTTTATTCTTATTCTAGTCAAAATTGGTCACCAACCCACCTAATTTTCACCATTTCTCTTTCTTTTGTCTCCTATGGCCAGCTAGCCTAAGCATTGGGGGTCTAATTGCTCTTTAAAGGCTCCCAACTAAGGTTCTTTAGCTAATTGACACCCTTATCTAACAAAATAGGACTTTTGCACTTTATGCGATTTAGTCCTTTTTCATAATTAAGCAAGCAATCGCTAAAATTGATTCACCAAAATTTTCATGCACTTATCTAATTTTGCTAAAATACATAAAATAACTTTTAAAATAATTTCCTCAACCTCGGGTTAGTGGTTTCAAAACCACTATTTCGACTAGCCCTAAAATTGGCCTGTTACAGTGTGGCCATGTAGGCCACACGGGCTAAACCGAACTGGGCATGTGGGCCCCTACGGGTAGTCCACAAGGGTATGTGGAAATTTGGGCTAGGCTGTGTGATCCACACGAGCCAAGGCCAATCTGGACGTGTGGGCCACGCGGGCAAACCACATAGGCAAGTGGGCCCATTTAGCTAAAATGTTTCCTAGGGTTGCACGGGTCGCCCAAGTCAACTGTGAACCTACTGATGGGTTGGTAAGCGCTACTTAAACCCTAAATCGTGTGATCTGAACATACGATGTATGTATTGAGCATGTTAAACTTATGCATGTTTACTGATTTGTACGTATGACTGATAACTGAATATTAGCGTGTAAGCATGTATTTATGAATGTCTGCATTGATATGTTTAGTTGCATCTGCATTGGGGTAGGATGATTGATTATTGGAGGAAGTGTACTGAAAGGCTTTCATACCTATTATCTGGCAGTTCAACTGCAATATTACTGATATGTGCCGCATTCAGTACGACTTGGTGTGTAGGGCTGGGTGGGTGTTTTAAACCCCACATTGTGTGTGGGGATGGTCGAGGATGGCGTGTAGAGGTTGGTGGGTAAGATACTGATTTTTGTTACTGTATGCATATTGTATCTATGATGGGCTACGGCCCTAATTTATATCTGAGACTGTATCTGAATAGGTTAAGGCCTAAACTGTATCTGAATCTGTAATGGGCTTAGGCCCAAACTGCATTTGACTAATAACTGTTGTTTGACTGTATGCCTGTCTTCTGTGGGGTTTACACACTGATTTTACGTAAACTGCAACACCCCTTACTCGTGTCCAACACCAAAATAAGGTAAGAGGAATTTTCGGACTTAATCATTCACAAACATGCAAAAATCGGGCTACAAAATTTCATTTTCATCAAAACTTTTCATACACATGCATAATGTCCCATCCACGGGCCTACAAAGCCCTAAACATGCATTGAAAGTAGTTAGGGACTAAATCGTGAACCTTAGAAAGTTTTGGGAAAACTTTGAAAAACTTTCCATGACACAAGGTCACATGCCCGTGTGGACACAGGAACACGCCCGTGTGCCTCCGACATGCCCGTGTCCTCAGGCCGTGTAACTCTCTGACTATGATGTCAGTGAATAATTTAGACCACACGGTCAAGCCACACGCCCGTGTGCTAAGGCCGTGTCCCCCACACGGTTGAGACAGACGGCCGTGTCTCAGCCCATGTGGCCAACACTTAGGCTATTTTCCAAGGCTTTAAATTACCCTTAATCCATCACATCTTTATTTCCATATTACACATTTAATTCATGGCCATGACCATTTACATTGGTCATAAAACATTCATCATGAACATATTTCATAACTCCAACAATATATGGCCAACAAGCATAATCACATCACAAGCATTAGAACATAGCATAGATAGATAGGTTCACAAACCATAATCAATATGAGTCATCCTTCATGACCATATACAAATAACTCAATATAGGCTAATACATTTCGCTAGTCATGTTAACATATATAATAAAAAATAAAAAATAAAAACCAAGTCCCTATACATGCCACTCACTTGAAGGCGCTTAGCATATATATATCAATATTCCAAAGGTGATGGTTTGATAGTGTGGTGCTGCTTCTGATGAACTCCAACCCCGGGATAACCTGTCAACACTAAAGAAAAGGAAAGGAAGGGAGTAAGCTTCATATCATAGTAAGACCGTATGAAATTAATAAGCAATTTATCAACTTGTTTCTCAAGGTAATACCACAATATTTGCGCTTTTGCTTATGTTCAAGTCAAGTTGTTTTGTCACATTACAATCACTAATTTATTTATATCTGGAGCTACAGAACTCCAAATTAAGATCCGCTATTTTTTCTTGAAGCTAGCCTCACTATCTTCTTACCATAAAATTTTCAGAATTTTTGGTCCAGCCAATAAGTACATTTTATTCTTTAACGTCACCCCTATTTGGCTGTCCAATAGTTCCGACCCCTCTTCACTAAAAATTAATTATCTCTTCGTACAGGATTCAGATGATGTTTTCTTTTGTTTATTTTGAAAATATACTTGTTAAGGATTCTAAGCATATAAATTATAACCCATAATTATTTTTATACAATTTTAAATGATTTTCCCAAATTGGAACAGGGGAAATCATTCTGGCTCTATCTCACAAAAATTCAAATATCTCATAATATGAACTTCTTTTGCTAACATAGTTTCTTCTATATGATACTAAACTCAATAAGCTTTAATTTAATATTTTATTTAGCCTCTAATTCGATTTCCACAATTTTTGGTAGATTTTCAAAGTCAGACTACTGCTGCTGTCAAAAACTGTTTCAATGCTAATTTTACCCTTTCATAATTTTCTTTAAATAGGCTTTCATGCCAATCAATTTCTCATTTCATATTTATTAGGCCACAAGGTGAAGGGATAAACATATCATGTCCCAAAAAGCCTCACACAATCATCTATCAAATTTACCACATAATTATACACCATAGGTATTGACTTAATATTTACAAGGTCGTCATAAAGTCATTCTCATAGGTATGACTTACTCATTTACATTCTTACAAAAAGTCCAATATACATCGAGCTCATCACTCATGAATTTTTAGTACATACCTATACCCTTTCAACATGATCATAAACATAGCTTACTCATTTTCATTCCTTACTAATCATACAACATACATTGAGCACGTATTTCATGAATTTCATGCAAGTACCTATATCACTCACATCATGGTCATAACCTCTCTTATTCTGACATAAACTGTAAATTTCCCGTTGAACCATTTAGAATACTATACAATATTCAATAAGCCTTAAGCATAGGGTAAGGTGTCGATGCCATGTCTCGGACATGGTCTTACACTGGCTCACACATCAAAGTCAATGCCATGTCCCAGGCATGGTCTTACACTAACTCTCATATATCGAGGCCAATGCCATGTCCCAGATATGGTATTACACTGGCTCTCATCTATCGGTGTTGATGTCATGTCCCAGACATGGTCTTACACTAGCTCTTATATCTCCCTAGCATCATGGCATGAATATCCGATCTATTCTTACGGCTCAACCGGGAGTTTCGCGTATTAATCTCACCATACATTACTCATAGCCACATTCAAACATTATATGCAAAATCAATTTTTAAATGCATAATAAAGATAAATTTGTAATATTTATGCACATTTATTCATTTCAATGGAATATCATATTCCATCAACTTTCCAATGTATCCAATCATCACATAAATGTTATTAACATTTGACATCACTTACTCATACTCAATATCATTGATCGCGTGATTTTGTGATGGGTTTTAAATATTTATAATTAATCGTTCTTGAAACTAACTATTATCGTGATGTAGGCAAGTGTACCTATCTAACAGTAGTAAAGTTTTAGCAAGACCGGATTGTCGAACCCAAAAGAACTAAAAGTACTAGTATTGACTATCTTTTTATTATCTAGCCTAAGAATAGAGAGGTTTTGTTTTTAACTAACTAATTATCTAAACGAAGAACTCACAGAGACTAGAATTTGGGAATTGTTTTTGGGAAAATCGATTGAATTAAGGCAATACCTAAGGAAAAATCTACCTAGACTATACTTGTTATTTTGGCTCAGAATCGGACGATTTATTCATTTAACTTGTTCTGTAGAGATCCCTAAGTTATGTTATTATCCCTATTCAAGACTAATAACATCTAATCCCTAGATTGAATAATTGAGACCTTTCTCTAATTAACACCCTAGGGTTGCATTAACTCGATCTATGCATCCCCTTATTAGGTTTCATCCTAATCCAGCAAAATCTTGTCACCCTATGTCTATGGGCGCAAACAACTCCACTTAATTATGACAAATGTAATCTTGGACAGGGTCTATTCCTCCTCTGAATAAGAGCTTATCTTGAATCAGTATCCTAGGATATCAAAACAAGAATTAAGAACTCATAATTAAGAACAAGTTAAATATTTATCATACAATTCAGAAAATAATAACAAGATTCGTCTTAGGTTTCATTCTCCTTAGGTATTTAGGGGATTTAGTTCATAAATAAATAAGAAAACATCTCAGAATAATAAAGAATACAAAATATAAAGAAAACCCAAAAGTCCTGAAGGGGAAATTGAGGAGAGATCTTCAGTCTTGATGGTGAATTCGGCTTCTGAGATGGATCAATCGGCTTCCTTGGAGTAATTCCTTACTCCCTATTCTGTGTGTCCTCTATCTTCCTCCTCTATCTTCCTTGGAGCAAAATTCTCAACTCATAATCAAAATAAATTCTTCTCAACTTATAATTTCTATCGATAATATCTCAAAATAATCCATAGGTAATCATACATTGAGAATTCAACTAAAAGAACATAAAAGTTTCAAACATTCCAAGTTGAGTATTTAATCATGCAAACATAGGTGTCTCCCCTCATCTAAGTAATTACCATTGATTCAAAATATCACAGAGTTTCACATCTTCACTACAGATTCACTCAAATCACTCGAGGTGTTTAAGGATAATAAATGAAGCACTCAATAGTCAATAATGAAAAGTCATTACCATAGGCTTGCATGAAAATCAAATCTCCACCACTATAAATTAAGATGATACATCAATCAAAAGGTCTTTAGAGGGTTGTAACGAGGCTTGGTTAGGGGGTATGGTCGCAAGCTGAAAGAAAGGGTTAGAATCGAGATTGAATTGAAAAATTGCCTAACTAGAAAAAGGGTTAATCATCACTTGCGTATAATAGGGCTTCTTATCAGAATATGGAATTACTAATGTGTATACATTTTTTTAAGAACAAGTTAAATAACATAGACTAACTATTAAGAACAAGACATAGCTAAGAAATTTCTTCAACTCAAATCTCGACAAAAATAGAGATTAATTTAGTGGATTCCAACAATAATGGGTTAAGGGTTACTATTAAGGACAATACAAGAAATGGCTTGTTAGGCTCGAGGGGGTTTACTAGGGGTTAATCATGGAGGTAGGCTTTTCATGGCATGAGTGGGTTAATCCTAAGTGCCTTAATCATTTTGACATATCAAATCAAATGGTGTGGTCTTGACATGCACAATCAAACAAGTTCTAGAATAACAGTTCGATATTGACGCACTCAAAGCAATAATAAAAGTGAGCATGAAAGAATTAATAGATGCTCAAAAGGCTCAAAAATCTCACAAAAATTATGGCTTTTTGATGTTTAAAACTTGTGAATTCTAACTCAAAGTAATACCTAACTTTGGGGAAACAACCTAAGATTTTAAATTCTTAAAAATCAACATATCATGTTTGATTCTCTAATGTCTTGAGGTTTAAACAATCAATGCATAAATGCCTATGTTTTAATTCAAGATATATCAATCACCGTCATAAATCAATCAAAATTTATCCTAAATACGATATGAGAGCTTTCCAAGAGAACAAGGCAGTCATTCAGGGATTTTTCTGATAATGAAATAAATATCCCCCCACACTTAAGATGTACATTGCCCTCAATGTATAAAGATAGATATTAGAATATAAAAATAAGATAGGGAGAGAAGTGAAAACTTCTTGTATGATGAATTCCTTGAACTGGAGTTTTGGAGAGTAATCGGTGCGAGAGTAGAGGAGGATACTCCAGCGGTGGTAAAGGTTCATTAGTCCATAAATCCTGCACCAAAAGAATATTATATCTAGTGATAGCTATGGTCGTGGTCGATCAGGACATGGCAGTCGTAGAGAACCTTTCCCGGTGGAGCTTTTAGTTCCTATGTGATGATGTGCTTAAGAGCTCTATATAACTGTGATAAGATCAGAAACTTTTTAGGGGATATTAGGAAGAATAATTACTCATAAATAAATAATTGAAATTGATAATTAAAAATAAAATTCTAAAATCTAATAAAAATAAAAAGTAGTTTTAATAAAAATTAAAAACATAAAATAATAAATAAATATTTTTAAACATCTTCATCGCTGGATGGTTCGCGAGGTGGGACTGGCGATGAAATATGATGGTGCTGACAAATCTGCTGTAGAGTAGCATCAATGTTGTCTAATCATTAAAAACACTGCTGCTCGAATCGAGTGAGGCGTTCAGAGATGTCAGCATATGAAGCCGCCGCATAACTGTATGAAAGGGTGGTGGCGGCTGGGATGGTGGGTCCTCGTGCTGCAGAGGGACATCATCAGGAATGTCCTCGTAGGCCTCCTCCTCGGTAGATTGGGCGAGACGATATTGAGGAGGGTAGGTTTCTCGGTGCCTCTCGATCATCCTCATGCTAACCATGCTCGAGATGCCTTGTGGAGACATCTGGCCAATGAGGGTCAAGAATGATTCTTGGGCCGCGGTGTCGAGGAGCCCGAAGTGTAAGGCCAACCGAGTTACGTAGGGGCCAATGGAGATGACCCCCTTCCTATGCCACTCTGTCTGGTGCTGAATGGCGAGGGCAATGAAATAGGTAAGGTCAATGACGTGCCCGTGCGACATACACCATAAAAAGTAGGCATCGTGAGTGTTGACGATGCCAGTGCATGCAGGTACCTCAGGGAAGGTGGGAGAACTGATGACTTGGAGCAGCTAGGATTGTAGGAGGCCGCGCCAGGGGCCAAAGTGTGCCAGCACTTCGAGGGAGAGAAGTGTATGTGGCGTGTGAGAGCATGTAGTTCATTCTCCTCCTTGAACTCCTCCATATATAAGCCTAGTGCAGCACAGAACTCTGGGACGCTTAGCTGGAGGATTAATCCGCTTAGGCGAAATTGGACTGTGTCGGGATCATCGTAGTTCATCGTTACGGTCTGACGCTGGAACGTTGAGCATAGTTTCATCATGAGCTCGAGGTATGTTGGCTCGATGATCCCAAAGAATAGCTCCCAAGGGTCGGTGGTTAAGAGGGCCCGAATCACATCAGCCAACTGAACTTGTTCTACGGTGGCCCAGTTGATGCAATGGCCTGCAATTAAAGGTCGGGCCCGAAGTATTTGGAAAAGTTCTTCTTGGGGCTCACGGGGGAATTGTAGGAGAGGGTGGCGAATTTCTGTGGTTAGACCCGCAGAAGATGACGCTCCCTTCTATTTTTTGAAAGCAGGTACGACAGTTTTCTTTCCTCGTGAAGGTGACATGGTACCTGCAATCAAAACCATTAATTCATCTTGAGGAATGATCAAAGTAAAATGAAGACAAATTGCAAATAACAATCATAATTTCAGCAACTACTAAGACTAACCAGTTAATCAAAGCAATCAATTGTATGGCATGAAAATGGCAACAAATTTCATGGAATGCAACATGTGTAACGGATGAAAAATGTTAACACTAAAGGCATGAGTATGCCTATTGTTCTAATCATGAAGATTTACTTCTAACTAATCAAATAAAGTAGAGAAATCATATAAAGAGTAAGAATTTGCACATGAAAAAGATAATAGCTTGTTCTATGAATAAAATGTGAGTGATAGAAAGATAAAAATAATCATGAAAAATGCATAGTTCCATGATAACTAACATGAAAAATGAGTGCAATTAAAGGGGAAAAAGTAAACAAACGCTAGAAAAGGGAGAATGAGCGGCAAAAATGGAGTTGGATACGGCACACGGGCGTGGCGGGGAGGTCGCGTGGACTTACAGCGACTAGGGTTAGGACTTTTGGGTGGGGAAGACAATGAATAGTTCAGGGTTTTTATAGATTTTGGGGCACACGGCTAGGTAACATGCCCGTGTTCCCCAATTTTAGCCCGTGTGATTCGCGAATTTTGAATTTGGCCGCGTCTGACATTTAGTACACGCCCGTGTTCCTTGGGCGTGTAGGTGCACACGGCCATGTCGAACGACCGTGTCTAACTTCGTTCGCTTCTCCCAAGCCCGTGTATGCAAGGTCCACGTCCGTGATAATTTAACAGGTTCGACCACGGGTACTAGACACGGGCGTGCGACTATTTTAACAGGTTCACCCACGGCCATATCACACGGCCGTGGCGTTTTATCGTAGCCCGTGTTGGGGAAATATTTTGCTCTATTTTCACACGGCCCTAAGCATGCCCGTGTGCTTGGCCGTGTCTTTGTGGAAAAACCTGTATTCAAGATCTCTATTAGTAAGTTAGGTGTTAAATACTAAACTTTAAAGAAATTAATATTGTTAGTGCTCGGGTTGCCTCTCGAGAAGCGTTTATTTATAGTCTAAGCTCGACTTACCTCTCCGTTGAATGATTATGGTGGTTTAAGGAGTTTATACTCCTCATTCTTGCTATCAATCTCATCAAAATAAGGTTTTAAACAGGTGTTGTTTACCTTAAAAGTGCCGAACTTGGGGTGACTTACCTCAACTTTACCGAATGGAAAAATACTAAGTACCGTAAAAGGGATTTCTTCATCCGGTCTGGCAGTGACAATATGAGGATCTGCGGTATCTAATAAGACTTTATCACCAACCTTAAGTTGATTTGGAAAGTTATCGAGCTCGTTCTAGCGTAGTTTTGGTTTATCGTGTGTTATCGGTTTATGTATTCGCCATTCATCTAGCTCCTCTATTTGCAGTCTTCGCTCTTCATGAGTAGGTCCTCTACTATTGCTTGAGAATGACTCATGTGCTTCCTTCAAACTCATTTCCTGTAAAGTAGGTTGCACCATATTGTCAGTTTTAGTAGAATTGGTTAAACGATCACATTCAATTTCTGATGTGTTGCCAGAATTGTGAGCTGGAAAGGTGATTGTTTCATCTTCCACCTTGAGTGTAAGTTCACCTGTGCCAACATCAATGATTGTTTTAGCAGTTGCTAAAAAGGGCCTTCCTAGAATTAAAGGAGTGTTGCTATCCTCTTCTATGTCTAGAAAAATGAAGTCCACGGGAAATATAAATTTATCGATTTTAACTAGCACATCTTCAATAATACCCTTAGGGAATCTTATAGTTTTATCTGCTAATTGAATGCTCATCCTAGTCTGTTTGGGTTTCCCGAGCCCTAATTGCTTAAACATTTTGTATGGCAGGATGTTAATACTAACCCCTAAATCAGCTAATGCATTATTAACATCTAAACTACCAATTAAGCAAGGAATTGTAAAACTCCCTAGATCTTTTAATTTGTTCGATGGCTTATTTTACAGAATAGCTAAGCACACTACGTTTAGCTCCACATGCGACGCCTCATCCAACTTCCGCTTATTTGCTAAAAGCTCCTTTAAAAATTTCATTGCGTTTGGCATCTGTGATAGAGCTTCAATAAACGATAAGTTAATGTGTAATTTTTTAAGAGTTTAAGGAATTTACCAAATTGTTCATCTAAGCGGTCTTTCCTCGTCGCGTTGGGGTATGGCACACAAGGTTTATATTCGACATTTACCAATTTGTTTTTGTTATGACCTACCTCACCTTGACCCGTGCTTACCACAGTTTCTTGTCTCGGTTCTGGTTCAGGCTCAACGACTTCTTCGTCATCTTGAATATAATTGCGTTGAGATGTTCCCTTGGGTTGGGTTCAGTATTACTTGGCAAGCTATCTTGTGGTCATTCGGAGATTAGTTTAAAAACCTAGCCTATCAAAGTCTCGAGCCCTTCGATTGACGCTTGTTGATTTTTAAGTGTTGTTTTGGTGTTCTGAAAATGGGTTTCTGATACTGAGATAAACTTTGTGGGCATATCTTCAAGGTTCGGTTTCTTTTCCTGTTGAGAGGGTGGTTGTTGGTAGCCTGGAGGTGGTCACTAATTTCCTTAGCCTCCCATGAGAAATTTGGGTGGTTCCTCCAACCTGCATTATAAGTGTTACTATATGGATTATTTTGAGGTCGAAGATTATTTCCCATGTAATTAATTGCTCGTTATCCATGTTGTGGCCATAAGGTTCGTATTCCGAATGGCTTGTTCCACCTCCATTGCTTCACACTGCATTACTGGGTGAACCTGTGAAGAACTAAGAAAACCATCAATTTTCTTATTCAAGAGTTCTACCTGATTAGAGAGCATGGTAACTGAATCGACGTTATAAACACTGGCAGTTTTCGTTGGCTTTGTCCTCATGACTTGCCACTGATAGTTATTCAATGACATCTCCTTTATGAACTTATAAGCATCTTCAGGTGTTTTACCATTGATGGTTCCACCAGCAGCTGCGTCAACCATTTGCCGAGTCGAAAGATTCAGGCCATTATGGAATGTTTGAACCTGAAGCCAAAGCGGTAACTCATGGTGAGGGCACCTTCTCAAAAGGTCATTGTATCTCTCTCATGCATCGTAGAGTGTTTCTAAATCCATCTACACAAAAGAAGACATATCATTATGTAATTTAGTCGTTTTAGCCGGCAGAAAATATTTTAGTAAAAATTTTTTGGTCATTTGTTCCCAAGTAGTAATTGACCCTCGTGGTAACGAGTTCAACCACTGTTTAGCTTTTTTCCAAAATGAGAAAGGGAATAACCGAAAACGAATGGCATCGTTAGAAACGCCATTAATTTTAAATGTATCGCATAGTTCCAAAAAGTTTGCTAAGTGAGCGTTGGGATCTTTATCCTACAAACCATCAAACTGAACAAACTGTTGTATCATTTGAATTGTGTTAGGTTTCAGTTCAAAAGTATTTGCAGCTACAGCAGGTTTAACTATGCTTGATTCAGTTCCTATTAAAGAAGGTTTAGCATAATCATACATAGTGCGTGGAGCAGGATTTTGATTAGCCGCAATTGCAGGAGGTAGCTGATTGTCTTAGTTTTCAGCCATCTCTTCGGTTAGGGTTTGAGTATCGTCTTCTTGCTCATTCTCTGTGTATCTTAGGCATCGCCTTATTTCTCTTTGGTTTCTGCGAACTGTGCGATCGATTTCTTCATCAAAAAGTAGTGGTCCTAACGAGTTTCTTCTAGTCATAAACTACAAAAAAAAAACCTGCCAGAAGAAAGAAAAAAAATTAGTGAATAATAAAAAAAATAAAATTAATTTGCAAGAAAAATAAATGGCTAAAGTAATAAAAATTGAGCATTCCTAATCTCTTAGTTCCCTGGAAACGGCGCCAAAAACTTGATCGTGTGATTTCGTGATAGGTTTTAAATATTTATAATTAATCGTTCTTGAAACTAACTATTATTGCGATATAGGCAAGTGTACCTATCGAACAGTAGTAAAGTTTTAGCAAGACCAAATTGTCGAACCCAAAGAACTAAAAGTACTAGTATTGACTGTCTTTTTATTATCTAGCCTAGGAATAGAGAGGTTTTGTTTTTAACTAACTAATTATCTAAACTAAGAACTCACAGAGAATAGAATTAGGGAATTACTTTTGGGAAAATCGATTGAATTAAGGCAATACCTAAGGAAAAATCCACCTAGACTGTACTTGTTATTCTGGCTCCGAATCTGACGATTTATTCATTTAACTTGTTCCGTAAAGATCCCTAAGTTATGTTATTATCCCTATTCAAAACTAATAATGTCTAATACCTAGATTGGCTAATTGAGACCTTTCTCTAATTAACACTCTACGGTTGCATTAACTCGATCTATGGATCCCCTTATTAGGTTTCACCCTAATCCGGCAAAATCTTGTCACCCTATGTCTAGGTGCGCAAACAACTCCGCTTGATTATGAAAAATGTACTCTTAGACAGGGTCTATTCCTCCTCTGAATAAGAGCTTATCTTGAATCGGTATCCTGGGATATCAAAACAAGAATTAAGAACACATAATTAAGAACAAGTTAAATATTTATCATACAATTCAGAAAATAATAACAAGATTCGTCTTAGGTTTCATTCCCCTTAGATATTTAGGGGATTTAGTTCATAACTAAATAAGAAAACATCTCAGAATAATTAAGAATACAAAACATAAAGAAAACCCAAAACTCCTAAAGGGTAAATTGAGGAGAGATTTCAGTCTTGATGGTGAATCCGGCTTCTGAGATGGATCAAACAGCTTCCATGGAGTAATTCCTTACTCCCTATTCTGTGTGTCCTCTATCTTCCTCCTCTAGGGTGTATTTATAGGCTTCAGAATGCCTAAGAGCCCTCAAAATTAGCCTTTTCTGAATTAGACTCAACTTGGGCTCGGTAGGGACACGCCCGTGTGACATGCCCTTGTGCGATTACTTCAGGCCGTGCTCGAGCCTGCCAAATTGACACGACCGTGTAGTCTGCCCGTGTGAGGAGGTCCAGGCCGTGTTGATTTCATACTTTGGCCAATTTTTTCCATTTTTGGCCCGTTTCTCGTTCCTTTTGCTCTCCTATGCTCTCCTAAGTATAAAACATGAAATTAAAGCATTAGGAGCATCAAATTTACCAATTCTAATGAGAAATCATCCATAAAATGCGTTAAACATGGGGTAAAAATATGTATAAATTACAGTTTATCAATTATCAACATATAATTCAATACAATCATAGCAAGATAGATTTCAAGTATATTAACAATAACATGGATATTCACAAGGACTTACCTCGAATGCAAAAACGGCTAATTATTCCCTTTTTGTCCTAAACCACGTACTTTCTCAATTTAATCCGAATCTCAATTTTCTTGATCTAAAATAATAAAATTTACTCATTTAATCATCACATTAAATTAAGCATCCACAATTCATACTTTGGCAAAATTACCATTTTGCCCCTAGACTTTCATAAAAATTACGATTTTGTCCCTAGGCTCGTAAAATGATTTTTATCAAATTTCCTCATTAGCCAAGCCTAGCCCAACCTTTATAACTCTTGTAGCAACTCAAAATTCCAATTATTTCACACAATTCCCATCCATTTAACAAGCTTTACAAAATGGTTCATATTAGGTGTTTTCATGAAAATCCTTTCACAAAAGTTGTTTATTTAACAACCAAGATTCATTTTCTTCCATAAAAATTCAGCAAAAAACATGAATAATCTCATGGAAAAACCCTATACTTTCAATCATTTTGCAAAATAGTCCTTTCATTAGCTAGATTATGCTACAAGGGTCCCAAAAGTACAAAAATTATCAAGAAAGGTCATCAAAATCACTTACTTGTAAGGGATATAAGTTGCTGATATTTTTGAGCTTTTAAAACCCCCCTTTGCTAGTGTTTTCGGTGGGGACAAAGGAAGATGAAAGATGATATCCTTTTTTTCTTTATTTATTATATTACTATTCAAATTAGTCACCAACATTTCACCTACCTTTAACCCTACAATATTTTTGTCTCCTTGATCAGCCACTAACATATTTATGGTCTATTTACACAATAAAGACCCCTAATTTAATGTTCTATGGCTATTTGACACCTTTAGCTAGTAGAACAAAATTTTTGCACTTTGTGCGATTTGGTCCTTTTTCAAAATTCAACAAGCAATCACTAAAATTATTTCACCAAAATTTTCATACACTCATAAAATCATGCTATAACACATAAAATAACATTAAAAATAATTTCTCTGGCCTCAGAATAGTGGTTCCAAAGCTACTGTTCCGATTGGGCCCAAAAACGGGCTATTACATAAACTCACCCCTTTTTGTTTATCTGTACAGGTAACCCCCAAACCTAGATGGATCGGTGCGGTGGAGGACTCAACAGTGACAACATGACTACTGAACTGATTTAATTCCATTTAAGGCTATTATTTTTTGGGTATTTTTTATGTAATTTGGACTTTTGGACTGTTGTTGTTACTTTGGATTTTAACTGTTTACATAGACCTTTAAACTACAAAACACAACGAAAACTCAGTTTTATTAAATGTAATATTTTTCCTAAATGCGAACGGTTTTCTTTAAATATCACTGTTTTAAAAGCTTCTGCTACAGAATATTTTTTTAAACGAATCAAATTTACAAGAAAATAGTTTTGAAATTGAAGAAACATAAATAAAAGCTAATAAACGGAAACAATTTTAACTTGACAAATTCGATTTCAAATTCCATTCCATGTGACATCATCAGATTCGACCATAACGTCTAGGTCGGGTTTGGGGTGTTACAAAGATCGTTAACAGTTGTAGCACCTTACAGCTCGGGTCCAATGGCTGGACTGGGTATAGGGTGTTACACACCTTATACACTCACTATGAGAGTTGTTTTCCTATTAAAATAATATTCTTCGATTTCTTATTGTTCTACTGAGGCTTTTATTATTTTCTCTAATAATAGAGTCTAAGAGCTAGGTCAAAATATGCACTTCTTTTTGTCGACATTTTGTCAAAATATAGAAAACTTATTTTCAAATACACTTATTTTCGTTGATTTGCTAATAAAGTCCACACTCTAGCAAACCGAGACCGAGGATAGCGGAGAAGGTCGAGTGGTCGAAAGACAAGAACAATTTAGTCCACCTACTCTAAAGCACAAGTACAATTCAAGTAAAAGGGTCTATTACTATAAACATCACAACTAGTTATTTTAAAAGAAAATTTTAAAATTATGCTAGACACTATCTTACTGTTTTTCAAACCAAAAGTACTACAATGATTTTAAGATCAATGAATGTGAATAAAAACTCCTTTAGTCCTTATGAAAATGATGAAGAACTTTTTGTTATTAAAGTACCATATCTTAGTATCATTGAGGCATTAATGTATCTTGCAAACACTAAAAGACCTTATTTAACATTTGCAACACCCCTAATCCTTATCCGTTGCCGAAACAAGGCTATAGAGTATTACCGAACTTTTTAGATCAAATACGAACATTTCATATCATTTAGTATACATGTAATAATTTAATCATATTGCCCCTTTTATGAGCCCTCGAGATCCAAAATAAGTGTTAGAAACAAATCAGGACTAAATAGGGCACTCAGAGAATTTTTTCGAAAATATCAAAAATTTTCACATAATTAGAGGACACGCGCTCGTGTGTTTGGCCATGTGGACTCAAAATGAACCTTAAACAACAAGTTTACCATTCCCTGCAATCTTAAACACTAAGCATCTCAAAAACTATTTATTCAACCAATTCAAAACACAATTAAACATGTTCAAAACATGTCAAAATAGGCATCCTAGGTGCCTAACCAATGTACCCTCATAGGTACCACAATTTTATTATCAAAACATATCAATAAGACCTCATTCAAATCAAATTTGTAAACATGCCAATTTTAACTTAAATTTCCTATATTCTATCTATTTGGATTTCAATTTTAACATGTCATATTATGATCTCAAGCATAAGCATATATATATATATAACCAACCCAAAATTAACTTATAATCATATTTACAATCAATCCACAAAATAGTTAGCATTTAAATGCCCTAGGTACATGCCGACAAAAAAAGAAATATACATCACCACGTTTTGAGTTCGGGATCATTGATGGATGTTGAATCGGTGATCAACTTAAGTACCTAACTTGTGCATGAAAAATAAAACCGTACGTTGAGTATAAACTCAGTAGTTGTTGGAAAATATGTACATCACATATATAATAAGGATAATTACATGTTATTATTTACTATCATGATAGGTTAGCCCAAATTAAAAGTGATCTAATATGGTTAAATTTTTATTGGGCTTTAATTATTAAATAAATTATGGGTCAAATATGTGTAGTACTCTAGTAATTGAATTCTAATCAAATTCTGATTAATGATGGGCTAATTAGAATTTGATTAGAACTAGTATGCCAAGGTTATAAATATTAGGATTATGGTCCCCAAATTATACACAAGATATCTTTTCTAATATCCCATCATTAAGAAAGAGAGAGCAGATATTCTCTAAAGTTATTGTGTGCTAATTCATGGATTCAGGTACGCTTCCGCATCTAGTTTTGTTCTTGATTTGTTCTTGATTTATTCTTGATGATTTGACATGAGAGATCCTGGTTTATTAAGTTTTATTTTAGATTTATTTTACAAATCTAGCAAGTGGTATCAAAGCCTCATCATGTTAAATTATTAGGAATTGATTAAAGTTTCTTCTTTAAACGATTGATGCATAAAATTTTATGGATTTTATATTTTGGATATATATTGATCTTTGAAGGCTTATATTAAAGTTTTTTTTTTGAATTTATAAAAAAATTTAAGGTTTTCCTTTTCTTTTATTTTTTTCAATGGATTAAAAAATTAATAATAAAACAGCATAACTTAATTCATATATATATTTTGATTATATACATATATAATAAATTTGTTTTGGAAATTTGTATGAATATTTATAATTATCTTTTAATTTGATTGAAAGATGAAATTATGGTAAATATTTTTAAACAAATAAATTCAGATTTTGGTTTTTAATTAAGGATATCTAATATTTTAAATAAATTAGTTGAAACAAAATGCCACCAAAGTGACCTCTTTTGTGTAGATTAGTTTATTTGAAATATTAAGATGATTATATGTTTTGTGATTCCTGCATTTATTAATTGACCCAAAGATAAGTTAATATTTGGTAGAATTTCAACGACATCTGTGGTGATAAATGTGTGACAATTATAAGGTATTTTATGTGAGCAATAAGTTAGCCCAAAGATTAATTTTGACATAATTTATTGTCAATGTTTAATTGCTACAACAAAAGTACCACTTACTGTTAATATTGCTATCCAAAGACTTGATATTAATGTTGTGTTTGGTATCTTGAGATGGGATTAGTCATTATCTTGAATTTATTGTTTACTTATGAATATTAATTTAAGCTTGTTTTTGTTCTATATTCAGCTAATTCATCTTCTGCTGCCACAATATTTGCAAATATAAATTCTATGCCCATGCTTAATGGGACTAATTTAAGGAATGGAAAAGGCACTTACTTGTAGTGCTTGGCTGTATGGACATAGACCTTGCACTAAGGGAAGAACAACCTGCACCTCTCACTGCGGAAAGCACCCCTGATCATTCAAATTGCATGAGTCCAATGATCATGAAATACAACATTCCAGAAGCCTTTAAGGGCACAGAATCTGAAGAGATTACTCAGGCCAAGGGTTTCCTTGATGAAATTGAAAAACGTTTTACTAAAAACGATAAGATTGAGATGACGTCACTTCTAATTTCTTTGATGTCTATGAAGTATAAAGGTCAAGGAAACGTAAGGGAGTACATTATGGAGATGTTCTATATTGCTTCAAGACTTAAGGCACTTAAGATCGAGCTTTTTGAGGAATTGCTTGTTCTTATGGTTTTGGTATCGCTTCCTGCACAGTTTAATCAATTTAAAATTAGTTATAACTGTCAAAAGGAGAAATGGACCCTAAATGAGCTCCTTTCTCATTATGTGCAAGAGGAAGAAAGGTTGAAGCATGATAAGTCTGAAAGTGCTTATTTGGCCAATGCCCCTAAAGACAAGGGCAAGAAAAGAAAATATCAAAATGAAGCTGCTAAGGGTCTAGCTCAAAAGAAACAACAACAAGCTATAGAGAGTTGTTTCTTTTGTAACAAGTTTGGACACGTAAATAAAGATTGTACCAAATATCATACTTGCCGTGCAAAGAAAGGTATAATTCTTAATTTGGTCTATTTTGAGATTAATTTAGCTTCAGTACCTAGAAACTACTCACATAAGTGTTTCTACGGAGGGTTGCCTGAGTTACCAAACGCCAAGTAATGGTGAAAGACACATCTTTGTAGGCGATAGAAAATCAGTAGAAGTGGAAGCAATTGGGCATTTTAGGTTGTTATTAGGAACTGATTTTTATTTGGATTTAAAAGACACTTTTATCATACCATCATTTAGATGGAATTTAGTTTCTGTTTATTTGTTGGACAAATTTGGATATTATTCTTTATTCAGAAACAATCAAGTTAATTTGTCTTTAAATTCAAATGTTATTGGAACTGATTATTTAAATACTTATGACAACCTTTATTTGCTAGAAACAGTTGCATCCTATAATGAAACCTTGCATGTGGAATCACGTGGTATTAAACGCAAATTAAATAAGGAAAATTCAGCATCATTATGGCATAGGCACTTGGTCATATCTTAAAAGTTAGAGTTGAACGCCTTGTGTCTAATGGTATTTTAGAGTCCCTTGACTTCACAGACTTTGATGTCTGTGTCGATTGCATTAAGGGAAAACAGACCAAAACCAAGAGTGTAACACCCCTAACCCATATCCAACACCGGGACAGGGCTCAAGGCATTACCGAAACTTTACACTTTTAGTATACTAACTCGGGTTACAAAAATTTCATTTGAATTTAAAACTTTTCAATCATGAACATCTTGTCCCTTGTATAGGCCTTCGAGACTTATAACATATCAGAAGGCAATGTAGAACAAATACGGACACGTTCAATTAACCTTGGGCTCCTCAAAAAATTTCCTTAACATAAAGGGACACACGTCCATGTAGGTGGGCCATGTGGACTCACACACCCGTGTATCTTGGGGCACGCCCATGCCCTTCAACCGTGGGCAACACTGACTTATCAACACGGCCATAGAACACGCCCGTGCTTCCTGCCCGTAGACGAAACTGTCATTTTAACACGGCCATGGCGCACGCCTATGTGGCCTACCCGTGTACAACTCTGAGCTAAAATTTTAGGTGCAGGGGACACACAACCATAGCACACACCCATTGGAGGGAACCGTGTGCCACACACGGCCTAGACACACGCCCGTGTGTCCAACTATGTGGACTTTATTAGGCTATTTTCCAAGCCTTTAGTCACCCCTTTCTACTACTTGTGCCTAGTGGTTACCAAGTTTGAGAAAAAAACATAATTTTACGCTTGTAAATAATCTTAATGAAAATAGTTGTATGGAAACCTCAAATCATTGGTTTTATACATAAATGGTTATTTCCTCTTTAGTGTCATGGGTTTCCATGTTACATTAATCCATCCGAAATTGGCTCATTCATATGACTCATTGCCAATTGATGGCAACCCATCATTTGTAATTAAAACCATGCTTAAAATCGTAGGTCATAACATGCTTAAGTTAAGCCAATTTTCTTGGCCATATACAAAGAGATAAACATATTTTTACATGCCTTTACTTGGCAAATCAAATGACACATATAACAAAATACTCAAAAATACTATACATGCCATTGAACAAAATAAACAGAGTCTTTATACTAAAGCTTGTTTAGTTGATAGTGTGTTGAGTCTCCAATTGTCTTCCAATCCTTATGAGTCCTTGAGCTCTGTGAGATAGGGAAAAAGAGGGGTAAGCATTTTCATGCTTAGTAAGCTCGAATAACCGGAGAGTAAACTTACTGAGTCATTAGCATGCATCCATATCTAAATCATGAAATCATCAATTATGAAATGATTCCCTATCACATGCACTCAATCAATGAGTTATTACATAACAAAGCATCACATAATTTATGTAGATGAGCTCATCATTGATCACCTTACTGACATACATCATATTAATCTCATTGAGTTTCTAGGAAATCTCGATGGAATACCCATTATCCGTCAATCCTTACGAATGATCATTTCACATATATGCACTCCCGCAAACCTCGCACCTCATGGCAGGATTACCAGTCCAGGCTAAATCCCCCATATCATGAACTCATAAGGTGATGTCGGGATTACCAGTCTAGGCTAAATCCTTTATTGCGAAAAACACCCTTTCTAAGTTCAGATCTGAATTACCAGTCCAGGCTAAATTCAGACCCAAATTGGATTACACGTCCGGGCTAAATCCATAATGCACACATATTCTTCGGGAGGCTTGATCATTCAAGGAACACCCGTCCGGGCTAGATCCTTTTCATACTTGAGATCACGGATTACCCGTCCAGGATAAATCCTTACTGCAACACACGCAGGATCTCAGTTCACATGTCAAAGAGGGTTTGTCCATCGAATTCCCTTTTTCAACCTCAACCGAGACATTTTTACATGTTATCATCAAATATGCATTTCTACGATATTAGGGGTTTACTTTAAGTTATCCGAACTTACCTGGTATTCGTTTCAGAGTTATGTTTCGGTTATTCCGAAACCTTGCGTTTACCTCGATCGACCTCCGAAATTTGTTCCTCGAGGTCTATATCAACAAAATTAACTCATTAAGACACTAAATTATGCATTTCAAGTTTAATATCTACCCCTTCCAAATGACCATTTTTCCCCTAACCTTTCACATTTTTATGATTTAGTCCTTAGGCTCGTATAAAGAAACACATGCACTATTTATCTTACCCAAGCCTAGCCGAACACTTTTCCTTCTTATGGCAGCCCACATTATCCATTATTTTCTCATTTCTACCATATATTTACATCTTTTGCAAAATGGTCCCTATAAGGGTTTTTCATGAAAATCAACTAGAAAAAGATGTTTAATACACATTCATCTTTCATATCCCTCCATAATCCATCAAAATACAAGCAACCCATGCATGGGTAAATTTTTAAACGTGAACCCTAGCATGAAATATGGGTAGAAATCGAGAGAGCAAGCTACCGGGATTTCAAAAATACGAAGAGCATGAAAAATGGGACTTGGGAGCACTTACTATTGAGCTTGGAAAGCTTGAAACCCTAGCTATGGAGAACCCCAAATTTTCGGCTGGATGAAGGAGAAAAATGGTTGATTTTGGATTGATTTTTCCCATTTTAATTCATTAAAATGACAAATGACCAAAATGCCCCTATGTCCTTTCTTTAAAATTTCATCCACGCAAGCCCATTTTTATCCAAAAATTTAGAATTTGGAAAAATTGCTTTCCAAGACCTTCTAATTCATAATCTAAGGCAATTTCATACAAATTTCTTCTAGAATCCAAGTTTTACAATTTATTCAATTTAGTCTCTAATTTCCAATTAGACACCTTATACTTAGAATTTCTTCATGAAACTTTAACACATGCATATACTCATATTCTAGGCCTCATATTAATCATAAAATAAATATTTTGATGTCGGATTTGTGGTCCCAAAACCACTATTCTGACTAGGCCCTATTTCGGGATGTTACAAAGAGATTGGGTGCCAACAGATCTTCAAACATCTTAGAATTAATTCATACATATATTTTTGGGCCATTCCCTACGGCATCCTGGAATGGTCTACAATATTTCATAAAATTCATAGACGATTTCTCACGTTATGGGTACCTATATCTCATTCAGGAGAAATCTCAGTCTTTGGACATGTTCAAAGCTTATAAAGCTGAAGTTGAGAATCAACTCAACAAAAGGATTAAAAACGTCAGATCTGATTATAGTGGTGAGTACTATGGTAGATATGATGACTCAAGTGAACAATGTCCAGGACAATTTGTGAAATTCCTAGAGGAATACGGTATTGTCCCACAATACACCATGCCAAGATCACCAAGTATGAATGGTGTAACTGAAAGACGAAACAGAACTCTTAATGATATGGTAAAGAGCATGATTGCTCATTCTACCTTACCTGAGTCCCTCTAGGGAGAAGCATTAAAGACAGCAGCTTACATTCTGAATAGAGTACCTAATAAAACAGTTGCAAAACACCTTATGAGCTTTGGACAGGTCAAAAGCCTAGTCTAAAGCACTTTCACATTTGGTGATGTCCGGCTGAGGCAAGGCCTTATAGGCCACATGAAAAGAAATTGGACTCCAAAACAATAAGCAACTACTTTATTGGTTATTCTGAGCGATCTAGGGGTTATAAATTTTATGATCCCATAATAAGGAATATTTTTGAGACAGGAACTGTAACATTTTTTGAGGATGTTAAGTTTGGGGGGAGAAATAAGGTTAGAGACATTGCTTTTGAGGAGGAATTGGATTCTAACTCAATTCCTACTATCACTTTTGATGATGTTCAGATTCTTATACCTATCATTGATCAAGAAGTAAATCCAGAACCTTTATAAGACAATGTTGAACAACTCCTAATTCAAAATGAGGTAATTGTTCCAGAAGAACAAACTCAACAACCTCAAGAACAAGTGCCATTAAGGAAGTCCACAAGAGAAAGGAGAAATGCTATTCCAGATGATTATATTGTATTTCTCCAAGAACATGAAGATGATAATGAAATGATGGAAGATGATCGACTCAACTTTCATCAAGCCATGAAAAGTTTTAATTCTCAAAAGTGGATTGATGCCATGAAAGATAAGTATAAATCTATGCAAGACAATAAAGTTTGGGAACTTGTCCCATTACCTAAAGGTGCAAAACCAATTGGATGTAAATGGATATTTAAAACCAAGAGGGATGTAAATGGTAATGTAGAGAGGTATAAAGTACGTCTTGTAGCTAAAGGAAATACTCAAAAAGAAGGTATTGATTTTACAGAGACTTTCTCTCCAATTTCATCGAAAGACTCCTTCAAGATAATCACGGTGCTTGTTGCTCATTTTGACCTTGAGTTACATCATATGGATGTTAAGACTGTGTTTCTTAATGGCGATATTGAAGAAACAATTTATATGGTGCAACCGGAAAATTTTGAGCCGAAAGACTCAAAGAATATGGTTTGCAATTTGAAAAAATCCATCTATGGACTCAAACAAGCTTCCAGTCAATGATACCACAAGTTTCATCAAATAATTGTTTCGTTCGATTTTGAGATGAATATTGTTGATGATTGTGTGTATCACAAATTCAATGGGAGTAAGTACATATTTCTGGTTCTATATATTGATGACATTTTGCTCGCCGCTAATGATATAGGCTTATTGCACAAAACTAAAAGATTTTTATCTAAGCATTTTGAGATGAAAGATCTTGAGAGACGCCTCTTTTATTTTAGGAATTTAGATACATCAAGATCGATCTCGAGGTATTTTTAGATTATCATAAAAGAGCTATACCAATAAAGTACTCAAAAAGGTTTGGCATGCAGAGTTGTAGACCAGGTGAGACCCCTGTCGCTAAAGGAGACAAATTTAGTCTTACTCAATGCCCTAAAAGTAACCTTAAAATTTAGGAAATGCAAAAGATTCCCTATGCATCAGTTGTTGGGAGTTTAATGTATGATCAAGTTTGTACGCGTCCGGACATTGCGTACATTGTTGGGATGTTAGGCAGATATTTAAGCAACCCTGGTATAGACCATCGGATAGCAGTCAAAAGGGTTATGAGATATCTTTAGAGAACAAAAGATTACATGCTTACTTATAAGAGATCAGATTTTTTGGAGGTCATAAGGTATTCTAATTTTTATTTTCCTGGATGCCAAGATAGTAGGAAATCTACATCAGGCTATATTTACCTATTAGCTGGAGGAGCTATATCTTGGAAAAGTGTCAAACAGAAACTTGTAGCTTCATCCACTATAGCAGCAGAGTTTGTAGCATGCTATGAGGAATCAAACCATGAAATATGGTTGCGGAACTTTGTCACAGGACTGCGAATTTTGGAGAATGTAGAAAGACCACTCAAATTATTTTGTGACAATAAGTCAGCAGTACTATATTCCAATAACAACAGGAGTTCATCTAAGTCAAAGCATATTGACATAAAGTTCCTAGTTGTAAAAGAAAGAGTGTAAAATGGTCAAATATCCATAGAGCACATTGGGAAAAACTTCATGATAGCGGATTCGCTCACAAAAAGTTTACCACCCAAGGTCTTTCATAAGCACACTGCTTATATAGGTGTTACATTGTTTGAGGATATCATGATTTAGTCAGAGTTTATATTTTATTTGTTTTATGTTTGTTTTCAGACATTTATGTATTTGGTTATTTTCTGATCAGAAATAAAATATTCAGTTTATTCATTATGTTTATTATTTTGGTACTGACCTCACTTAAGTTTAAAGAGGACCAGTTGGAAATAGACATGTTTAGATCATATTGCATGTAATTTCCATGCGACACATCCATACTTGATTTATGTCATTTGGTTGTGTTAATATACGTGATCATGGATGGATTTAGTTACAATATATGTAACGAAAGTTGACTTGGTTCTATGTTAACATAATTAATGGACGAGATTGTTCGGAATACATTTTGGATATGATAGTAAAATTTTGAGCTCATAGGGTTATATAATGACATGTAATTATTGAGTAATTAGTATATATATGTGGTCCAAGTGGGAAATTGTTGGAAAATATGGACATCACATATATAATAAGGGTAATTACATGTTATTATTTACTATCATGATAGGTTATCCCAAATTAAAAATGATTTAATTTGGTTAAAATTTTATTGGGATTTAATTATTAAATAAAGTATGGGTCTAATATGTGTAGATACTTTAGTAATTGAATTCTAATCAAATTCTGATTAATGATGGGCTAATTCGAATTTGATTAGAACTAATATGCCAAGGTTATAAATATAGGGTTATGGTCCCAAATTATACACAAGATATCTTTTCTAATATCCTATCATTAGGAAAGAGAGAGAAAATATTCTCTAAATTTCTTGTGTGCTAATTTGGAAGATCAAATCGCCAAGATCTGGTAAAACTTCAAGAAAGTCATGGATTCAGGTACGCTTCCGCATCTAGTTTTGTTCTTGATTTATTCTTGATAATTTGACATGATAGATCCTAGTTTATTAAGTTTTATTTCAGATTTATTTTACAAATCTAACAGTGGCATTTCTATAATCCGAATACTTATAACATGTACATTAAATCATACATTAACATTAGTCATTCAATTTATCAATTTGTTCATAATACGTTCAATTCTCATCATTTGCTATCTCAAATAGCTTTTCACAATATGTTCAATTGATATGTCTCATTTCCATTTCACATTCGGTATTATCAAATACCTTCATAATATCGCTTCTTTTAATTACCCCTATTAACACAACTCAAACTCGGACGAATACACGTATCCAACCAAAACACACCAGTTTGACACCCTTTGCCTCATCGGATAATTCGAAGTAATAATTTGACACCTAGTGTCTCATCAGTTAAACCGAAGTAAATTGGTACCCAGTACCTCATCGAATTAATCTGAAGTAATAGATTAACACCCAGTGTCTCATCGACTTGAGGTCGAAATAATCCCTGAACTCTTTCAGTCCTATGGCATGTCATCTATATCTGACTCAGCCCGATACAGTTAATAGGCTTTCAATTCATTTTTCAAATGCCACAATCATCCAATATTCACATATCACATTAATCACAAATTCACATACCTTCAATCCAATATCAAAATGCTAATTACTCACCTCATTCACTTATCATAATCATTAAATCAAAAATACAACAAATAATATTTAAATTCAGATTATAGAAATACAAACCGAAGTTTCCAGGCTACTCCTCGTCAACTTTATCTTTTCCTTTCTTAGTCGAAGTTTCCGGCACAATGTTAGCTACGGAATTAAAACAATTAAAATTCATCAATACAATATATTTAAATTTTCACATTGAATATTTTAATTTTTATTCAACATTTGCCTAAATTCCAATTTAGTCCCTAAACCGAGACTAACTTTATTTCTCATAATTAATTCTATATTTTCATTCAATTCCCCTTTAAACTAGTTTTAACTCTCTAATTTCACTTAAATCCCTAAATTTCAAAATTTTTACAATTTAGTCCCTAATACTCAAAACTTATAATTTATTCTACAATTCAATCATTTTTCATTTCTAACTTAAAATCTATCAATTTAGTCCCTAATACTCAAATTATTCAACATAGAAAATATTTAATAATTTAATAATTTCTAAAATTTTGACAAAGATCAAGTAGTATTTAATTTAGGATTCTAAAACAAAAAAAATTACAAGAAAATGGACTCAATTGACTTACCAATTAAACTTTGAACTTTGAAATCCTAGCTTTTCTCCTTTTCTTTCCTTTTTCTTTTCTTTCTTTTCTACTCTGTTTCATTTTTAACTTTGTTTCTTTTCTATTCTTTTCTTTTATTTGTTTTGTTTATTTATTTAATTATAATATAATATAATATATTCTTTAGTATTAAGTATACATATATTATTATATACGTATGTATTTTATTTTTACACTTGTATACACAATCACCATACACTTGTTAAGTAAGGTTTAATTTCTTATTTAATCCTTTCACTTTTCTCTAATTTATAATTAAACTTCCACCCTTTATGCAATTTATTCTTTATACCTAATTACTCTTAATTCAAACTAATTCAATTAACCAAAACCTAATTAACTACACAATTAACTTCGTAAATATTTTAAATAATTATTTACGAATACATTTTCCAATACCCGTGACTATTGGGTCATTACAATATTTTTAAGTTCATTTTGAGATTGAGTTCTTCTTTAACACATAGATAGTTTAATGGAATTAAACTTATTTTTAGATACCTCAAAGGAATAATTGGTATGGTGTTATTTTATTCAAATGATTCTAAGTCGCAATTAATTGACTATATAGATGTTGGATATTTATCGAATCCACTTATAGATCAATCTCAAATGAGACATTTATTTACATTTGAAGGTACAACTTATCATGGCGTTCAACAAAACAAGTATTAACTTATGCCTCTTTAAATTGTGTAGAAATAATTCTAATGCATGAGACTAATCAATAGTGTTTGGTTAAGGCTATTGATACAACATATTCAGAATTTATGTAATTTACCTCTATAAATTTTAAGGAAAAAAAAAAAAGGGGTCAATTGACTTATTCAAAGCTAATGCAGCATCTATCACTTGATTAAAAGGAGAATATATCAAGTGAGATAGAACAAAACATGTATCACCAAAATTATTTTTAAGAAGAAATGCGATATAGAAGTTTAACAAATTCATTTTAGTGATAATTTGGAAATTTATTTACCAAACAACTACAAAATTTGAAAGGTTAGTATATAAAATTGAAATGTGCCAACTCAAAAGATGTTAAGTGACGCTGCCAACAAAATTTGAAAGATTAGTATATAAAATTAAAATGTGATGACCTCAAAGATATTAAGTGAAGTTGCCATTAGAAGATATTTAGGACATGTACTATTTTCTTTTAACGAAAGTTTTATCTCATTAAATTTTCTTGATAAAGTTTTTAAAAAGACAACTTATAATAGAAGATTATGACTTTTTTCTTCATTAATAAATTTTAACAAGACGTATTTTATTTGACAAACATGCAAGGAAGAGTATCTAAACCTATTCATAGGGTTGTAAATGAACCGAGTTTGAACGAACAAACCTCTGTTCATATTCGTTTGTTTATTTTTAAGCTTGTTCGTGTTCAGTTTGTGTCCATTTAGAATTTTAAATTTTTGTTCATGTTCGTTTATTTAAAATATGTGTTTATTTTCGTTTGTTTAGTGTTCACCGAACATGTTCATTTAACTTAGTCGAACATGTTCACAAACATTAAACGAACATGCTCATGAACATATAATTGAACATGTTCACGAACAATGTTAATAAATAATAAACAAACAAACAAATAATAAATACATACACACATATACACGAATATGTTCATCAACGCCTTGTTCATTTACAGCTCTATATTTTTATAATTAAATATCATCAATAAATAAACGAGTCATAAATAAGTCAATAAATGAGCTTATAAATGAGCTTGTTCATGAACATAAACGAACCGAACACACCTTTGTTTGTGTTCGTTCGTTTATTAAACGAACATAAAAATTTTGCTAATACTCGTTTATTTATCTTAATAAACAAACATTATACTAATAACTTATGAACAGTTTATCGAACGTTCTGTTCATTTATACTCCTACCTATTTATAGAGTGGATGTGTTTTTAACCTCCAAAAACTAAAAAATAAAAATAAAAATAATGTAAATGACCTTCAACTTCTAAAACATCCATTGAATTTATATAGAGATTTAATAATATTATTTATAATCCATGATGATTGAAGTCCATAAATAGATAATATGCAGAAGCTTAAGAAATTGAGTGAAAACAAGAATTATCTTCACTTGTCTATTTCCCTTGGTAAATGTTTGTATGCTTTAATTTGTATGGGCCACAGCTGAATATTGTAGAGGTCAAGTTGCAGCTGCAAGGAAGAGCAAGTGGGTGACTTTGGTTATCCAACCAAATCATTCCAGATAATATAATTGGAATAATGAATGTTGATGTAATAAAAGAAAATATCTTATCCTTCATGGCCCATCCTGTCCCTCCCCTTCACTTATTGTCCATTCATTTCTTTGTCCACCCAATGTGAGAACCTAGTTTCCTTGCCTTGATATTTTTCATTCTTGATGGAGATTCTTTTATATTTCTAGGTTTCCTTTGTTGTCATAAAATATTTGTACTACAAACATCAAGCCCAAGAGCTCATGAAATGAGTTTAATCCCATCACTTTATCCATAAATAATATATTATTTATTTTGAACCTAAATTGCTACTAAATTTAAATAAATCAACCTAACATCAAACGTTTCAATTGCTCAAGTTACTTCAACAATTTCCTCTTTCAGAGTTAGCAAAGTGCAAAGCAAAGTTGCTATATTAGTTTCACATTTTTTCTAATATGAATAAAAGTTATATATTTTAGTATTTAAAAGTAATAATATTTAAGTTTTAGTGTTTTATTTGAGTTTTAAGGTTGATTATAACTTTCATCAAATTAACTCTAAAATCTAAATTAAATAACATTTATTGAACTTATTTAACAAATTAAACCTAAAATTAAACAAATTTATAATTAACACCAAATTTATTATATTAACAAAATTATGAAAAATTCAAACTTAAATTAAATACGAAAAATCAATATTATTACTTTCATACATCAAAATATATTAACTTTTAAAATAAAATTTAACAAAAATATCAAACTCAAATATTAAATAATATATTAACACTTACTATTATATTTATTTATTTACGAAACCCAAAAGTTTTGGTGTCTGCATGCAATAAATAGATTGGACGAAAGAAGTTTTAGAAGTTGACAGCAAACAAAAGATTAGTTGTTGGAAGTTTGATAACTGGACGTAAGGAAATACGTCAGGTTGAATGTAGAAACAAAAGATGCAACCCTTTCAAGGAAAGGCTTTTTGACTAAAACAATTTAGAAAAAAACAATTGTTTTCCAAATAATATATCAATTTTTTTATTCACCAAAATAATATTTTTTAAGGTAAACTATTAAAATAGTTATTTTTATTGTTTGATTACATTTTAATCGTTTATATTTAAAATATTACGTTTTAGTCACTTATATTATTGTATTGTAATATTTTAGTCATTAAGTCGTTAATTGTCATTAATGGTGTAATGATGAAGTCGACGTGTACGTTAAATCATCATTTCAAATAAAAATTTAGGTTAAATTATATAATTGATCCCTACATTTTTTTCTTTTTAGTAATTTAATTTTTTTATATCTTTTAACTTTCCTTTTTTTTTTCTATATTTTCATTCTCTTTTGTTTTTCCTCTATTTTTTTCTTCTCCATTTCTTTTAGCGTAATTTTTTTATGTTTTCTCTAAACCCTAAACCCTTCAAAAAACTCAAAAATGTTACATTTAATCCAACCCAATTTCATAGCATATTAACTGATTAAATGCGACATATTGAGTTCTTAACTAATAAGTATAGTGAAGAGTTTTTAAGTAATAAGTATAGTGAAGAGTTTATGTCACTTAAAATTATCATGTGTATTTTAAACTAATGTCAAGAAGGTGTTTATTTTAAAAAAAATTTGTTTAAGATTTAATATGTTTAGTATTGTTATCAAAAAATATCGTTAAATTGTTAATTTTAAATATGATATTATAGAGTAAAAATTTCATAAGTGATAGAATAATTGACTAAAAGCAAAATATCCTTATTTTTAGTGTCTTTATTATTATCACAGTGTGATGTTATTATTATCATTTTGGCATTACAAATATAATAAAATAATTTATGGTAACTTTATGATATATGAAATATTAATTTTAAATACTTTTAAGCAATTAAGTATTTATAAATTTTAATTTAAATATATTTATGATTTATAGTTAATATAAATAAAAATAAGTTTATTAGTCGACATCGAAACTAGCTTTTGAAAAGCCAAAACTAGAATTTATAATTCTTTGATTTGGCTTGAGGAGCTAATTTGAAAAGTTGGTTTAGATTGAAAGTTATATATTTAGCCTTGATTTGTACTTAAAAAACTAGTTTAGCTTGAAAAATGCATTTGAGCCACATGTTAGAAAACATGGTGGATTGCAAATTAAATTTTTTTTAAAAAAAAATTATGCATCTAGGATCAACATGGTAGTTAAAGAACATTAGAATATTGATAATTTATTATCTAATTATGTTCTGATTCGCTTTGACAAGTTATATAATTTGATTTGCGATGGAATCAAACTTCCCACAAGGAAATATACTCATTTACAAAAACAATCATACTTTTGACTACAGTCCTCGAAATTAGGTGATTCAAAAACTTTTTCGAAGAGGACTCGAGTATTTATGATTTGGATATAAGAATCACCCCAAAAGTTGGTTAGAAAGTCTCGAAAAATCAAGTCAAAGTTATCCTTGTGGAATCTAGCGATTCATCTCATACTTCCCGTAAGGAACAGCACTACTTTATGAAAACGACCATATCTTGAGCTACAAATCTCAAAATCAAATGATTTTAAAACCATTTTGAAGAGGAATTGAATATCTACAGTTTGGGTACAAGAATCACCTAAAAAATCTTGTCAAAGCATCTTGAAAAGTCCAGTCAAAGTTGACCTTATAAAATCCTACAAGATTGGTTTTGAATTCTCACATAACTTCAATCTTCGCTTTCAACCAATCGAATCTTCTCCACTATTCTCTAACTCACGGATCACACAATGTGTGAGCATCGTTCTAAACACAAACACAAGTACTAAATGAAAAACTTTGTAAAGAAAAATTATTCTTAAACAAAATCTCTTTTTTTTGTCGGATAAGTGAATTGATAACTAAGGAATTTCAATTCTCATCAATTCGAGGATTCTCATCAATCTTCTCTCCAACCAATGTGAGATATTTATAAAGATTTTATTATAAGTCTAATTATTTGGAACTACTAATAAAATTAAGAGTCATAAGTTGAGTTTAACGACACCGAGCAATAGACCTAGTCCTAGAAGGACTCTTGTTGTCACCTACATACTTGCTTGGGCAACAAGCAATATTTTCTCACGAGTGTCAAGCTACTTTGACCCTTGTTGGGTTTAAGTCTGACATATTTATTTTGGAATCTTAATTAATTTTTTTGATAAACCAAATTTAATTATCCAATTAAACAATTTATACACACTCTATTTTAATCTCGTTAAAGTCATGATAACTTTCTGTATTAAAATGCATGTGTAACTTTATTTAATTAATTTTAGTCCATTTCAAATAATTAGATAACATAAGCCCTTAATTTAACTCCACTTTGGATTTATCATTTAATCCAATTAAATAGATATCCAAAGTAATTAATTAACCCTAAATCAATCTAATCACTAAACCAAGAAAAAACCTATTACTCTAATGAGTAAATCTAGTGAATCATTTTTCCCTATTCAATAGTTTACGATCCCATACAAGTAGTCATGTTAAACTCAATCTATTAAAGAGTTGTGTTGAGCTAGTGGAGGGACTGATTGGACATATATAATTAGAGCTTAAATAATTTTTAATTAAGTTCCAACTATTCGTCTATCAATCATTAATTATTTACTTATGGAGTCATTCCACTAAAATACCATGACTGAACTCCGTATTATTTACCATTATGAAAAATACAAGTTTCAAGATTTAGTTCAATGACATTGTCATATGTGTGTTACTCTCATAGGATATACATGATCCCTTTAGGTTAAATTTGTTCTCCTAATTCAACCTATTTTATTTCATGGTCACCATTGTATCTTTTACAATGAAAATTAACATTACTTAAAGTAATGATAAAATCATTTGTCCTAGACAAATAACCTCTGGCTGGTTCCATTTTCATAATTAACACAAAGCCAATGAGAGGATATCATTTACTCTTGGTTCAAGCTATGAATTCCACCACTGTAAGTGATGTCACATCATGCACAAGTTATTTACTCAACATACCAACTTTTAGCCTTAATACTATAGGAGCTCAAGTTTTTAATATATCAAAGCATATTAGCTAGACACACTTACTTAAAATTTAGGTAAGTCACACCATGAAGGTTACAAGTGAATAAATTTATAAACGGATCTAGGATTATTTCAACTTAAGTACTGCCCTATTTATTGTCAATCTAGATAATCACATATCTAGGACTCAATTTTGCTTCGTTCGCCACAACAAGCTATCTCCCTAATTGAACTTATATATGGCATAGTAGTACCCTATTAGTGGAATCATTTGTTCAATTTGATTCTACGGGCTATGGACAATCTACATTACCTACTAATATAAGTTTTCTTCTTGCATTATACTTTAACCATATAATGAAACTTAATATTAGTTAGACCTTGGTAATCAATGAGTCAATATTTGCTTATACATTTTGCTTTACTTGTAAAAACCATTAATGATAGTACAACATAAATATAATGAATTGTAAAACACTCAAGCCCAAGAAACCACTAAACTAAAATTTAGCTACACCTCCTAAAACTCCAAAATAAGAAAATAAATGAGGAATTTAAAAAACCAAATAAAAGATTCAATATTTGGTTTGGTGCACTTAACATTTACTACATAAGTCTTTATATAGACCCAAGGTCTCACTACCTTCATTTCTCTAAGCAATATATGATTAATCCCTTGCTTTTTTATTCCTAAATAATGTGGGATTCATTCCCCTACTAACATAAAACTTAAAACTAAACATTGTAACTAAAGTGTAACACCCCCAACCTAGTCTAGGAGTTTCGGCTAAGTCGAAAGTGCTACATTCAATCACCGAAGTGATCCTAAAAGCTACTTGTTTACTTTATAAGGAAATTGCTCTTTTTTTTTATCAAGAAAACATTCATTATTCCTAAGCCGACTTTACTTGAAGACGTAATTTTATCATTATTCTAGTGGCATTTTTAAAAACGTTTAAGGTTTTTGGAAAAGTTTGAAAACCCTTTTTATTTTGAGAAAAACAAGGGAAACATTTAATTTAAATAATAGTCCTCTAAATTGACGTAGCATGTAATTATCATAAAATAACCCATGTGTAATGAACCGAAAGTTACGGTATCGGAAATTGAGTCTTGAGTACTGTTTCCGTGAAATTTATTCATGAATATTTATTAGAAATATTTATGAATTATAGTTGAATGGTTATTTAGTGTTTAATTAAGTGAAGTAGCTTGAATTTAGTTTAAAGGGCTAAATTGCATAAGGAATAAAAGTTTAATTATAGATTAAAGAAGTAAAAGGGACTAATCTAGTAATTAGACCCTAAGTTCCATGTGTGTGTTAATATTGAATAACGTGTGTAATAGTTGGTATATATGTGTAATAGCTATAAGATATTTTATGTTATAGCTATTACACATGTTAGTTTTATATTTATTATAGGTTAATAATAGTATAATAAGTAAAATTGATAAAATAGAAAAGAAGATAGAAAGACTAACAGAGAGCAAACGTGAAAGAAAGAAGAAAGAAAGAAAGAAATAAAAAAGGAAATTTGAGGATTAAGGCCCTAAAGTTTGATTGGTAAGTTGTTTTAGCTCATTTTCTTATGATTTTTATGTTTATGGATGCCTAATTCAAAGTTCTACATGTATGAGGTTAAAATGAAGAAAAATAGAGAATTTTAGATATTGATTTAGTTGGATAAATTGAGGTTTTATGGGTTAAATTGATAGAAATTGAAGTTAGAAGTGATTAGTTAAAGGAATTTCTAAGTTAGGTTTAAATAGGGACTAAGTTGAATAGAGCTCAAAATTTATGTTTTATAATGAATTTTATGAGTTAGAAATTGTTAATGAGTTGATTAAAAGAGAATATGAAGCTTAAGTTAAAGAAAAAAGATTAGTAATGGAAAAGGATGAAATTGGAATTTTTGTAAAAGTTTGGTAGAAAGTGAAAATGTGTTTTATGAATTAATATATTGATGATTTTAATTGTATGATTGTTAGTAGCAAACGTAGTACGGATACGTCATCAAAGAAGGGAAAAGAGAAAGTGAACAAAGATATCGATTAAATTCGATAAATAGTAGTTCGTATCTCTATAAACCGAGCTTAATCGTTATTGCTATATTTGATATTTATATTGTATGAAAATGTGAATGAGGTAAGTATTTTACCATATTGAAATGAATGTGATTTTGAATACCCTATTAATGATGTCGGGCTAGTCGGATATAGTTGACATGTCATAGGAATTGGAAGTATTGGGATATTCCGACATTGAGTCGATGAGACACTATGTGTCGACTCATCGTTAAAGTTTCGGATTTGTTCCGATGAAGTACTTTGTGTACTATAATGTTAAAGTTCGGATTTATTTCGATGAAGCACTATGTGCTTATCCCGAGTATGGGTTGGATCCGTATCCGTCGTTGTCCGAAAGTTATGTTAATAAGGGTAAATAAAGTAAAGTTTATTAAAGTCTTGATTGATATTGAATAATAGCAATAATGTGTTTGAATTACCATGTTTTAAAGTTGATTAAGCTATTGTTTATAGAAATACCATCGAGAGTATTCTCAGTGACGGTTTGTTTCCGTGCGTAGGCTAGGTACAAAAGTATAAGGACTCAGCATACAAGCCGATACCCAAACTCAAATTGGTGAAGTTTCTATCTTTTTGGAAAATGGCATTGTACCTAGAATGTCTTTTGGTCATTTTGAAAGTATCTAAGTTGTTAAGTGATATTTTGGTATGTTTTGTAAATGTTACCAAAACCTTAAGTATGGTATGTTTTGATATGTTAGTAAAGAGTAATAAGAGGAAGTGTTGGTAAATATTGTAGAGAGAAGAAATGAAGATGTTATAAACTTAGTTATCAACATTTTATACTAAAACAGATTTGGACAGTAGCGGTAGTTCAACTTTGAAAATATACCAAAAATAGTATAAAGCGAATTAGATAATGAATAAAATTTTTAATTGAAGCTTAATGAATCTATTTTTATATGGAAGAAATAAAATAGGTAAAAGAGTTGTATTTTATGAGATATTTACGTTTTGGTGAAATAGGGTTAGAATAATTTCTGGATTCCCTGTTCTGACTTTAGAAATTCACCATAAATTTTGTATTAAGAATTAGGACTCAAAATTTATTTGTATGGATTCCTTATTGAGTCTATTTTTAATTGAAACAAATGGAATAGTCATTGGATTTTTTTACAGGAAGAAATTTGATTCGTAGTGCACAAGGGTCAGAGTAGCCAAACCCTGAAACAGGGGAGAATTTTTCTAATAAATTGTACTAATTGGCCTAACCAAAAATTCTAGAAAAAACTTAATAAGTAGATATATGAGTCTAGTTTCAGAGAAAATTTACGGAATTATATTTTGAGTTTTGTAACTCGAGATATGATTTTTTTAGAGACCATGGCGCAGATGGATAGTTTACTACGAAAACTGTTTAAGTGCTAAGATAAGTTTTGTAATGTCTCATGCTCGACTCCGACGACGGTCTCGGATAGGGGGACATTACAAGCTTGATTGGTATCAGAGCTAATTAGGTTTAGTCAATTCTAGGACTAAATCGAATGTCAATGTGAATCTAGAGGTACATGCCATTACTGAGTCAAATTTGAGTTGGGATTGGATGCTGATATGTTTATTGAATATTTTTGTTTTATAGCATTAAGAATGTCTGATAAAAGCATTGAGTATACTGATCAAGAGATGAATAGTGAGGATGATGAACCGTATAATATGAATGAATCGGAGTCTGCAACTCCAAGTGTGAATCCAGTAGGAAATCAACCGAATGTTGGAAGTGATAATACTGAAGTCTTTAGAATAATCGCCGATGCCCTTCAAAAAGCGATAAGAACTATGCCTGCTACGTCCTCTATCCCTATTACCCGAAGAGCTCCAATTAAAGAATTGAGAAAATATGGAGCTACAGAATTTTTGGGTGCGAAGGGAATTGATTCGACTATTGCTGAAAATTGGTTAAAGACTACAAAGAGAGTTCAAGCAACTTGAATGTACACCACAAGAAAGCTTAGTGTGTGTTGTCTCATTCTTGCAAGATGAAGCTTTCAGTATGGTGGGAATCGGTGATTCAGAATGTACTTGAGGAACAGATAAGTTGGGACTTCTTTCAAAAAGAGTTTCAAAAGAAGTATTTAGGAGAAATGTACATAGAGGACAAAAGACAAGAGCTCTTAACACTGAAACAAGGTGAGATGCTCATAGTGGATTATGAATGAGAATTTCTGAGATTGAACAGATATGCCACTGAGTTTGTACCGACTGAAGCCGACCGATGTAAAATATTTTTAAGAGGATTACGTGATGAATTTAGACTAAAGTTGATGCCTCTTAGAATCACTGAGTTTGCGGATTTAATGGAAAGAGCTAAGATGATTGAACAAATTCTCGGAAGGGATAAAAAGTCTGAAGTTGCTCGTTCGACAAAAAAACTTCCCGAAATGGTTAGTTCAAGTCTGCAGCCTAAGCGGTCAAAGGAATCATGAGGTAATTGGAGATTTAGTTTTCGATCGGAAAGGAGTGATAGAGGTTGGAAAAGACAGACTACTGTGTCTACTGGCAGTATCCGAAGTCCAGTTCAGAATATTGAAATTCCAATATGTGAGCATTGTGGAAACCGACACAAAGAGGAGTGTAGAAAGTTGACTGGAGGTTATTTCCATTGTGGAGCTACCGATCACTTTATTAAAGATTGCCCAAAGATATCTGGAACAACACCGACAGTAGTGCAAAGATCTGAATTTGCTTCCAGAGGCCGGGGATCAGGCCGAAGTAGTTCGTTTGCTAGAGGTGGTACTAGAAGAACTAGTGAGAGTGCTACACAACAATCTGAAGCTAGAGCTCCAGCTCGAGCGTATGTTGTGAGGACTCGAGAAGAGAAAGATGCTCACGATGTAGTGACAGGTATATTCTTATTGAATTCAGCACCCGTTTATGCTTTAATAGACCCTAGGTCATCACATTCATATGTTAATACGAAAGTAGTTGAGACAAAAAAATTAGAGTCTGAATTGTCCAAAGTTATGATAGAAGTGTCTAGTCCACTGGGACAAACTACTTTAGTGAACCATATATGTCGAAGATGTTCGTTAATGATTCAAGATAGAATATTCCCTGTTGATCTGTTGATTATGCCATTTGGCGACTTTGATGTTATTTTGGGAATGGACTGGTTATTAGAACATGGAGTGATTTTAGACTGTTATAAGAAGAAGTTTATTGTTCAGAATGAAAATGAAGATAGAATTGAAGTAAATGGTATTCGGACTAGTGGATCAATTCGTATTGTTTCGGCCATTAAAGCTAGCAAGCTTCTTCATCGAGGTTGTAATGCTTTCTTAGCATATGTGATTAATTCGGATTAGGTTGAAAGTCGATGTAGTAAAATTGGATTGTATGTGAATTTTCGATGTATTCCCGAGGAATTACCGGATTACCCCGATCGAAAGGTAGAATTTGTGATTGAAGTCTACCTGTCTGATCCGTATCAATACCTCCGTACCGTATGGCACCTACTGAGTTAAAAGAATTAAAAGTACAGTTGCAAGACTTATTGGACAGAGGTTTTATACGACCTAGTACATCACCATAGGGAGCTCTAATGTTATTTGTTAAGAAGAAAGATGGGTCGATGCGGTTGTGCATTGATTATCGACAACTCAACAAAGTGACTGTCAAGAACAAGTATCCACTTCCCCGAATAGATGATTTGTTTGATCAACTGAAAGGAGCTTCCGTATTTTCAAAGATTGATCTGAGGTCGAGATACTATCAGTTGAAAGAAAAAGAGTGCGACATATTGAAGACGACATTCCGTACGAGGTATGGGCATTATGAATTTTTAGTGATGCCATTTGGACTGACAAATGCCCCTGCTACTTTTATGGATCTTATGAATCGGATTTTTCAACCATACTTGGATCAGTTCGTAGTAGTTTTTATCGACGATATTTTGGTGTATTCCAAGTCAGAAAAAGATCATGAGCAACATCTCTAGATTGTTTTGCAAATACTACGAGAAAAGCAATTGTACGAAAAATTGAGCAAGTGTGAATTCTGGTTATCAGAAGTTGTGTTTCTTGGTCATGTCGTATCAGCGGATGGAATTAGAGTGGATCCAAAGAAGATTGAAGCAGTTATTCAGTGGAAAGTTCCTAAGAATGTATCAGAGGTACGAAGTTTTCTCGGATTGGCTGGTTACTATCGAAGATTCGTCAACGGATTTTCAAAGATAGCCTTACCGATGACCAAGCTACTACAGAAGAATATTCCATTTGTTTGGAATGAGCAATGTCAGAAAAGTTTTGAAGCATTAAAAGGAATGTTAACAGAGGCACCGGTGTTGACTTTACCAGAACCAGAAAGAGATTTTGTAGTGTACAGTGATGCTTCATTGAGTGGACTGGGATGTGTACTGATGCAGAATGGGAAAATCATTGCTTATGCTTCACGGCAACTGAAACCGCATGAACCCAACTATCCAACTCATGATTTAGAATTAGCAGCTGTAATTTTTGCCTTGAAGATTTGGAGGCACTATCTTTATGGTGAAAAGTGCTATGTTTATACGGATCATAAAAGTTTGAAGTATCTGCTTTCACAAAAAGAATTGAATCTGAGACAAAGGCGTTGGATAGAGCTTCTAAAAGACTATGATTGTGTCATAGACTATCATCCAGGGAAGGCTAATGTAGTAGCCGACGCACTGAGTAGAAAAGCTGCGATTAAATTACGAACAATGTTTGCACAACTTAGTATCACTGAAGATGGAAGCCTTTTGACTGAATTAAGAATAAAGCCAGTAATGTTTGATCGAATCAGATCAGCACAGTTAGAAGATGATAAGTTATTAAAGAAAAGAGAGATGATTCGGAATGGTACAACAGAAAATTTTAGCATTGATGGAAATGGTTATCTAAGATTTCAGAATCGACTTTGCATTCCGAATAATTCTGAGTTGAAAGAGTTAATTCTTCGAGAAGCTCATAATAGTCCATTTGCATTTCATCCTAGAGGTATGAAAATGTATCGTGATTTGCGTGAATTGTATTGGTGGTCGGAATGAAAAAGGATATAACGAATATGTGGCAAAGTGTTTGACTTGTCAACGAGTGAAGGCAGAACATCAAGTTCCATCGGGATTACTTCAACCCATCAATATTCTTGAATGGAAATGAGACCGAATAACGATAGACTTTGTGACGGGATTACCGACGTCTACAAGTAAAAAGAATACTATTTGGGTAATAGTTGATCGACTTACGAAATCAGCTCATTTCTTAGCTGTGAGAACCGATTGGTCGTTAAAGAAACTTGCTGAGGTTTATGTTCGGGAAATCATTAGATTACATGGTATTCCAAAATCAATAATTTTTGACAGAGATCCAAGGTTTACTTCAAGGTTTTAGAAGCAATTACATGAATCTTTCGGTACTCGACTTCACTTTAGTACAGCTTTTCATCCACGCATCGATGGTCAATCTGAACGGGTAATACAAATTTTAGAAGATATGCTTGAGCTGTATGATTGATTTTGAGTCTAATCGGGAATATTATTTGTCACTAGCCAAATTTGTGTATAATAATAGTTTCGATCAAGTATCTGATGGCACCGTATGAGGCTTTGTATAGACGAAGATGCCGATCACCCGTATGTTGGATGAATCGAATGAGAAGAAAGTGATTGGACTGAATTGGTTCAAGAAATGGAAAGTACTGATTAAGAAAATTCGGAAAGATTGAAAGCGCTTTTGATAAATGTAAATCGTATGCAGATTTGAAACGACGGGATATTGAATACTCGATCGGGGATAAAGTATTTTTAAAGGTTTCAACTTGGAAAAAAATTCTAAGATTTGGTCAAAAAGGAAAATTAAGTCCTCGTTTTATTGGGCCTTACGAAGTTATTGAGAGAATTGGACCAGTAGCGTATCGATTGGCCTTACCTCCCGAACTACAGAAAATGCATGATGTCTTCCATGTTTCTATGCTAAGAAGATATCGATCGGATCCTTCACATGTTATTACGACCGAGAATGTAGAGATTCGACCTGACTTATCGTATGAAGAAGAACCAGTTGAGATTCTAGCACAAGAGGTAAAAGAATTACGTAATAAACATATTCCTTTAGTAAAAGTGCTATGGCGAAGTCACAATGTTGAAGAAGCTACGTGGGAACCGGAAGAAACGATGAGATCTCAATACCCCCATCCTTTTTCAGGTAAATTTCGAGGACGAAATTTATTAAGGGGGAGAGAATTGTAATAAACCGAAAGTTACAGTATCGGAAATTGAGTATTGAGTACTGTTTCCGTGAAATTTATTCATGAATATTTATTAGAAATATTTATGAATTATAGTTGAATGGTTATTTAGTGTTTAATTAAGTGAAGTAGCTTGAATTTAGTTTAAAGGGCTAAATTGCATAAGGAATAAAAGTTTAATTATAGATTAAATAAGTAAAATGGACTAATCTAGTAATTAGACCCTAAGTTCCATGTGTGTGTTAATATTGAATAACGTGTGTAATAGTTGGTATATATGTATAATAGCTATAAGATATTTTATGTTATAGCTATTACACATGTTAGTTTTATATTTATTATAGGTTAATAATAGTATAATAAGTAAATTTGATAAAATAGAAAAAGAAGATAGAAAGACTAACAGAGAGCAAACGTGAAAGAAAGAAGAAAGAAAGAAAGAAATAAAAAAGGGAAATTTGAGGATTAAGGCCCTAAAGTTTGATTGGTAAGTTGTTTTAGCTCATTTTCTTATGATTTTTATGTTTATGGATGCCTAATTCAAAGTTCTACATGTATGAGGTTAAAATGAAGAAAAATAGAGAATTTTAGATATTGATTTAGTTGAATAAATTGAGGTTTTATGGGTTAAATTGATAGAAATTGAAGTTAGAAGTGATTAGTTAAAGGAATTTCTAAGTTAGGTTTAAATAGGGACTAAGTTGAATAGAGCTCAAAATTTATGTTTTATAATGAATTTTATGAGTTAGAAATTGTTAATGAGTTGATTAAAAGAGAATATGAAGCTTAAGTTAAAGAAAAAAGATTAGTAATGGAAAAAGGATGAAATTGGAATTTTGTAAAAGTTTGGTAGAAAGTGAAAATGTGTTTTATGAATTAATATATTGATGATTTTAATTGTATGATTGTTAGTAGCAAACGTAGCACGGATACGTCATCAAAGAAGGAAAAGAGAAAGTGAACAAAGATATCGATTAAATTCGATAAATAGTAGTTTGTATTTCTATAAACCGAGCTTAATCGTTATTGCTATATTTGATATTTATATTGTATGAAAATGTGAATGAGGTAAGTATTTTTACCATATTGAAATGAATGTGATTTTGAATACCCTATTAATGATTGTCGGGCTAGTCGGATATAGTTGACATGTCATAGGAATTGGAAGTATTGGGATATTCCGACATTGAGTCGATGAGACACTATGTGTCGACTCATCGTTAAAGTTTCGGATTTGTTCCGATGAAGTACTTTGTGTACTATAATGTTAAAGTTCGGATTTATTCGATGAAGCACTATGTGCTTATCCCGAGTATGGGTTGGATCCGTATCCGCCGTGTCCGAAAGTTATGTTAATAAGGGTAAATAAAGTAAAGTTTATTAAAGTCTTGATTGATATTGAATAATAGCAATAATGTGTTTGAATTACCATGTTTTAAAGTTGATTAAGCTATTGTTTATAGAAATACCACCGAGAGTATTCTCGATTATGCGGTTTGTTTGATTGCACGTGCTAGGTACGAAAGTATAAGGACTCAACATAAGCCGATCCCCAAACTCAAATTGGTGAAGTTTCTATCTTTTGGAAAATGGCATTGTACCTAGGATGTCTTTTGGTCATTTTGAAAGTATCTAAGTTGTGAAGTGATATTTTGGTATGTTTTGTAAATGTTACCAAAACCTTAAGTATGGTATGTTTTGATATGTTAGTGAAGAGTAATAAGAGGAAGTGTTGGTAAATATTGTAGAGAGAAGAAATGAAGATGTTATAAACTTAGTTATCAACATTTTATACTAAAACAGATTTGGACAGTAGCGGTAGTCCAACTTTGAAAATATACCAAAAATAGTATAAAGCGAATTAGATAATGAATAAAATTTTTAATTGAAGCTTAATGAATCTATTTTTATATGGAAGAAATAAAATAGGTAAAAGAGTTGTATTTTATGAGATATTTACGTTTTGGTGAAACAGGGTTAGAACAATTTCTGGATTCCCTGTTCTGACTTTAGAAATTCACCATAAATTTTGTATTAAGAATTAGGACTCAAACTTTATTTGTATGGATTCCTTATTGAGTCTATTTTTAATTGAAACAAATGGAATAGTCATTGGATTTCTGTACAGGAAGAAATTTGATTCGTAGTGCACAAGGGTCAGAGTACCCGAACCCTGAAACAGGGGAGACTTTTTCTAATAAACTGTACCAATTGGCCTGACCAAAAATTCTAGAAAAAACTTAATAAGTAGATATATGAGTCTAGTTTCAGGGAAAATTTACGAAATTATATTTTGAGTTTTGTAACTCGAGATATGATTTTTTTAGAGACCGTGACGCAGATGGATAGTTTACTACGAAAACTGTTTAAGTGCTAAGATAAGTTTTGTAATGTCTCCTACTCGACTCCGGCGACGGTCTCGGGTAGGGGGACGTTACACAATGTCATGCTTTAGTATGGATAAGCTAAATAGTTATACTTGACGATATAAAAGCAAAAATAGTTAACAAATTACAATCCCACAAATAAATTTATTTAAAGAAAACTTCCAATAAAACTTAAAATAAGGTAATGGGAAAAACAACTTGCTAGTCTAAGGATCCTCTGATGCCATTCCAAGTCCTAGTTTTCTACATTAATTGAGAGGTGAAGAAAATGGGGAGTGTGCTTACAACAGCTTAGTGAGAGACTAAATTCTAAATCATTCCATATAATTGACAAATAATAAGGCTTATAACTAAAGTATAGAAGTAAACTAGGCATTCATCATGGAACTTTTTAAAAAATAAAAATAATGTATAATTAAATTTTACATGGGGTAATGCAAATGAAATTAATGGATTAAATTCCTACCCATTCCATCCTATCTGCCTTCGAGCATTGCTCGATACTCCAAAACCCACTTTAATAACTGACCATCCCAGGTTTGATTTCCAATGACGATGATCGTTTGTTTGTTATCTATGACAATGACTTTTTATTTACTATAATAATTCACCATCTCAGTTGCCCGATTTAGATGGTTTTTTAAACTATCATACCGATTTAGTCTAGTTTCAATAGTGATTTAAACTACCATCCTGACTTATCTAGTTTTGATGACATTATCGCCTACTTCATACAGTACTGACTTTCGATGTGGACTTAAGTTGTCGTTGTCTCCTACGAAACTCATTCATCCTCCTAACCCTATTCCATGTATTTAAGCATATATACTTAGCATGTAATGCTTTTTATCATCATTTGATGCTGCATACAATAATTCATACTTAACATGTAATGGTATTTATTCATGCATTCATACATATCATATTCTCACATACACATGTAATTTTTGTACAAAAAAAAAAAACAACAATGTCACATGTAAAGAATTTTTATGTGAAATAATCAGGCCTAGTTATTTAGCACACACACATTGTTTCGCATGACATAAAGGGTTTCACATGAACTAGGGTTCACATGGCTTATTGGTTCACATATTCCTAGGTCCGCATAGTTATATAGGTTCGCTGACACCTAGGGTTCGCATATAGGATTGCATAATCCAAAGGTTTGCATACATATGAGCTCGCATATAATAAACACCTGGTTCGCATAACATGGCTCGCGTATAATATCATATAAGTTTGCGTGTATTAATCAGTAGGGCTTGCAGGTAATAGCATGAGAATTCACATGTACTAACCATACAGGTTGGCTCGCATAAACAATGGTTCGCAGGTAGATCATAAGTGTTCCCATGTATGTTCTTAAAAACATGCGTATCTAATCCTATGTGGTTTTACATATAGGTTTGCTTAACATGGGCTCGCACCTATAAGGGTTCGAATGCTAAGGGATTCCACATATAAGGGGTTCACCTGTAGGGTTCACATATTTCATGGGGGTTCATTTTTGGGGTTCGCATACATCAAAGAGGTTTACCTATAGTAGATTTCATGCAAGGGTTTGCACATGCAAACATGGGGGTTCGCATAAAGGTTCGCATGCATCAAGAGGATTTGCCTATGAGGGTTTTCATGCAAGGGTTCGCACATGTAAGTAGGGGGTGCACATAAGGGTTCGCATGCATCAAAGGGCTTCTCCTATGGGGATTTCATGCAAGGGTTTGCATAAGGGTTCACGAACAGTCATGCACATTCAGGGGGTTCTTCCTAGGGTTCGCCTAAACTAGTTCTCTACTTCATGTAAAATTCAACTATACACAAGATTTAGGTTTAGATCTCACACCGATTTTAAAGACTTAAAAACCTTAGTTTTGAAGAGGAGATTGAAGATCTATTTGAGGGATGATTTTGACAATTTTGACTTCTTTAGCTCAAAAGTTTGATTTGGAAAAGAGAATGTTTATGGATGTTTTCTTGAAATTTTGCTAGATGAAATTCTAGGGTTTGTTTTGAAATTGGCTATTTATTATTCTTATTTTTCCTGATTGGAATATGTTTTACAAATTCATGTAGGATTAGGAAAAATTTTAAACCAAGGTCTAAATTTAAAAAAAAATAATTTTTAGGTTGGGCTATTTTAAAATTCATCACTTTTGGTGGGGTAAAAACAAAGGAATAAAAATACTTTGGTTGAATACTCACTAAGGGGTTCAAACTTTGGACTTAGGGGTAGGCTAAGGCTTTACCACCAAACCAGCAAACTCATTCTTGTTGACTTTCTAATAAAAATTAATTTTAAGGCATTCTAATTTTCTTACCCTATATTAAGAGAAAAATAAAAACTAAATTTTTCTCCTATTTCTTATAGGCCTAATTTTGGGATGTGACATAAAGACTACTCACCAAATTTAAAGTTATTAAAATATAAGCATTGACAAAATATATTTTTCAATAAGTTGGTGTTGATACTCAACACTCCCCCTCACCACCAACTTTCACCACACCAAACTAACGATAGAAACTTCTAAGCTTGGTGTCACACAAGCCTTTTGGAAACAAGTTTGCAGTCAACTACACATGGCTTCCTTTGTACTCCGACGAATTCTGCAACTTCTCCTTATCCCCTTTCATGTGATTTGAACAACCCGAATCAATATTCCAATCACTCTCATAATCAACTTGATTAGATGTTGCAGTTGTAAGAGTCATATCCTCTTCCACAACAAACAGTGTCTCGACATCTCATTCTTCTTCATTGTTGGCGGACGTCACAAGTGTAAGAGCCTTCTCCTTTTTCGTAACAAACAGTGCCTCAACATCCCATTCTTCTTCACTATATTGAGGTAGCAACATTACCTTCCACAAGGTTTTTCTTTAACCAGCAGGTGTGCACCTTGTGACTTTTTTTACCGCAATTGTAGCAGCTCCCTTTGAACTTTCTGCTACTAACATGGGACTTCACAACTCCCTCTACACAAGAACTCTTTTTATCTTATAAACTCTTCACCTTGTCTTCATTTCTTTTTGATCTACCTTTTTGTTTGGAATTCCAATTGCTCATGTTGGCACAGAGCGCTTGCGCATCCCCTGTTAGTGGAGCTTCTCCCATATTCTTCGTTAACGCTTCTTGACCAACAAGCAAATTCTCAAACTCAACAATTAATGGCTAAGTTTGTAATCCTTGTACTGCAACAATAAAGCCTCTAAACTCTGGTCTCAAACCATGGATGATTATTCTCTTCGCCTTAGTATCCTCAATCAAAGCTTATAGATCCAAATCACCAATCTCTTGGCATAACGAATTCACCTTGTAGAAATACTGTGAGATTGTTATGTCACATTGCACCATCAACAATAACTCTCCCTTCAAGGTGTTGAAGCTTTGTGTCATTTCTCTTAAAGAACAAACTTGTCAATGTATCTCATGCTTCTTTGAGAGTTTGGGCATCTCGAATGTGCTACAGCAACTCATCTTCAACCGTAATCTTCAACGTGAATATTGTTTTACTAGATTTTATTTTCCATTTTCTTAGCGTGTCATTTGCATCCTCGGCTTTCAATTGTGTCACTTCATTACCGTTGATAACCTTCCAAAGCTCTTATCCTTGCATATAAGACATTATGCAAGTTGACTATGTATTATAGTTGTTATTAAGCTTCTTCATTCCACCAACAACTTGCAGGTCTGTCATCGTATCGACTGATTATTCTCACAATTAAATACCTAAAGAGTGAAAGTATTTCATGAACAACGCACCAAGTAGTTATGGGAATTTTCTAGACATGCAATTTCACACTACCACACTTCCTTCCAACAACTAAGCAACCAAGAATAATCTTAAGTAGCTATAGGAATTTCTTTTCTGATGTGGAAGATCAGACAATGCTACAACCACAGGGTATATTAGGAAAAGTTTCACTTCTTCAAACAAACTCTGATACCAATTGTAGAACACCCAAGCCCACGACAGCACTAAACTAAAATTTAGCTACACCTCCAAAATAATAAAATATAGGAAGAATTTAAAGAACCAAATAGAATACTCAATATTTGGTTTGGTGCACTTAACATTTACTATATAAGTCTTTATATAGACCAAAGGTTTCACTACCTTCGTTTTTTTTAAGCAACGTGGGATATGAGTTTTTATATAAACTCAGAATCCCTTGGTTTTTTATTCCTAAATAATATGGGATTCATCCCCTACTAACATGAAACTTAAGACTAACTTATTACCTAAAGACTACTCACCAAAGTTAATTTTTTATAATATAAATATTGACAAAATATATTTTTCAATAAATTAATGTTGGTGTTGATAGTCAACATAAATAACATTGTTTATGTTCATGAATAATTACTTTAATAATAAAAACCATTAACGATAGTACAACATAAATATACTAAGTAATATTTATTTTTTCCATAAATAATCAATTTCATCATTTCAATAATTTATCATATATAATAAAATTACTGCGTTAAGGACACCAAAATCAAAACATTATAGCTAAACACCTTAAATGTCCCTTATAAAATTAATAGAATTTTTTATATTTGGTTTTCTATGGTATAATTTATTTTCTCGGAACATGCATTCATCTCTCATTTTCTCCCATATCTCTCTTTGTCCTTGTTAGATTCCAAAATTTGGCTGTAGAGCTTGTGGTAAATAGAATAATTGTCAACATTACATAATTTATTATCAATTTTTAAATATATTAATTATTTATGTTGAATTGAAAAAGACATAATTTATTAGATACATTAATTATTTATGTTCATTTAAATGAAAAAGACATATGAGGTTAATCAGTGGTCCTTATAAATGTCTCCACAAAAACAGAACAATAGCAGCAACCGGAAAACAAAGAAGAAAAACTTAATCATGGCTCGGTTGACGTTCGTGACCTCCATCATCCTTCTGCTATGCTCCGTTGCCGCTGGATCAACTTTCGACGACTCCAACCCCATTCAGATGGTATCCGATGGCCTCACCGGCTTCGAATCCTCCGTTCTTCGTGTCATCGGTCACACTCGCCATGCTCTCTCCTTCGCCCGTTTTGCATACAAGTAAACCATCATTCCTTCATCAGAGACGCTCGTCTTATTTCTCACTTTTGTTTTCCAGGTAAACAAAAAAAAAAAACTGTGAAAATTGGGATGAAAAATTCTGGGTTTTCTTTTGTAGGCATGGGAAGAGGTATGAAAACGTGGAGGAGATGAAGCTACGGTTTCAGATTTTCGAAGACAACTTGGATTTAATCAGATCCACTAACAAGAAGGGACTGCCTTATACTCTTGCTGTCAATCGTGAGTTACTACTGTTTTTCTTTTCCTTAAGTTCATTTCACTATATATCGGCGGTCTGCCGGAGAACCAGTGGTGTCTGATGCCGATACCCAACTGATATTTTATTACAAAGCGTATATAGGTTGACTTTGTCAGCTGTGAATGATCTGATTTAGTTGAGCTCAGTTTCCAGTATGTTTGGTTACAGACCAACTCTAGGCCGACACGTCGACTTGATGAATCTGTGAATTAATGATCTTTCATATTTCACTTCCCGCTTGACCTTTTCAACTAAAACTTGGCTTTATTTTACTTTAATTTTGATTTTTACTTTATTCGTGAACTGCTTCGTTTATTGCAGAGTTTACTGATTGGAGCTGGGAAGAGTTCCAGAAACACAGATTGGGGGCTGCTCAAAACTGCTCTGCTACCACAAAGGGCAATCACCAGCTCACTGATGTCGTCCTTCCTGATTCGGTACTTTCACATGGAAATACAAAATTTTTACTACGTTTTGTTGTAATTAATTAGATATTTACTATGTTATCCGAATTTTTCATTATTTTGAGGTACCTTTGACCGTACTATATATTCGGACATAGTATGTATAGATTCTCCCTTCAAAAGTTGAATACACTTATGTCAAACACGTACCCGTATTAGATTTTAGGGCTGATATTCTATAAAGCTACTTGACTCTTGTGCTATGTGATATGTGCAGAAAGACTGGAGGCGAGTGGGCATAGTTAGCCCAGTCAAAGATCAAGGCTCTTGTGGATCTTGCTGGACATTCAGGTTAGCTTTCGATGATGATATAGCAAGTGCCTTTTCAACCAAACTATTTAACTTAGCTTGTAAAAAATCCTAGTTGTAATGCATTTGCATATTTTTCAGTACCACTGGAGCTCTTGAGGCAGCTTACCATCAGGCATTTGGAAAAGGGATCTCCCTATCTGAGCAGCAGCTTGTGGATTGTGCTGGAGCTTTTAACAACTTCGGTTGCAACGGTGGGTTGCCATCCCAAGCCTTTGAGTACATCAAATATAACGGCGGCCTTGATACAGAGGAGTCGTACCCTTACACTGCAACAAATGGTCTATGCAAATTCTCTTCTGAAAGTGTTGGTGTTAAAGTCCTTGACTCTGTCAACATTACCTTGGTAAGTTCACAAACACCATTTCCCTTCTACTGTCTTTTGAATCTAAAAATGTATAAATAAGCATATAATCCGTGCTATATATCACAGGGTGCTGAAGATGAATTAAAGCATGCAGTTGCCATGGTCCGGCCTGTTAGTGTGGCATTTGAAGTTGTCACTAGTTTCCGTTTTTACAAAAGTGGGGTTTATACCAGTAAAACATGTGGCAGCACACCCATGGTAAGTATTTTCCTCACTATTATTTGCATAATTTACGTTAGAGAAGAAGTATGGACTGCTAACAATAGTGATATATGGCAGGATGTGAACCACGCTGTTCTTGCAGTTGGGTATGGAGTCGAAAATGGCGTTCCATATTGGCTCATTAAGAACTCATGGGGTGCAGAATGGGGTGACAATGGCTACTTCAAGATGGAGATGGGCAAAAACATGTGCGGTAAGTCTCAATATTTCACAGCAAATTATCTTTTGGTCAAAATTTTCTAAGTTGTGAATTTATTCTTATATTCTAATTCAATTATCATTTGGATAAAGAATGAAATTTCAAATTAAAAAAAAAAAAAAAGAAGAAGAAGAAGAAGAAGAAGAAGATAGAAACTAAAAGTGACCAATACGATAAAAGTATCATGGAAACTCTTGTACTAGTACTAGGAGTCAGATTGCATTGTCTCCTTTACTAAAACAATAGACAAATCAATCCCTATACATTAGATGCAAGAACAAATTGATCATTTCTGCATGATCAATTTTTAATAGTAAAAATGGATAAATTTTTTAACAAAAATGATCAATTTGTTCTTACATCTAATGTATAGGGATTAGTTTGTCCGTTGTTTAAGTAGAAAAGATAAAATACAATTTAACTCCTAATATAATATCCTTCATGATACTTTTACCAACCAATACAGAAATTAATACCATATCTTATAATTACATCTAGCATTTAATTGATTCCCCTTTATTTCATGGTAGGTGTGGCAACTTGTGCATCATACCCAATTGTTGCTTGATCCAATCGATGAACCGTGTTGGATCATGTCATTTCTGTGTTATAGAAGGCTTCTAGTTATGGTCTACAAATGTTGTTGTAGTTGTTCGGGGTGATGGTCTAGTTGAAACCGATGGGTTCATGTACAATAAGGATCCAAAGACATGTAAGATGCAAATCTGCTGTACACAACAAAGACAGGTGTAAATTTTTATGTTTTAATGCTTGTAACAATACAAATGAACCTTTTCGTGTAGTAGTTGAATTATAGTTGGCATACATGAATAGTTTCATTTAAAAAGAGACAACCAAACACAAAATTGAAGAAGTCAGGACCTCGAACGGTTTCGCCTCCACCACATATCGCTTTGGTATCATACTTGCACGCTCTCATACAGTCAGGGCAGTAGGTAACCTGCATGAAAAAGTTGGCGTATCCTTTTCAGAAAATAGGGTGGTAATACTTGGGCGAGAAAATCACCACTAATCATGAAAAGCAACTTATTAAGCCTTCTTCGATAATATAAACGGAAGGATGAAACTTTTAATAACAAACCTCCAATAACTTAGGCTGGAAAGAGGCATCAAGCATTACATCCACACCGTACATTGCCCTAGACTTTGGATCATGCATCTCTGGATGTAGTGATGCAGCCGACTCGAAGACAGATCTTATCATGCTTTTTACTCTCTGGTGGATGTCAAGCCATTTAACTGTAACAAACACATAAGTTGTCAATAGAAAAAGGAGTTAAATATTGCCTTCCAAATTGTGCACCTTCATTTTATTCAAGGGAAGGCCAACCTAAAGGAACAAATCGGGGCAAGCACATGTACCTTGATGCTCCTTCTCAAACTCCCTAACGAACTCTGGTGTGTTCATGTGATTCAACCTCCGACCATAGTTCTGAAAGTCATAGAACAATTAAATTACATGCAAAATATGAAGGTAACACTATTCTTAATTTAAAGGTCCCATTTGCCTTGCGGATATCAAGTACTTTTATTTTGCCACTTTCTTTTTAAATTCCACAGAAAATGCATTAATTTCATAGGCAAGCAGAAATAAATGTACTCTTTTCAAGCTGCCAAAAGAAACTGCTACTACATACCATAACAGTGAAGTGAGTCTCGTACTCAAAAAGACTATGCTTCTCAAGGGAATACGGATTGTTTGCCAACCGGACCTGAAATAAACAGGAAAAACAAATTAAGGTATTTTAAGGGCAGAAAATATTTAACCAAGGAAAGACCTGTAAAGGAAACTCATCCTGTAAATGGCGTGAGCATCTCATTGAGAAAACAGAAAGTACATTACCCAGAAGACATCTGCAAGGAAGATTTCCAGAGGATTTATACTGCGAACCAGTACAATATAACGAAGATCAAACTTTTTTCCTTGAAACAAAGCAGGATGCTCAATGTACTTCTGGCATATTTTTGGACCAGTTTCCATGAGACGGATAATAGCAGATAAATTATCAGTAACAGTTGTATCAATAGTTCGTGCCATGTTCCAAGGTTTCAAGATCCATAGATTGTTTAGCCCATCTCTCTTGCGCAGACAATAGTCACCAATAAGTTGAGATAGATGTGTTTCAAGATTATAAGTAGGTTGCAACCATCCAGGAGATCCTTGTGCCTATTACAAAGAAAGAAAAGACAAGTTAGAGTCAGTTGACCTCAGTTAAGAGAAGAGTTTAATCTTTGTATCAAGTTTTAGAATATCAGAAGAAATACAATTGTCGTGGAAAAATATAAGTATGCAATTTAGTATCATAATTAATAAAAAAAAGAATTGATTCTTGAAAACAGGGTCCTGTTGCGACCATTAAAATGTGAAATAAGTTTGCAATTTCAACCTTTTGTATGGTATCTGCCAAATGATGTTTCATCACGAGACAAGCCTCAAAAGGAAATTGATTTATGTATTGTTGATCTGTTATTCCCACAGCCTTTTTCACCTCTTCATCTATCTGCATACTTGTCCATATGATATCGGCATCCTTTGGCTCATTTGCTGCAAGCATAACGAGAATTCATAACCTCACGATATTCAACACAAAACAGATTTATGATTTGTTGCATAAAAATGAACATTTGCAAAATTAGCCCTGCACGGACAATAGCACATACTGATAACAAATTCTGGCCGTGTCAAAAATTCTTCAATTTGAGGTATGTCAGTGTAAACACGTAATGCACTCCCATCACTGCGATGTACAACAGTAGTTGCAGAAGATTTTATAGACAGAGAAGGTAAACGTTTTGATTGCAATTTATTTAAATGCTTCTCATATTCCTGCATGAAGTGAAGTGAATTATTAAGAAACCAAGAAGCAGAGTAGCAGACCACAGTTTAAATGGAAACAGACATAAATCCAACAATGGGATAAAATACTTGAATAAAATATTTCTGTGGCGTGTAGAACCAAGCTGTAAGTCTGGCAGAACGCTGCTTGTCCTCCCCAATGCCAAATAGATAATCACGAGTGCACTCATCACCTCTCTTAACATTCTGAGTTGGCCATAATATTGAAAAGCTGAGAAAGAAAGTTAACACGTCTCATGAATCTGCATGAATGGACCTCAAAATACCTTTATTGCAAGAGCAGAAAAATTGTACTCCACAAATGGATGAATCAATATGCAGTGACATGCAGCTCCGAATTTGCAAAAATTTGTACAACACCATATAACTACAAAACTGCTGAACAGAATAATAAAGACCTCACTGCTGATGCCAGTTTCCCCTCTGGCATGAAGAGAAAAGGAGCCACCCTGAAATTTGGTTCATCACTATGCCGCAAAGCTGAACCCAGTTCATCCATAACATACCTGCGAAGGAATATAAAACTTAAATATTTTCATGATAATCAAATATAATTAATTTATAAAGCATCTTAGAAACGATGACCCCCTAGCATGTAATATGTCATTATCATTTCATCCAGTGACAGTAGGTAAGCCAAAAATCCATAATGACACCCCCAAATTTCCAATTGTAAGCAAACCTTTGTGGTTTTTAATGTTTAAACCTTGCCTAGATACTGATCCTTGCTTCCAAGAAATTCAACAAATGATCAAACATGGTCTAAGATACAAAAGATCAATGTAAGAGACATACCATACAGGATTTTCATCAAGCTTTTCCTCATCTGCGAGTCTATAAGTCATTAAATATAACCACATTGCATTAAGAACACGATCAGCAAGAGGTTCTTCAGCAGTCCATTCAGGCAGACGTAGCTGAAGCATTGAATCAACAATATGCTTTTCAGATTCTAAGATTTTGGATGCATCAACACCATTCAATGAGGAAAGAGTGGGAAGTGATTCAAGAATTTCCACAGCACTATCTCCGAGTGGGCCAGGTATATCCACCTGCAAGATCAATTATTTTAAGATGAAATATGACCTTCCAATTGTCTCAAACCTATTGTAGCACCATGTGTTCTCATTAGAATACAAAAGCAATGTTTTCCAACAAACATACCTCCAAAGATTGTAAGCAATAAAAGGCCTTCAAGAGTCCAAACAAATCACTGACTGAATTTTCTTCAATCAGATTGCCTCGAATGTTCAAATATGAAAGATTTGGCATCTCAAAAGGCGAGAACGCCTGAAAAAGAGAAAGCAGAATCATCTTGCATCTTGTTTCCATGTTATGATTAATTTTGTAAAAGGAGGGAAAATGCGTGTTAGACCTTATTGATCAGATTATGGATGCCTCTATTCGAAAGGTCAAGTGAGGTCACACTTTGCAAAGGAAGGTTTCCCTGATGACTACTTGCAGGATTATCCTTCCCATACACATCAGCACAAAATCCCAATGCCCACACACCAAAATTATGGGTAAATCGAGAGTTATAGATTTCGAGTTTGGGACATCCTTGAAGAATTGTATCTTCCATGCCACAGTCACTATACACAAAAACAGATACTCATTTAACAGAAACCGAAAGTAACTTTAAATACTTTCTTCTTCAAGAATGAACAAGACAAAACCTTTTTTCAAGAACTGGATTATTGTTCAACCAAAGAGCCTTTAAGTTCTTAAATTTAGTAACTTCCTCGACAAGTTTCTCCTGGTTTTCCAGCTTGTTCCCGCACAAGCTAAGAGCCAATAAATCCTGCGACCAAAACAGAACAGTTCATATGTTAAAGTGACCTGGAATAAGGTAAAGTATGATAGAATGATGGTTGACTAACCGGAAATTTAGTGGATAAGTTGAGAGAAAGGAAGCTGGCGTCGTCAAGTCCAAGCTCCTCGAGCTCCAACCATCTCACAAATCCATCTCCGGTCTCTTTCGCGTTTCGAATTTCGCTCTCCAAAACTTCCTCGGCGGTCATTTTCCCGCCACTTTCAGCGGCCTGTTCTGAACCGCCGTCGTCTTCGACGTCCACGCACATTAGAGCAGCCATCCGCTGCACCAACCCCGGAACCTCCTGCAACTGCAATCAATCACAGAACATATCAGTTTTCACTAAAAAAGAACTTCAAATGAATTCTGATTATTTAAAAAAGAAAAAAAAAATCGAACCAGTTTGTAGGCGTCCGGGAGACGAAATGTCCAGGCATGGTCGATGAGGAAAACATTGGAGTCTTTAGCCATGGTTTCGGAGGTTAACAATAACCGTCTCTGACGGCCTTCCTCGCAGGGTTCAATCTGGAAGTGAGCTCCGCCATCAAAAGTTTCCGATGTTAGCTTCTGGAAGAGTTTAAAATGAAGTGATTGGGGCAGCCCCGATGCTGCTAAAAGCAGATCATGGACTTTCACGAAGTCCTCGTAAGTTTCGATTCTACTGCCATTACTTGCATTTGTGGCCGACATTAGTGTTGGATGACAGCAACTATGGTGGAGAGCGAGGATTTAGCCTTTAAGATGAAGGGTTTTTGCAGTTGAACCGAGTTACTTCAAGGTTTTAAAGGTCGACGATAGACCAAAACAATGGTCTGGTAATCTTTCTGTATGCAAGAGTATCAAGAAGCCCAACTAAACTTAACATTGGGCCAACTAATTTAGTCCATAAATTAGACATTTTTATCCTTTATACTTTTCAATTTTTAAAATTTTAATCTTAACCTAAACTGTATAAATTTATTAGGTTAATATGTATAATATTATATTAACTTATTATTTCCACTTAATACTTAAAAACAACACAATTTAACTACTATCGTTTAGGTCAAAATTAAATTTTCAAAAGTCAAAATATGCATAAATTAAAATTGGCCAAATTAAAATGCAACTATTAATCTATAATTTACACATAATACAAATACTCATAATAGAATTTGACCTAACTAATCTATAACACCCTTTGTTTTCTCTCTCTCTCACATTATATAAAAGTGATCAAATTTTAATTTTAGTCAATGTTTTTTTTTTAAATCATATCAATGGTTGAATCAGTCCGGCTATTGATTTATTAGGTTGATTAAAATTAATTCAAAATTCAAAATTATAAAAAAAATTCAAAAATCTTGGTTTAATCAATCGCCGATTCAATTAGTTTCTTAGCCGGATCAATCAATTCGTACTGATTCCCAGCCTAACTGATTCAAATCCACTTTTTGAACCAGTCTTTGATTCTTAATTCGGTCTAGTTCAAGCAACATTGGTTTTAATCTCTTACCATGCCTAAATTTAAGATTTAACATTTATCCTTTAATGTCTAACATAATTTGGTTTTTATATTTTATTATATTATTTAGGGTAAATTTTTTAATTAGTCATCCAACTTTTTGAGTACTTTCATTTTAGTCACTCAAATAAAAATATTTACAATTTAAACATTGTCATTAGAGAAAATTTTCATTTCAGTAACTCACCTGTTAACCCCTAACTGACTCTGCACCCCACGTTAGCATTTTGACCAAATTTTTACCCTCACTACTGTTTACCACCTTATTTCCCTCCATGCCACCCCCTGCTTCCACCATTCTTCTTCTTCCTTTGCTCACTGCTTCTAGCCACCGCGCCATTCTGCTTCCATCAATTCTCCTCCATTAAAATCTGATTGAAATGCTCTGCTACTACAGAAATCCATTGTAGCATTTCAATCAAGCTTGTAAACCATAAATAATGCTTTTACCTGGACCACTTTGCACATGAGAAAGGAGATACGAACTGCCTTTAGAAATCTGGCTAAAATGTTGGGTTCCGACGTAATTGTTTTACAGGCTCTTTATTTGAGATAAAGACCCGCTTTTCCAAGGAAAAAATGAAATCGATATAATTAGGAAAACATTAACATGATCCTTGACTTGAGACGCAGAATTTTTTGTGATACTAGAAGGTTAATAATACCTAACTCATCAGAATACAAGGAATCTTTACTCTGAAGATGATTGTCAGTATCATGGATGGATTCATGAGTCACTGAAATTGCACAAGCAAGCTCATCATCTTCGAAGCCCCATGCTAGATGAAGCATGTATTAAAAAAAAAAAAAACCTAAGAAGTCAAGAATAACCACATCGTTAGACCGAGTGTGTACATAGGAATCTTGAGAAGTTGCTGGTTGTCCTGGCGAATCCATGGTGGCAGGTCTCACTTCTGAATGCAGAGGAGGCTCATTTCCACAGTTAGAGCCTATAGAACTGAACTGAGAAGAAAAAGCAGCTGTCGAATCCAACTGAACATAAAGAGAAAGACCAAACAAAACAAGCAAATGGATGTAAATAAAAGTAGTTGAGGAGGAAGCAAACAAATGCACCTTAAATGATACGAATGGAGGATAATGGCATACATGTTCACTTCCAATTCGAGAAGCTATGCAAGGTGATTGAAATGACTCCTGTACTCTGGGTCAAGCAATAATGAAGGACTAAATCTTCCAATAGCAGAAGCAATTCCACCTGTTTGAAATCCATTAAACATTAAAAAGAACACAAACAAAGAAATATACCTTAAATCCTTCATTTATAAAATCAATTACAAATGTAATTAATTAAAAATAATAATATTAGATAGTGTCATACATGATTATTTCCTGGTGATTGAAATTGGAGAACAAATCATCCTATACTCGGGGTCAAACAATAATGAAGTCACAAATATTTTTATAACCATTCTAGCATTTCAATCAGATTTTTATGGGGGAGATTTGATGGAAGCAGAATGGCACGGAGGCTGGAAGTAGGGAGCAAAGGAAGAAAAAGAAGAATGGTGGAAGTAGGGGATGGCACGAAGGGGAAGAAGATGATCAACAATAGTGAGTGCCAAAGAAATGGTCAAAAATGCTACTGTGCGCTGCGGTTAAGGATTTCACGTTTGGATGATTAAAATAAAATTTTCTTTAATGACAATAACTAAATTGTAAATATTTTATTTGGATAACTAAAATAAAAGCAGTCAAAAAGTTATGAACAACTAAGTAGTTTACCCTATTATTTAGTTCAAATAATTAATATTGTTAACTGGTCTTTTAAAAGTATATTCTAAAAATAATTGAGTTGGAATTGGTCTTTTATATATATATATATATATATATGTGTAAGGATGTTAACTATAATAGTTAAGAGCATTAGTTATTTAAACTAATTAATGATATTATAATAACAAAGAAATCAAATTAGAATAAAAGTATATGGAGAAGGTCACAAATTTAAGCATATTAAAATACCAATACCAATACCATGACCTAAGACTGACACAATTATTTCGATAAATAAATAGATGGTTAGAGAGAGGGGAATTTGAATATATAATAAAAAAATTAAATATTAAACCCTACTCAATTTGTTTTTAAAATTTATATATTTAATAATATTAAACTTATTATTTGATATTGTTAGTCTTGAGATGATTGTTAATTGTATGTAAAGTTGTAATTACAAATACAATTAAAAAAATAAAATAGTACTGATTAACACAAGAATTACTTAAGTTTGGAATTTTTTTATATATTATAAATCAATGATATAATATATGATTTAAGTTCAACTCACTCATTAAATTATAACACTTATACATTCCATTAGTGTCACTGTCCCAGTAAAACTTCCACTTGAAAGCTTAGTTATATATTAAATGTGAAAACAATTTCCACAAGATCAAAATACACCTCATACAAATGTTTTTTTTTTTAATGAACAAATAAGTGCTTTATTTGATTTGTACATCAACACATAAACAAGTCTATTTTAAATAAATCTTTTGTAGACTTATAATCCTCACAGTGTAAACAAAATAATCATATTCATATAATTGTTACTCAAAATCCGAAATAAGACAAGAATTTTTGGTCAAAATCTTGCACAATCATCTAGTTACAATTGGAACATGGAAAGCTGGAATGTGTAACTGCTGCTAACAAATTTTTTAAGGAAAAAATCGGAAATCATTCATTCAAACTAAGCTAATACATGTATGAGCATTATAAGAACAACTTGAGAGAACGAAAACAAGACCACAATACAGAACGAGATAACCCATCGAAGCAAAAGTTCGCACAGTAACCCAAAATATAAACATGGGACACAACAAACTAGTCGTCGCCATCACCCAAGCCGAAGCAAAGAGGAGATAGGACCTAGATGGGTGCACGAAGCTTGCTTCGGAGAAGCGTTAACTCCCCAAGAAACAAATCCAAGTTAAGTGTCACGGAACATGGTCTAACAGCAATCAAAAAATAAGAAAAGAAATAAAGGAAAAAAAAAAGACAAAAGAAACTGACTAAACAGTGAAGACAAGCAGGCCTTGTCAGAACAACGAGAGCACCACGGACCACTACAATATCTCATTAGTTGTGGACAATGATGTTTATAAAAAGGCCATGCAGGACTTGGGTAGTGGTCAATGCTCTGATATTGTATACTATTTTTAAGATTCAACAGGATTAACTTGGTAGGAATCCGACATTCCTTTTTGAGATTCAATGGGGTTGGTTTAGTTCGTAAGAACCTGACATTTCATCCGAGACTGGTTTTAAATTTGACTTTCATTGCTGAAAAGAGATCTGCGGCATGCATGCCTTGGCACGGCATGGCATGACCTTCCCTCTTAAAAAACTTTTTACTTTTCACACGGAGAATGAACTACGTAACTAAATTCCATTAGATAAGGGCCTATAAATCAATAAATCCTGTTGGACCCTGAGGAACTGACACCGTCTTTGAATAAGGTGGACCTTGGCCCAAGCTCAAGTTGGACAAGGATTCCATCGGCATTCTTTCTAAAACACGAATAAATTCACACACACACACTTAACAAGAACTCAAAAAGCTTATTCCTTTAAAATTGCCGATTCCTCTTCCCATTGAATCATGGTTCTAGTATAATCCAATCCTATCTTATAGGTAAGTATACTTTCAACTCAAATCTTTCCAGTACGGAAGTACTGCTGAGAGTTAACATTGACTTTTATTGTATGGTTTCTCTTGGGAACTGAATTTTCTTCTCTCCAGTTTGGTGGGTTGAACATGGAGCCGCCACCTAATGGTGAAGAACCCACTTCGTGGGATGAGCTATATAACATAAATTTGATTCCTTCTGAGTTGTTCCTCAAGTTTAGAAAAGAAATTCAGGGGTTTCGAGTTGGTGTCAATTTGGAGGTTATTTTTCTTTGCACTTTTTTTTTTCAGTCTTAAATTGCTCCCTCCATTCATGTTATATTGGTGCCAATTCAGGGGTATGAGCCCATGAAAGGAATTTTCTTTTAGCCAATTCAACTTTAAATGTTGCTATTTTACTTGAAAAGGGGTATTTTTTTTTTTTATTTTACAAAAGATAATGTATATCATCCTGTACAGTTTGTTGTTGTTTTGAGCTGTTGAGTAATTGCATCTTAGTTTTGGTTCAGTTCTTCAATGACCCTATGAATGATTTCCAAACTAAGCTTGTGCTGAAGCCTTTATCCCCTGAACGGAGGTGGAAGTTTGCATATGAGCCTATAAGACAAGATGTACGCCTTATTTCCAAAAAGATCCCCGTCACAAAATTTCTTAATCTCCAGGTCTGCTCTACTTTACACAGACAAACTTTCTATTAGTGATAGAATATACAAGTCTATTCCAAATCTGATATTTATTGCTGTAGGTGAATTTATTTGTTTCTCATGCATGATTTTGCCTAGATTTTGCAATGGTTATGCTAAAATGTTTTGGAAATAGGTTGGCATAGGCCACAATTTCAAGATGAATGCAATTGGTTGGAAATGGAAGCTCACCACCTGTTTTGGTGGAGACGGAATTTCTCGGATTCGGAATAAGACAACCCTTGGCTTGGTTCCCGGCCTGGATTTTCGATTTGGGTGGAGGGCAGATTATGTTCTTCCAGAAGTTACTGGGCAAGTTCCTTGAACATGTATTTTAAGAATATTTATTTCACAAAATGGAGGAAGCAATAAGCTTATGTCTAATAGAAGAATCATATTTGATTTCCTTGATCTTGTATGTAGATATTCCAAGGAAACTGCAAGTCAATGGCTATTAGGACACATCTAGAATATTCATTGATGTTATTACTCATATGCTTTAAACATGACTCAGAATTTCCGAAATGTGTTATTGTCATGGTTCTCCTTGTTAATAGTGACATTTTTGTTCCTTCACAATTTAATATGAAGACATGATTTCGTGATTATTCATAACTTATCGTTAATACCTTGAATTTAACAGAGCTCTTGGTACCGATGAAGCATTGTTCAACTTGAACTCTGGGCGGTTGCAAGCATCATTAGATAGAGTTGAGGCCATTGTGACTGCCACATGATTGGTCGTCAAAACATCAGGTACGATTATTATCTCACGATCCTTTTAGGTGCATTTAAGGTTGGCTTTTGACATGGTATATATAACTGACAATTTGTAGGATATGAAGTTGTCAAGACCATAAAGACTTGTATCTCTGTTGTTAAAACTCAAAGTACTGGGAACTTTCTGCCATTGTTTGATCTCTGTGTTTTTACCTCTGCTACCTGTCTTACCCAAACATGCTTCTTTTTCACGTAGTATGATGAGTTGTTTTACATGATAGACCCTTAGAATCCTTGGTTTATTTTCTTCTATACTAAACAGTTTTGTTCTGAAACATCAATCTTAGCAGGGCCAGCATGAATTGAAACTGATGGGATGGTTTTCCAACTCGGTGGCTCGTTTGTATAGCATTAAGTAGCCAGGGCATGAATGAACCAGATTTTGAAATCAAATAGTTCCCTGAAATTAGATCGTAAGGAAATGGCTTTCATTATACTCCTTTTATTGTCTTCCGCCACTTGCCTTTTTATATGTTAGTTACTTCCATAGGGGAGTCTCCCGGTGAAATTACTGGTAAATCAGGTTATTTATACTGTTGAGGTTATTAGAGGGGGTTTCTGATTTGTCATGTTCTTTTTTCTCTTTGGATGATTGAAAACTTTGTTTTAAAATCCACAGTGAAGCAGAACAAGCTTCTAAATGGACCTATTTAAGGTATAGCCTTGTATATCAACAATCTTGTTGGCTACATAGTCCATTTACATTATTACAAAAATAAGCTGGTGCAGCAGTTGCTACTTAACTGTACAAATCTGGTATTGTGTAGATATTGCTGTTGAATGCACCGCAGGTTCTTAACCTAGCCATAGGGCTTAATCTATAAAAAAGCTCATCCAAGCTATGAAAAGCCCTTGAAATTGTTAAGATAAAAGCATTTGAAATTGTGTAGAAATTGTTTGAATTGGACTGGTCGATTGGATCGGAACTAGTTTGGGTATCGATTTAGAGAATGGTATTGGATTGGTTGAACTGCGAAATGGTATGAACTATGAACTGTTTGAACCGGTTTTTAATATATATATATATTATGAATTCTAGTGATTTTTTAATTATATTGGTAGGACTGGTCGAATCAATTGGATCAACGAATTAGCGGGTTGATCAGTTTGAATACCATTGATCTAAACATGCACAATATATTTTAATATCAATATTATAGTACAATTAATTTAATTTTCATACTATATAAATTATATGTAAAATAAAACTAGAAATTCTATATACATGTGTGAACATTAGTTATGAAATATGTAGGATAAAATAAATAATAATACATATTAAATAAAAAAATAAATTAATAAATTTTATTTTAAATATGAAAGTAGTAAAATGAAAAATTGCATGTTAAGGGAATGATATCTGGGTTGGAACCTGGATTCAAAATTTAAAAGCAAAACACTGTAGTATTAGAATCATTTTGAAAGCATGTAGAGGGAAAAGTAATCATTTAAAAGCTAAATACTGCATTAGAATCATAGCCGTTGTATCTTGCAACCCTTCTTATATATATAACCTTACAAATCCATACCCAAAAACCAATCTAAAATGGCTTTCTCTAAGCTTAGAAGCTCCTTTTCCTTCCCAAATCTTCTCCTGTCATCCTTGAACTTCATCCTCTTTATCCTCTCTGCAGCCTCTCTTGCTCCCATTATCCTCCTCAAAATGCCACCAACTTCACTGGGTGTAGCCTTCCTCATGGTCTCCTCCATCTCCCTTCTTTCCTCCTTCTTGGGCTTCTACTCTCAGCTCACCCACTTCTGCTTCATAACCCATATTTCACTCCTCATCGCCTCCTTGATAGGCCAAGTTTTAAGCGTACTGTCGTTGTTTACAAGAGAGAAAGCTAGTCTCTCGATGCTGAAATCTCCGCGGGACATTAAAGAGGCAAAGGTGCTGGTGAGATTGGAATGTGGGATTTTGATGGCGATGTTGGTGATGCAATTGATGGTGTTAGCGGTGAGCTGCACGGTCCATCACTGTTGGGTGAAGGAATATGAGGGGTTAGAAGCTGAGAGAGAGGCGACTGCGAAGAAAAGGAGCAGGAGGTTAGCGAGGGTGCAAGAGGAATCCATGGCGAATGCTGCCAGGATTGCGGAGATTAAAGCCAAGGAGTTGGATGAGAAGACGAAGAGCAAGTACCGTCAGTGGGTGAAAACTGATTTTGAGGGCTAAGGCATGAGGAAAACAACCTAGTTGTGGGTTTCTTGTTGGGGTCACTGCTGTGGTGGCCATTGGATTTGTCTCACTTTTATCGCCATGGTTTCTGATTTATGTGTAATGTAGTTTTTCTTATGTAATATGTATAATATGATGAAGCCTCCCACTTTACCTTGATGATTCTTCAATGTTTTTTGGTTTTGTTTTTCACCCTACTTCACATATTTTACTACCCAATTAAAATTTTAGTATTACCGTTGTTCCGTCAATTCAGCTTTTTGTGTTTTCTTAAATGATTTTAAGTAGACATGGATTTAAGCAGTCCTACTTCAGCCGGTTGATTTTACGATCCAACGTAACTGAAAAAATTTACACCAATCACAACATCTGTTTTATTTCATAACAAAGGAATTTGTTTTTTTTTTTTTAATATAGGAAAATAAAATTTTACTCTAATAAAGCGTATGCAAGAAGTTGTATTTAATTAAATTTTGAAATTTGAAATACCAAATGAAAATTTTGGAATTTCTTATAAAAACTAGCTAATAAATATATTTATAAAAAATAAATAAGCTTTTACTTGAAATATCAAATGAAAAAATATCTTTATAGTAATTATTGATAGTATTTCAAGACAGGATGAAGTGGGCAACAAGGATGGGTGGTTCTATTAGGATATTATTATTATGGGATATCTTTTAGGAATATCTAAATATATTATATATCTTTTCATATATTTAGGAATTATTATATATCTTTCTTATAAATATTATTTATACTTTTGAAGTTTATGAAAAAGATTACCCTATTCTTGTCAGGTTTTCCTCATTTAGTACAAGGCGAAAAGCTGTTGTAAAAGGTTGTCGAAGATGGTAGGAAATGAAAGAAAGTCAGGGTAAGAGTTGGTCTAGGTGGAATGAGAGGAAGAAGAGTCTAAGTGTTGGTCTCAAGCTTGGGGCCTTGTATACTCTTAGTGTCAGTCCTGAGGTGCCACATGTTAAAACCTTATAGGAAGGTCAGAAGCAAGTGGCCAAGTGGTTTGCTATTATAGGTCTAGGTAGAGTGGTGTTATGATGTGCTTTCAATCACTTCGGGTGGGACATAGTAGTTAGAGTCTGATGTGACGACTAATGAGTGGAGCCCTTTTGACTATTAACACAAAGGGTTCTTTCGAGTTAAGGTTCCAAGTGTATCTTCTGAGAGGTGCTCTTGAGGGGTTCACTCAAACTGATCATAAGCTCACTACTCGGTCCCAACTGTTGAGGTATAACAATTGATCCTTAGTTGACAGGGGGTTATACAATGGCCTCCCTCAAGATGCTATCAAGCTCTTACTACTAATATCACAGGCCACGGATTAAAGCCCATTATGAGTGTACACAGAATGCCCCATGGAGGTTAACTAATTAAATGATGCTTATTTGACCCACTTGAACTGGCCCCATTCGTGGAACATATGGAGAAACACATTTACTTGAAACTTTAGTGGCCTAGTGGAACACTCCAGTAAAACTAGAGTTACCATGGTGAATATTGTAAATCCTAAGGGATAAGGTTATATAGAGTTTAAATCCCTTAGGACTCTCATATTGTAGATAGGTTTTAATATTGACTGTCAATGTAATTTAAATTGTACCGTTAGATCTGGGAGAGCTCAACTATAAATAGAGGTATTCCCCATCATTTGTAATCATTTTATTCATAGTTATTGAATATATTTGAGAGCGTTTACTCAAACACATTGTGTGCATTGTTTTTTATGCCTTTTCAGTTCTTTCGTTGTTTCTTCACTTTGAATTTGCTTCCTCTTTATTTCGATGCCTTAGATAATTTTTTATGAATTCTCACTTTTAAGAGTAAGATAGACTTAGGTGAATTTGAAGCTAAGGAATTGCTTAAGGCCGTGCGATTTGCAAGACTAAAGTTCTAGCCCTGTGATAATTGATATCAGAGCTAAAGTTTGAAGGCGTCGGTTGTGATAACAAAAGAAGTAGACAAGCAAATTGAGCCTAAAGAGACCCATTGGAAAGGTAAAAAAAGTAGTAGTTCGAGGGATATGTTGTCGGCTTTGGAAAGTCGAGTAGTCAATCTCGAGGAATCCATGAGTGATGTGAAGGAAACACCGATAAGCTAAACTTAATCAAAGAGCAACTAAAGGAATATATTGTGAAGGCCTTTAGTTCCAATATGGATGCATTGCAAGTGCTCCTTAATACCACTATGGGTAAGCTAACAGAAAAGAATGATGCTCTTGAACCTGGGATGATAGCTATGAAGGAAGAAAAAAAAGCCACAGTGACGACTTTGAATACGAGAATTGAGGAGCTCAAGGGAGAGCTCACGGTGTAACGAATTCTTATAGGTAAAAATGTGTTGGGTGCAACACCGATCCATAAGATTGATGTCACCAAACCAAAAAAGTTTAAGGGAGCAAGGTCTGCGAGGAATGTGGATAACTTATTGTGGGAAATGGAGTAATACTTCTGTACGATAGGCATAAAAAATGATAATGCTAAGGTAAATACTGATTTTATGCATTTTACTAATGTTATTTTTTTATGGTAGCGTCATAGGTCCATAAATGAAAAGCGAGGTGGGACTAGAATTAGGAATTGGGAGGAGTTTTAAAAAGAGTTCAAGGAGTAGTTTTACCCCCAATATGCTAAGAAGGAGGCTCAAGCTAAGTTGTGCCGGTTCTTGCAACAAGGCACAATTAAGGAGTATGTGAAGGAGTTTAGAAAATTGGTGCTCCAAATTACAGATTTGAGTGAGAAATAGGCATTTTTCTTTTTGATGGATAGGTTGAAGTTGTAGGCTAAACAAGAATTGGAATGTCAAGGGGCCCAAGAACTATCTAAAGACATGATCGTGGCAACATCCTTAATTGAGCTTATTCCAAGGAAAAATAACTTCGAGTCTTCCAAGCCTAAAAAGAAGGGCAATGGTAGGAGATATGAAGAAGGACATGATGAGAATAACAATGATAATGGTGGCAATGGGAAACCATAAAATGAGAAGGGGAAACCTAATAATAAATCGAAGGAAAAGAATATAATGCTTATTATGTTGTGGTCTGCATAAGGTGCGGGACTGCCCACAACGATCCAAGTTCACCATAATCAACAAAGAAGAAGAAACAAAGCCTAAGAAGGGTAGGCTATTAAAGCTTGGGTCAATGATACTCAATTCCACTATAGCGAATAATGATCACAAGCAAAAATGGTTAATGTTTGTGGACATTGACATTGCAGGCCGAAGGAGGAGTGCTCTTATTGATAGGGGGCATTTGATTTATTCATATCGACGAAAGCCGTGGGTAAACTTGATCTCTCAGTTAGCAAATTGACTAAGAAGATCAAGACTGTAAATTCCATGGGAGGAAAGATGAACAAAACAAGTGAAATTTATTGAATTTTGATTAATAAATAAAATAAATAGATGAAATTGAAAAAAAAGGAAAAGAAAAATGTAGATTATTCTACAATGGAGGAAGGCTAAACGACAAAAAGTGAATGATTTTTTTTTTTGTAAAAAATGGTGAAATGATCAAATTACCTTTATATTTAAAATTTAAAATAGTTTTTTTAATAATATTATTATAGGCTCTGATTATATCTGTTCATTTAATACCATGCCTAGAACTATCCATAACCCCTCCCTAACCTATAAATAGGAGGATAATGTGTATCATCACACTCGAACCTACGTCCTCTTGAATTGGCAACAATGCCCATACCAATCGAGTTAAAACTCAATCAACTAAAATTTAAAATAGTTAAAAGTGCATTTTTGGTCTTTTTACCATCAAATATTTGTTTTGAGCATTTAATTAAAATAAAAGAGATACTTTGATGGGAGAAATATGAGTAATTGAATTGACGTTTAAATATTAAATTATAACCATTAGTTTAATTAATTAAATGATAAATAAAGGAAATAGATAAAATAGAAGAAACATTTAGAAGATAGAAGAAAAATCATTCTCTTCTTTATATAAACCCAACATGAGGTGTATAGAAGTGAGAGAGAAGAAAAAAACATAAAATTTTTTATTTTATTCAATTTGACCCTTTTTTATTTAAGAATATTTTTTAGCCTAATAATTATTAATTTTTTTTTTGAAAATAAGGGTCCGTTTGTTTGGCAATAAAACATTTTTCGGAAAAGCTTTTCAGCCTTTTCTAGTTTTTGTTTGGCTGAAAATAATTTCTTAAGGTAAAATGATTTACAAAACACGGGAAAAGAAGCCTTTAATTTGGGAAAATGTCTTACCCATTTTTATTTCGGTAAGACATTTTTAGGAAAAGAAGCCAACAACTCTCAACACCCTGATCTTCCCTTCCCGTTTCTCTTTCCTTTCCCCTTCCCCCATCCTTGACACCCTGATCTTCTGCTTGCCGTTAGCCAACAACGATTTTCAATACCAGACGCTGGTGTTCATATTTGATTGTCCTCATCTTCACCTTTCGTTTTTAAAATCGGCACTGCACCACCAGTCGGCATATATATTTGGAGTCACCCTCCCCATTTGTATCCATCTTTTCCATTTCACTAAAAATTAAAACCTAGAATTTTGATTTGAATCGGTCCGAGACAACCAAGGTGATAATCTTCACTCGTTTTAATCCTTTTTCTGTTCTTTTTAACTTGTTTTAGATTTGTATTTTGACTTAAATTAGGCGTCGTTCACTTCGAAAGGCTCACTTAATCTGTTTTAATTCTTCTTTATTCTTTTTGTTGTTTTAATTTGCTGTGAATTTGATTTGGAATTGAAGCTGCGTTCCTTTTTTTTTCAGTGTTTGTGTGGTTGTTATTATAGATTATAGATTTGAGAAAACCTTTTTGTTGTGGTTAGTACTACCTAAAACAAGTTTTAATGAAGAAATTTTAGTTTAGTTCTTTTACTAGTTGCAATTAGTTTTGAAATTAGAATTGCTAGTTGCTTAAGACTTTGCATTTCTGTGAGAAGTAATGTTCAATGCTTGACTATCTCATGGATGTTGATAACGGAAATTTATGGTTTTATAATTTGTAAACTGAGAGGCTTCTGTTATTGTGTGTTTTAAGGGGGCAGATTGATGGCGCTTGTTTCTAAGGCAGGCTCATCTTATTACATCCGTAGTAATATAACATGGGGTAGAACCGGACAGAGTGTGGCTTTTGGTGTGGCAAACAATGTTAAGGCTTCTATAATGAAGGAAAAATCGGTTAATTTTTCTTCTTTATTATGCAAAAATGCTAGGGTAGTGTAGTTCTTTCCTCTAGAAACTCTGGGATTTCGAAGCAAAAGAAGGAATAGTGTGATTGTTGTAGCAAGCTATAACAACACATTTTTCAGTGAAATCGGAACTGTGGTTTCGGGACCACAAATACAATCCAAAATATATTTTATTTTTATTTTACCATATGGCCCGTAATATGATAGAAATGACATGCGAAATTTTTTATATGAAAATTTTATCAATTTAGTGCCTAATTACGAGAAGGACTAAATCACATAAAATGTGAAAGTGAATTCTAGTAGCTATGAAGATCAAATAGCTATGGAATTTAAAACTTAAGATCCTTATATGGTAATTATACCATTAATAAAAGTATGTAGATTTTTATGGTGACTCATCCATGGAATTATAGAAAAAACAAGGGACTAAATTGAAAATACCAAAATACTTAATTAATTGAAAGATGAAAAGAAATTATATCATTTTATTTTCATCATCTTCAACCTAAAAATACATGGAAACCATAGGAGAGAGAAAAGAAACTTTCAAGGGCTAATTGGGTAAGCTTTCAAGACCACAAATACGATCCAAAATATATTTTATTTTTATTTTACCATATGGCCCGTAATATGATAGAAATGACATGCGAAATTTTTGATATGAAAATTTTATCGATTTAGTGCCTAATTACGAGAAGGACTAAATCGCATAAAATGCGAAAGTTGAATTCTAGTAGCTATGAAGATCAAATAGCGATGGAATTCAAAACTTAAGGTCCTTATATGGTAATTATACCATTAATAAAAGTATGTAGATTTTTATGGTGACTCATCCATGGAATTATAGAAAAAGACAAGGGACTAAATTGGAAATACCAAAATACTTAATTAATTGAAAGATGAAAAGAAATTATATCATTTTATTTTCATCATCTTCAACCTTAAAATACATAGAAACCATAGGAAAGAGAAAAGAAGCTTTCAAGGCCTAATTGGGTAAGTTTTCTTGTCCTGTTTTTAGTAATTTTAGTTTTTTTTTAAACCGGGATAGCTTAATCTCTCTTTTTGAGGGATTAATTTGAAAAGTTATCAAGGAATGAAAATGGGTCATGGATGTACTATGCTGGAAATTAGAAATTTATGGTAGAAAATGAAATATTATTGATAGATAAACAACTTTTACAAGGTGATTTTTTATGAAAACTTGATTTAGAGACTAAAATATAAACTTGTGAAGGAAAAATTCTGAAATTTTATGTAAATATGTGCTGGAAAATTTGTAATGGGACTTTGATTAGGCTTGGAATAGGGAGCAATTTGTACAAGTTTCATTTTCTGGGCCTAGGGACGAAAATGGAATTTTTGGAAAAGTTAGGGGCAAAATGGTAATTTTTCCTAGGATGTAAATTGAGTCCGTCTAAGTATGAAATGTATGAAATTAATGATTAAAATCATTTATATAGATCAGAACAAAACAAACTTGAGGTTAGATCGAGGAAAAGAAAAGATTTCAGATTAGTAGATTATTACGCGAACAAGTGTTGAGGTAAGTTTGTGTAACTAACTTAATCAGACATGTAATTATGTTAATTAGTTTTTGTGTTGTATGTAATATGATTTATGTTGATGTGCTTCACTTGTATGTTATGATGAAAAATGAAAATAAGCTTGAAATGGTGATAAAGGGTTAGTCCGATTGGATGTTGAATTCTGATGATTGTGTGTGCTTTCTCGAAAAAATAGGATCCTGCATTTGTTGCGGACGGGATTTAGCTCGGATGAGTAATCCCAATGACTTGTTATAAAAAGGATTTAACCCAGACGGGTAATCCCAATATAATACCTTTCGAGCACACGATATGATTAGGGTTTAGCCTGGACTGGTAACCCTAATTAAGCTCTTGTGAGCATGCATATTATATAAAGGATTTAGCCTGGATTGGTAATTCTGTTATACGACATGTGGCTCGTGAGTGTGTTCCTTGGTCAAGTACCCTAAGGGGTACCCTCGATAAGAATTAACGGATTAATGAATCATACACCTCGAGTGTACTACTTGAGCTTTCATTAGAATTTCAATAATTCAATGGACATATAACTCTTGACTTGACATGAAAATCTTAAGATAAAAAGATAATGACTTGAAAGAACATTGCTTGATAAGCTCATTTATGTTACTGGATTTATATGAATAGTTGGTGACTAACATGTTTGATTAAATGTATGTGATTAGGCCATTTAGACAAATGGATGGAAACATAACATTGTATGCCTAGATTTTAATAAAAAAGATCGGCAAGTTTAGTTTCTATTATACGAACTTACTAAACATGTAATGCTTACTCCTTTTATTTCCCCCCTGTTTTATAGTGCTTGAAAGCTCATGAAGGTTGGAAGATCGTGGAGTATCGTCATACTATCAACTAGTATTTTGGGTATATTTAGTGAAATCATTTTGGTGTAATGGCATGTATAGGGAAACTTGGCCAATAGTGGCTTGAAAATGTTATTTTGTAACCTAGCCATTGGAATGGCTAATGATGGCTTATTTTGGTATGATTAAATATATTATGATGTTATGTTCACATAGGATATGTTATGAATATGCTATCAAAGGTTGCTATTGCCTAAGTTAATCCAAGGTAAATTTATAATCATTTATGCATGTAGTGGTATGACTTGTTAAATGATGAATTGGCCTACTTTAAATACTTGAATTGGTTGGAATTGGTTGAGTGTTCTATGTGTAGGTTTTTGGGTGATTTTGGGTGAGAAATGAAGCTAGAAAATGGCTTCATTTTGTCCACATGGACAAACACACGGCATGTGTTTAGACCGTGTGTGATACACGGCCTCGGAAAACGAGCATGTGGTTAGGCTGTGTGTCCCCTGCACCTTAATTTTGAAAAACAAAATGCTCAGAATTAGACACAAGGGAAGAGACACAGGCGTGTGTCTCAGCCGTATGTGTCACACGGTCTAGAACAGGGGCGTGTGTCTTGGCCTTGTGAAACCTGCACCTAATTCAAATTAAATTAATTAACCATACAGCCTAGCACAAGGGTGTGTGGCATGGCCGTGTGTGCAAGTCAGAGAGTTACACAGGGTCAAACACGGCCTCTAGCACGGGCGTGCCCGAAGATCACACGGACGTGTCCCTTGGACCACACGGGCGTGTGAGCTCTGCACATTGGAAAAATTTTGTAATTTCACGAAAAATTCTTAGAGGTCCTGATTAAGTCCCGATTCAATTCTAATGTTCATATAGGATTTTGAGGGTCCAATTAAGGACGTTATGAATAATCTCGGTTAATAAATAGTGACTTGCATGAATTAATTAGAAAATGTTCTGAATGTTCTGTTAATGCTCCGAAACCCTATTCCGGTGACAGGTACGAGTTATGGGTGTTACACAAGCCCTCCCATAGAGGATGCTTTGATTGCTACAAAACCATTGATGAAACAGAATCTTGTTGGATACCTTGCATCAGGATGTAAGTCTAAGGAAAAATAGAGGTAAAAGTTCCCTTTCTTTGTTTTGTTTCAAATAAAGTACATTTCATCTTGTCCATTTTATGTTTTTCGACTTGTATAATATGTTGCCAGTCTCACACATGATATTGTTGCCTTTATAATTTCTTGATGTCAATAGCTAGCCATATCTGGTCCTTGATGTGTATTTTAGTATTTATATTGGATCTAGTTCTAGTTTAAATCTTTAAAAATTTTCTTGAATTGGACATATTGTTCTTGAATTGGAACAAGGCTGAAGTGTCTTCTGATAGACATGAAGGAGTTAGATTAAGAGATGAGGAAGAAAAACTCAGAGAACAATCAAGTACGAAAAGAAATAACAACTCAAAGAGGAGACTATGAATTTGACACAACCATATAAACTTTCCCATTTTTAGAACCTAATAAGGAACAAGCTATGAAAGGAGGCAATGTTTAAGGAAAACAAAATTAGAAATTTGCTATAAGTTAAGGGTTGTAGGCTTTAGAGATGCTATGCGAAAGTTGATTCATTGGCCTATATTTATATTCTCTAATTTCATATGGTCTTTCCCGAGTCTTTAAAAAAACTTATTTTACTTATTTAGAAAAGACATTTCCTTCCATCTATTCTTTTATTATATTATTTCAATTATAGAATATCATTTTGTCATTTATGTTTTATTTTACTTTTTTAATTATGCGTTAACATGATATGCTTTCTCTATTTTAATTTGATTCTATATTCACAATTAGATTTCTTAAATATCAATATTGCGAAGTGACCATTCATACAATGACGAAATCAGATCGCGTACCTACGAACTTATTCAAATTTATGACTTCATCCACAGTTATGAGCTTATTCAAAGTTGCGAGCTTATCAAAGATACAAACTCAACCCAAGTTGTGAGCTATTAAGGATTTTGGCGAACTGCAAGACGAGGTGTGAGCAAGGTTCACATGTGCTGAAATCAATGTTTTTTGTTTAGTCTGTTTGTTAATTACCTTTTGTCTTTTTAAGTTTTATTTTACTCTATTTTAATTTGATTGCATTAGATTTCTTGAATGTCAATGTCAATAAGTGTAGTGAGTTTGTTGATTCATTTGGCAATTAAAATATGTCCTACATATACACTGAATTAAGAAGAAATGATAGTGCACGTCCTAAAGGGGATGGCTAGTGTGAACAAGTGTGCTATGATGTAATTTCTTCTTTCATAGTGAGACAAAAACCTTTAAGTCATTTTAGAAAAACTTTAAGTCATTTCAGAAAATATGGAACAAATATATTAATTATACTAATTTCATGGTCTTTGTTCCCAGCTACTGTAATTTCTAAGCATTAACACTAATGCACTTGGATAATGTTGTTGTTATCATGTGGTGTACTACTGATTATACATTTGGATAATATTATTAATTTCTAGTATTAATTGTGGTTTGAAAGATAATTTGTAATTATTCAATCTTTGTTTTTTATTTTTTATAACACAATTAGAAATAATTTATTTGCTTTGGTTGTTTTCAATTTATGATGGTTAATATTCTAGCTTAATAATTAAGTATTATTATATATTTAATTTGATTTATTTATTTATAAATAATTCATTGCAATATATGTAAAAACAATTTAAAATATAAATTTATTAATATATATAATAAATTCAATTAAATAATGAAAAGATAATAAATTCTTAAATATATATATTTTCATTTTAAAATAGTTTTTATGAAATATTTTCAAGAAACTGTCAAACGACAGAAAATATTTTACACAGATTCATCCAAACACCAGAAAAGTAAATCATTTCCAGAAAAGTAAATCATTTTCCAGAAATTACTTTCCGGAAAATATTTTACTGGTAAACAAACAGAGCCTAAAGTGAAATTTCAAATCCAAAAATAATTTGAGAGTCATTTATTATTGGAAATCAATTGTGGAAACTTAAAATGGATGTTGGAAGTGGAAAAGAGCATGGTATGTGCATAATTAATGGAGAAATTAAAGCAAATTGTTTAAATTATTATTATGTAATAGTTGAAGTGTATAATTTGATGCAAATTTATAAAGATCAAATATGTCGATTTAATGGAAATATTGTGTTATAAGTATGGAGAATGATGGATGATTTTAGGATTGATTTGGTAAATTTATTAAGTATATGAGAAATTAAAGTTGTGAATTTACATTGATGAATGACTATGTTATTCATGTGTTAGAATGATGGAGAAATTTATTGTATGAAAAGAATATATGATGATTATTTGGAATAAGGAAAATTGGGACTTAAGGAAAATGAGAAATAATAATTGATCAATTTAAATAGAATATTTAATAAATCAAGTAAAGGATGATTTGAAGTTTGATTAATTATATTAAATAGATTAGAAATGATTGGAATTAATTATATGTATGGAATTAAAAAATCAATGAATAAAGTGTTCAATTTTGAAAAAAACAAAAATAAGGACAAAATTGTAAATATTTTAAAACTTGAGTTTGAGAATGAACTGTAAAATAAGAAAATCTTATTTTAGGGGTTGAATTGTAAAATTGTGTAAATTTGAGATTTGAGGACTAAATCATAAAATTGTAAAATTTGAATTTTAGGAACTGTTTTGTAAAAAAAACTATAAAATTTGAGTATAAGGACTATCTGTAAATTTTGAAACATTAAGTATAAATATGAACATAATAATTATATACTTGATTCCATGTAATATTTGATAAATAAATATGCATGAAATTAAATAATAGAAATTTGAAATTGGTAAGTTAAGAATGGTTATGATTTGTATGTGGTTTGGAATGTTTGAGTTGTGTATATGAATTTGTAATGAATTAATAACAATAATCTACATTAAATCTTAAGGCTACGAAATAAGCTTGGATGACGAATATATGAATAAATTTTGATGTCAAAGTCAAAATTGAATTTTAAAGGTTGAGATTGAGTTCAATGATAATAAATTAAGTGTCTGAATATTATGGAAAATTTTAAAAATGTTAATGTAATATTCTTTATCCGGATCTATTACCGAATCGAATAAGGGGTGTTACAGTCTCAGACTGAGAACCACTATAACATGGCAAGGGAAGAGGGAGTGCACGACTTTCTTCTATCAACAGTAGTGAGACAATATGGAATTGCTTAGCCATTTGCTAGTCAGACTTCATTTACCTTTCTTTGAAGAGGGTAAGGAACTTGACAGTCATACAAAATGTGGCCACGATCATCCTGGCCATTCTCATGATAGACTTGTCAAAGATGACGTTGTATGCGGTTAGATGGTCTACAATAAGGAACTTGACCATTTCTGTAATGGTATGCTTATCATCACCTAAGGTTATTGAAAGGGTGATCGAGCCTTTGGCTACGGTTTGTTGGTTGCCAAAACCATAGACAATACTAGCTTTCTTCAAAGTTGAATCATTAAATGTCCAATTAGTGGAAGGCCTTGGTTGTAAAGATGTCTATTGAACTCCCCGTATATATGAGAATCCTTTCCATATAGAACGAAGTGATAGTAAAAGAGACTACGAGAAGGTCATCACCCTCGGCATCTAATACTTTTTTTTCATCAACTTCTGAGAACTAAACCTGCCAAGATGGAAATGCCTTGGGCTTCTTTAGCAGAGCAGTAATATTAACAATTTTAACACTAAAAGTTTCAATTGATAAAATTATTAATAGCAACAAGTAGTGATTGATGCTCTCTCTCTCTAGCGATGAGTTTATACCTAAGAATCTAAACGCACAATTTTTCATTTAATCACTTTTATTTTTCAATCTCAAATAACTATTAGAAGCACATAATGAAATCTTGATCTTATTCAATTAAGCTTAATTGAATCGAAACCTACTCGATAGATTACCTTCTTGATTTATTTTATTTCAATTTTCGAGAATGATTTTTTTTAATAAGACATAATTTAGAAGAAGTTAGGAGGCTGGGAAGGCAATTTTGTTCGTCTATTGGTTTTGTGAACCAAAACGAAGTTTTTTTTTCATTCCACATTTTTTTCCATTAATCGTGGACTAAATTACATAAAAATACCATTTTTTTAAATTACTAGATTAAGCCATTTTTTTTGAAAATTTACAGGATTAGACCGAAATAATGAAAACGCTTCCAGTTGAAAGCGTTTTCTCCAAATGGTCACTCCCAACAACTATTTCCTCCAACGGCTATTTAGTTAGTCGTTGGGACCAGCGACTCCCCCCTCCACCAATGATTATTTTATTTTTTATATAAAACCCCCATTTCATTTTTTTTTCAATTCAATCTCAACTCTCTCTCAAATTTCTTTCAATTCCTTATTAATTTCTCACTCAAATTTTATTTCTCTCTCAACTCTATTTTTTTTATTCAAATTGTCTTAAGATTTTCGTAAATTATTTTTTCTATTACAATTTATTTCGTGTTTTTCGAAACTAGCTGTGGAAAAATTAATTCGTTTTGATGACAAGTACATTTTGGTCGATCAATTGCAAATGGTAAGGATTTTTTATTATATTTTATGTAGTTTAATTTAAATATTTTCTTGTTATATTGGAGTTTAATATTTTGTATTTTTTTATAAATAGATGACAGATCAAATTTTGGAGACTTATATTCATAATCTACTTGCTCCTCTATCACCCTTAATCGAACCATACTTAAGAGATGTTGGATTTTTGCACGTGGCCCTTATAGGTAAGGGGGTAAATTGGACCCGACACTTATAAGTGCGTTAGTGGAAATGTGGCAACCAGAAATGCACATATTCTATCTTCCATGCAGTGAGCGTACTATCACTTTAGAGGACGTTCAATTACAGCTCGGGTTACTGGTGGATGGGTCGGTAGTGACTAGGTTAGTTTACATAGCTGATTGGAGAGATGTATGGGAGGAACTTTTGAGGAGAGTTCTTGAAATGATTTATAAAGCTCGAATAGATTTGAATTGGTTAAGAAGAAATTTTGGTAGGCTCAATAAGGATTCAACTGAAGTCCAAAGAGAACAACATGCTCGAGCATACATCCTTATGATCATCGGAGGTCTCCTAATGCTCTATAAGCCACGAAATCTTGTTCATTTAAGGTGGTTGCTAAAACTCATCAACTTTAGAGAAGCGGGCAAACTTAGTTGGGGGTAATCGTGTTGGCGACATTGTACCAGGAGATATGTCAGGCGATAAAACCATAAAAAATTAAAATTGGTGGTTGCATGCTACTACTGCAACCATGGGCATGGTACCGACTGCCATTTTTACGTCCCCAAGCAAACTATCTTTCTACACTCCCACTTGTAACAAGGAAAATTCATTAGACAATATGTTTACCAAAATAAAATTATTTAAAATTTAAATTATTGTGCTAATAAATTATTTCAATAAGTGGAACCATAGGCCGAGTTATGCGAGACTACTAAATGAGCTTCGAGATATACAAGTTCTGTTAGACCAATAATCGGAAGTGAATGTATGTATTTTTTAAATTTAAATTATATAATATTAACATAGTTGATTTAAAAATTAGTAGCATATATATAACTAAAATTTTATTATTTTAACATAGTTTGAATGGATGCCATACTCCGATCCGACAATTCAAGAATGCATCCGATCTGAATTTTTGCTGAATCCCTACATTTGACACGTGAATGTGTCATTAGTAGTGCACTCTATTGTGGAGATCTATGAGTCGGATAGAGTGTTGTAGCAATTTGGGTTTGGGCAATCGATTCCACTGACACCTCAAGACACCGAAGATCTGCATCATATGGACTTGTGGGGGAGAGCGAATAAGCATTGGCCTACATTCCATGTGCAATATATCAACATTTGGAATAATAGGTACAACGTTTTTACCTACTCACGAGGCCATTATCGCTCTAGAGTTAGCCTGCAATCCGAAGTACATGCCATGATTTAGGGTCCATGGCAAGCCATACCTACTAGCGAAAGAGACGAGAGGTCAACAACAACATACGAGGAGGCCATGATGGGCACCTAGACATCTAAGGTCTGGCAAGTTGGGTTCATTGTCTACGCCTCCGTAAGAACTGACACCGATGGCCGCACCACCCTCGGTCAGTATGACTCAACTTATTTTAGTGCTTATACTAACTCCGTCATTTTTACATAAGCATCATTATTCTACCACATTTTTTACTTCTACTTCAATGCCAAGTTTAGTTTTTGGACCTTCATCCCTGGCATATTACACGCTGATGCCATCAACATTTCAAATGGGGATGACACCGACTACAATGTATAGGTCATCTATGTTTGGGGCACCGACTGAGAGTCCAATCATTATGTCGTCGGAGTATGGGACACAATATAGTTATGCCTCTATGCTGATGGTGTTGCAAACACCTCCAAGATCATTGTTCTACCAAGGTAGACTATATTCGCAACCACTTATTCTTAGATCAAAGGATACACGATAACAACCAATGAGCAACCGATCATAATAAACTACGGATGAATGCAAAGAAGATGAGAACTTTCTAACAAAGTGGTGAACCTACTACACAACTATGTTGTTGGACTTTTGGCTTATTCTTCCGTTCTAGCCTCTCAAACTGGAACGTATGTCGACCTTCGAAAGCCTTCATTTATCATTGTAAACTCCACATGTAACTCAAGAAATGGTGATCCACTATCAATATGCGTTTGCACCATCACTTCCAACCCCCTCACACCTTTGGTATTGAAAATGTCATATCTGACGGGGTCGACTAAAGCACAAAATTGATATTTAAGTGACAATACTCTCATCTAGTTGAATTCGATGATTTTTCGCCTAATTCTTCCACGCAGTTCCGGCAATTGTATGTTCAGGTTAAAAGCCAACCTCATTGTGTTCTTTGATAAAAAAAAAACGACCTTATTCTTGGTGTCACGTACTTCACCGTCGTAATAAACAATTGCATTAATTCGTCCATTCATTTTCAATGAAATAATCTATTCCACATGTTCGAAACAAAAACATTATGCAGAAAAATAGTGTTGTAATTAAATAGGAACAACAAAAATCGATCTTTACTTTATGCAAATTACGTGGTAGCTCCAAATTATGCCTTATGTGCAAACTTCTCTTCTTCTGATCTTCTTACAATTTTACTTCCTCGTAAATGCCTTATGCTACTCAATGTTGAAATAGATTACTTTTATAGACTAGGGGGTGAGTGACAATTGATTCAAAAAAATTCCTGGGCTAGTGGGGAGTTAAAATTACCAGAGAGAAAACGTTCCACGTAGGACGCATTTTCAGTGCATTGCCAGAAAAAAAGCACTGAAAGCGCATCCAGCTAGATGCATTTTCCTGTCATGTCAGCTGAAAGCTCGTCCAGTTGGACACGCTTTCAATGTTTTTTTTTTATAGTGCATTGAAATTGTGTCCTACGTAGGTAATTTCGACTCCAGACTTTTTCCCACTCACTCATCAGATATCCCAGGATATATTTTTTAAACCTATATGAATGTTAAAAAATAATGCACTGTAAATAATAATCAAAACTCAGTTGCAATAAAAAAAATTGAAAAAAAATAAAAACTGATAGGTGCTAAAAGTAACATGTTTTGGTCTGATAGTGACTAGACTAACTAAAAATACGACAAAAGCAAGCACACATATCGAACAATAGTATAGCTATGGTGAGTAGAGAATATCATATCTACGAGGACTAAAAGTACTAGTAATTACCGTCTTCTTATTATTTAGCTGACAAATTGGAGTGATTGTGTTTTAATCTAAAATTACTAAACTAATTTATCTAAGAACGCAACAGAGAATGAAATAGGAAAATAATCGAAGATAACCAATGAGATAGACAATACCTAGGAAAGAATCCACCTAGACTTCACCTATTATTATGAATTTGAATTAAATGATTTATTCACTTGTTACTTGATCAGTAGAAATCCCTAAATTATGTTAATATCTCTTTCGAGAGTAATAAAAACTGACTCTAAATTGATTAATTAAAATCTCTTTCTAATTAAAACCCCTATTGTTGCATTAACTCGATTTATGGATTCCCTTATTAGATTTGACTCTAATCCGATAGATTTATGTTGTCTTATTTCTAGGATTGCATGTAACTCCACTCAATTATGCTAGATCTACTCTTAAACAGGGCCTTTTGCTTCATTGAATTAAGTACATTAAACATGAATTAATATCCTGAAAATATTAACAGAAGAAATTAACACACATAATTGAGAACAATAATAAATGATTTATCGCGTAAAACATACATTGAATAAAAGGATTCATCTAGGTTTCATCCTCCTTAGTTGTTCAGGGAATTAGTTCATAATCCTAAATAGAAACATCTCAAAGTCAGAATAGCCACAAGACATAAAGAAATTCAATAAAACTTCGAAAGAAATTAAAAGGAGATGTTCAATCTTGATGGAGATCCACTTCTGAGTTAGTTCCGATGGCATTCTTCGAGTGTTTTCTTTGATCTTCTTTGCTTACCCCCTTATGTTTTCTTCTAATTGGTATTTATAGAATTTAAAATGCTCAAAAAGCCTAAAAATTGGGTTTTTCACGTATTTGGGAAACAGGGTGCAAAATTGACACGGGCTGGCACACAAGCGTTGTGCCCAGCCTGTGTGGAAATGCCCAGGTCATGTGGCTCCTGAAAACAGCTTTATTTTTTCGATTTTGGCTCTTTTTTCGCTCCTTTTGCTCCCAAATGCTCTCCTAAGTATAGAAACATGAATTTAAAGGATTAGGAGTATCAAATTCACTAATTTTCATAATTAATCATCCAAAAACGCATCAAGAATGTGATTAAAATATGTTACTTTTATAGCTTATTATAATCTCATTCTTAATGCGTTTTTAGGTTATTATTCGATATTAATGGTGAATTTTATGCTCCTAATCCTTTAAATTCATATTTTATCAAAAATCGAAAAGTTGAAGTAAGGTACAAGGGCTATACGGGCTGGACCATTCCACATGGCCATATGTCAAGCCGTGTCAATTTCATGAATTGCACTCTGAACAGTGAAAAAAACATGATTTTTAGGTTTTTCGAGCATTCTAAAACCTATATATGACAAAAATAAGAAGATAATGGAGAGTCGTCAGAGAATAGTCAAGAAAATAACTCGAAAAACACCATTGAAATCGATTCTGAAGTAGATTTCTGTAAATATTGAAGACTCCCAGTTGATTTCTTAGGAGATTATAATGAATTTCTTTATTTCTTTTGGATATATTGTATTTTAGATGTTTTTATTTGCGAGCATGAACTGATTTTTTAAATACCCAGGGAGATGAACCCTATGATGAATTCTGTCTTTCAATTTTTATTTTACGTAATAAAACTTAGATCTTGTTCTCAATTATGTGTGCTTAATTCTTGATTTGATATTTTCTAGATTATTGATCCATATTTGATGTGCTTAAATCAAAGGAGGAATAAACCCTGTTTAAGAATAGATCTAGTGTAATTGAGTGGAGTTGCATGCAATCCTAGAAATAGGACAATACAAATCTACTGGATTAGAGTCAAATCTAATAGGGGAATCCATAGATCGAGTTAATGCAATAATAGGGGTTTTAATTAGAAAGAAATTTCAATTAATCAGTTTAGAGTCAGTTGCTCTTATTTTTGAAGAGAAATATTGGCATAATTTAGGGATTTCTACAGATCAAGTTACTAAGTGAATGAATTGCATAATTTAGATTGATAATGACAAATGAAATTTATGTGAATTATTTCCTGGGTATTGTTTCGCTTTTTGGTTATTATTTAATTAGTTTCCTAATTTGTTCTTTGTCACGTTCGTAGTTAATTTAAGTTTTAAATCAATCATTCGAATTTATTGGTTAAATAATAGAAAGACGGTAATTACTAGTATTTTTAGTCTTCATGGGAATGATATCTTTGCTCACCGTAACTATACTATTAATTGATACGCGCACTTACTTTGCATTAGTTAGATTTTTAGTTGATTTACGACTGCATAAAAGACTAAGATTTAATCAAACTGAGTAATTCGAGTTTTGATTATGAATCGAATTAAATTTTACAATTCGAATAATTCGAATATACAATTGATGTAAATACAATACTTCTAAATATCGCACTAAATCATTATTAACTATACATCTAAAATTTATATAAAAAAAGAATATATAAAAACTTAGAAAATATAAAGAAAACCTACAAAACCCTAAACCTTAGAATCTACAAAACTCTAACCCTAACAAAAAGTACCAAAAGGAAAATGATATCAGCGTTTTCCCCTAAATCAGCTAAAAACATTTTTAATTGGAAGCTTTTTTGTTATTTTGACTTAATCCCATTATTTAATCTAATATTTTAAGAAAGAATCCGCGTTTTAAAGAAATTCAGGTTTCATTTATAATTTTTCCATAAAACGGTGTGCTTTGCTCTGTCTATTTGCTTATGATAGTTGAAATGTGACTATGTATTTCAAAATTTCCACTCTCTCTTCCAAAAAAAAAAAAAAAAGCAATTGACCTGCCAGGCAATTGGAGCCTTTAACTTAATGCCACATCAAGCCCCTTCCACGTGTCAAAATCTCGAGCCACAATTATTGTTTCACATAATTTCGTCTTATCCGCTCATTGGCAGTGGCCCACGGCTGCACACTGAACGCGTCGCCACTTTCTGTTCCTCCTTCAACACATTTTTTTAAAGTGATTCCTGTATAATTATATTTATAATATAATAGGTTGTGATTCCTTTTCACTTCAGTTTTCCTATTTTGATTTTTAAACTTCTAATTCCATTACGTTATCCGTACTTCAAATATATATACTCCAAAGCAAGTCTGTCATTTCAGTTGGGATTTTCTTTTCCCTTTTTCCTCTTTCAAGTAAAGAAAGAAAATAGAAATTTTCCGGGAAAAAGAATCTAGCTACCATGTCAACCATTTCGATTTACAGAACAGAATTCTTGACTTTCTCTACCAATGGATCCAGACCCCGCCACAAATTTCAAAGACTTTCCCTTTCTCCATTTATGTGAGTTTTTTTCTTCTTATTCTCCAGGAAAAGTTAGCTTTTGAAGCTGGTTTATTTGCTTTTTTTCTTTTTTAATTAAAAGAACGAGTTTAGGGTTTTCATTTTTTTTTTATGTTTCGGTATCGTACCTTTTTATAAATTTAATGACTTGTTTTGGATAATTGATTAGGAAAATGGATTCTAAATCAACCGAAAAGGTTCCAAAGGAAGAATCTTCTATAAAGCTGCAAACGTCTTCAATTCCTCAGCTTGAAAACCCGAGGCCGTCTAACCTAAGGTTTGACCGTCTGCAACCGTCGGATCAGGAGCTGAACCAAGATAGCAGATTGGAATTTGGAAAATTCGTTGCAAGAGAGGCCGTTCTTGATGAAGAATTATGGGTATACATACACGCCTTTCCTAAACCTGACCTTGTATTCTTTTTCTTCCCTTTCATTTTTTTTATATTTTATCAAATGGACCCTTTTGGTGCTGATGATTTTGTTCTCATTTTGTGATAGACAGCGGCATGGCTTAGAGCTGAAACTCACTGGGAGGATCGACCAGGTGAAAGGTAGAGATTGGAATTTTTTAAATTATTCTTCTTTTATTTTCTTGAAGTGAACGAGCACCCATTTGTTTTTTGTTTTTTTGACTTATCTAAAGAAATGAATCATTGACATTGAGGCCTTATTTAGTACCTATTTATGGAATAGAGAGATAAAGACGCAGAAGATGTGGCTCGTTTATGCAAAAAAAAAAAAAACAAAAATTTGACCTAATTTTAGAAATATGTAATTGGTGAATTGAATTGTTTCAAAGGTTTACTGTTGGAGGTCTATCTGGATTGAAAGAAGATAATTCTATTAAGATGTTGACAATGGACTTTGGATTCAATTCTCACTCCTCTTAGTGAATGCAGCATTCATGAATTGATGCTTTTCTTTCCTGCTAATGTGTATGAGTGGATATCGCGATATGGGTAGTGGATACACCTGATTTTAGCTATTCCTAATTGTACAGATACGTTGATAACTTCAAAAGGAAATTTGCTGAGCAGGTAGGAGAGAATGACTCTGCTTCTCGTAGTTGCTCATAAATCATACATATGGAAATTGGTTAAATATATGCTTAAAAAGTTTGCTTACCTTGTAGGAGTTCAATGCCATAAAAAGGCGATACAGTGGGCAACATGGGCAGACATATACCTGTGTTGTCACGGTATGATGTTTTTACAGCACGTCTCTTTTTCCAGATTCTTATTCCTTTTCATGTGTTTGTTATCCCTTTTGGGTGGGGAATTACATTAATTTATAGCTTCTGCTTCTCTGTTTTTCTTCATTACTGGGATATTACATACAGTTCATGTGTTGTTTTCTTTAGATGAAGAGTCCTAACAATGCTTTGAAATCAAATTATCAGGTCAGGAAGGAGGAGAGAAATGTCAAGCGCACGGTGCTGAAAAGTGTGGTCGGAACCCTTGATTTCAGCATTCGGCATTTGTTGCATGGAGAGTCTTTTCCCGGGGTACAGTGCACATTCTTTTTATATTTACTATTCCTTCATTGATCTAAATAAATAGGTTATATGTTAAGATAATTGTGAACCTAACCTCTTGCAGGAACGTGAAAAGCATCTGTTCTGCAGCATCAGCAGAACTAACCTGAATAGATATATTTATGTTTCCAACCTATGTGTAGCAAAATCAGCCCGTCGACAAAGCATTGCTAGCAATATGTTGTATTTTGTTATTGAATCAGCGAGATCAGAAGGTAAAATCACTAGCTTGTCCTTTAGAATCACATAATCTGATCCAAATCAGTGGGAAAACTCTCCTTCTAAGTTGGTCATTTGGTTGCAGGTGTGGAACTGGTTTATGTGCATGTTCATAGAAACAATGAACCTGCTCTTGAACTGTACCAAAAGATTGGTTTTGAGGTAATACCATTTTATCCACTCTTTTATTACATTTTGTGATCCTGTCAGTTTCCACATGGGGCTGATATGTACTTTTTTGAATTCCTCGTCAGATGGTTGAAATGGCAAGCTCTCAGTTGTTAAAACAGCAGATGTACTTGCTTTGTTATAAGACATAAAATTCCTGTTGAAACACAAACCCAGGGGTTCCTTCTTTTTCTTTTTTTGAATGAAAAAAGGAAACCCTTGCAGCTTTTGTAACCTTTAAGAGGATTATGAACGATTGAGAATGGGGAAGGATTAGGCCCCAAAAATGTAATCTCCTCCTTCTAAGGGGACTGTGTGTGTGTTGATTTCCAAATCGAAAATTGTAAATGCTCTGGGATTATTTTTCATGCTTATTCTTTGATATTAAAAATACAGTGAAATTATGTATGGTTATAAATTACCAGGAAATACATCATTCGTTTTTGGCAATATGGATATGGTTCTAGTTCTGATTCAGATTCATTCTACACTCGTCAACATAAAGACTTAAAATTTATTTTGTATATTGAAGTTGCAACAATTGAAAGGAAAAAGAAAATCTATTAACATCAATTGAAACAATTTGATAATCTATGGTAAGATTAATATACGGTAAGATTTCTTGTTGCACGATTGATAATCTATGTTGACCTCACCTACCCACATCAATTCCTAACTTTGTTTCGTGTGCCAGCAACATCCATTTGTCTATTAACTCAAAAATGGATTTGAACGATAGGAATAGCAAGTTGATGATTAGTTTGAGTAATGACTCTGTAATCTGTATTTTCTGCTTGTAAGGGCGCTGAATTGGTTCAACATATTAATTTGTGTATATTTGTATAAATTTGACAACTGTATGAGCTTCCACTTGATTGTTACATTTTGTTTTTTTGAAATTATTTGAACATTCTATGAAAATGTTCTATTATATTTCATCCAATGCCAGCCTTATTTTGCTCACACCCACCTATTAACATCAATTCTGGATTAATGGGAGGAAATGTGTTAAAAGAAAATTCAAGATTTCTTTTTTATACAAGAAGTGAAGCTTTTATTTGTTTATTTAATATATTAAGGGTGGATTTGGATGGGTGGTGGGATGCGTTGCAGTGCATTTAGCTTATTTTTTGTCTCACACTACAGTATTATTATAGTATCTAATCTCACCACCACCGCTATTTTTATACTAATCACAGGTAAACGCGTTGCCCATCCAAACCCACCCTAAAATAATGTCAACTTCTATTTTTCAACTCAACTTAAAATAATGCAAATAATAAAGGCAATTCAATCTTTTCTCTTTCCTTAGAAATCATTGGTTATGAAATTCAGTATCAAGTCCCTTTTTTAGAAGAATATAAGCTTAAATCAAATTATTAAACAAGCATCTCATTCTTTCCCTTCAATATAAACATTATCACAATGAAAAAGATATTTTATATAAGTGGACGGATAAGGACTATCTCTAGATTAAATTTAGGATTCAATCTAGTTCAATCATGGATTGATGTCTGTGGTTGGGAGTTCGACCACTTACGGAAATGAAACACATTTCATGGTTAGCCATTTACTTATTTAAAAAGCACCTGAAACAAAGGAATTAATGATTGTCGGGGTAGTGAATACCCTAAAATCCCATGTAAATTAAGATTTCATTTAAACTGAAAGCTTTTACTATTATATCATGGCTTAATCAAACAATCAAAAGACACTTATAAACTAAAATACTACCATACATTCCAAAAATATGGTTCGATGGTTTCTTTTATTGTTGGTAGGTGTTGAAAATTGGTCAATCATGCTGCCGTGATATTTTTGGTTGAAGTGCATGCAGCTTGTAAACATGCTGAATCACGTATCCTTGCTTTAATAACAAGGTTTTTGTTTAGTTACATTGTAATTAAACTTATTGAAAATGAGCAAGCTGATGACAACTTGATATGTTTAGGTGTTGAATGAATAGTTTTAGGTGGCTTGTTTGTGTGTACAAGTAATATTTATCAAGTTACTAGGCTACTTAGTGGTAGTAGGTAGTATTTGGTGATGTATTTGACTATAAATGTATTGTTTTCTTATTGAATGAGTGAGCAAAATGAGCTAAAAGCCATAAGCTCCCTTGCTGCACATTTGTGAGCAAGTAAAAATATTTTTTTGCATCTTGCTGCCTTGTTCTATGTCTGTTTTTCTTTCTTTGCTCTTCCAAATTGCCAACAATTAGTATTAAAGCTTTTATGATCTTTGAAGGGTTGTTTTCTTGGAAAGGCCAGGCTCAACAAATGGTATGTTTTTTGTTTTAAATTTTTGAATCCGCTGATTGTTAAAAAGAAAGAAGTTGCTAGAGCATGTCATTAAGGATTGCTTGTAGAGAAAACAGCAATAGCTCCACTATAGCAAATTAAGCTTTTAGCGGTGTTTTTAGTGGCGTTTGGACCGAAAACACCACAAAAGGTAAAACAATAGCGGATTTTTTTCTATAAACGCTACTAATTTATTTAATTTTTATTGAAACGACACTATTTTCACAAAGAAATCAATGATCATTTTTCATTTTCGATAGCATTGCCTCCGATTTACCTGTTTTCTTTCTCAATCCGAAATTACACGTCATGATTTTTCTTTGCTTTCTTTCTCATGTTTTTCCTTTAACTTCCTGGACTTCCGACGCCTCTCAGTTCTGCTCTAAAGATATACCATCCACATTATTTGATTTTTTGAAACCCTAAAATCCATTCTGCCCCCCTTTTCTCAGAGGCTATAACCGAGCAATCGACGCCTAGCCACTTTACCTAGCAGCCACTCACTCGCCAGCCTCTGTGAATTTTCTATTACATTTTAATTTGGGTAGTTCATATGTGCTTTTTTCATTAACTGACATGGAATTCAGATTTTTGGATTTAGATTATGAATTTGCATGCTTTCCTAACTATGGGTTGCTGCTGATGTCAATTTTATATAACTAGTTAGCAAGTATGTGAGGTTTTTCATGTTTTTTGTTTTGGTTAGCAACTATGAATTTTCTTATTTCTATAGAACTTTGTATTATTACCATAAACTGCTGTCTTAATACCCTTATTCTTACCAGATTGTAGCATATACAAATGGTTAAATGAAAAAAGTTCTCCTATCTTACTACATATTAGACACAATACGGTTTGTATTTCCTTAATCCTTTTTTAATTTAACATTATGCATTACAAATGCAGCTTAATAGTTGAACCTAGATTTAGTTTTTGCATCCAGTTTTCAATTAATCATTTTTTTATAAGTATAGACAATAGCAACTAGTTGTCATGTCTAATCTAGGATTCACTTGAACCAAGAGAACCTTCATATGGTCGATGGTTTTATAAAAGCTGAGTCTTACTCCTATTTCTAATGATCACACGCATCCTAGTTCTAGTAAGTTCACAAGTAGCCTAGGGATCTTCATGAATATTGATCAATGGAGACACATCTAATAAGCAATTTATAAAAATAATCAACATAGGGTAAATTATTGTGTGAATTATATTACATATTTAAGCACCTTAAAAATGCAAGTAAATTATTGTGTGAATTATATTTTTATATATCCTCACACCATGTAATTTATAGGTTAAAATAAGTTGGTTTTTGTTATTTTCCATGTGTGTTTCTTGTGAAGCTCCCTCCCTCCTTTTAATATATGCTTTTAAATCTACTCTTTTATAAAATAGTCAGGAGATTTTGTTTAACAACATTCATGTATGCAGGAGTGCTCATCTTGTACACTTATTGTTGAAAACTTTGCAATGACTGATGGTCGCTAAACTAACTAACAAAATTCGACTAAGGCAAGCGCATCATCGAACAGTAGTATAGTTATGGTGAGACTGGGAATATCGCATCCATGAAGACTAAAAGTACTAGTAATTACTATCTTTTTTATTATCTAACCTAAGAATTAAAGGATGTTTTTAAACTAAAACTAATTATCTAATTAACTAATATTACGACAGAGATTAAAGTTGGAAAATACTTTTTAGAAAAACCGATGGAGAAGACAATACCCAAGGAAGAATTCACCTAGACTTCACTTATTACTTTTGAATTAGACAATTTATTCACTTGACTTAATTCGTAGAAATCCCTAGTTTATGTTATTATCTCTCTCGAGACTAAAAACAACTGACTCTAGATTGATTACTCGAAATCTCTTTCTAATTAAAACCCCTATTATCGTATTAACTTGATCTATGGATTCCCTTATTAGATTTGACTCTAATCCGGCAGATTTATGTCATCCTATCTCTAGGATTGCATGCAACTCTGCTTAATTATGAATGATCTACTCTTAAATAGGGACTTTTGCTCCACTGAATAAGCACATGAAAAACCTGAATTAATATCCTGGAATATTAAAGCAAGAATTAGAACTCACAATTAAGAATAAGAACAAGTATTTATCATATAATTCAAATAGTAATAAGATTCGTCTTAGGTTTTATCTCCCTTAGTATTTAGGGAGTTTAGTTCATAATAATGGAAAACATCTCAAAATTGGGAAAACAATAAAACATAAAGAAACCAAAGAACTTCTAAGAAAATTGAATGGAGATCTTCAGTCTTGAAGTAGATCTTGCTTCTGAGTTGATTCCGATGGCTATCCTTGAGTATTTTCTACCTTCTACTCTGCATCCCCCTTTTAATCCTCTTCTAGGGTGTTTATATAGCCTTTGGAATGCTTCAAAACCCTCAAAATTAGCCTTTTTCGAGTAGAATTAGACTTGGGCTCGACAGGGACACGGTCGTGTGGCACGCCCATGTTAATGTGCTCCAGCTGTTTGTAATTTTGAGTTGGTTTTTAGCCGACTCACCCATTACATACGGACGTGTAGCCTGCCCGTGTGCCTCACACGGGCGTGTAGCTTATCCGTGTGGAAGTGCTTAGACAGTGTGAAACACAGAATTGGCCCATTTTGTCCATTTTTGGCTCGTTTCTTACTCTTTTCGCCTTCGTATGCTCACCTAAGTATAAAACATAAATTTAAGGGATTAGGAGCATCGAATTCAATGAAACTAAGGAAAAAAATCATCTATAAATATGTTAAACATGGGGTAAAAAATATGTATATATTATGGTTTATCAAATATCCCCACACTTAAGCATTTGCTTGTCTTCAAGCAAAATCCTCAACTCTCAATTAAAATAAATCCTTCTCAACTTATAATTCTCATCAATAATGTTTCAAAGTAATTCACAGATAATCACATATTGAGAATTCTACTTAAAGGACATCAAAGTTTCAAACAATCCAAGTTGAGCATTTCTATCATAAAATCATAGGTATCCCCCTTTATCTAAGTAATCACCTTTAATTCCAAATTGACAAGAGTTGACATTCTTATTAAAGATTCACTCAAATCACTCGAAGTATTTAAGGTTCAATAATTAAGCACTCAATAGTCAAAAATGAAAAGTTATTACCATAGGCTTGCATGAAAATCAAATCTCCACCACTATAATTAAGATGATACACGAATTAAAAGGTCTTTAACAGGGTTGTAATGGGGCTTGGGTTAAAGGTGTGGATAGATTCTAAAAAAAAGGGTTAGAATCGAGATTAATTTAATAAGTTACGAAACTTAGAATATTAAAGCAAATTACTAAATTAAAAACAAGTGCCAAAATTAAAGCTATCTGGAACTAATGAAGTGAGCTTTTTCTTACTATAATAATTTTAACTTATCCAAGCTCTTTATAATATGACAATAAATATACGAGTTTTTTTTAAGAACAATTACAAGTACAAAAATGGAAAGTACATTATAAGGAATAATTCAGCAACTGAAATGTACGAACATAGTTCAGTAACTAATCAATTCAAATCTAGAAAAAAAGGGAATCAATAAAAAGGGAAATTCTTAACGAATCAAAAAGGGTTAAGTTGTGGGTTAGCATTAAGGGGAAAATCAAGAAACAATGGTTAAGGCTCAAATGGGTTCACTAGGAGTCAATTATGTAGGTAAGCTTTTTGTGGAGTAAATGGGTTAAAACCTAAGTGCCTTTATCATTTTAATATATCAAATCAAAGGTGTGGTCTCGATATGTATAATCGATGCAAGTTCTAGAGTAGCAAATTAATGTTGACACACTTATAAATAAGATCAGTGAGCAAGAAAGATATATGCTCTAAAAGACTCAAAAATCTCATGAAAATTATGGGTATTTGATGTCAATCCTGTGAATTCAAAACTTCAAGATAATACCTCAATTCAGGGAAATAACCTAGCAATTTTAATTCTCAAAAGTCAACTTATCATGCTTGATTCTCTAATGCCTTTAAAGTTTAAACAATCAATGCATAATTCCCTATGATTAAATTTAAACATATTAATAAATATCATAAATCAATCAGAATTCACTCTAATAATAATATGAGAAAATTATTTGAGAACAAGATAAAAATTCAAGGACACTTAAGATATACATTGTCCTCAATGTACGAAGATAGATAATAATTATATAACCATAATATCAGAAGAGAGGGAGAGAAGCGAAACTGCCCTAAATTTTGGATGAAATCCTTGGAATAGTGAAAGCTAGAGTTGTAGATAAGGCTAATGAAAGGCATGATTCTAAGTTACTAATAAGAAAATAAACACAACTGTGGAAGAGAATTAAGGGATTACTTGATAATAACCATAAAGATAAACATAATTCAAAATATAAAACATAAGTCTTAAGAAAAAAAAAGAAAAAAAATAAATGGACTCAAAAGTCCGCATCGAAAGATGAATCTTGAGGTGGTGGTGATGGAGGTGTGATGAGGAAATGCTGGCAAATCTGTTGCAGAGTCTCTTTGATACTATTGAACCTCGCAAAACACTGTTGCTTGAAGTGAGTGAGTCGCTCGGATAAATCGGTCAAAGTGGCAGCAGGAGGTCGATGACTCGATGGTGGCGGTGGGTGTGGGTCCTCATGAGGTGGAGGGACATCATCAGTAATGTCATCTGGCTCATCCTAGTCATCAGAGTGAACATGTATGTACTGAGGAGGGTCGAATCCACGGTGTCGTTCTATCATCCTCATGTGGATCATACTAGAAATTTCCTGAGGAGCCATCTAGCCTACTAGTGTGAGTGTCAATGACATCTTTGGAGTGTCAAAGAGGCTGAAGTGTCGAGCGAGACGAGTTACGTAGGGACCAAGACAGATGGGACCCCTCCTATGGCGGTCCTTTTGATGGCGAAAAGCAAGCGCTATGAAGTATGCCAAATCAAAGATGTGACCAGTCGCCATGCTCCAAAGATAGTATGCATCAGTAGTGCTTACAACTCCTGTACTCTCTCTCTGCCAGTCAACGTGTGAGTTAATAAGGCGTGGATGTATCGTAAAGCCAGAGAAAGAGATGTCGCCTTTGAGCGACTCGCGTCATAACAGATCTGACTACCTGTGAGATCGGTCCAACAGCACGAAGATGAGTGATAGATGTGACGGTGGAGGCGAAGAAAGTTATTGGAACCTATAAACTCATTAGTGTAGATGCCCAAAGCTGTGCCAAACTCAGGGACGCTCATATGTCATACTAAGCAGCCAAGTCAGAAAGTGATAGTACCGGCCTCGTCATGGGTAGTCATCACATGCTGTAGATGGAAAGTAGTGCAAAACTCCAAGGTAAGCTCTGAATAAGTGGGCTCGATAATTACAAAGAACCGTTTCCACGGGGCAGTGGTAATAAAAGCACGAACCTCATTAGCTAATCTGACCTGTTCCAATGCGGTCCAATCTATACAGCGACCCACTTCTACCAGTCTCACGCGCAAAAGTTGAAACAAGTCGTCCTGTGGCCTTGACGAGAATTGAAGCAGCGGATGACGAGCTTCAGTTGAGGCGCTCGAGGAGGTTGCACCGGGACCCTTCTGTTTTTTCGAAGCTGGGACGACAGTCTTCTTGCCTTGTGTGTTCATCATTATAAGCCTGTAAGAGTAAAAGAATCCAAATGAGAAAACAACTAGACAATAAAATAGCAAGTAAAGAATGAATAACAATGTAAACAAATTATGGATCTAAATAAGTAGTTGCTAATTAAATCTTCAACTATATTTAAAGGATGATAATGAGTGATGAAGTAATCAAAAGAACGAATAGTAGACTATACGATTTGGCAGGAGACAGATATGACTAACATGATAAACTAAATATGGAGCTTCTAAGAGAATAGCAGCAGTAATTTAGACTTAATAGAATTAACCTAAACTAATCTGCAGCAACATAAACATCAACTCAACGACATGATAAAGCAAAACTAAATTAAAGAGAAAAACCTAAATAAAAGATAAATATGAATAAATAAAATGCATAACATAATAATAATTCTAATAATAATAATAAAACAAGAGATAAAAAATAATAAGGGACGGACGGTGATAGTGATGGTGGTTGGAGTGTCACGGGTTGACGGCGAAACGGTGGGGTCTAGTTGGGGTTGGATTTGTGAGGGTGAGAGGAAGAAGAGTCGGGCGAGGGGGGTCTGGTTTGAAGGGGGTTGGGGTTTTGTGCACAAGGGGGAGGTGAAGGGGAAGATGCGTACGTGGGATAAAGGGAGAAGAGAGCGTTGGCCAGCGGTAATGGTGGCCGGAATAGGGGACAGACGGTGAGAAGCTGTGACGGTTAGGGTTTGGGGGAAAGATTGAAGAAGAAGAAGACAAAAATAAAGTTAGGGTTGGGCATTTTAAAGGGGACACGGTCGTGCAAGGCCTGTGTTGGGCCACACGGCCGTGTCACACGCCTGTGTGGATAGAGTTTAGCCCATGTTTGTCACGAAAATTTAATGCCCATTCGTCACACGGCCTGGGACACGCCCGTGTGCCTAGGTCATGTGGTTCACATGGTCGTATCGCACGGTCGTATGCAATATTGTTCGCTTCTCCCATGTCCGTGTGGTTTCCCACACGCCCGTGTGTCTGAACACACGACCGTGTGCCTTGCCCGTGTGCCTTGCCCGTGTAGCTCCCTGACTTATTTAAAATTTGAAAATTTAGCTCCAGTTTTCACACGACCTGAGACACACCCGTGTGCCCAGCACACGGCCGTGTCGCACGCTCGTGTGGCCTCTTTTTGCCCATGTATGTTGATTTTGAGTGAATTAAGCCCTGTTTCTACACGGCTAAGGACACGCCCGTGTGTCCAAGCCGTGTGGGTCACTGTTCCTACATAAAAACACAAAAAATAGAAAAAAATAAACGGGTTAGTAGTGTTAGTGCTCGGGTTGCTTCCCGAGAAGCGCTTATTTAAAGTCTAAGCTCGAGTTGTCTCAATTTCGTGTGGTCACAGTGGCTTAAGGAGTTGAAACTCCTCACCTTTGCTATCAAATCTATCAAAATAAGGTCTGAGTCGAGTATTGTTTACCTTGAAAGTTTCGAATTCAGTATGTGTTACCTCGACTGTACCATGTGGGAAGATATTTAGTATCGTGAGGGGGGTTGCTCCGTTTGTATTATGCTCAGAAGTAGCAATTCGAGGGTTCTTTTCATCTAATAATACTTTGTCCATAACCTTAAATTACTTTATTTCATTCCTACGCTCATCATGGCGTAGCTTTGATTCCTCGTGTACTTTTGGTTTCTCCTTGACATGTGTCCGCCATTCATCTAGTTCATCAATTTGTAATCTTCGTTCCTCATGACTCGTTCTTTTTTGTCACATGGACTAGGATGTGGCTCCATCACGTTCTTCCTAGGGGTTTCTTGAAAAGAAGTTTAAGCCAAAATGCTATTTATATCAATAGAACTTGTATAGCTACTTTGCTTACTAGATGATTTAGTCGAATCACGAGCTTGGAGAGTAATCGTGTCATCACCTACACGAAGTATCAATTCACCTGTGCCAACATCAATGATAGTTCTAGCCGTTGCTAAAAAGGGCCTTCTGAAAATTAAAGGTACGTCAGTATCTTCGTCCATGTCTAGAACAACAAAGTCAACTTGGAATATAAATTTATCAATTTTGACAAGCACGTCTTTAATATTACCCTTAGGAAATCTAATTGTTTTATCTGCCAATTGAATGCTCATCCTAGTTTGTTTGGGTTTCCCAAGTCCTAGTTGTTTAAACATTTTATAGGGCATGACATTAATACTTGCCTCTAAATCAGCCAAAGCATTGTTAACAGTTAAACTACCAATTAAGTAAGGAATCGTAAAACTCCTTAGATCCTTCAACTTGTTGGGTAGCCTATTCTGTAGAATGGCTGAGCAAACTGTGTTTATTTCTACATGCGACGTATCATCTAACCTGCATTTATTAACCAAGATCTCCTTTAAAAATTTCACTGCGTTTGACATCTGCGAAAGAGCTTCAATAAACGGTAAGTTAATATGTAATTTTTTTTAATAATCTAAGGAATTTACAGAATTGTTCGTCCGTGTGGTCTTTCTTTGTCGCATTGGGGTATGGCACATGAGGTTTATACTCTTTGCTTACCAGTTTCTATTTATTATTGCTTACATCAACCTTACCTTAATCTACCACATTGTCTTGCCTCGGTTTCAGTTCATCTTCAACTAACCCTTCATTATTGTGCACAGTAATGGCATGAAGTTGCTCCCTTGGGTTAGTTTCAGTGTTACTTGGTAGACCACCTTGTGGTCATTCAGAGATCAACTTAGCAAGCTGCCCTATTTGAGTTTGAAGACTTTAAATCGACGCTTGTTGATTCTTTAGTGCAGTTTTGGTGTTTTGAAAATAGGTTTCTGCCACTGAAATAAACTTTGTCATTATCTCCTCAAGGTTCGGCTTTTTCTCTTGCTGGTAAGGTTGTTGTTGGAAGCCTGGAAGAGGTGGTGGTTTCTGATTTCCTTGGCCTCCCCATGAGAAATTTGGGTGGTTCCTCCAACCTGCATTGTAAGTGTTACTGTAAGGATTATGTTGAGGTCGAGGATTATAACCCATATAATTCATTTTCTCATTCTCCATGTTGGGGCTGTAGGGTGGATATTCTGGATTGCTCGTTCCGCCTCCACTTGCATCGCACTACATTACTAGATGAACCTGCGTAGAACCAAGTAAACCATAAATTTTTCTATTAAAAAGTTCTACCTAATTTGAAAGTATAGCAACCTAATCGACGTTAAAAACGCTGGCTGCTTTTGTCAGATTTGTCCTCATGACTTGCCACTGATAATTATTCAGTGACATCTCTTCTATGAACTCATAAGCTTTTTCAGGTGTCTTATTATTGATGGTTCCACCGGCAGCTGCGTTGATCATTTGTCTAGTTAAGGGATTCAAACCATTGTGGAAAGTTTGAACTTGTAGCCAAAGAGGCAACCCATGGTGAGGACACCTTCTCAATAGATCCTTGTATCTCTCCCATACATCATCAAGTGTTTCTAAATCCATCTGCACAAAAGAAGAGATATAATTCCTTAATTTAGTCGTTTTAGCCGACGAAAAATATTTAAGTAAAAATTTTTCGGTCATTTGTTCCCAAGTGGTGATTGACCCTCGAGGTAACAAGTTCAACCACTGTTTAGCTTTATTCTTTAATGAAAAGGGAAATAACTGAAGGTGAATGGCATCATCAGAAACACCATTGATCTTAAAAGTATCGCAGAATTTCAGGAAATTTGCTAAATGAGTGTTTGGATCTTCGTCCTGTAAACCATCAAACTGAACAAACTGTTGTATCATTTGAATCGTGTTAGGTTTCAGTTCAAAATTATTTACAGCAACAGTAGGCCTGACTATACTCGATTCAATTCTTGTTAAAGTATGAGGAGCAGAATTCTGATCTATTGGATTTGCAGCAACCACATGAGGTAGCAGATTATTTTGATTTTCAGCCATCTCCTCGATATTAGTGTGAATATCGTCTTCTCGCTCTTCCTCTATGTATTGTATGTAACACCCTGATTTTGGGCCCAGTCGGAACAGTGATTTCGGGACCACAAATCCGACGATGAAAATTTTATTTTTTATTATATGTTTATGGTCTACGATTTCACGGAATAATTTTGTGAAAATTTCATTCGAAAATTTTGACATTCGGGCACTTAATTTAGTCAAAAGGACTAAATCGTAAAAAGTGTAAAAGTTGATTTCTACATACTAGAGGTGTCCAATTGTAATGAAATTTTAAATTCAGGGTCCTTAAATGGTAATTAGACCATTAGTCAATTTCTAGACAAAAAATAGACATGAAATGGGTGTAATAAAATATTTTTAAGTTAGGGGTATTTTGGTAAACTAATAATTAAAAGAATTAAAAAAGAAAATAAGCCAAATTAGCTATCATCTTCTTCATTCAACTGTTTCTACCAGCAGAATCTATGGTTAAGGTTATTCCAAGCTCGATTGTAAGTGCTCATTAGCCCTGTTTTTAAAGTTCTTTACATTTTTAAAATTCCGATAACTTAGTTAAGCTTATTCTAGAAATAATTTAACCTAGGGTTTATATTTGGAAAAATACCCATAGGTGAAATGTGTTTATTTTGATGTTTTATGGTAGAATATGAAGCCTAAAATTGTGTTAAACAACTTTTACTAAGCGATTTTACGTGAAAACGAGTAAAACGACATAATCGGTAAAAATACCTAATGTTCATAAGTACATGTTAGAGTGTGAATTTGATGTTTCTATAGAAGGGAAAAATGGTCAGCATGTCATAAAACATAAGAAATAGAATGAAGTTTAATTTACGAGCCTAGGGGCACAAATGTAATTTTGACAAAATTTAGGGGCAAAATTGTAATTTTTCCAAAATATGATTTTGGGTCAATTTGAATAATTTGAGTCCTAATTAGGCTATAATTTTAATGATAGAGCAAGGAAAATTGAAATTCAGGCTAAAATCGGCAAAATACCAAGTTATGGACAAAATGGTAAAAATGGCCATTTTCGTATATAAGGTAAGTTCGTGTGTTAATAATAATGCAATACCATACTTGAATTGTAATTTTCTATTGTTATGGCATAAATTGTATGATTTAATATGTTTAGGAGAAGTTGATGGATGGTTTATATGATATGGAAAATGTGATGCTTGTTGTGTCATGTGAAATTGAATGATAAATTATTGTTACATGAATTGAATGTTAAATTACTATTAGATGGGCTGTATGAATTGCTACACAGTTGTACCTGATGAGGTTTCGACAAGTTTGTACGTAAATAATTTATCGATTCTTTTTATTTTATTATATTTTGTTATCATATGAAATGTGGCTGCCTATGGAATGATTATTTGTTATAAATTGCAAATTGAAAAAAGACTATGAATAAATTTGTAACATGTTGGAAAGTGAGGAATTTCCTGGTTGAGCCTTCGGAATAGAAACGATACGAATGATCTATTGTGAGGTCACGTGTGTAGTACTAAGTATAGGCTACTATGTGTACCAGATAATTGGTCGCATGTGTAGTACTAAGTGCAGGCTACTATTCGTACTCGATAACTTCGATCACGTGTGTAGTACTAAGTACAGGCTATTACATGTACCGGATAATTGGTCGCATGTGTAGTACTAAGTGCAGGCTGCTATGCGTACCAGATAACCTTGTCTACAAGTGTGACAAAATGTGCAGACAACTGAGTATCAGTTATTATTAAGAATAGTTCAACGGGAAAATCGATTAAGTAAAAGTACATGTGAACATGATTATATGATGAATAAGTGCAGGTATAAGTTTATGAAAATTATGAGCAATGTGCTCGATATTTGAGTGAACTTCGATAAGACAAAATGGATTAAGTGAAATTATGTAAGAGTGAATTTTAGTAGTAAAACAGTGTTGGACAGCAGCAGTTGCGTGACTTTGAAAATTCACCAAAAATTGCGTAAGTTGAATTATAATTTCAAAAAATTTATGAAATTAAATATTAATGAGTCTATTTTCATATAAAAGAAACAGGGTTAGCAAAAGAGTTCTATATTATGTGATATTCTAATTTTTGTGAGACAGTTTCAAAAGAAATTTGAGATCCCCTATTCTGACTTGGAAAAATCATTAAAAATTGTAAAAAAATAATTATGAGTTATAATTTATATGAATAGAATCCTAAATGAGTCTACTTTCAGTAGGAATGAATGAGAATATCATCCGAGTCCCGAAATATGAGATAAATAATTTTCAATGAAGAGAGGTCAGAACTATTGGACAGCAAAATCGTGAAAACTTTAATGAATAAATTGTGCTAATTGGCTAAACTAAAAATTCTTAAAATTTTATGGGAGAAAGGTCTATGAGTCTAGTTTCAAGTAAAATTAACAAAACTAAATTTTTATTTTTGTAGCTCCAGATATGAATGATTTAGTAATTGTAACTCGAAAAAACAACTTAACCTGAACATGTGTAATTGTACAATTATAGTGTTTTATCTTGAAAAGCATGTTAGTAGTTTCTTATTAATTTCATATGGACTTACTAAGCGTAAAGCTTACCCATCCTCTCCATTTCTTTAGTATTGGCAAGTCGGCTCGGGGTTGGAGATCGTTGGCGGCAACACCACACTTTCAAACTATTATTTTTTGGAGAATTAATTCAAATATTAGAAATATCAAGTGAGTGACATGTATAGGAAGTTGGTTTATGATATGTATTATTATTATGGCTTTGACCATACGTATTAGTCTGCATTGAGTTATCGCATGTGATCATGAGTTGTGGTCCTTATCCATTATGGTTTAAAGTTTAATTAATCATGCCATGTCCTATGTTTTGATGTGATGATATAGTTAGCTTTGTTTGTTATGCATGATTGGTAATACATTAGGTAAGTTAAATGTAGGCCAGTGGATCATGAATTAAATAGATATGAGTAATGTTGCCTTGAATATGGATGTTTAATGGACAAATTGGTAACTATATTATGATGGTATAAAATGAGAATAAGATTTAGCATGTCTAGTTCTAGTTAATGTAAGATTGTATATTATATACAGTATGGTAAGCAAATATGTTTAAATTGAATGACATGTTATTGCATGATTATGGATGTGTAAGTGCTCATTTATGCCACGTTATATGTCTTTAAATATGAGTCTATACATGTGTTCAAAAAGTTTTGAATTAAATGAAATTTTATGGCCCGGCTTTCATCTATGTGTATGGTTAAGTCTGGTAATGCCTCGTACCCTGTTCCGGCCTTGGATACGGGTAAGGGGTGTTACATTTGGTGGTATTAGAGCTATGGTTTATTCGGTTCTCAGACTAACTTAGCATGTGTAAAAGTCTAGTTATACATGCCACAGATCCATGATAGTGTGATGTCTCCCGACGCGTAAGAGCACCGTCTTATTTAGACAAAAGGTACTCTCCAACCGAGCTGCACCGACCATGTTCAAGGTGATTGAAGGTATTTGAGTAAAATTATGATTATGATAAGTCTCAATTCAGAAAAGTATGAATAAAAGTTTATGATATATATGTGATAACACGTGATATGAAAGTTTATGTTGTGATAAATATCTGTATTTGCTTAATGCTCATATGATGTAGTGCACTTGGCTTACTTGACAAGTTGAATGGGATAATTGGAAAATTGGTGTAAACCAACATGAATGTTGTGTTGCCTAAAATAAATGACATGATTTTGACGATGTTGCTATTATGATGAAAGCTGTGTCATATGTATATATATAAGAAAGTCGAGTCAGAGGCCTTACAACCCCTCCCCCTTATCGAAGTGATGCTTATAATGGAATTTCATGAGATTTGTACTAAATAAGTTCCCGATTGAAAAACCAATGAGTTCAATGATAGAATAATTATAAGTATGATTAGAGATTGAGAATGAGTTGATAAGTAAAGTCAGAGCTAGAAAAGTATCAGGTTGACATAAAGATTATTGGAGCTATGCACTGTCCCAGTTAGAGAATGAATTTACTTTGGTAAATTGAATTACTCAAGTACAAGGTCAAGAAAAGTGTAAATCAAAATTTATTCCGAACTGGTCTTCTTTAGTGAAAGGTTTAACATGAAATTTGTGATGGCAGAACTAGTTGTGGGAAATGATAATTGAAATGTGTAATATCTGAGTGTGACAGTTACAGCTGAACAGATTTAACAGTTTATTCTGAGTTTCTATGTATTTATCCGTTCTTAGAAAAATTTCTATGGCTGTTGATCTTTTGAAGAAATTCTTGTTATATGGGAATGTTTTCTAATCTTGATGTTAGATAGAAGCATTGATAGTCTAACTGGTTTATAATTTGTATTGTTGTATTTCCTCGGGCATTTTATTACATTTCGTTTGATAAGAATTGATGAGAGGATATGTATGATATTATGATACTGTTTCTTCTATTTGATGCTCCATTTGATATGTATGTATGGGAAGATACATTGTTCTTGTTATATTTGATTCCAGTGGGATTAAATGATGTTTTCTTCTGGACTTCTTTTCTCTGAGGAATTTTCAAGATCTTCCATATTTTCCTATGAGTTTGTTTTTTGATTTTCCGGCATGGTATCGTATCTTGGATTTCTTTATTCGGTTTTCTTGTTATCTTTATTCCATAATTTTTCAATTATGACTTATGTTCGAAGTACGTTCTTCAGCTTGTGATAATCATGACAAGCATGACTATACTTTCGATTTGATCTTGGTAATGTGGTGATTTTAGTATTGGAATTTCTCAAATTTCCGTGTAAGGATTTGACAACAGTAAAGGCATAAGTGATAAAAGCGTGAGTTTCAATCGGTATGGTGGATTACTTCTCTCAAGTAAGTCAATTATAGTTAATGTCTTCAATTGAGATATTTTGGTTACTTGAGCTAATGCAATTGAGATGGTTTTGATTAGCGTAAGGAATGAATAGTAAAGGACTGCATGATGAATTGTTTAGTAACTAGAAGAAAGGATTACTTGAAATGTCATTCAACGGTGTTTAAATCGGCTCGAGTGTTTAATTTTTGTGAATTATTTATTTGACAGATTTCATATGAAAATTATGTCAGGATCATTTTTCCCAAATATGATAATAGAATTTCATTTCTTTACGGGTAAAAGGCAAATAGTCTGAACGAGAAGTGTATATCTCTTAGAAAATTTTGATATGAGTTAAAGCTACTAAGAATGATAAAGTTTTCATCTTGAGAAAGCTGAAAAGTTTATTACATGTTAGCAAGGTTTGGACAGATGAGAATATTGCTATCCAAAGCATCTGAACTGGATTAGTCTGCATTGAGTAAAGATTTCCTAATTTTCAGTAATGCACCGTGGTATGAAGGGTGATGTGTTTCAAGAAAATAAGGAAAATGTGATAGTGAGTAGTAAACTAAAAGAGTACAGTGAGGATCGACTTCTGATGTTGAATTTCAGATTGGATCTGATTCATGGTATTATTATTCCGAGGCTTATACAGAAAGAACTGTACGAAGCTCACAGTGAAAATTTGCCTATTTATTCAGAGAGTAATGACGTGTACTGTAATTTGATTCAGATGTTATTGGATTGTGATTTATCGGTGATGAAAATCTGTATGATTATTTCGAAAGAGTGCAGGTCCCTTTGATTGTTGGATTTCTTGGAATTCTAGTCTCCATAAACCAAATTGAGATCCGGGTTTTATATCATGATATCATGGGAAACTGAGAAGCCTTTGAAAATTTAAGAACAATTGGGAGTTGAGTCCGTAAGCTTTCAAATCATATGAGAAATTAAAGAGATGTATTGGAGGCACCGCCTGAGCGAAGGTACTTTGGTATCGAGTATGAGATTGAGGAATCTAAGTGAAGACCACTTTTCTGGTAAGATTTTCGGGGACAAAAATCCCTAGAGGGGGTAGAGTTTTAATACCCTGATTTTGGGCCTAGTCGGAACATTAGTTTCGGGACCACAAATCTGACGATGAAAATTTTGTTTTTTATTATATTTTTATGGTCTACGATTTCAAGGAATAATTTTGTGAAAATTTCGTTCGAAAATTTTGACATTTGGGCACTTAATTTAGTCAAAAGGACTAAATCGTAAAAAGTGTAAAAGTTGATTTCTACATACTAGAGGTGTCCAATTGTTATGAAATTTTAAATTGAGGGTCCTTAAATGGTAATTAGACCATTAGTCAATTTCTAGACAAAAATAGACATGAAATGGGTGTAATAAAATATTTTTAAGTTAGGGGTATTTTGGTAAACCAATAATTAAAAGAATTAAAAAAGAAAATAAGCCAAATTAGCTATCATCTTCTTCATTCAACCGTTTCTACCAGCAGAATCCATGGTTAAGGTTATTCCAAGCTCAATTGTAAGTGCTCATTAGCCCTGTTTTTAAAGTTCTTTACATTTTTAAAATTCCGGTAACTTAGTTAAGCTTATTCTAGAAATAATTTAACCTAGGGTTTATATTTGGAAAAATACCCATAGGTGAAATGTGTTTATTTTGATGTTTTATGGTATAATATGAAGCCTAAAATTGTGTTAAACAACTTTTACTAAGCGATTTTATGTGAAAACGAGTAAAACGACATAATTGGTAAAAATACCTAATGTTCATAAGTACATGTTAGAGTGTGAATTTGATGTTGATATAGAAGGGACAAATGATCAGCATGTAATAAAACATAAGAAAATAGAATGAAGTTTAATTTACGAGCCTAGGGGCAAAAATGTAATTTTGACAAAATTTAGGGGCAAAATTGTAATTTTTCCAAAATCTGATTTTGGGTCAATTTAAATAATATGAGTCCTAATTAGACTATATTTGTAATGATAGAGCAAGGAAAATTGAAATTCGGGCTAAAATCGGCAAAATACCAAGTTGTGGACAAAATGGTAAAAGTGGCTATTTTCGTATACAAGGTAAGTTCGTGTGTTAATAATAATGCAATACCATACTTGAATTGTAATTTTATATTGTTATGGCATAAATTGTATGATTTAATATGTTTAGGAGAAGTTGATGGATGGTTTATATGATATGGAAAATGTGATGGTTGTTGTGTCAAATGAAATTGAATGGCAAATTATTGTTATATGAATTGAATGTTAAATTACTATTACATGGGCTGTATGAATTGCTACACAGTTGTACCTGATGAGATTTCGACAAGTTTGTACGTAAATAATTTATCAATTCTTTTTATTTTATTATATTTTGTTATCATATGAAATGTGGCTGCCTATAGAATGATTATTTGTTGTAAATTGTAAATTGAAAAAAGACTATGAATAAATTTGTAACATGTTGGAAAGTGAGGAATTTCCCGGTTGAACCTTCGGAATAGAAACGATATGAATGATCTATTGTGAGGTCACGTGTGTAGTACTAAGTGCAGGCTACTACGTGTACCAGATAATTGGTCGCATGTGTAGTACTAAGTGCAGGCTACTATGCGTACCCGATAACTTCGATCACGTGTGTAGTACTAAGTACAGGCTACTACATGTACCGGAGAATTGGTCTCATGTGTAGTACTAAGTGCAGGCTACTATGCGTACCAAATAACCTTGTCTACAAGTGTGAAAATATGTGCAGGCAATTGAGTATCAGTTATTATTCCGAAGAGTTCAACGGGAAAATCGATTAAGTAAAAATACATGTGAACATGATTATATGATGAATAAGTGCAGGTATATGTTTATGAAAATTATGAGCAATGTGCTTGATATTTGAGTGAACTTCAATAAGACAAAATGGATTAAGTGAAATTATGTAAGAGTGAATTTTAGTAGTAAAACAGTGTTGGACAGCAACAGTTGCGTGACTTTGAAAATTCACTAAAAATTGTGTAAGTTGTTACAAATTTAAAAAAATTTATGGAATTAAATATTAATGAGTCTATTTTCATATAAAAGAAACAGGGAGAGAAAAATATTTCTATATTATGTGATATTCTAATTTTTTTGAGATAGTTTCAGAATGAATTCGAGATCCCCTGTTCTAAATTGGAAAAATCGTTAAAAATTGTAAAAAAATAATTATGAGTTATAATTTATATGAATAGAATCCTAAATGAGTCAAATTTCAGTAGAAATGGACGAGAACATCATCCGAGTCTCGAAATATGAGATAAATAATTTTTAGTGAAGAGAGGTCAGAACTGTTGGACAGCGAAATAGGGGAAACTTTAATGAATAAACTGTACTAATTGGATAAACCAAAAATTCTGGAAATTTTATGGGAGAAAGGTATATGAGTCTAGTTTCAAGTAAAATTAACTAAACTAAATTTTGAGTTTTTTAGCTCCAGATATGAATGATTTAGTAACTGTAAGTTGATAAAACAACTTAACCTGAACATGTGTAATTGTACAATTATAGTGTTTTATCTTGAAAAGCATGTGAGTAACTGCTTATTAATTTCATATGGACTTACTAAGCGTAAATCTTACCCATCCTCTCTATTTCTTTAGTATTAGCAGGTCGGCTCGGGGTTGGAGATCGTCCGAGGCAAAATCACGCTATCAAACTATCATTTTTGGGAGAATTAATTCAAATATTAGAAATATCAAGTGAGTGGCATGTATAGGAAGTTGGTTTGTGATATGTATTATTATTATGACTTTGACCATACATATTAGTCTGCATTGAGTTATCGTATATGATCATGAGATGTGGTCCTTATCCATTATGGTTTATAAGTTTAATTAATCATGCCATGTCCTATGTTTTGATGTGATGATATAGTTAGCTTTGTTTGTTATGCATGATTGGTAATACATCAGGTAAGTTAAATGCAGGCCAGTGGATCATGAATTAAATGGAAATGAGTAATGCTACCTTGAATACGGATGTTTAATGGACAAATTGGTAACTACATTATGATGGTATAAAATTAGAATAAGATTTAGCATGTCTAGTTCTAGTTAATGTAAGAATGTATATTATATACAGGATGGTAAGAAAATATGTTTAAATTGAATGACATGTTATTGCATGATTATGGATGTGTAAGTGCTCATTTATGCCACGTTATATGTCTTTAAATATGAGTCTATACATGTGTTCGAAAAGTTTTGAATTAAATGAAATTTTATGGCCCGATTTTCGTCTATGTGTATGGTTATGTCTGATAATGCCTTGTACCCTGTTCCGGCCTTGGATACGGATAAGGGGTGTTACATTGTAGACTTCGCCTTATTTCTCTTCGATTTCTGTGAATTGTGCTCTCGATCTCAATGTTAAAAAGCAAAGGTCCTGACGGGTTTCTCTTAGTCATAAACTAGAGACACCTGCCAGAAGCAATTAAAAAGAAAAATTTAGAAAAGAAAAATTAAACTAAAAGCAAAAAGTAAATTGCAACAAAAGTAAAAATGGCTATAAATTGCAATAAAAGTAAAAATGGCTAAAGTAATAAAAATCAAGCGTTCCTAATATCTTAGTCCTCGGCAACGACGCCAAAAACTTGATGGTCGCTAAACTAACTAACAAAATTCGACTAAGGCAAGTGCACCTGTCGAACAGTAGTATAGTTATGGTGAGATCGGGAATATTTTATCCACGAGGACTAAAAGTACTAGTAATTACTATCTTTTTATTATCTAACCTAAGAATTAAAGGATGTTTTTAAACTAAAACTAATTATCTAATTAACTAAGATTACGACAGAGATTAAAGTTGGAAAATACTTTTTAGAAAACCGATGGAGAAGACAATACCCAAGGAAAAATTCATCTAGACTTCACTTATTACTTTTAAATTAGACAATTTATTCATTTGACTTAATCCGTAGAAATCCCTAGTTTATGTTATTATCTCTCTCGAGACTAAAAACAACTGACTCTAGGTTGATTAATCGAAATCTCTTTCTAATTAAAACCCCTATTGTCGCATTAACTCAATCTATGGATTCCCTTATTAGATTTGACTCTAATCCAGCAGATTTATGTCGTCCTATCTCTAGGATTTCATGCAGCTCCGCTTAATTATGAATGATCTACTCTTAAATAGGGACTTTTTCTCCACTGAATAAGCACATGAAAAACCTGAATTAATATCCTGGAATATTAAAGCAAGAATTAGAACTCACAATTAAGAATAAGAACAAGTATTTATCATATAATTCAAATAGTAATAAGATTCGTCTTTGGTTTCATCTCCCTTAGGTATTTAGGGAGTTTAGTTCATAATAATGGAAAACATCTCAAAATTGGGAAAACAACAAAACATAAAGAAACCAAAGAACTTCTAAGGAAATTGAATAGAGATCTTCAGTCTTGAAGTAGATCCTGCTTCTGAGCTGATTCCGATGGCTATCCTTGAGTATTTTCTGCCTTCTACTCTGCGTCCCCCTTTTAATCCTCTTCTAGGGTGTTTATATAGCCTTTGGAATGCTTCAAAACCCTCAAAATTAGTCTTTTTCGAGTAGAATTAGACTTGGGCTCGATAGGGACACTGCCGTGTGACACGCCCTGTTAATATGCTCAAGCCATGTGTAATTCTGAGTTGGTTTTTAGTCGACTTATCCATTACACACGGGTGTGTGGTTTACCCGTGTGGAAGTGCCTAGGCCTGTGAAACACTGAATTAGGCCCATTTTGTCCATTTTTGTCCCGTTTCTTGCTCTTTTCGCCTTCCTATGTTCACCTAAGTATAAAACATAAATTTAAGGGATCATGAGCATCGAATTCAATGAAACTAAGGAAAAAATCATCCATAAATATGTTAAACATGGGGTAAAAAATATGTATATATTATGGTTTATCAATGACATTGCCTCAGATTTTGGCAGGACAAGGATTCAATCGACTTTTGGTACTTATTGCAGTTTCTTTTGAATACTCAACTGTTTGCTTTATTTGTGGTTATCATATTTAGCACTCCATAAGAGGTATCTTTGTTGTCTTACTACATATATATATATTGGTATACTTGTATAGTCGAACGGTAGAGGGAAAACATTTTGCATATGATATATGAACATTTTAAGTCTTAGAAATGGAAGTTAGCTAAATTTGTTCTTAATTATCTTGTGGCTTTCTTGGTTGGCCAATTAGTACTGGAGAATACAAATTAAATATTATTTATGAAAGATAGCAGGAATCTAAGCAAGAAAATAGATGATAGGTTGTTTGCTGCCAAGTGCCAACTTTTGTGTTGATAAACGCCAAATTATACATATTTTTACCCCAAATACTTAGCATATTTATGGATGTTTATTACTAGATTTGTGGATTTTGGTGCTCTTAATCCGATTATTTCATGTTTTGTACTCAGGAGAGCACCAAGAGTCAAAAGGAGCCAAAAAAGAGCAAAAAAGGTACAAAACAGACCAAATCAAGAAGATGACACGGCCTAAGCCTTGCCACACAGGCAGCTCACACGCCCGTGTCTTTCGAGGGTGTCGACCAAGGCTTTCACGATTCACACGGCCTGGCCATTGACCCACACGGCCGTGTGTAATTTAATGGATCGAACACGGCCTTGCAATCACGTCACACGGTCGTGGCACACGGACGTGTCCCTTTTTCAAGAAGCTGTATTTTACAGGAAAAGGATACTTAGGGAGGAAGAAAGCCAATCCAAAAACTATATAAACACCATAAGTATGACTTAGAAAGGGGGTCCTCTCCAGAACTTTTCTGGAGTACAAAACCACACACCAAGAATTACTTGAAGGAAGCCAGATGATCCATCCCAAAAGCCGGAGCTACTCCAAGACTAAAGATCTCTCTCAGAATTCCTTCAGGGGTTTTAGAGTTTTCTTTATGTTTTGTTATTTTCATACTTTTGAGATGTACTCTTATTTTATTATGAACTAAACCCCTTAGATACCTAAGGGGGTTGAAACCTATGATGGATATTGTTATTATTATCTGAACTGTATGATAAATACTTGATTTATTCTTAATTATGTGTTCTTAATGCTTGAGTTAATATTCCGGGTATTGATTCATGATTTGATGTGCTTATGCAGAGGAGCAAAAGTCCCTGTCTAAGAGTAGATTTGGCATAATTAAGCGGAGTTGATCGAACGCCTAGAAATAGGGTTACAAGATTTTGCCGAATTAGGGTGAAACCTAATATGGGAGTCCATAGATCGATTTACTGCTTCCCTAGGGTTTTTAATTAAGAAAGATATTTCGATTAATTCAACTGAGGGTTAGACGTTATTAGTCTCGAAAGAGATAATAATATAGGTTACGGAGTCTCACGGATCAAGTCAAGTGAATAAATCGTCTGGTTCAGAGTCAGATAACAAGTGAAATCTAGGTGGATTCCTCCTTGGGTGTTGTCCTTATCAATTACTTTTCTTCAAGTCTTTTTCCAAATTTTCTCTTTGCTTTAGTTTAATTAGTTAATTAGTTTAGTTAATTAGTTTAATAAACAACCTCTCTTTATTTCTAGGTTAAATAATAAAAAGATAGTTATTACTAGTACTTTTGGTTCCCTTGGGTACGATATCCCGGTCTTGCCATTACTACACTATTGTTCGATAGGTGCGCTTGCCTTTTCGTCGTGATAATAGTTAGTCTAGGTTTGATCTTCATTATAAATATTTATTACTTGTTACGAACCACGCGATCATGTGTCATAATTCAAGTGTCTTTAGTTTTCACATAAGAGGAAGAGTTTTCATCAATAGTTTAATCCAAATGGTTAAGATGAAAGCTACTGTCAAAATTGTATAAAAACCAAACTTTCTAAAGCTGAAATCGTTTGCATAGCTGATATACATATATAACATGGCAAAGGTGTTAGATCCTAAATTTGGGATAGTAGGTAAAACTTGAAGGTTAAAATAGTAAGTAAAAAAAGAAGAGCTAAAAAATAAGTACTCATTTGTGATCAATAATCATGCTGCGTTTTTCAGTTATCTAAGACATGTTTTTGACAGAAAAGTGTTGAAGTTTAGAACCATACAATTAAAGGTTAGCCCTTTAAAAAGAGAAAGATTATTTATACATATACAACATGAATTAGTGTAAAAAGAAAAAAAATGGTTGAAGTTGAGCAGGTGTAGACAATATTTCATTTTGTATACATCTTTCTTTATTGCTCTCTGGTACCCTTCTGGTTTTCAGCTGGTGTTCCATGCACCACAGTTCCTTTCGAAGAATGAAAATTGAAGCTTTTTCTTTCCATCTTTCTTTGTTCAATTTTTTTATTACATTTAGAGCTTCATAAAGTTGGCACAAGTGCTGACTGATAGTTGCTGGAGCTATTTGAATGTTGCTCAATCTTCATTTCTTACTTCTAATGCTGTAACTGTTTCCATTGAACTTTGATACCTTCTCTGATTGCTGACCATTTTGAAATAGGGTTTGTCTTCATTTTTAATCAAAAGACTGCTTTCATTTTTAATGGATAGCCAGGCAGCAAAATTTGCCTTCATTCATATTTTCAATTTTATTTTTATAAGTATGTTCTGAAAAATAATACAAATTATATATTTTGTTTAATGAGAATGCATCAAATGATGAAATATGAATAGAAAATGCAAGTTATACTTCTTTAATTTGATTTTGACGGAAACAAATGACTAGTTTTAACAATATATGTTTTTAAATTGTATATAATTAATTGTTGTTTTTTCCATGTTATGTGAATCTATTTAATGAGATTTATAGATATGTAATTTTCAATTAGCTATGGTTTAATTTCACATTTGTCAACAATTGAAATAATATTAAGTAGATTGTTAGTTGTTTCTCTTCAAATATAGCATCTAACTTTATATCATATTTATAAAATTGAAACAAAAAAACTTATTTACTGATTATTGGATACTTCCAATGCATTTTAAATAGTGAATTTCTCTTACACATTTTACCTATTTTAAATTTTACTATCTCTTGAATCTATCTATTTCAGATGCCCATATTTAAGTTAGCACAATAATTGAGAAATTTTTAAAATATATTAAATTTTATAACAAAAATGCAAGTAAATTATATATTTATGGTAAAAACAAGTTTAGCAAATATTTGAAAAATGACTAAAATTTTAAAAATAAAATAAAATTGTGAGATGAATTAACTAAACCTATAGTAAAATAATTTTTATTGATAAAATAGTACAAAATTAAATAATTGTGTTAACTAATTTTGACTATATTGGTGGGACCTTTTCTTTAAAAGAGAACAATTTTTATTTTATTTTAAATTAAATTAAATCCTTATAATATAAGTCTTATTTAAAATTTTGATAAGTGGACTCATTAAATTAATTAGTTGAAAACTAAAATAATATTTTAATTATATATAAAAATGTGTTAGATCAATTATTGATTCTATTAATTTTTTAAAAATAAATAATTTAATCTAATTAAATTGTAGGTGTAAAATAAAAGACTTAATTACGCTATGCATTCACCAATTTGCAATTTTGCATATGCATCTAATCGCTTGGGATTCAATGAATTTAAATAACATGAATTAATATATATTAATGTCAATTTATCTTATCATTTATTTATTATGTTTTTTTATTAAAATAGTGAATTGAATCCCTAGAAAAGAAGTATTCGATAGGATCATTTGAATTGCCTAATCAAACAACTCCATTTTATGCTCTCCTTAATTGCACTTGTAAGTACCTCGTATTACTTACATGTTTTAATTTAATACAACATTTTTTTGAGATAAATCCATGTCAGTGGTTTGAATTAAGGCATAATATCTTACATATATCCTTGTGATATTACTATTTTTGGTTAAATGTGTTCATTTAATTATATAATTAACATGTTTCTTTCTTTTTAATATAGAAATAAACAAACATAAATAGTAATAACCAGATTATAAATAAATAAAAGAAACACATAAACAATAATAGTATTAATTATATAATTAAAATTAGAATTAGAATTGAAATTTGACTTAAATCTATTTAGAACGTTTAAGTAATCATATTATAAACATGAATTAAATCTATTTAGAACACTTAAGTAACCATAATTTATTGTCAACTTTAGACTTCAAGAATTATGAAATGGATAAGAATTGGATGGATTTGTCAAGGGTAAGCAACGATTATTGAAAAGGAGTACAAACTTTTCTAAATTTTGCATTTCGAAATGCAAGCCAAGAGAATATGATTATTTGCCCGTGTAAGAAGTGTGGCAACATCAATTGACATATTCTTGAAGTTTTCTACGAACATCTAATTGTTGATGGCTTTATTCGAGGGTATAAAAAATGGATTTTCCATGGAGAGTGTACACCTCGTAGAACCTCTTCAATAATTAATCCAACTTGTCCTCATAAAGAAGATGACATGGAAGATATTTTACAAGATGCATTTAATATGCATAGTCATGGTTTGCAATCGTTTCCACCTGAAATTATTGCATTCGATAATTGTGATATTGGTGGAAATACTTTTACCGAAATGAGAAGAAGTGCACTTGATGAAGATCCAAATAGAGAAGAGGTGAAGTTCTGTAAGTTACTTAATGAAATGAATGAAGAACTTTATGAAGGATCGAAATTTTCAAAACCGTCATTCTACATCCGTCTTTTTCACTAAAAATGTTTGGGAGGGTGGACTGGAAACTCTTTTAAGCTGCTGTTAGAGTCTTTGAGAGATATGTTTCCGTTTGCAAAAATCCGTCATTCATGCAAAGATATGAAGAAACTGATAAAGGATTTAGGCCTTGGGTACAACAAAATTCATAGTTGCCTAAATGACTGCATGTTGTATTGGGGTGATCTAGAAAACCAACAGTCTTGTCATGTTTATAGTAAATCTCGTTGGATGAATAGGAATGTAGAAGATGTGAATGAGGATGAAGGTGAGGCACAGTCAAGAATGAAGCCAGTAAAGATTTTGCGATATTTTTCACTAATACCAAGGCTTCAAAGGCTTTTCATGTCTTCAAAGATAGCCGATTCTATGAGGTCGTATCATGATCAACGAACCGATGATGGATTATTAAGGCATCCTGCGGATTCTTTAGATTGGAACTCATTTGACAGTAAAATTCCAAGCTTTGCAAGTGATCCTTGGAATGTGAGGCTTGAGCTAGCATCTAATGGCCTTTTAAAATCATGAGTACTTCGTACAATACTTGGCCTTTAGTGCTTGTTCCTTACAATTTGCCTTCATGGATTTGCATGAAACAATTTTCTTTTATCTTATCTATGATTATCCCTGAAGAGAAAAGTTTCAGGAATGATATTGACATTTATATGCAGCCACTTATTGAAGAGTTGAAACAGTTATGGGAGTTTGTTTCAACATATGATGTCTTAAGAAAGGAGAACTTTTATTTACGCGTAGCTTCGTTGTAGACTATTAATGATTTACCGGCTTATGCCAATTTATCTGGTTGGAGTACTAAAGGACGTTATGCTTGTCCTTGTTGTGCAGCGCAAACATGTTTGAAGTGGTTATATAATGGGAAAAGTTCTCTTATATGGGGTATCGCTGATGGTTAGATGGAAATCATAGATTTAGATTTCAGGGTACTCTATTTGATGGTACTGAAGAGTTCAAAGAAGCTCCTAAGCAGACTATTGGATTTGAAATCTTGTTCATGTTAAAATATATCAATTCCAGTTATGGGAAGATAAATCAACCTCCCAACACGCAAACAAAGGGAAGACCGAAGGAGACGTATGTTGGCAATATTGACTGGTAGAGTGATGATGAATTTGATGAAGAAGAAGATCCTAATGAGGTGAACTTGTGAAAAAAAGAAGTATTTTTTTTAGTTACCTTATTAGAAGCATCACATTTTGCGACACAATCTTGATGTCATGCATATTGAAAAGAATGTTTGCCAGAACATCATCGAGACAATTCTGAATGTCAATAGAAAATCGAAAGACAATCTTTATAGTCGACTTGATCTAGTTAACCTGGGAACTAGGCGTGATCTTCATCCTCAATTACTTTCAAATGGAAAATCTCGATTGCCGTATTTTATTTTTACAATGTCGAAGAAAGAAAAAGAAGTTTCCTGCACGGTGTTGAAGGATATAAAGGTCCCAGATGCGTATGCATCAAAGCTATCTCAATGTGTGAGTCTTAAAGATCGAAGACTATATTCCTTAGAATCACATGATTATCACATCTTGATGCAAGATTTACTGCCAATTGCATTGCGGTGTTGTATGTCAAAAAAGGTGACGTCTTGTATAATTGAACTACCCAATATAATGAAAGCTAGTTGTGACAAAGTTTTGATTGTTGAAGAACTTAAGGAAGTACAAGATCGAGCCGCTTTGACTTTATGCAACTTGGAGAAGATTTTTCCACTTTCGTTCTTCACTATTATGATGCACTTGTTAATCCATCTCCCTCATGAAGCAAAACTTGGTGGACCGGTTTTTTATCGGTGGATGTATCCTATAGAGAGTTGCTAATTTATTTGCAAAGTTTTCATTCATTCATGAATATACGTTTAATTACAACTTTTGATAATGTTGTATATCGTGTTTAGGTTCCTATGAAAATTGAAGTCTTATTCGTAATAAGCGTTATCCATAAGGATCAATTGCTGAAGGTTACTTGGCATAAGAGTGTATGACTTTCTACTCTAGATATTTAGAAGATGTTGAAACAAAACTGAATAGACCAAGTAGAAATGTTGGGCTCACTAATCATAACTTAGCCGAAACTTATCCATTTTGAAGTTGTGGACAACCAATCAGTAAAGTTGAAATTGCACACTTAAATGATAGGTCTTGGGTACAAACACATTGATATGTTCTTTTTCACCATGATTCAATTGAACCATTACGCAAGTAAGTTTTAGAATTTGATAAATATTCATCTTTTTAATTTGTTTATCTTCTAACCAAGTAATCCACTTTTTAACATTGTGAGTACAAACAAGTCTTGAGATCTCATTCACGCTCTCGAAGATTACAACATCGAGAGATTCATAAATTATTCACATAATCTTTTCATGAATGGTTAGGGCAAACGGTATGTAACAGCCCGTTTTTGAGTCAAATTGGAACAGTGGTTTTGAGACCACAAATTTGAAGTTAAAATATTTATTTTAATAAGGTTTACAGCATGATAGAATTATTATGTGAAAGTTTCGTAAAGAAATTTTACTTTTAAATGCTTAATTAGGTAAAAAGGACTAAATCGCGTAACGCGTAAAAGTTGAGTTCTATTATTTAGATGTAATAAATAGCTATATAGCATTGAAGTAAAGGTACTTAAGTTATAAATAGTCCATTTTTGGTTAGTGGATGATGATAGCATGGCAAATGGTGTAATTTTGAATTATTTTTAAGGTTAAAATGGTAAATGGTTAACAAATGTTATAATTAAATAAAAAAGTTAAATTAGGCATTATTATCATCTATATGCACCAAAAATTGGATTAAGAATAAGTTAATATAGGGTTTCTCAATCGGCAAGTATAAATTCTTCAATTAGGTATGTAATTTGACCCAGTTTTTAATGATTTATACGTTTTTGATATCGTTGTTTCGTATATTAGCTAGCCCGTACCTTAATTTTTCAATTTTTTCATGATTTTGTAAACTTTAATTGTTGAATACTTAAGTTCTTTAATGTTTAATGATAGATTATGGAAGCTTGATGATAGTTTTACATGTTTTGTAAAGTGATTTTTAACAAAAATGCAAAATAGGGATTAAATTGTGAAATTGTAAAATGTAGTGGTTAAAAGTGTGAAATAATGAAAGATATGGGCTGCTAGTAGTATATAGTAAATTCGACTACCATGGGTTATGGATAATTGTGCAATTTTACATTTTTATGTGTTATGGACTAAATTACAATGTAGTTAAAATTCTAAGGGTAAAATTGTAAATTAACCAAAATGAATGTTTTAGGCTAAATTGAATTGCATGAAAGTTTGAATGAGTTAATTTGATATTATATTGATTAAGATAAGTAAATATCGAAACTACATCGGGGAAAACAAAAAGTGAACGAATAGCTGATAGTTTTATCAGAAGATACGAGGTAAGTTCGTATAATTAGAATCAAACTTCTATATATTTGAAAATATTTTAAATGAATATATGTGATTGATTAATTGATGTATTTCAAATACAAATGCCTTATTGATATATTATATTTGTAACCGAGCCTGTTTGAACTGTATGAATTCATAGGATACGAGTGACATGTCACTAGGGTTACCGTTTTGGTCAAGCTCCTGCATTTTTTGTGGACTCACCATAGCTCGTATGAGCTTATCAATATATCAGCTCATAAGAGCTTACTGTTATTAGATTGTTAGAGCTTACCGTTTCAGCTCGTATGAGCTTACTGTTCAGCTCGACAGAGCTACCGTTTTAGCTCAATAGAGCTTACTGTTCATCAGCTTGGAAGGAGCTTACCGATCATGGCTCGAAAGAGCATAAATGATAATGAATTGACGGATTACTGATGTTATTCACCTGAGTATCCTTTGAATTTCTAATAGGTTCAACGGGCATAAATTATGTTTATATGGATGAGTACTATTATTGATTGGATTATTGGTTATATGATTAAGAATGAAATGATGAATGTTAGTTATATTGAGTATTGGATTGTGATTGTGGATAATTTCATGTATTAATATGTCTAACCTATGGATGAATACTTGCGATAGGCATTTGGAAATTGTAGGAGTTTAACCTTAGTTACTTGTACTGATTTTGTTTAAATGGTAAGTTTAATTCTGAATTATACGGGCTTACTAAGCAATAAAGCTTACTCTATTTCTTTTTTTATATTTTATAGAGGTTCGATAGCTTGCTCGTTTCGGACAAGTCGGAGTTGCACATCACACTATCCAATTTTTGATTGGTACTTTTGAACTTGTGGATATATGTAAATATGACATGTATAGGCTAGTTTAAAAGATGTTAATTATGTTATTTGATATGAAGGTTTTGGTATATTTTGTGTATGAGTTAAGCCATGAGATTTGGCTTATCTTGGTATTATATTTTCGTTAAATATAAGTGTTCAATTATGGTATGTTTTGGGCAAGAAATAGATAGATTGAAAATGTGCAAATGATGTCTTGATATATATTTGGTATATGAATGGATTATGCATGATGTTGATTATGTAATTGGGTATGTAAATGTTAGGTTTGATATGGCAAATAATGTGCATTGAAATGGTTATCTTGGCTGCCTATTGAGTTGTAAAAATGTGGTCATTTATGCTTGGGAATGCTTGTGTTTATAAGGTGGAAAAATGGTTTAAAAATGGTCTATTTTTGTCCACACGGGCGTGTATCTCAACCGTGTGCAACACACGGTCCTGCTGCACGGCCATGTGTCCCTTGGGGACCCTTTCGAATTAAGTCAGTATACCCTTCAAGTTTGGCATGGCCTAGACACATGGGTGGGTCTACTGGCCGTGTGTGAAACAAGGGCTGGCACATGGGCGTGTGGCCGACCGTGTGACCCAGGCCAGTAACCTCTCTAGTTTTCCCACGACCGTGGCACACTGGCATATCCTCGACCTTATGACACAAGTCAGTATGTATGCCCTCTTTCCACACGGTCTAAGACACAGGCGTGTCTATTAACCGTGTGAGGCACACGACTTGTTCACATGGGCATGTGATATTTGAAATGTTGAAATTTTTCTAAGTTTCTAAAATTTTAATATGTTACCGATTTAGTCCCGAATGCATGTTTTAAGCTTTGTATGCTCGATTTAAGTACATATTGAATGTGAATGAATGATAGTTACTAAAATGAGATGGTATTTGATAAATTATTGTTCTGAGCTAAGTTATAAGTCCGTTAATGCCTCTTAACCTATTCTGGCAATGGTTACGGGTTAGGGGTGTTACATGGTATGCAACTAAAACTTTCATTAACAAATAATAATGTTTTCGTATAACATTTATAATTAATCAATTTACTTTCAATTCAATAGGCTTGGAGTGGAAAGGACATCAATGAGAAAGTTAAATTGCTTTCCCAAGGTCCGAATAGAGTAGTAAAAAGATATACTGCCTTCCTCATTAATGGATTCAGGTTTCATATAAAATCTCGCGAAAGATTGAGGACTCAAAATTGTGGAATAGTTGTTAATTCTTCAATTGCAAGTTATGCTAGTGCTAGGGACAGTAATTCTATTGAGAGAAATGTGAAGTGTTACGAACTTCTTACAGACATTATTGAGTTGGATTACTATGGCAAACGGAAGGTTGTCTTATTTCAATGTGATTGGGCTGATGTTAATAATTCTCACAGAATAAAAAAAGATCAATTTGGTTTTACAATGCTGAACTTCTCTCGATTAATTCACACTGGACAACAATTGATAGATAAGTTGTATGTATATTCTTCTCAAGTCAAATAATTTTTTTACTCGAAATATCCAACTGATGAGGGTTGATACGTTGTACTCCGTAACCCCCTTAGAGACTTGTTTGACATGGGCAATGGAAGTAGAGATGACATCGACGAAAAATCAGAAACTTTACCTTTTCTAGAACAAAACTTAAATGAAACTATCCCTAATACTAGTACAGAATTTCAATGGGTTCGACAGGATGTGGATGAAGATATTTACGAATCATGATGTAGTAAGATTTTACGATTTTTTAATTATATGTAATATTATAATTTAAATCTTGATCTTGTTAAATATTTCAACTATTTTATATGTACTATTATTGTTGTAATTAGTTACTAATATTTCAACTATTTTATGTGTATTGCAGATAATATGTCTAGAAGAGGATTGCAAGATCTAAGTATTATTTAAAATCCTCCAATTTCGGAAGAAACAAATAGTGAACAACAGACTACTATTGGATCTTTGAAGGTTTGGAATACAGCAGACGATCCTACAAAAATTGAAAGTAATGTTAACTTTAATTTACATGCATGTTAACTTTTATTATTGATTTTTGTTTCAAATCCTTATATTATCATACACCATTTTTTTAGCTGAAAGTGGTGGGAGGCGCAAAACTCGAGGACATACACTATTAAAAGATTTATACAATCTAAATTCTATTGAGCATGTCAAAATAGCTAGAAACAATCATGGTCAGCCTATTGGATCAGAAGCTCAACTGTTAGCAGGATACTTGGGCATTATAGCACGAAATGCCAATCTGTTGCCAATCAACTACGAGTCATAACACCATATGCCTGATAGTAACAATCAAGCTCTCGATAATATTAAGGTAATAACGTGAATATATTTTATAATACTTTAGTTTAAGTTTCATTCATATTTACTTTCTAAACTTATGTTATTTGCAAGAGAGATTTGCTTTAGAGGTCTCAGATAATTATGTGAAGAAGGCGTTAGGAAAGAAATGGAGAGACCATAAAAGTACTTTAAAGATGAAATACTTTAAGAAAAATATAAGTCTCGACGAGAAATTGCAAAATGTCCCGCCGGGAATGCTAAGGTACCAATAGGAAGATGCAGTTAGATTTTGGAATTCAAAGAAAGCAGAGGTATTACGTACTTCCAAACTCTTATAATTATTTCGGTTTATAGTATTTACTATATACAGAATAATAATTTCATAATGTAGGATCGTGAGCGAGTTGGAACTACAAGTAGGCAAAAACAAAAATTCACGCACACAGTTGGGTTGAAAAGTTTTACTTGTGTAGCTGATGACGAGGTATTTTGAATTTATTAATTATGTCAAATATTAATTATTTTCTACTAAATAATATTTTTCCTACTATATTGTAGGAACTGTCGTCTGGTAAAAAAGTTGGGCGCTTTCAGCTTTTTGACATTACACATAGAAAGAAAGATGGATCTCATATGACTATTAAAGCTGCAGAAATTATGGTATATTTACTTAATAAAATTTGAATTATTTTAAATATTTATCATGTTTAATTATAATGGTTTAATTCGTCGTTTATACTGCAAATAATGCCAAGTTATGTTGCATTTGTTTGATTATATGTTTCATTTCTAACTCCTTGATTGATTTATTAGGAGAAACTAAAGGATAAAATGGCAGAGTATGAAGCGATCGCTTCAAGTGATAGTTCTGTTAATCTAGACGACATTTATAACCGAATTATTACCGAAGTTTTGGGTCTTGAAAGGTACGGTCGGGTTCGATTTCAAGGATCTTTTGTTAACCCAACCTAATATTTTGGATCCAGCTCACAGTAATACATGTCTTTGGCGAATCAAGCTCAAGCTGAAGTTCAGATGTTAAGAGACCAGATGGCTCAGATGCAAGTAAGCACAGTTGAGCAAATTGCTCAACTTAAAGTGGAGGTAGCATCGAGAGAAGTAGAGGCTTAAAGAAAATATGATGAACTCCAGCTTCAACTTAAAGCGGAGGCAGCAACAAGGAAAGCAGAGGCAACAAGAAAATATGACGAACTCCAGCTATATCTTCAGAATATGATAAAGATGTTTCAGCAGTCGTAGAATCCGCCATCTTAGACTTCTGTTTTCTTATTGTGAGAATATCTTAACAATATAAATTTTGAATATAATATATTTTGTTATTTCATTTATTAATTTAGATCATATACATATTTCTTTCGTAATAGTATCATTTAGATTTGAAGTTTTTGGTTGGATTTGATGTTACAGGAAATTATGTTGAAAATTCAGGTTCTATATGAATTAAAATGGTTTGGTAAAATCTACTAAAGTTAGTGGCGTTTTCCCACAAAAGCTACTAAAGAACATGATCTTTAGTGGTGTTTTTATGAGAAGCGCCGCTAAAGGTCATGCTTTCTAGCGGCATTTTCCCACATAAACGCCGCAAAATTCAGTGGCGTTATCTATAGCGGCATTTTTACGGCGCTTATCAAAAAGCCGTAAATTATTTTAGCGGAGCTTATAGGCAAAAAAAAAATCCTCTAAAAACCTGTTTTGCTGCAGTGCTCAACCCTATGAGACTCTTAAACAAGCTTAGGATAGGCTGTGAAAGAGGAGTTTCAAGGAAAGTATGTGAGCTATTCAAAGTGCAATTGGTGAGCTTGAAAGCAAAAGTGCGAGCTCTGTAAAGGACAAGCTTAGCAAGATGTTCGAGCTGAAAAAAAATCGCTAGTTGTAAAGTTGCGAGCCATCAAAGAGCGAGCTCAGCAAAAATGCGAGCCATCAAAACCATGTTTTGATGAGTTGCAGTTTAAATAATCACAAAACCTTAATAAGTTCTGAGTGAAAACCAAATAGTCCAAGTCTAGAATTACATCAAAAACTCCAAATAAATGATTAAAAATTAAACGTAATCGAAAAAAATAGTCTAAATATTTACGTGTGGCCACCCACGAGTCCTCTACCTCACCGATCCATCAAGTCTGGGGATTATCTACACAGATTAAACAGAAAAAGGGTGAGTTTTCGCAACTCAGTGTGTAATCCCCACAGAAAAACATGTATACAACCATTCATCAGTTCATAATAAGAATCAGTCTGGGCCGGAGCCCCTTACAGAAATCAATGTAGGCTTGGCCCACTCAGATGTAGAATTAGACATATGTACTAGGGCCTTGGCCCATCCCAGATACAATATACAGAACAGAATAGATTAAACAGAGCCGTGCCCACTAGCCTCTACACACCAACTCCGTCCAACCCTACACACCATGTGGGGATAAAATCGACCCACCCATCCCTAGACACCATGCTGTACCGAGTGCGACACATAATCAGATAATTGCAGCTGTGCTACTAGATATCAGGCTTAGGAGCCTTTCAGAACACTTCCTCCATATACATTAACCCAACCCTGATGCAATGCAGCATGCAATACATGACATGCAAATATGCAATTAATAGATCATACATACACATCAGTGTGCATGCTACGGCACGTATATAACACAATCAAATCACGAAATCAGGGGTGAAGTAACTCTCACCGACCTTACAGTAGGTCCCAGTCGAATTGGGGGACCTGAGCAACCATTCAGAGTATTTCAGAAAATTGGGCTCACACGCCCATATGGCCTGCCTGTGTTGCCCACACGCCCATGTGGCTCACACGACCAAAATTGGACACACCCATGTAGTAAACCCATGTGGCCTACACGGCCCAATTGGTCGAGCCTGTGTCTGGCACACTGCCTCACCAGTCCTTACACGGCCGTGTCATGCGCCCGTGTCACGCGCACATAGCCTAGTTCATCGATCACACGCCTGTGTGCTGCCAGACGGCCTAGCACATGGGCGACCACACGCCCGTGTGGCGTCGACAGTTTCATTTTTTGGCTTTCGTCGATTCTCATTTTCTGTGTTTCCGGATACACACCTAGTTTCAATTGAAGTTAAAATGATCCCTGAGTATTACAGAACCTACAAATCGATATTCTATCACCCACAAATTAGTGTCACTACTGAACTTAAATGAGACAATTACGAGATGCTCAACCCAAAATTCCAAAACTTTACCGTCGATCGTGAAATAGAAATTCCGCACACTACAACAGCGATAGAGGAACATCAGCCCCTTGAATAACCCCTAATCACAAAATGAAAACCCCTCAATCCAAATTCAGAAAAGAAAAAGTTAAGATTAAACGAAGACCAAACTTACTGAACATGTGAAACTGCGTTGAGCAAACAAAATGAATTGGATACGAGGTTGAGAAGAGGAAAAGAAAGGCAAATTACGACAGAGTTGGGGGAAAAACAAAACGTCATAAGCCAAAAGAGAAAAATTGAGAAAAAGATTAGTTTAACGGTAACACCCCTAACTCGTATCCGTTGTCGAAATGGGGTTACGAGGCATTACTAAACGAAAGCACAGTTCTGAATATTTTCATATTAATTCAAGTCATAATCATCTATATTTAACAACCATATTACAAATGCGAATCATACGTTCAATGCAATTCAAGATATACATCACATCAATGCTTATGACTTAATCTAATATCTAATCATAAATTTACTATCATTCACCTCATAGCTTAAATAAAACATAATCCAAAATATATATATATTTAAAATCATTTAATTCATATACAAAATATATATATATATATATATAACATATCAATAAATTCATTATTGAATATTAAACCCATATTTTTATAATTAATTAAGCCATGCATATACACAAGTTATAGATATATGCGGCATTAGTGTGTTAATCTATATGAGATTCATATGTTTGCATATTAACACAATTTAATAACAAGCATTCGATTATAAATAACCCATTTCAATTCTATATCTACTTGGCTAACTCAATTCATTTATACATATTTAATAACTTATAAATATCTAATGAATTTATATTGCCATGCACATATTCTTATCAACCATATTATAAGCACATATATTTATACATGTAAAACATTTTAAAACTCAACTAACATAACATAACCGTCTACCAAGTACACATATGTCCTTTATCATTAACCCAAATACATATATAAATCTAAATCCCAGTGTGTCTTACTTACCAAAACCACAATTCAAGTGTCATTCATATCATTAATATAGTCCATCAATTATCACCCAATTTAAACCATGCATATGTCTTTATTTTTACCTAACAACACATAACCTACCTTAACATAATTAACATCCATTTATACAAATGGACGAAACACATAGCATTTTCACGAACATCATATATTTAGCTACTTTTTCAATATAAGTTCAAACTAAGACCGAACACACATATATATAGATGTATATAGCATAGCTGATTCCTTCATGCCACGTCTGAGTTCAACAACCAACCTCAAAATCATAATCACATAACACAATTTATAATCAACCATGACATACGGCATGATAGCCAAAATAAACTTAAACCAAGATTTCATCGATACCGAACTCAAGCATAGAAATAAAGCCATTTTCGCATGGCGTATATACATTCATCTTCCGAAATAAGCCAACTCTAAGCTAGCCTATACATGCCATACTTCAAGTTCAACTATTTAAATACCGAAGCTGTGGATAGTGTGAAAGACTTTACTGACGATCCCCGAGCTCGTAACTTGAATCCAAAATCTATAAAACAGAAGAAATTATACACACAGTAAGCTATCTTAGCTTAGTAAGTCATAAGCAATTAAATAACTCAATAATATTATCTATTCAACTAAATTAAACCAAATTATACCATCGTTACCACACTTAATTACAAATATATGAATTTCATTATTGATATATTTTCATACATAAAAATCACCTTGGACGAATATCCATATGGTCAAATTAACATTTTAACATTCAATCTTCTAGACCACTAATCATTGTAAAAACCAAATCCACATACTCTCCAATTCATAAACTCATATATCATAATATAACTTTATATGCCTATACTTGATATGTGACCGAATATACATGGTCTCACATATGCACATAGTTAGGAATCATTTCTTTTATACTCAATTTATTTAGTCACAATGTAATATCTCGAATTAGGGCCTAATCGGAATTATTTTGAGGTTTATGATATGATTGCATGATTGTGTGAAAATTTCGTGATGAAATTCTATGCATAAAGTGCTTAAGTTGAGATTAGGGACTAAATCGAATAATTTGCAAAACTTGCATTCTAGAAGTTTTTAGTATGAAATTTCTTTGGAATATTAATTAGGAGGTCTTAAATAGAAATTTAGACCAATTTCTAAGTCTATGGACAAAAATTGGACATGGATGGAATTTTTGGAAAGTTTAGTAGTAAGGGCATTTTGGTCATTTAGTTATTAAAATGAATTAAAAACAAAATTAAAAGCCAATTTTTGTCCATCATCTTCATTAGGCCGAAATTTCAAGCGTTCTCCATATCTAGGGTTTGTTTCAAGCTTTCAAGCTCCATAGTAAGTGATTCCAAGCCCCGTTTTTAATGTTCTTTACATTTTTGGAATCCCGGTAGCTCGATTTAGCTTATGTTAGCAATAATTCGACCTAGGGTTCATATTTGGAAAAATACCCATAGGTGAAATTTGCATATTTTGGTGTTTTATGCTAGAATAAGAGGTTTTAAATTATGTTAGAAAACTTGTGCTACTCGGTTTTAAGTGAAAACGAGTAAAAGGGCTTAATCGGTAAAAATACCTAATAGTCATAAGTGCATGTTAGAGTGTGAATTTGATGCTATCATAGAAGGGAAAAATGATCATCATGTCATAAAACATAAGAATAAGGGCTGAAATTAAATTCTCGAGCCTAGGGGCAAAATCATAATTTTGTAAAAGTTAGGGGGCAAAAACGTAATTTTTCCATAATGTGATTTTTGGATTGAAATAAATAGTATGAGTGTTAAATAAACTAAATGTGTTTTTATAGATCAAGAAATACGTGGAATCGATCGTGATCGGGGAAAAGAAAAGCTTTCGGACTAAATTATAACATTTCTAAAGTTTGCACCGAGGTAAGTTCGTACATGAATAATTTATCGATTTTTTTATGTTATTTTATGTTGTTATCATATGAATTGGTGGCTGTCCATAGAACGATTAAATGATGGAAATTTGCAAATTTAATTAGATTGTGAATAAGTGTTAACAGTGAAAAAGGAAAGATTTTCCCGGTTGAACCTTGAGCAGTGAATAATCTGAATGACCCATTGTGAGTACACGTGTGTAGTACTAAGTGCAGGCTACTATGCGTACTCAATGACTTCGATCACGTGTTAGTACTAAGTGCAGGCTACTACGTGTATCAGATGGTGAGGTCACGTGTGTAGTACTAAGTACAGGCTACGACGTGTACCAGATTGTTGGTCACATGTGTAGTACTAAGTGCAAGCTACTATGCGTATCAGATAGCTTCGGCTATAATTGTGGAAGGGGGAAATATGTGTAAACAATGGTATATTTGTTATTTTTCCATTCAGTTCAACGGGGAAAATCGATAAAGTGGTAATATATGAAAATTTAGGAGCTATGTGCTCGATAATTGAGCGAATTCTAGTATAACAAAAAGGACTAGGTGGAATTATGCAAGAGTGAATGTTAGAAATAAAACAGTGTTGGACAGCAGCAGTTACATGACTTTAAAAATTTACCAAAAATCATGGAAGTTAAATAAAAATGAAAATGATATATTAAAATAAAGCTTAATGAGTCTATTTTTACATAAAAGAAATAGGGGAAGCAAAAGAATTCTATGTTGTGTGATATTTGAATTCTTGTGAAATAGGGTCTGAATGAATTTGAGATCCCATGTTCTGACTTTAGAAATTTATCATAAATTGTAAAAAAATTATTAAGAGTCATACCTTATATGCATGGATTCATTATTGAGTCTATTTTTAATAGAAACAAACGACATGGTCGTTGGAATTCTATACAGGGAGAAATTTGGTTTGTAGTGCACAGGGGTCAGAGTATTCATACCCTGAAACAGGGGAGACTTTAACTAATAAACTGTACTAATTGGCCTAACAAAAAATTCTAGAAAAAAATTAGTAAGTATATATATGAGTCTAGTTTCAGGAAAAATTTACAGAATTTAATTTTGAGTCTTGTAGCTTGAGATATGATTTTTTTTTAAAACCGGGACTCTAGAAAATAGCCTGTCCTGAATATGTGATTATATACTAGTATGATTGTTTTACTTTGATAAATTGAATATATCAATTTCGTACTTACTTACTAAGCTATATGCTTATCTTCTTTTCTTTTTCTTGTCTTATAGAGTTACTAAGCCAGCTCGGGATTTGGAGATCGTCGGAGACCCATCCACACTATCAATACTTTTTGGTACTTTGTAAACACTATTTTGGAATTATGGCATGTATAGAATTTGAATCATTTTGTTATATGTTATAATTAATTTGGTTTAAAATATTACTTTTCAAAATTTGATAATTTACTTGTATTTATGTATATATGTTAATGTTATCTATTTTTGTTCAAGCTAGAAGAATTAATTATGTAAGGTTAGGTAAATGTGTGAATTCATGTTTTCGTGATATGTAATATTCCCTACCTTGTTCCGGCTTAGAACATGGGTATGAGGTATTACATTTATTGGTATTAGAGCCAAGGTTTAGGCGCTTCTCGGATTTACGTACTGTGTGTGGAAGTCTATCTATACATGCCATAATTATATTATGATAGTGTGATGACTCTTGACAATTTAAATCGTGTTTTTATATAGTCAATGGATCCCGACCGAGCTGTAGCTGATGATGTAGAAAGTAATGCACCGGCTCCCGCACAAGGGACTGCGCCAGTTCAGAGTAGGCATGAGACACATGATCAAGGAGATGGGGCCCGGGAAGCCTTTCTCCGTATGATGAGTAATTGGTACACAGAATTTGTTCGGGCAAATCCGAACGTTCAGCCTCCTCCACCCCCTCCTATTTCTCAACCAGTTCCCGTAGTTTCTCAAGGTGCTGAAATGAAAAGATTGAGCAAACCCCCTATTGATAAAATTCGAAAGTAAGGGGCTGAAGAATTTAGGGCTAATATAGATGATGATCCCGAGAAAGCAGAGTTCTGGCTTGAAAATTCTATCAGGGTATTCGATGAGCTTTCTTGCACTCCCGAAGAATGTTTGAAATGTGCTATATCTTTACTAAGGGATTCGGCATATCATTGGTGGAAGACACTGGTATCTGTGGTTCTGAAAGAAAGGGTTACATGGGATTTCTTTCAAGAGGAGTTTAGAAAGAAGTATATAAGCCAGCGGTTCATTGATCAAAAACGGAAAGAGTTCCTTGAGCTAAAACAAGGTAAAATGTCTGTGGCAGAATATGAACGTGAATTTGTCAGACTCAGCAAGTATGCCCAGGAGTGTGTGTCCACCGAAGCTATTATGTGTAAGAGGTTCGAGGATGGGCTAAATGAAGACATCAAGCTACTAGTTGGGATTTTAGAGTTGAAAGAGTTTGTGGTATTGGTCGATCGAGCTTGTAAAGCTGAAGAACTGAGTAACGAGAAGAGAAAAGCTGTGAATGAAGCCAGAGACGCAAGAAAGAGGCCAATGAGTAAGTCATTTCAATCTCAGTCAAAGAAGTCTAAATAAATGAATCCTCGGTTGTTGTTTCAACTGGACATTAAAGATCGGGATCGTGGGAGATCATATTCGGGTTCTAAAGCTCAAGCTACTTCAATGGTGAGTGTAGGTAATGTGAGATCTAATAGACCCGAGTGTCAGCACTGTGGTAAACAACATTTCGGCTAGTGTTGGACGATTAGCCGGGCTTGTTTCAAATGTGGTTCCCGAGAACATTATATTAAGGATTGTCCAAAAAGGGTTGAAGAAGAAAAATTTGAGTGCCGATGGACTAGTGTTGCTAATAGAGGTAGACCTCAGAAATCTGGAAGTGGAGCTACCAGTCGAAGTGTGACAAAGGAATCAACTGGGAGACCGGAAGCTAGAGTACCTACTAGAGCTTATGCCATACGTGCTCGGGAAGAGGCGTCATCTCCTAATGTGATTACTGGTACATTTTCTCTTTATGATGCTATTGTTATTGCATTGATTGATCCCGGATCTACTCATTCTTATGTTTGTGTGAATTTGGTATCTAATAAGAGCTTGCCTGTAGAATCTACTGAATTTGTGATTAAAGTGTCAAACCCTTTAGGCAAATATATGTTAGTAAATAAGGTTTGCAAAAATTGCCCTTTGATGATTCAAGGTCACTGTTTTCCGGCTAATCTAATGTTGCTACCATTTGACGAGTTTGATGTTATTTTGGGTATGGATTGGTTGATATTACATGATGCCAGAATAAATTGCAAATAGAAAACTCTTGAGTTGAAATGTGAAAATGGTGATTTCGTACATGTCTGTTCAGCGATATATGCGAAAAGGGTGTAAAGCTTATCTTGCTTATGTATTAAATACTAAAATGTCTGATTTGAAGCTTGAATCAGTACTGGTAGTCTACGAATTCCCGGATGTATTTCCAGAAGAATTGCCAGGGTTGCCTCCAATCAGAGAGGTAGAGTTTGCTATTGATTTATTACCTGGAACTGCACCAATTTCTATCTCTCCATACAGAATGGCTCTGACTAAATTGAAAGAATTAAAAGCTCAGTTGCAAGAGTTAACAGATAAGGGGTTTGTGAGACCGAGTTTCTCTCCCTAGGGTGCCCCCGTGTTGTTTGTAAAGAAAAAAGATGGATCTATGAGACTTTGTATTGACTATCGACAGCTCAACAAAGTGACGATAAAGAACAGGTATCTGTTACCGAGAATCAATGATTTATTTGACCAGTTAAAAGGGGCGATAGTGTTTTCAAAGCTTGATTTGAGATCCAGTTACTATCAACTGAGAGTTAAAGAGTCGGATGTGCCAAAAACCGCTTTCAGAACGAGGTATGGACACTACGAATTTCTTGTGATGCCCTTCGGTTTAACCAATGCTCCGGCTATCTTTATGGATTTGATGAATTGAATCTTTCGGCCATACTTGGATAGGTTTGTGGTTGTGTTCATAGATGATATCCTGATTTATTCTCGAAACAAGTCCGAGCATGCTGAACATTTAAGAATGGTATTACAGATTCTAAGAGAAAAGAAATTATTTGCTAAATTCAGTAAAAGTGAATTTTGGCTTCATGAAGTCGGATTTTTGGGACATGTAGTTTCGGGTGATGGTATTCAGGTCAATCAGAGCAAAGTTTCGGCAATTGTTAATTGGAAACCGCCAAAAGATGTATCTGAGGTTGGAAGCTTTTTGGGCTTAGCTGGATATTATCGACACTTTGTTAAGGGATTTTCAATGATTGCCTCTCCTATGACTAAGATGTTGCAAAAGAATGTTAAATTTGATTGGACTGAAGAGTGTCAACAAAGTTTTGAGACGTTGAAAGAGCGGTTGACCAAAGCACCAGTGTTAGTGCAACCCGAGTCGGGGAAAGAATTTGTGATCTATAGTGACGCGTCATCGATTGGTCTTGGTTTTGTTTTAATGCAAGAAGGTAAAGTAGTAGCTTATGCCTCAAGACAGTTGAAACCGCATAAGAAAAATTACCCGACGCATGATTTAGAGTTGGCCGCCATTGTCTTTGCTTTGAAGATTTGGCGTCATTATTTATACGGTGAGAAATGCCGAATCTTTACTGATCACAAAAGTTTGAAATATTTGATGAATCAAAAAGATTTGAATTTACGACAACGAAGATGGCTTTAATTATTAAAGGATTATGAATTAATAATTGATTATCATCCCGGGAAAGCGAATGTAGTTGCAGATGCCTTAAGTAGAAAATCTTTGTTTGCTTTGAGAGCTATGGGTACAGATTTGGCTATGTCTGATGATGGTTTGATTTTGGCCGAGTTAAGAGTTAGGCCGCTATTTCTTCAGCAAATTTATGAAGCTCAGAAGAATGACAGGGAATTGCGAGCCAAGCGAGCTCAGTATGAATTGGATTGTAACTCAGTATGAATTGGTGGAACGGAATGAAGAGAGATATCTCTGAGTTTGTAACAAAATGCTTAATTTGCCAGCAAGTGAAAGCTGAACACTAGGTACCTTCAGGTTTACTTCAACCATTGATGATTCCCGAGTGGAAATGGGACAGAATTACGATGGATTTTATGACAGGGTTGCCTTTGACTCCAAAAAAGAAAAATGCAGTCTGGGTTGTGGTTGATAGATTAACAAAATCGGCTCACTTTATACCAGTACGTACCTACGACTCCCTTGATAAGTTGGCTGAATTATATATTTTTGAAATTGTGAAATTATACGGAGTACCTATGTTTATTATTTCGGATAGAGATCCGAGATTTACTTCGAGGTTTTGGAAAAAGTTGCAAGAAACTTTGGGTACAAAATTGAATTTCAGTACCGCATTTCATCCACAAACTGACGATCAATCCGAAAGAGTAATTCAAGTACTCGAGGATATGCTCCGATGTTGTGTTTTAGCATTTCAGGGCAGTTGGGAGAAATATTTACCCTTGGTCGAATTTGCCTACAACAACAGTTTTCAATCGAGCATACAGATGGCACCGTACGAAGCATTGTATGGTCGCAAGTGTCAGACTCCTTTGTATTGGACCGATCTCAGTGAGAAATAGATTCACGGAGTTGACTTGATTAGAGAAACTGAAGAGAAAGTAAAACTGATTCGTGATTGTCTGAAAGCTGCTTCAGATCGACAAAAGTCATATGCAGATTTGAAGAGAAAAGAGATCGAGTTCCAAGTGGGTATAAAGTTTTTCTAAAGGTATCTTCGTGGCAGAAAATTTTAAGGTTTGGCCAAAAAGGCAAGTTGTAACACCCCTTACCCGTATCCATCGCCGGAACAGGGTACGAGGTATTAACAAATTATAGTATATACTATTAAATAAAACCCAACAAAAATATGGCGTGCAATTTGATCATGGATCAGTATAACATATGCCATTAACAATACAAACCAATTTCAAAGGCTTCGTACAAAATGATTAGTTTGATACTATAAGTAGTAATTTAAACCTGGACAATTATGACACGTAACAAAATAACTAAGTCTGCTATATATGCCATATTTCAAAATGTTGAGTTCAGATACCAAGAGTATTGATAGTGCGGGCGGATCTTCTACGATCTCTAACTCCTGTGCTAGCTGGATGACACTATAAGACAAAGGAGAGAAAAGAAAGTAAGCTTATAGCTTAGTAAGTAAGTATATAAATAACAAATAAGGAATCTAATATGTTTACAACATAACTCAATTATATCATATTTTAATTTTTTGTTTACTCCAATTTGATCAAGCTGTCCCTCCTACGTCATGATCACTAAATAAATCATCACTCGAGTTACGGAACTCGAAATTAAAATCCGTAAAATTTACCTAAATATATACTCATAAAAATTATTAATAATTTTTTTCTAGAATTTTTGGTTCATCCAATTAGTACAGTTTATTAGTTAAATTTTCCCCTGTTACACAGCTCAACTGATCTGACCTCTTTTCACTACGAATAGAATTTCTCTCAGTACACAATTCAAATAACCATGAAAACTATTTCATTTAAAACTAGACTCAATAAGTAATTTATGAATATAAACTATATTTCTTAATTTGTTTTGTACAATTTTTAATGATTTTTCAAATTTGGAATAGGGGATCACATAGTCATCCTGAGCAAGTCACACCCAATTTTAAATATCTCAAAATATAGAATTCCTTTGCTTGCTCTGTTTCTTTTGTATGAAAACAGACTCATTAAGATTTAATTTCACATCTCATTCAACCTCTAATTAGATTCCTTCTATTTTTGATGAATTTTCAAAATCACATCACTGCTACTGTCCAAAACAGTTTTAATGCTAATTTCACTCTTTCACACATTCTTTATACTAACCTCATTTTAACTTACATATATATATACCACAAATCATTTTCACCACATTTCATACATCACAAGTGTAGGTCCATGACTACAATGTCACCACAAAACCATCCCGTTGAACAATTCGGATTAATCCTCGATACTTGATGGTTTCAACACACAGCCCCACCATCATATTTCATTTAATTCAACTCTCTTGTACACATGGTGAACACTTAGTACCACTCATGCGACCTAGCCGATTTGTCTCGTAGCTCTCTTGTCTACATGGTGTCCTTCACTTGGAATCACGCATGCGACCTAGCTACATTTATCTCTCACGTAGCTCTCTTGTCTACATGGGATACATCCCGTATCACACATGTGACCTAGCTACTACATAGTATCTCGTAGCTTTCTTGTACACATGATGTGCACTCGGCACCATACATGTGACCTAGCTACGCTCCCTCTATTTTATTCGATCTTTCCGAATGTTCAACCGGGATCTCTCTCTCTATTACTTATTTCCATTCTTCCAATAGTCGATTTATACTTCAACATCAGCTAGTATATATATAAAATAGGCTGAAATATAAGAATGTAAATGAAATTAATGTATTATTTACATACAAACTTACCTCGGTGTAAAATATGGGAATTTTGCAATTTAGTCCAAAACTTTCTCCTTCTCCCGTTTGAGGTCGATTCCACGCCTTTCTTGATTATGAAGCTTGAAAGTTGAAGAAACCCTAGCTATGGAGGAGAGCAATTTTCGACAGCAACTAATGAAGATGATAACCAATTTTGTGTTATTTTTCCCATTTTATTTCATTTAATATACAAATGACCAAAATGCCCTTACTACTAAACTTTCAAAAAAATTTCCTCCATGTCCAACTTTTGTCCATAAATTAAGAATGGGTCAAATTGCTATTTAAGACCTCCTAGTTAATATCCCAAAGCAATTTCATACTAAAAACTTCTAAAACACGAGTTTTACAATTTATTCGATTTAGTCCCTAATCTCAACTTAAGCGCGCAATGCACAGAATTTCATCACGAAATTTTCACGAAATCATGAAATCATATCATAAACCCCAAAATAATTATAAAACAATTATTTCTATCTCGAATTTGTGGTCACGAAACCACTATTCCGGTTAGGCCCTAATTCGGGTTGTCACAATTCTCCCCCCCTTTAGAGATTTTTGTCCCCGAAAATCTTACCGGTAAAGAGGTTCAGGTACTGTTTCCTCATAGCTTTCTCAGGTTCCCACGTAGCCTCTTCTATCCCATGTCTGTGCCACAATACTTTCACTAAGGCTATACTTTTATTTATTAACTATTTAATTTCTCGAGCCAAAATCTTTATTGGTTCCTCCTCATAGGTCATATCCGGTCGAATCTCAATTTCTGTTGGAGAAATCACATGTGAAGGATCAGAACAATAACGTCGCAACATTGATACATGAAACACGTTATGAATTCTTTCTAACTCTGCCGGTAAGGCCAACCGATATGCCACTGGTCCAATCCTCTCAGTAATCTCGTACGGCCCAATAAAACGAGGACTCAACTTGCCTTTTCGGCTAAATCTCAGAATCTTTTTCCATGGTGACACCTTCAAGAACACTTTATCACCCGCCTGAAATTCAATCTCTTTTCTTTTTAAATCGCATATGACTTTTGTCAATCAAGCGACTTTCAAGCAATCCGAATTACTTTTATTTTCTCTTGGTTTCTTTAACTAGATCAACTCAGTGAATCTATTTCTCACTAAGTTCGGTCCAATATAAAGGAGTCCGACACTTACGACCATACAAGGCTTAAATGCGGTGCCATTTGTATACTTGATCGATAAGCTGTTATTGTAGGCAAATTCAATCAAAGATAGATATTTCTCCCAACTACCTCCAAATTCTAAGACACAACATCTAAGCATATCCTCGAGTACCGGATTACTCTTTCCGATCGACCATCTGTTTGTGGATGAAACGCGGTACTAAAGTTCAATTTTGTACCCAAAGCTTCTTGTAACTTTTTCCAAATCTCGAGGTAAATCTCGGATCTCTATCGATATTATAGACATAGGTACTCGTGCAACCTCACAATTTCACAATATATAATTCGCTAATTTATCAAGTGAGTAATCAGTGCGTCTTGGTATAAAGTGGGCTGACTTTGTTAATCTATCAACCACTACCAGACAGACATCCTTCTTTTTAGGAGTCAAAGGCAAACCGGTTACAAAATCCATGGTAATCTTGTCCCATTTCCACTCGTGCACCATTACGGTTGAAGTAATCTGAAGGCACTTGATGTTCAACTTTTACTTGTTGACAGATCAAACACTTGGTTACAAATTCGAAATGTCCCTTTTCATACCGCCACCAATACAACTTCTTTAAATCATTATACATTTTGTGCTACCGGGGTGAATCGATAAATGACCCTTTATCGCCTCATGTAATATTTTCGAATCAATTCATCGTTTTTGGTACACATATCCTGTCTCGAAACATCAAGCAGTCATCTGGTCCAACTCAAAAATCGAGTCGTAACTTTGATTAGCGTTGAGTTCTCTTGGTTCGCAACTCACTATCGTTCTTTTGAGCATCACAAATCAATCGGAGAAATAACGGTTTAGCCTCATCTCGCTAAGATTGACCCATCATCAGACAATGCTAACCCCATATTGATGGCTCTCAAAGTAAAAAGAAATTTCCTGCTCAAGGCTTCAGCAACTACATTTGCTTTTCCCGGATGATAATCAATCACTAGATCATAATCCTTTAATAATTCAAGCCATCTCATTGTCCGCAGATTGAATCCTTTTGATTCATCAAATACTTCAAACTTTTGTGATCGGTAAAAATTCGGCATTTTCACCATACAAATAATGTCGCCAAATCTTCAAGGCAAAGACAATAACGGCCAATTCCAAATCATGTGTAGGATAGTTCTTCTCATGCGGTTTTACCTGTCTCGAAGCATAAGCTACCACTTTACCTTCTTGCATCAACACACATCCAAGGCTTGTCAATGATGCATCACTATAAATTACGAACTCCTTTCCGGCTCAAATTGTACTAAAATTGGTGCTTCATCAATTGTGCTTTCAACTTTTCAAAACTCACGACATTTATCAGTCCACTCAAACTTAACATTCTTTTGCAACAACTTAGTCATAGGAGAGGCAATCATCGAAAATCCCTCAACAAAACGTCTATAATATCCGGCTAAGCCTAAAAAGCTTCTAACCTCGGATACATTCTTTGGCAGTTTCCAATCAACGATCGTAGAAATCTTGCTTGGATCCACCCGAATACCATCACCTGAGACTATATGTCCCAAAAATCCGACTTCACGAAGCCAGAACTCACTTTTACTAAACTTAACAAACAGTTTCTTTTCTCTCAAGACCTGCAATATGGTTCTCAAGTGTTCGGCATGTTCAGACTCATCCCGAGAATAAATTAGAATGTCATCTATAAACACTACTACAAACTTATCCAAATATGGCTAAAAGACCTGATTCGTTAAGTCCATAAATATAGTTGGAGCATTTGTTAAGCCAAAAGGCATCACAAGAAACTCATAATGTCCATACATTGTCCTAAAGGCGGTTTTCGGCACATCCGACTCCTTAACTCTCAACTGGTAGTAACCAGACCTCAAATCGATCTTTGAAAACACTGTGGCCCCTTTTAACTGATCAAATAAATCATCAATCCTCGGCAATGGGTACTTGTTCTTTATAGTCACCTTATTAAGCTAACGGTAATCAATGCAAAGTCTCATTGAACCATCCTTCTTCTTTACGAACAATACAGGAGCACCCCAGGGAGAGAAACTCGGTCTCACAAATCCCTTATCTGTTAACTCCTACAACTGAGCCTTCAATTCTTTTAATTCAGTCAGAGCCATTCTATATGGAGCAATCGAGATCGGTGCAGTACCCGGTAATAAATCAATGGCAAACTTTATCTCTCTGTTCGGAGGCAACCTGGGCAATTCCTCCGAAATACATCCGAAACTCACAGACTATCAGATCGATTCAAACTTGATTGAGGCAACTCAAGATTCATTACATAAGCCAGATAAGCTTCACACCCTTTCCTCATGTATTTTTGTGCAGACATGTGCGAAATCACCATAGGCAATTTATTTGATTCATCTGTTTCAACCCATAGAATTTCTCCATTTTCACATTTCAACTCTAGTGTTTTTTGTTTACAATCTACCTTGGCATCATACAATGTCAACCAGCCCATTCCCAAGATAACGTCAAACTCATCAAATGGTAACAGCATCAAATTAGCCGGAAAACAGTGACCTTGAATCATTAATGGGCAATTCTTGCAAACCTTGTCAACTAGCACATATTGGCCTAAGGGGTTCGACACTTTAATCGTAAACTCAATAAACTCAACAGGAAACTTTTTATTAGATACTAAATTCATGCAAATATAGGAATGAGTAGACCCGGGATCAATCAATGCAATAACAATAGTATCATAAAGAGAAAATGTACCAGTAATGACATCGGGAGATGATGCATCTTCTCGGGCACGTATAGCATAAGCTCTAGGAGGTGCTCTAGCTTTTGATCTTGCCGCTGAATCTTTCATCGCAGTTTTACTGCTAGTCCCACCTTCAGTATTTCTCAGTGGTCTACCTTTACTAGCGGTGGTATTCTGTCTAGTACTCTGAAATCTTTCTTCTTTAACTTTCTCTGGACAGTCTCTAATAAAATGCTCGCGAGAACCGCACCTAAAACAAGCTCGCTCGATTCCCCAACACTCACCATAATGTTGCCTGCCACATTGCTGAAACTCGGGCTTTCTAGGTCGCACATTACCCACACTTGCCACCGAAGTAACTTGAGCTTCAGACCCCGAATATGCTCTACCACGATCTCTATGTGAATCCCCAGTTGAAACTGTCATTCGAGGGTTTGTCTCTTTGGACCTCTTTGATTGAGATTGAAATGGCTTGCTTATTGACCTTTTTCTGGCATCTCGAGCCTCAATAGTAGCTTTTCTTCTTCCTTTGTTCAATTCTTCGGCTTTAAGAGCTCGATCAACCAATACTACAAATTCTTTCAACTCCAAAATTCCTACAAGCACTTTAATGTCATCATTTAGCCCATCTTCAAACCTTCTGCACATAATGGCCTCGGTGGACACACATTCACAGGCATACTTGCTGAGTCTCGAAATTGCGTTCATACTCGCCACGACATCTTGCCTGCTTCAATTCAAGGAACTCCTTCCGTTTTTATCAATAAATCACGACTTATGTATTTCTTTCTAAATTCTTCTGGAAGAAATCCCAAGTAACTCTTTCTTTTGGTACCACTTGCTACCCAAGTCTTCCACGGTGGTAGGTAGAATCTCTCAAAAGTGATCAAAGACACTTTAAGCACTCCTCGGGTGTACATGAGAGTTCATCAAATACACGGTAGAATTTTCAAGCGAATTCGCTTTCTCGGGATCATCATCGATCTTTGCTCTAAACTCTTGGCCCTTATTTTGAATCTTGTCAACCGGAGGCTTGTTCATTCTTACCAAATCTATGCCTTGAGCGACTGAGAATCGTCGAGGTATAGGAGGGGTGGAGGAGGTTGAGCATTTGGATTTGCTCGAATAAATTCAATATACCAATTGTTCATCATTTAGAAAGGCATCCCGAGCCTCATCTCCTGTCTCAATGTCTCGGTCTACTTTCCACAGTAGCGGTCCCTTGTGCGGGAGCCGGCGCATTACTAGCAAACATCATCGATCGTAGTTCCTTGGGATCCATTACTATATTAAAACAAAACACGTTTAGAATAATCGAGTCACCACACTATCACAATATTTTTATGGCATGTATAACTAGACTTTTACACACACTTTATTAGTCCGAGAACCGACTAAACCATAGCTCTGATACCACTATGTAACACCCCTTACCCGTATCCATCTCCAGAACAGGGTACGAGGTATTAACAAATTATAGTATATACTATTAAATAAAACCCAACAAAAATATGGCGTGCAATTTGATCACGGATCAGTATAACATATGCCATTAACAATACAAACCAATTTCAAAGGCTTCGTACAAAATGATTAGTTTGATACTATAAGTAGTAATTTAAACCTGGACAATTATGACACGTAACAAAATAACTAGGTCTGCTATATATGCAATATTTCAAAATGTTGAGTTCAGATACCAAGAGTATTGATAGTGTGGGCAGATCTTCTACGATCTCTAACTCCTATGCTAGATGGATGACACTATAAGACAAAGGGGAGAAAAGAAAGTAAGCTTATAGCTTAGTAAGTAAGTATATAAATAACAAATAAGGAATCTAATATGTTTACAACATAACTCAATTATATCATATTTTTAATTTTACTGTTTACTCCAATTTGATCAAGCTGTCCCTCCTGCGTCATGATCACTAAATAAATCATAACTCGAGTTACGGAACTCGAAATTCAAATCCATAAAATTTCCCTGAATCTATACTCATAAAAATTATTAATAAGTTTTTTTCTAGAATTTTTGGTTCATCCAATTAGTACAGTTTATTAGTTAAAGTTTCCCCTGTTACACAGCTCAACTGATCTGACCTCTGTGCACTACAAATTATATTTCTCTCAGTACACAATTCAAATAACCATGAAAACTATTTCATTTAAAACTAGACTCGGTAAGTAATTTAGGCATGTAAACTATATTTCTTAATTTGTTTTGTACAATTTTTAATTATTTTTCAAATTTGGAACAGGGGATCACATAGTCATCCTGAGCAAGTCACACCCAATTTTAAATATCTCAAAATATAGAATTTCTTTGCTTGCTCTATTTCTTTTGTATGAAAATAGACTCATTAAGATTTAATTTCACATCTCATTCAACCTCTAATTAGATTCCTTCTATTTTTTATGAATTTTCAAATTCACGTCACTGCTACTGTCCAAAACAGTTTTAATGTTAATTTCACTCTTTCACACATTCTTTATACTAACCTCATTTTAACTTACATATATATATACCACAAATCATTTTCACCACATTTCATACATCACAAGTGTAGGTCCATGACTACAATGTCACCACAAAACCATCCCGTTGAACAATTCGGATTAATCCTCGATACTTGATGGTTTCAGCACACAGCCCCACCATCATATTTCATTTAATTCGGCTCTCTTGTACACATGGTGAACACTTAGTACCACTCATGCGACCTAGCCAATTTGTCTCGTAGCTCTCTTGTCTACATGGTGCCCTTCACTTGGAATCACGCATGCGACCTAGCTACATTTATCTCTCACATAGCTCTCTTGTCTACATGGGATACATCCTGTATCACACATGTGACCTAGCTACTACATAGTATCTCGTAGCTTTCTTGTACACATGATGTGCACTCGGCACCATACATGTGACCTAGCTACGCTCCCTCTATTTTATTCGATCTTTCCGAATGTTCAACCGGGATCTCTCTCTCTATTACTTATTTCCATTCTTCCAATAGTCGATTTATACTTCAACATCAGCTAGTATATATATATAATAGGCTGAAATATAAGAATGTAAATGAAATTAATGTATTATTTACATACAAACTTACCTCGGTGCAAAATATGGGAATTTTACAATTTAGTCCAAAACTTTCTCCTTCCCTCGTTCGAGGTCGATTCCACCCCTTTCTTGATTATAAAGCTTGAAAGTTGAAGAAACCCTAGCTATGGAGGAGAGCAATTTTCGGCAGCAACTAATGAAGATGATAACCAATTTTGTGTTATTTTTCCCATTTTATTTCATTTAATATACAAATGACCAAAATGCCCTTACTACTAAACTTTCAAAAAAAATTCCTCCATGTCCAACTTTTGTCCATAACTTAAGAATGGGTCAAATTGCTATTTAAGACCTCCTAGTTAATATCCCAAAGCAATTTCATACTAAAAACTTCTAAAACACGAGTTTTACAATTTATTCGATTTAGTCCCTAATCTCAACTTAAGCGCGCAATGCACAGAATTTCATCACGAAATTTTCACGAAATCATGAAATCATATCATAAACCCCAAAATAATTATAAAACAATTATTTCTATCTCGGATTTGTGGTCACAAAACCACTATTCCGGTTAGGCCTTAATTCGGGTTGTCACACAAGTTGAGTCTGCGTTTCATTGGGCCTTATAAGGTTATTGAAAGAGTTGGACCAGTGGTTTATCGGCTAGCCTTGCCAATCGAGTTGGAAAAGATTCATAATGTGTTTCATGTGTTGATGCTGCAACGTTACCGTTCTGATCCTTCACATGTGATTCCTCTGACAGAAATTGAAATTCGACCGTATATGACCTATGAGGAGGAACCAATAAAGATTTTGGCTCGGGAAATTAAACAGTTGAGAAATAAAAGTATAGCCTTAGTGAAATTATTGTGGCATAGACATGGAATAGAAGAGGCTACGTGGGAACCTGAGGAAATTATGAGAAACCAATACCCACATCTATTTACCGGTAAGATTTTCGAGGACAAAAATCCTTAAAAGGGGGAGAGTTGTAATATCCCGAATTAGGGCCTAATCGAAATAGTGGTTTCGTGACCACAAATCCGAGATAGAAATAATTGTTTTATAATTATTTTGAGTTTTATGATATGATTGCATGATTGTGTGAAAATTTCGTGATGAAATTCTATGCATAAAGTGCTTAAGTTGAGGATGTCTTTAGTATGAAATTGCTTTGGAATATTAATGAGGATGTCTTAAATAGAAATTTTACCAATTTCTAAGTCTATGGACAAAAATTGGACATGGATGGAATTTTTGGGCAGTTTAGTAGTTAGGGCATTTTGGTCATTTAGTTATTAAAATGAATTAAAAACAAAATTAAAAGCCAATTTTTTTCCATCATCTTCATTAGGCCGAAATTTCAAGGGTTCTCCATAGCTAGGATTTGTTTCAAGCTTTCAAGCTCCATAGTAAGTGATTCCAAGCCCCGTTTTTAATGTTCTTTACGTTTTTGGAATCCCGGTAGCTCGATTTAGCTTAGTTAGCAATAATTCGACCTAGGGTTCATATTTGGAAAAATACCCATAGGTGAAATTTGTGTATTTTGGTGTTTTATGCTAGAATATGAGGTTTTAAATTATGTTAGACAACTTGTGCTACTCGGTTTTAAGTGAAAACGAGTAAAAGGGCTTAATCGGTAAAAATACCTAATAGTCATAAGTGCATGTTAGAGTGTGAATTTGATGCTTTCATAGAAGGCAAAAATGATCAGCATGTCATAAAACATAAGAATAAGGGCTGAAATTAAATTCCCGAGCCTAGGGGCAAATTCATAATTTTGTAAAAGTTAGGGGGCAAAAACATAATTTTTCCATAATGTGATTTTTGGATTGAAATAAATAGTATGAGTGTTAAATGAACTAAATGTGTTTTTATAGATCAAGAAAGACGTGGAATCGATCGTGATCGGGGAAAAGAAAAGCTTTCGGACTAAATTATAACATTTCGAAAGTTTGCACCGAGGTAAGTTCGTACATGAATAATTTATCGATTTTTTTTATGTTATTTTATGTTGTTATCATATGAATTGGTGGCTGTCCATAGAACGATTAAATGATGGAAATTTGCAAATTTAATTAGATTGTGAATAAGTGTTAACAGTGAAAAAGGAAATATTTTCCCGGTTGAACCTTGAGAACAGGAACAATACGAATGACCCATTGTGAGTACTTGTGTGTAGTACTAAGTGCAGGCTACTACGTGTACCATATTGTTAAGTCGCATGTGTAGTACTAAGTGCAGGCTATTATGCGTACTCAATGACTTCGATCACGTGTGTAGTACTAAGTGCAGGCTACTACGTGTATCAGATGGTGAGGTCACGTGTGTAGTACTAAGTGCAGGCTACTACGTGTACCAGATTGTTGGTCGCATGTGTAGTACTAAGTGCAGGCTACTATGTGTATCAGATAGCTTCGGCTATAAGTGTGGAAGGGGGAAATATGTGTAAACAATGGTATATTTGTTATTTTTCCGTTGAGTTCAACGGGGAAAATCGATAAAGTGGTAATATATGAAAATTTAGGAGCTATGTGCTCGATAATTGAGCGAATTCTAGTATAACAAAAAGTACTAGGTGGAATTATGCAAGAGTGAATGTTAGAAATAAAACAGTGTTGGACAGCAGCAGTTACATGATTTTAAAAATTTACCAAAAATCGTGGAAGTTAAATAAAAATGCAAATAATATATGAAAATAAAGATTAATGAGTCTATTTTTACATAAAAGAAACAGGGGAAGTAAAAGAATTCTATATTGTGTGATATTTGAATTCTTGTGAAACAGGGTCTGAATGAATTTGAGATCACCTATTCTGACTTTATAAATTCACCATAAATTGTAAAAAAATTATTAAGAGTCATACCTTATATTAATGGATTCATTATTGAGTCTATTTTTAAAAGAAACAAACAGCATGGTCGTTGGAATTCTGTACAGGGAGAAATTTGGTTTGTAGTACACAAGGGTTAGAGTAGTCATACCCTAAAACAGGGGAGACTTCAACTAATAAACTGTACTAATTGGCCCAACCAAAAATTCTAGAAAAAAATTAGTAAGTATACATATGAGTCTAGTTTTAGGGAAATTTTACAGAATTGAATTTTGATTCTTGTAGCTCAAGATATGATTTTTTTTAAAACCGGGACTCTAGAAAGCAGCCTGTCCTGAATATGTGATTATATACTAGTATGATTGTTTTACTTTGATAAATTGTATATATCAATTTCGTACTTACTTACTAAGCTATATGCTTATCTTCTTTTCTTTTTCTTGTCTTATAGAGTTACTAAGCCAGCTCAGGATTTAGAGATCGTCGGAGACCCATCCACACTATCAATACTTTTTGGTACTTTGTAAACACTATTTTGGAATTATGGCATGTATAGAGGGCTGAATCATTTTGTTATATGTTATAATTAATTTGGTTTAAAATATTACTTTTCAAAATTTGATAACTTGTATTTATGTATATATGTTAATGTTATCTATTTTTGTTCAAGCTAGAAGAATTAATTATGTAAGGTCAGGTAAATGTGTGAATTCATGTTTTCGTGATCTGTAATATTCCGTACCTTGTTCCGGCTTAGAACATGGATATGAGGTGTTACACACAAGGCCAAACACATATCAATCTCACATTTATTCAACATTAGCATAACACATGACTTGTAGCAAATATCAAGTTATATACTTACCTTTTTACTAGTAGCCAACAAACTAACTCATAGCTGGGCATTTAGCTCGTTTTACACATCTGTACACGATTTACCTTTGCCCGATGAACCACTCGGAGGATAGGACACTCAGATAATCACACAAGTCGTACAATGCCAACGTCCCAGACGTGGTCTTACATGTAGTCACATATCGATGCCACTGTCCTAGACAGGGTCTTACTCGTAAACACATATCGAAATCACATATCGATGCCATTATCTTACTCGCACAAATATATCGGAATCCTATGTCATGACATATGTATCCTAACTATTCATAAGGTTCATACGGGGCTTTCAGACGTCGTAACTCGATCGAAACGAAGTCATAACATAGTTGCCAAGCTTAACAACATTCGACTAATGCATTTATAATTTCATATATCTCAATTCAGCATATATTCTTTGCATTTAATTAAAATTAAGTACGTCTATTTGCTTATAAACTTACCTCAGACGATGTAAAATGGAACAGGGCAGCTAGTCGACGACTTTCATTTTTCCCCAATCCAAATCTGATTTCTTTAGTTCTTAATCTAAACATATTCAAATTAAGCTCATTCAAACATATTTTCATTCAATTTAATCCAAAAACACATAAATGGGAAAATTACCATTTTACCCATGACATTTACAAGTTTTACAATTTAGTCCCTATTGCACAAAACACAAAATATGAAAAATTTCCCTCTACCCAAGTTGGGTAAAATTTTACCCATGCTTATACAAGTCCATATCTTTCATTTATTTCACATTTTAGTCCCTCAAATTATTATTTTTGCAATTTTGTCCTAATTACTCAAAATCATCAAAAACTCCAATACAAAACATGTTAATCTAAAACATATCTTTTATATTTCATCATCAAACAACAAAAATCACAAGCTCTCAACAATGGCATAACTCAAAATATTCACCAAAATAAAAAATTCAAGCATGGGTTTTGCAGTACTCGAAGCAACGATATCAAAAACGTAAAAATTATCAAAAAATCGACTAAGAACGAACCTTGAATCAAGATGAGAACGATGGCCGAACCTAGCTTTTTTTGTTTCTTTTCTTTTGTTTTTTTTTCAGTGGATGAACAAAAATAATAAACTAAACTTTAACTTATGTTTTATTATGATATATAATAACATTTTAATCAATTACCATTATATCATTTATAATTAAATAACCATAACACATAATATAAGGATATAACCAGCCATTACACATTATTTTGGTTTATTTATAACATAGATACTTCAAGTTAGAAAGCCACTAATAATTCAGCCCCTTTTTGAAATAACCACTAAATTTTCATTTTATGCGATTAAGTCCTTTTATTAAATCGGACACTCAAACAATAAAATTAAATCACGAAAATTTCACAGATATAAATTCACACAAAATAAACATAGAAAATAATTTTAAAATGGTTTTCTGACTCAGATTCGTGGTCCCGAAACCACCATTCCAATTAGGGTCTAAATCAGACTGTTACATTAACCCAATCCACTACTCCCACAATATCCTCTCAACAACTGCCCACTATCAGAATTTCACCACCTCTCAAACTCCTCTACATGCTTAATACAACCAAAAGCAAAATTATCACACTCATCGTTTCCACTGAGATTTGAACACATGACTTATAAGTGCACTTACACAAGCTTAGCCATCAGACCAGTAGACCCATTCTGATATAAGCTTACCAACAATTAAATATAAGCCTATAGAACCAGGTTAAGGCTTTATTCATAAAAAGGCCAAAATTTACTCAAGTCGTGACTTGAACTTGGGACCTCACACACGTACCCAGAACACTTAACCACTGAGGCAGATATACACTTGTGTAATATTTTATCAGAACATAAATTTAAAACTTGGAGCGTTACAATTCTACCCCCTAAAAGAAAACTTTGGCCTCGAAATTTTTACCTGATCAGAAAAGGTGAGGATATTGCTGATCATCGACTCCTCTGGTTCCCAAGTGGCCTCCTCAGTGCTATGATTCTGCCAGAACACCTTCACTAAGAGAATAGACTTTCCTTACAGAAATTTAATGTCACGATCCAGAATCTGGACTGGCTCCTCTTCAAATGTCAGATCTGATCTAACCTCAATGTCCTCCACCGGCACAATATGTATAGGATCAGAGCGGTAGCGCATCAACATTGAGACATGGAATACATCATGAAAGCGATCTAACTCTAGAGGTAGCTCCAACTGATATGCGACTTGCCCCACTCGCTTCAGAATTCAGTACGCCCAATAAACCGAGGACTCAGCTTGCCCTTGCGACCGAACATCAGAATCTTCTTCCAAGGAGAAACCTTGAGAAAGATGAAATCTCCCACAGAATACTCTATCTCTCGATGTTTCAGATCCACATAAGATTTCTACCTATTAGAAGCCACTTTCAGTCGTTCTCGAATCAAACGGACCTTGCCATCAGTTTCAAAGACCAATTCTGGACCCAAAATACGTCACCCACCCAATTCAGTCCAGCATAAGGGAGTACGACACTTATGCCCATACAGTGCCTCGTAAGGTGCCATCTGTATATTAGCCTGGTATTTGTTATTGTAGGAAAACTCCGCTAACGGCAAGTACTCCTCCCAACTGCCTCAGAAATCAATAAGCAACTCCTCAACTATCCTCCAGTATCTGAATCACCCTCTCCGACTGACTATCTATCTGAGGATGGAATGCAGTCTAACCTCGAACCCAAAGCCTCATGCAGGTTCTTCCAGAACTGAGATGTGAAATGAGGATCCCTATCAGAGATGATCGAGACAGGTACTCCATGTAGCCTCACTATTTCAGAAATGTAAAGTTTAGCTAGCTTTTGCAGCGAGAATTCCGTCCTGACCGGAATGAAATGAGCAGACCTAATGGGTGTTAAAGGTAACCCATAACAAAATCTATCATTACTCACTCTTATTTCCACAATGGTATCTGAACCGGCTGTAGCAAACCCGAAAGTAACTGATGCTCAGACTTAACCTGCTGACAAGTCAATCAGTGAGCAACGAAGTCAGTAACTCATGCTTCAACCCTGGCCACCAGTATAAATCCCGTCGATATTGACACATTTTGTTCCCACCGGGATGCATAGCATAAGGGCAACTATGCGTTTCCCTTAGAATCAACTGTCTCAAGTCCTCATCATTCAGTACACAAAAATCCGACCGCAGAAATACAATACCCCATCCTTATTAATCCCAAAATCTGCAGTACCACCACTCTCTACCTAATAAAAACGCAACTCTAGAGACTTATCCCCCATTTGTTTATCTCTGGTCCGATCAATCCATGTCAGTCTAACCTGAAGTTCTGCCAACAGACTCTTATCGTCAAAGAGACTAAGTCGAGTGAACATCACTCTCAAATCGGTCATAGCTTTATGGTTCATCGGCCACCAAATTGACCTTACCAGGATGATACTCGATAATGCAGTCATAATCCTTAAGCAGTTCAACCCATCGACGCTGCCTAAGGTTCAACTCCTTCTGAGTGAGGAGATACTTGAGGCTTTTGGGATCAGTGTAGATAGTACACTTCTCATCGTACATATAGTACCTCTAGATTTTCAGAGCGAAGACTACCGTTGCCAACTCCAAATAATGTGTCGGATAGTTAGCCTCATGACTCTTGAGCTGTCAAGACGTATAAGCAACTAGCTTTCCGTCTTGTATCAGAACACAACCCAGACCCACATACGATGCATCACTGTAAAGCACGAAGTCTTTACCAGGCTCAGGTTGTATCAGAACAGGAGCCTGAGTTAAAACAGTCTTAAACTTATCAAAACTCTCCTACTAGGCATCAGTCCAAACTAAAGGAACTCCCTTACGCAATAGCTTAGTCATGGAAGCTGCGATCAAAGAGAACAACCTTCTACGAAACGTCGATAATATCCTGCCAGCCCCAGAAAGCTACGAATCTCAAACACATTCTTCGGCTGTTTTCAATCTACCACAGTGTCAATCTTACGAAGATAGACTCGTATCCCCTTAGCAGAAACTACATGTCCAGAAATGTCACTTCCCGAAGCCAGAACTCACACTTGCTGAACTTCACATACAACTGTTTCTCACAAAGAATCTGTAGAACCACTCTGAGATGCTCATCGTGCTCATCCTCTGTTTTAGAATACACCAAGATATCATCAATGAACACCACCACAAACTGATCCAGGTAGGGTTGAAATACTCGGTTCATTAAATCCATAAATGCCGCCGGTGTATTGGTTAAACCAAAGGGCATAACTAGGAACTGATAATGTCTATAACGAGCCTTAAATGCCGTCTTACGCACATCAACCTCTTCAACTCTCAACGAATGATAGCCCGAATGCAGATCGATCTTAAAAAACGCAGAGGCCCCTCTGAACTGATCAAATCAGTCATCTATCCTCGGAAGTGGGTAATTATTCTTGGTCGCTAGCTTGTTCAACTGACGGTAGTTGATACACATACTTATTGTCCCATCTTTCTTTTTCATGAAAAGAACAGGTGCTTCTCACAGAGACACACTGGGAAGAATGAACCCACGATCCAACAACTCCTGAATCTGAGCCTTAAGTTCCGTCAGCTCTTTCGGTGCCATTCGGTAAGGGGCGATAGACACCAGAGCTGTATCGAAAAATAACTCAATCACAAACTCCACCTCTCGACTTGGAGGTAGCACCGGTAATTCCTCAAGAAACACATTTGGAAAATCCCTCACTATCCTGATGTTTTTAACCAAACATTCCCTAGAATCGGAAATACTAACGTAGGCTAAGAATGCCTCACACCCTTTCCGAACTAACTTTTTCGCTACCAAAGCTGAGATCACATTAGTCAGGTAATCACGACGTTCCCCAATCACAATTACCTCGTTGCCCTCATTGGTTCTCAACACAACCCTTTTTGTTGCACTATCCAGACTTACTTGGTACTTTACCAACCAATCCATCCCCAATATCATATCGAACTCCTCAAATAGAAGCTCCATCAGATCCACCTAAAATCTCTATACAATTTACTAACTCGAATGGACTGCCCCAAAGGACTCACAATAGTCACCTCACTAGAAGTACCCTCAACAACAATCCCTAAAGTTTCAGACACAGTGCTAGCTACATAGGAGTCTGTAGAGCCTATGTCTATCAGTGCAAGATAAGGTACATCAAAAATTAAAAACGTACCCATGATGACTTTCGGAGCATCTCAGTCCTCACAACGACGTGCAGTATAAACCAGTGCAAACCCGGTGCTCTCTGACCTCAGCCCATACCATTACCACCCCTAGCCTGACCTCAGCCCCTAGGTAGCTACTGAACTACCCTCGATGGCTGCGCATTACCAGTACCTGTAACTTCATCTGCTCGGTCCTCAATGGACAATCTTGAACGTGGTGCTCAGTCGACCCACACCTCAAGCTTGCCCCAGTAGTCCTCCAACACTCGCTCAGATGGCGTCTACCATAGTATCCATAATGCACCACCCCAGTAGGTACAACAGAAGTCCTAACTCTCACTGGCCCATCAGATCTGACCTTTTTCTTAAGCCTCATCACAGAACTCAAGGGCTCCAATTCCCTCTTATTATTTCCTTTCTATTAGTTTTGGCACTCAACGCGCTTAATCGTCAACCACCACTGGTATGCTTCGTCGCGAAGCAGAGAAATAGCCCCCTTAAGCTTCTGTTTAGCAGTAAAATCCAGGTCATCTATAATTCTCTCTGTGGCCTCCATCCAATACTCGACCACATTAGGGGCGACTCCAGCAACACCCCTGAATAACTCAGCCCCATTGGACCAGAGTTGTTCTGTAACCAACCCTCGGCCCCCAGAACCAGTATTGGGCCCAGCGACCCTCTCCAAGATCCGTAGCATGCCTTGGGACAGTGCGTTGTCCCCAGCCGCACGATCATCAAACCCAGACCCAATCTCTGTCGCAAGTGATATTGGTGTCTCACTAGTACCCAGATTCAGAATAGTATCAGATGCCAAGGACTCAGCTCGAGCCCCTCTATGACCCCTACCACAGCCTCTAGTACCCTATCCACGAGTACCACATGTGCCTATCATAATTTCAGAGTTTATCTATATTAACAGTTTTATGCATCAGTTACAGTTTCAATATTTATTAACAGATATTTTATGCAGTACAGTATCAGAATATTCATAGTTAGTTATCGCGAGTAGTAATCTCACTACAGTTTTTACTCTACATTGTCTAGAGTATTTTCAGTGTAATATACTAACTAAAGTAGTTTCAGTATATTCTAATCATATTTTCAGACAATTTTAAACGGAGTTTTAGAGAACTTACAATATCGGCATCGAAAACTCGATGTACCACACACTTATTCCAAAAATATTTCAAATTATTTACAAATTATTTCTTTAAAACCAATCTTTCAAACCCAAATCTACAGCCGAGTTTTGTAATCTGGATCTGATACCACTAAATGCAACATCCCAAACCCGGCCTGGACGTTATGGCCGAATCTGGCAAAGTTACATGAGAGTGTTTTAGAAAAATGTATTAACCTTCAAATCTTTCCATTTATTAGCTTTTACTCAGTTCGGGAATCCAAGTTCTAATTGATTTGATTCAAATCATCTCTTTTACGCGAAAGCTTTTGAAACCCAAATAATTAGTTTTAAGTAAAAACATTTTTATTTATGAAACCTTAGCTTTTAGGGAAACCATGTTTTGATGAGTTACAGTTTAAATAATCACAAAACCATAATAAGTCAGCCCCATTAGACCAGAGTTGTTCCGTAACTGACCCTCGGCCCCCAGAACCAGTATTGGGCCCAGTGACCCTCTCCAAGATCCGTAGCATGGCTTGGGACAGTGCGCCGTCCCCAGCCGCACGATCATAAGACCCAGACCCAATCTCTGTCGCAGGTGATACCGACGTCTCGCTAGTACCCAGATTTGGAATAGTATCAGATGCCAAAGACTTAGCTCGAGCCCCTCTACGACCCCTACCACAGCCTCTAGTACCCCGTCCACGAGTACCACATGTGCTTATCGTAATTTCAGAGTTTATCTATATTAAAAGTTTTATGCATCAGTTACAGTTTCAATATTTATTAACAGATATTTTATGCAGTGCAGTATCAGAATATTCAGAGTTAGTTATCGCGAGTAGTAGTCTCACTACATTTTTCAGTCTACACTACCTAGAGTATTTTCAGTGTAATATACTAACTAAAGTAGTTTCAGTATATCCTAATCATATTTTTAGACAATTTTAAACAGAGTTTCAAAGAACTTACAGGATCGGCGCCGAAGACTCGATGTACCATATACTTATAGAAAAAATATTTTAAATTATTTACAAATTATTTCTTTAAAACCAATCTATCAAACCCAAATCCACAGTCGAGTTTTGTAATCTGGCTCTGATACCACTAAATGTAACACCCCAAACTCGGCCTGGACGTTATGGCTGAATCTGGCAAAGTCACATGATTGTATTTTAGAAAAATGTATTAACCTTCAAATCTTTCCATTTATTAGCTTTTACTCAGTTCGGGAATCCAAGTTCTAATTGATTTGATTCAAATCATCTCTTTTACGCGAAAGTTTTTGAAACCCAAATATTTAGTTTTAAGTAAAAACATTTTTATTTACGAAACCTTAGTTTTTAGGAAAATCGTGTTTTGATGAGTTTCAGTTTAAATAATCACAAAACCGTAATAAGCCCCAAGTGAAAACCAAACAGTACAAGTTCAGAATTACATCAAAAACTCTAAATAAATAATTAAAAACTAAATGTAATCGGAAAAAATAGTCTAAATATTTACGTGTGGCCACCAATGAGTCCTCCGCCTCACCGATCCATCAAGTCTGGGGATTACCTACATAGATTAAACAGAAAAAGGGTGAGTTTTCGCAACTTAGTGTATAATCCCTACAGAAAAACATGCATGCAGCCATTCATCAAATCATAATCAGAATCAGTCTGGGTCGGAGCCCCTTACAGAAATTAGTGTAGGCCTTAGCCCACTCAGATGCGGAATCAGACATATGTATTAGGGCATTGGCCCATCCCAGATACAATATGCAGAACAGAACAAATTAAACAGAGTCCTACCCACTAGCCTCTACACCAACTTCGTCCAACCCTACACACCATATGGGGATAAAATCGACCCCCCTATCCCTACACACCATACTATACCGAGTGCGACACATAATCAGATAATTGTAACTATGCTACCAGATATCAGGCTTAGGAGCCTTTTAGAACACTTCCTCCATATACATTAACCCAACCCCAATGCAATGCAGCATACAATATATGACATGCAAATATGAAATTAATAGATCATACATACACATCAATGTGCATGCTAAGGCACGTATATAACATAATCAATTCATGAAATTAGGGGTCAAGTAACTCTCACCGACCCTACAGTAGGTCCCAGTCGACTTGGGCGACCCGAGCAACCATTCAGAGTATTTCAAAAAATTGGGCTCGAACGCCCATGTGGCCTGCCTGTGTGGGCCCACACGCCCGTGTGGCTAACACGGCCTAAATTGGCCTTGGTCGTGTGGATCATACGGCCTGGCCCAGACTTTCACATGCCTATGTGGCCCACACGGCCCAATTGGTCAAGCCCATGTCTCGCACACGGCCTCACCTGTCCTCACATGGCCGTGTCATGAGCCCGTGTCACTTGCACACGGCCTAGTTCATCGATCACACGCCTGTGTGCTGCCACACGGCCTACCACACGGTGACCACATGCTCATGTGACTTCGACAGTTTCATTTTTTGACTTTTGTCAATTTTCATCTTCTGTGTTTTCAAATCCACACCTGGTTTCAGTTAAAGTTAAAATGATCCTCGAGAACTCCAGAACCTACAAATCAATATTCTATCACCCATAAATTAGTGTCACTACCGAACTTAAATGAGACTACTACGAGATGCTCAACCCAAAATTCTTAAACTTTACCTTCGATCGTGAAATAGAAATTCCGCACACTACAATGGCGATGGAGGAACTTCAGCCCCTTGAATAACCCTTAATCACAGAACGAAAACCCCCTAATCCAAATTCAGAAAAGAAAAAGTTAAGATTAAATAAAGACCAAATTTACTGAACGTGTGAAACTGCGCTAAGCAAACAAAACGAATTGGATATGAAGTTGAGAAGAGGAAAAGAAAGGCAGATTACGGTAAAAAGAAAATAGAGGGGAAACCTAGGGAAATTTCAGCAAAATTGGAGGAAAAACAAAATGTTAGAAACTAAAAGAGAAAAATTAAGAAAAAAGATGAGTTTAACACAATCCACTACTCCCACAATATCCTCCCAACAACTGCCCATTATCAAAATTTCACCTCCCCTCAAACTCCTCTACACGCCTAATACAACCAGAAGCAAAAATATCACACTCATCGTTTCCACTAAAATTTGAACACATGACCCATAAGTGCACTTAAGCTTAACCATCAAACCAGCAGGGCTCATTCTGATATAAACTTACCAACAATTAAATAGAAGCCTATAGAACTAAGTTAAGGCTTTATTTATAAAAAGGCCAAAATTTACCCAAGTTGTGACTTGAACTTGGGACCTCTCACGCACACCCAAAACACTTAACCATTGAGGCAGATATACACTTGTGTAATATTTTATCAGAAAATAAATTTCAAACTTGGGGTCTTACGTGCGAGCTTGTTGATGACAATAAGCCAAGGTGCGAGCCTATCAAAATAAGAGCTTGTTAAAGACAGTAAGCAAAAATGCGAGCCTGTTAAAGGTGCGAGCTCAGCCTAGTGCAAGCAGCAAAGTGCGGGCCTATCGAAAAGCTCAACAGAATGTGAGCTTGTTGAATTGCAAGCTAAGGTAGTGAACAGTCTAAATGCAAGCATGTATGAATGCAAGCCGAAGTGGCTGATAGTCTAAATGCAAGCCCGAGTGGGTGCAAGCCAAAATGGCAGACTGAAGGAAAGCAAACTATACTTGCGAACTGGATGTGCAAGAAGAAACAATATTGTAATAAACAAGGGAACAAGACAAGATGTGTTTGAAGGCAAGTTTCCAACCAAGTCTGTTAAAGAAGAGAAGACTCAATTTGCCAAGGTTGAAAATGAAGTGCTTGAGCAAGGCCAGCTTGAAATGAAGTATCTTGTGACTACCAAGCTTAAAAATTGTTGAAAGATTGGTGTTTGCAATATGAAGACCAAGGAGGAGTGTTGAAAATTGGTCAATCATTCTGTTGTGATTTTTTGGTTGAAGTGCATACAGCTTGTAAACATGTTGTAGCACGTATGCTTGCTGTAACAGTAAGGTTGTTTTTAATTACATTGTAATTAAACTTAGTTGAAAAGGAGCAAGTAGATGACAATTTGATATGTTTAGGTGTTGAATGACAAATTTTAGGTGGCTTGTTTGTGTGTACAAGCAATGTTTATCAAGTTACTCGGCTACTTAGTGGTAGTAGGTAGTATCTGATGATGTATTTGACTACAAATGTATTCTTTTCTTATTGACTGAGTGAGAAAAATGAGCTAAAATCCATAAACTCCCTTATTGCACATTTGTGGGCAAGTATTGCTTCCTTGGTCTGTGTCCCGTGTTTCTTTCTTTGCTTCTCCAAATCGCTAACATTGGGCAATCAAAAGTGCACGACATGCGTTGGAAATTTCAAAAAAAAATTAATATAATGGAAATGATAATGCTGACTTTGGCTAATAACATAGCTTGTTATATTATGGCTAATTTCAAGATAATCTAACAAGAATATAGGGATAATTAACGGGGCCTCCTCTTCCTCACAAACAACCACTATCGTCAACCTAAGAAGCAATGGCAACCCTGCAGGTAAGTAATCCATCCATCCATCCATGCATGGCTAATGGGTTATAACGGGAACTCTATATGACGTTTGTTAATTTCATGGTAGTACACAACAGGAAATAACGCTTACCTTCATCCGACCTTACACCTGACTCTATACAAAGTTGCACTTAAAGGTGATTGAGAGATCGCCACCCAAGTCTTTGAGAAAAACCTCAAGGCAGTTACGGCTATGATCATGGGGTCCATGTACGCGCTCCATGTTCCAGTAGGGACTAGGAAAGGTGGCGATGGTCAATGGAAGCAGGGTAACCACTCTTTCGATAGCTGCTACCATCGAAACCCCAGATACCGTCAAGTTACTGATTCGTAAGAACCCTGACTACCCAATATTCAGGGCATGGATGGAGGATTTCTGTTGGTGTTATGAGCAAAGAACAACTTTGAACAACAGTGGCTTGAGCTACAAGGCTCGATACTCGCAAAAGAAACAAGCAGCAAGTTGAGCAAAATTTTTTAAAGCAAAAGAAATGGAGAGTGAATATGGAAGAAAACTAATGAATTTCATTTATAATACAATATTGGCATAGCGCCATTACATATATTAAGCATAAGTCAAACACTACAAGCAAATTTTACCTAAACTATTACCTAACACCACTATAACTCATTGAAACTTGCTAAATTAACTTGTACAACAAAACAAAGCTGATTTTAAGCTCAATCACTACCTAATTACATCAATCATCAAACTCTCATAGTTCAAAATGAACAAGATTGCATTATACCAACAAAATGAACAAAAATAAACTAAATGACAGCAGCTTCACTTAGTTCTGCTGTTCTGCATGGCTCGATGCTTATGGCATGCTCCTTGATGCTGCTTCCTTAGTTGTTTGAGTTGTATGGAAGCCAACTTCAACAATTTTCGATCCATAGGGCAACTCAATTTGGCCACAAGGAAACACTTTTGTACTTACTCCATGTAACAAAGGCTGAGGTGCAGCCTAGCTCATATGAGAAGCTTCTGGTGTTTTTCTTCTACGTTAACTAATTTTGGCAAGATTTTACGGTGATTTCACATCTCTACAATTCATCATATATATAGTATAGCACTATGCAATATATATATATATTCCTTTAGAGCCTTTATGACTATATCTAATTTGCAGATTCGTTTGAAACCTTGCAGATTTGGAAGCAAATATGGTTGAGTAGTACCCAGAGTTGGCTAAGGACTTTGGGCTCGAGTCTCCTTCATGTTCCATTGCGGTAATGAATTTAGCTTTCTTTAGTAGCAGTGAATTGACTCTACGCGACCGCCTTATTGACTCCTGTTAGTCATTCTACTGTTTGACTATAATTATAAATATTACAAAGTTAAAAGGAAGCAAATAAAGTGAGTTCATTGTATAAATCTAATAATGAGAGTTTCGATCTATGATGGTTTCTGCCATATGATAGGTGTCCCTTCAACTTTGAGCTTGGAGAATGTCGCCAACAATTCCAACAGAGGAGACATTAAGAATCCAGCTAACAAGTCCCAAGTATCAATACGTAGCTGGTTTCTACATTTCACAAGAATCAATTTTAGTTCTGGTTTGTCCAAATTCTTTCATTAATCTCATATTTCTCGTATAGGTCATAGTCATAGTGAATAACTTTAACACTGAATTGATCATGTTATGGTGCAGCAAGGCAGAAACTGATTACAGTACTCTGGAAAATAATTGAAGGTTTAGGTAATACCCACGTCGAACAATTCCCTAATCTAAAACATGAGCTGATAATATGGATAATTTTAGTAATAACATGTTGCATCTAGTCAAAAATTTGGCACCGTCGGACCAGCTTAATCGTGTTTATGGTGTAGCTCTGCAAATACAACGTGAGCTACAATGGGTTTAAGATATCAAAAACCATTAGGTGAATATCTTACATAAATTTAGGTAGATAAATCTTATTTATGTAGATAAGTTTTATTCATATTCTAGGAATATTTTTATTTTATCTTTTAGTAGTTTATTAGAATAAGGGAACTATTTTCTTTTATGTTTTAGTAGTTTATTAGAATAAGGGAACTATTTTCCCAATTAGGATTAGCACTCTTTTCTCTATTTAAGTTCAGTTCTTTAGTTAATAATAATAGAACAGTTTTATTAAAAGCTCTCTTGAAAACTTTCATATATATGTACATACATAGTTGTATTAACATTTTCGTACAGGAAGTGGAAAAGATGGTACCAAATATCTATCAAGATGCTAGGAACATTGAGAGAAAGACTCCCAGAATGGTGTTCACTGAAGAACACAAGGAATTAGTTAAAGAAGGAGAGAGATGGATGAAGGATGCAGCGAATTCATGCTCGGTGGTGGCTACCCTTATTGCCACAGTTGTGTTTGCAGCAGCCATTGTAGTACTAGGTGGCACCAATGGTGACAGCGAATTCCTAGTATTTGAAAGAGAAAAGGCATTTGTTATCTTTACGATGTCAGATACACTATCTCTCTTCTCATCCACCGCTGCCATTCTCATGTTCTTGTCCATGCTCACTGCTCGTTATGTTGGAGATGACTTTCTCCAAGCCCTCCCCAAGAGGCTAATTATGGGGCTCCTCACCCTTTTCATCTCCATTACCACCATGATGGTTGCCTTTAGCTCCACGCTCTATCTTGTGTTTGGAGAGTCTAAGACATGGATTCTAGTATGTGTGGCTGAATCAACCCGTGTATTGGTAACCTTGTTTATTTATCTGCAATTTTTGCTACTTGTGGATATGTTCTACTTTACTTAGGGCTATGGAATTTTCGGCAAGCACAGTGAAAACCCCTTATATTAAATCAGAATTCAAAAATAAACAGGGAGTTATTGTGTGTGTGTGAGAGAAAGGAGGAGAGGCATTGTTGTTGGAAGTGATAATAAAAAATAACTCAAATATTAATTTTATTACACACAAATAAAATACAATACAAACTCTCTTTTATTTTTTCTCTTTATGCTAGTTGCTGCTAGTTTTTCTTTCTATACTCACAACACTTTTTTTTTCACTCGAACTCACTAAATTTTTCAACACTCACACACACAAATTATAAAACTCTACTTACATATATATATAGACATAGTAAGCCTTAATGATTGCTTATCCCTTAAGTATATGATAATACTTATCCATTTTACATGCCTTGCCTTGTAGGACTTTTCAATGTTGCTACCATCTTGATTTTTCATGAAATCTCCAACATGATAATCTTTATCCAATTTGCAAAGTTGTATTCAATTTGAAAACCAAGTTGTATGAGGGAGAACCCAATTTGGATTTGACTTCTTTAATTGTAAATTTTGACCTTGAAAAGTTTGGTTTGATTTCTAACACTCCCCCTCAAACCAAACTTTTCATTCCAAGCTTTTCTTTGAGTTTATGGAATATGTTTGCCTTCAATGGCTTCGTAAAAATGTCCGCCAGTTGATCATCTGTTCTGCAATAAACTAACTCTACATTTTTATTTTTCACTTGCTCTCGAATAAAATAATATTTTGTATCGATATGGTTGCTTCGACTATTAGACACTGGATTCTTTGCAAGAGATTTTATGGACTTGTTGTCAACATAAATTGTAATTGGACCTTCTTGTATAATAGATAATTCACCCAAAATATTCTTCAACCAAATTGCTTAACACGTGCATGTTACAACATCCATGTATTCTGCTTCACATGTTGAAAGGGCTACTGTTTGTTGCTTTTTCGATGACCATGAAAATGCTGCGGAGCCAATATGGAATAAGTATTTGGATGTACTTTTGCGATCATCCAAGTCACCACCATAATCACTATCTGAATAACCAACCAGTTTTGAACTCTGTGAGTATGTATAAAATAAACCCTGACCAATCGTACATTTCTCTTTGCTGCAATCAGGTGATCTTGTTTTAGCTTCTTCATGTATCTGCTAACTATTCCCACTACGTATATGATGTCTAGCCAAGTGATAGTCAAGTACCTTAAACCTCCAATGATACTTTTAAACAACGTTGGATTTGCTGGCTCTCTGGATGAACAACACTTAATTTTGTGCTTGGTTCTGCGGGCGTGGCTACTGACTTGCAATCTTTCATATTGAATTTTCTTAAAATTTGTTCTGCATACTTCTTTTGAGACACAAATGTTCCATCTTTCATTTGTTTCACATCGACTCCAAGAAAGTATGACATTTCACCTATATCTGTCATTTCAAATTCTTTAGTCATAGCTTTCATAAATTCATTGAACATACCTGGATTATTTCCCGTGAAAATCATATCATCCACATATAAGCACACGATCATGATGTCACCAACTTCATTTTTCTTCGTATATAGAGCATGCTCGTATGGGCTTTTTGTGAACCCGTTCTTCTGAAAGTATTCATCTATTCTTGTGTTCCATGCTCTCGGAGCCTGCTTTAGTCCATATAAAGCTTTCTTCAAGCGATAAACTTTGTCTTCTTGTCCTTGTTTGCTATATCCAGGTGGTTGTTCAATGTAGACTTCTTCTTCTAGGTAGCCATTAAGGAATCCTGACTTCACTTCCATTTGATAAATTTTCCATTTATTTTGTGCTGTAATTACCATGAGAAGCCTTATAGTATCAATTCTGGCAACTGGAGCACGACATAGTCTACACCATATCTTTGCTTGTAGCCTTTTGCAACTAGTCTTGCTTTGTATTTGTCCATTTTTTCTTCTTTGTTGGTCTTCGTCTTGTACACCCATTTGACTCCAACTAGACTATGTCCTTCTGGTAGATTTGTTAGCTCCCATGTGTCATTTCTTCTTATTGCTGTAATTTCTTCATCCATTGCCTTCTTCCATCTAACGTCTTTAATTGCATCTTCATATATTATTGGATCACATTCTGTTATTAAACAGAATAATGAATAATCGAGTATTGTTTCTATGGGTTCTGTAACCTTATAAATATCGCGTAAACTACGCATTCTTGTAGGTGCTTCCTCTGAGTTGCTGGTATTACTGCTAGTTGGTGATGATGATGTTGTCGGACTTGTTGCAACAGGACTTGGAGGAGGGCTTTGATCGTTGCCTTGTTCTTGATTAATAAAGTCGTCGTCTTTGTCATCACTGAAAAATAATCCTTCAATTTTCTTCTCTTCTTCACTCCATCTTCAATAATCAGCTTCATCAAATTCAACATCTCTTGAAATAATAACTTTCTTGTTGAGGGGGTTGTATAACCTATATGCCTTGCTTCTCTTTTCATAACCAATGAAAATACATTTTACTCCTTTATCGTCAAGTTTCTTTCTCGTCTGGTCAGGAACATGAGCATATGCAATGTATCCAAAAATCTTGAGATGTCCGACTCCTGGCTTTTGATTGCTCCAAGCTTCATTTGGCGTCTTATATTTCACACTTTTTGTTGGACACCGGTTCAACAAATAAATAGCACATTGAATAGCTTCAGCCTAGAAAGTTCTTGATAAATGCTTACCTTTAACCATGCTTCTTGCCATATCAAGAATAGTACGGTTCTTTCTTTCAGCGACTCCGTTTTGTTGTGGTGTGTACCCAGTTGTCAACTGGTGAATAATTTTGTGTTCCTTGCAGAAGCTTTCAAATAGCTTTGAAGTATACTCACCACCTCTATCAGTTCTGAGTATTTTAATGAAATGTCCACTCTGTTTTTCTACCATAGCTTTGAACTCGATAAACTTGTCAAATGCTTCTAGTTTTGTTTTAAGAAGATATATCCAACTTTTTCTACTAAAATCATCAATAAAAGTAACATAACACTTGTTTCCACCAAGTGATGGTATATCAAAAGGATCTGTTATGTCGGAGTGCACGATCTCCAATGGTCTCCTGGCTTGTCGAGTTTTTCTCGCTTCAAAACTCTACCTGTGTTGTTTTCCTTTAACGCAAGCTTCACACAGTTGATCAGGAGGATTAATTTTTGGCAACCCATTTACCATATTTTCTTTTGACAATAGCTTCAGACTGGAAAATCCAAGATGCCCGAACCTTAAATGCCACAACCATAATTCATCTTTAATTGCATTCTTCATATATTTCACCTCTCCAGATTCAATGTCAATAGTAAACAGACGGTTACGCGTCATATCAACTTGGGAAATTAATTCACCACTCTTATTTTTTAGGGCGAGCATGGAATTTTTCATATGTACTTCATATCCTTTTTCTAGAAGCTGTCTAAGGCTGATAATGTTGCTTTTCAAAGCTAGTACGTAATAAACATCTGAAATGAACTTCTTTTTTCCATTCTTTTGTGTAATAGTGACTTTGCCTTTGCCTTTGACCGTGGCATGCGATTCATCTCCAAATGTTACTTGTCCATGAATATTCTCATCCAACTCTGAAAATAAGTCTTTTCGACCACACATGTGATTACTGGCGCAATTATCAAGATACCAAATATTTTTTCTTGATTTTTCACTTTCTTTATAAGTGAGGAATACACTAGATTCCGCATTTTCTTCTTCTTTAGCTGCTGCTACATGATTTCTCTCCTCCATCTTGGGATTTGATCTACACTTGTAACTATAGTGGCCATTTTTATTGCAATTAAAACATTGTACCTGATATTTATTTCCTTGTTGAAATCTACCTCTGCCTCGGCCTCGGCCTCGAGCTCTTTGTCCATGACTTGATGTTTGATATTCGTCACTTATTTGGACTTTACCATATGATTGATTGCCTCGTCCACGTGCTCCTCGTCCACCTCTATTTCTGCCTCTATATCCTCCACGGTATCCTCTACGATTGCTCGTACCTTGTCCAAAGTTATCCTTAGCTCCACTTTCATTGAAGGACAACTTGCTATGCAAGACTTGCTCCGAATCTCCAGTATTATCATTTAGCTTCATTTTATGCTCATGGGCTTGGAGAGAACCCACAAGTTCATCGATTGATATTTGTGATAAATCTTTTGACTCTTCAATGGTAACCACCACATAATCAAATTTGCGTGTCAATGACCGAAATTTTTTTTCCATTATTCTGACATCATCAAGTGTTTCTCCATTTTTTTTCATTTCATTTACCACCGCTTTCACCCGAATAACATAATCATCAACACTTTCTGATGGTTTCATTTTCAACGTCGCAAATTCGGCTCTAAGGGTTTGTAAACGTACATTTTTAGCCTTTTTCGCTCCTTGAAGGGATTTTTGCAAAATTCCCCATGCTTCGTTTGATGTCTTCGCATCTGAAACTTTTTCAAAGGTTGATTCATCAACGCCTTGAAAAATAAAAAACAACGCCCTCTTATCTTTTTTACGAGCTTCTTTCAATACACTTTTTTCTTCATTTGTCAAAGCCACTTCGGCAACTGCATTTTCAAGCTCGACATATCCTTTTTCGACAACGTCCCAACAATCTTGAGAACCAAGCAAATCCTTCATCTAGATGCTCCAGTTGCCATAATTTTTCTTTATTAATTTCGGGATCTGCGGTTGAATCATCTTTGCCATTGTGACGTCAACACGAACCTAACTCTGATACCACTTGTTGGAAGCGTAGTAATAAAAAATAACTCAAATTCTAATTTTATTACACACTAATAAAATACAATACAAACTCTCTTTTATTTTTTCTCTCTATATTAGCTGCTGCTAGTTTTTCTTTCTATACTCACAACACTTTTTTTTTTCTCTCAAACTCACTAATTTTTTCAACACTCACACACACAAATTATAAAACTCTACTTATATATATATATAGACATAGAAAGCCTTAATGATTGCTTATCCCTTAAGTATATGATAATACTTATCCATTGTACATGCCTTGCCTTGTAGGACTTTTCAATGTTGCTAACATCTTTATTTTTCATGAAATTTCCAACATGATAATCTTTATCCAATTTGCAAAGTTGTATTCAATTTGAAAACCAAGTTTTATGAGGTAGAACCCAATTTGGATTTGACTTCTTTAGTTGTAAATTTTGACCTTGAAAAGTTTGGTTTGATTTCTAACAATCGTTCAGTGGCAGCTCTTTCAAAACCTCCCCAGACGTTTGTTGTAAGGCTCTTAGGTGAGTGTCAAATCTCATGGGGATTCATAGTGATGGAGAAAAAAGTGTATACAACTAAGAATGTCCATAGTTGCTAAAATTAGCTTGACAAACAACTTTCCATACACGACTTTCAATTACATAAAGAATATTTGAAGGATAGGAATACAAGTTGATGTAATTTATTGTTTAATTAAAACCAATAATTAGTGTGATTTATACAAGCTTCCACTTTATCATGATATTTAAGTTTTTTTTAAATTATTTAAAATTTTTAATTAAAATATTCACGTTAATTGAGAAGAAAAGCATATAAGAAGTGAAACATTTCTATTAAGCAATAAGATGGGGATCACTTTTGAAAGAAAATGTTTCGTCTAATCTCTTTACTATTGAAGGATGGTATGAAATTGTTATTCCACGTTATTTTTACCCTTCTTCAATAGGAGAATTATAAATCAAAATTTTCTCTACTTTTTTAAGAGAAAAAAAAACTGAAAATAAAAAGGAAAAATTTGATTTCTCATTCTCCTATTAGAAAAATATAGAAACAACGTGGTATTACGACTTCATATAATATTTTCTCCTTTACCATATTTGACATTACTTTTTAACATACCATCCTAAAAACACTACACTACACATCACATATTATTAAATTTTAAATAAAAGTTAGTGATAATAATAATAATAATAATAAACAACTATATCTCAAATTTTCTTCCCTTCTAACCCTTTTATCATTTTTTGTTTTAATTATTTTTAAAAGGAACATAAATTTGATTAAATATACAATTTGATATATAAACTTTGATTTGATAAAATTAAACAAATGAAACTTTTATTGTGGTTTAAATGTATACATGAAATTTTATTTTGATCCAATTATATACATTTAAATAAATACAATCCCTTTCAAAGAAAAAAGTCAACCATTTCTATAACAACCACCCTTTGTAACAATTAACACTAAGTTTCTAAAAGAATCGATTTTTTATGTTTTATTTTAACCCTCTATAACAAGTTTTCACTTATAATAGCAACATCCATAATTATGAAGTATGTTCTTTATTAAAATAATTTTCTATAACAACTTATGGTTTGCATTTTAAAGCAAAGTTATACTTATTTCTTATAAGCAAGCCTATTAATTATCAATGATTTTAATTACAATATTACTTCAATAAAATGATTAAACTTCACGTGAAGAAATCTATTAATCATATTTTATAAATGAAAATACGATTCAATGAGTGAAATTAAAATATCAATTCAAAAACTATTAAGTTCCTTAATTAAATATTCTACAATAAATTTGGAATATCATAAACTTATAAATTGATTACTTGAATTTAATAACTTATAAAATTAATTAATTTAATTTGATAACTCATATTGATTAATTGAGCTTCTTATATTTATGAACTTTATAATTAATCATGTGAAATAATGTAAAATAAAAGGTACATAAAAGCAATAATACATGCACTTGCTATACGCCTTTTAATTATGTTCATTTAGTTCTCACTTTCTTTCTCTTTCTAACATAATTCTCACTTTTTTATTTGATGGAAATTCACGATATGAATTTTATGACAAACTTACAACGATTATCTCTTTATAACAACATAGTATAACAACCTCCTTTCTGTAACATGCAAAATCTTGGCAGACAAATGAGACTGTTATAGAGAGAGCTGACTTTATGTCAATTTATTTTTATATTTGATAAATATAATTATTTGTATATGTTAGCTTGATTAATCAAATTGAAATTGCCAAGAGGGGGCGAATTGGCCTTTTAAAAAATTGGTGGAAGTAAAAGGAGAAAATGAACACCAAGAATTAGAGTGGTTCGACCCCAATTGCCTAATCCACTACCTTAGCTTTCCACAACTAAGGATTTTCCCAAATTCAGTAATTTGTTCAACCTTTGAGGAAAAGGTTTAACCTTACAACTCTCTTAAGACTTTTACCCCAAATCTTAAGATAAACCCTCTCAAAGAATTACAAAGAAGCAAACTAAGGAATAATCCTAACAAGATCAGAATGTTTGCAAATTAAGCACAAATAGGCAAGAATACACTTGAGCAAAAGAAAGACAATAAGAGCTCACAAGTGTGTATAAGAGAACTTTGGAAGTATTGAGTACAAATGTTGTTTGATTGATGATTTTGCTTGAATATGCTTCCTTGTTGTTGTAGGAACTTTTAGAAGCTGATATTTATACCCCTAATTGATTTTCAACGGTTGAGGTTGTTGTGGTAGTTAATAGAGCCATTGGGGATGTGAAAACCAGAGCATTTAATACACCTACAATTGCAAGTATTGATACCAGATAAAAAGATACCAATAATTTTTACAATAAATGCTAAATTTAGTGACCGTTGGAGTTTAACGATACCAAAACAAATTTTATCAATACTTTATTAAAAGGTATCGATATTGTATTGATACTTTGTAGGTTTTGTGAAAAACAGAATATCATTTTGGTACTGATTTTCCAAGGGGTATCAATATTTTAAAAATATCAATACTTAGCCAAAAAGGTATTGCAAGTATCAATATTTTTTGGCCTAGAGTAATTTTGACTTGTTTGAAAGGTATTTTGACTTAATAAAATAATAAAGGACTTTATTACATAGTCAAAATCATTTTAACTTGATTTTAAAATTGTTATAAAAATTTTCTAAGAGTTCAAAAAGATATTCAAAATTTTATCTCTTAGACTTCAAATTGAAAAATCATTTTGTTAATTTTGTTCAATTTTATTTTTATTCAAAAACACTTTAATTTGCTATATCTAAACATTATATCAATGGTTTAACAATCTCCCCCTTTTTGATAACAAAACATTTGGTAAATTTGTTTTTGAATATTTTTTCCCCCTTAATAAAATTCATGTTGAATTTAAGGCCAAAATAAAAATTGACATACAAATTGGCATTCATTTTTACTTTAAGGAAACTGGTCACATAATTTGCATAATTACATATGGTTAGCATAAAAGTAATCAAAGAATTTACCTTAATTTACCCTTTCTTCTTCCCATTTTTTGTTATATCAAATGACAAATAGAACTTAAAGGAGAGAAGTTATTAGTTCAACATAATAGATAGATAAGAGTGAATGGCAATGAACTAAAACAATAGTGTACCTCAAAATACCAACAAAGCAATAATGTGCAAAAAGACATAAACATAGGCATTAAAAAAATCTAGGTGCAAATGTTATGAGTAATAATATGTAAATGTAAATAAAAAGTGCTAAGCGTCATCAGGAGGAGAAAATGGAGGATTCAAAGGACAACGATCAAAGAGAGACTCCATTTGCATCTCTAAGATGGATAGCTAAGAATTAACATCTTCATTATGAGACCGAACCTCATCTCTAATACCTCAAACAACATTTCTCAATGAATGGATAGCATCAAGGATGACACCATTGATCTTGGACGAAGGTTGAGATGCTTGAGAGGACGAAGTCGGAAGAGGAACATGTTCGGGTGTCAAAAAGTCTTCAAATGCAGTATCAGTGTCGTCATCTACATTTTTCACCGAATGGTCGCTCTTAATCGATGTACCAGTGGTGGCATCATAATGATATCCCGCATGATGAAGGACCCCATAACTAATAGGTTGGTTAAAAGTAATGGGGGTGTCTCCATTAGTGCTAATGCCCAATCACCAAAAAAGATATGACAAATACGTGCCATGAGGAAGGGAGATATTTATATTCATCCCTCTCCTGATAGCCTTGGTAATGTCATTAAACATGATGAGGGCGAGGTCGAGATGCTTATTGGATTTAAAATAATCAAGCCACCAATAATTAGTGTTTCGAAGCTTAGCATATTTTTTAATAGAGCAAAGGTTCCAGGCTATGATCAAGTGGAGGACATGATCATGAAGGTTAAGTTCAGATGCCGATTCAGACTAAATAAAAAAGGACTTAAAAGGACCCTTTTCATTGGAGTTACCTCCAGGAGGCAAATAAAGATAATCGCCAAACTCTTCTAAGATAAGACGTATAGGGGTTTTCATTAAAAAAGAGGTTATGGCTATAACGGTGTCGTTGGACTCATCATGTTCGAGTTTGGCATTAAGAAAAATGCTTGAACAAGATTTTAGTAAGTCGGCGAAGAAATATTTAGAAAATCCATCCAAACTTAAGTTTGCAAAATAGAGAGATAGATAAAATTCATACCCTCTAGCATGGCTATATCCACTTTCCTAGAATCCCAAACTCTCTTAGATGCATACTTTCTAGCAAAATGGTTACGAAGGGCATCATTATGAAAACATTTATTAAAAGAAGATATAGGGCCACTAGGTTGTTAGGAAGAAGATGCACGGGTTCTAGGCCTTTTCTTAGGAGCCATAACTAGAGAAATAAGCACTAAAGTTTGACTAAAAACACTAAAAATTCCGTTTGATAATTTTGTCAAACACTTGGTGTGCAAGGGTGTAAGGTAAAAAAAAATTAAGAAAATGGCTAGTAAATGAAAACCCCTACAACAAAATACAATAGATATAACCCAAATCAACCCAAAACACCATTAAGAAGCACTATTTCAACCATAAAATCAAAAGATTGAGAAAATTAGGATTTCCCTTAAAAAGTGTTGAAATAGGCAAAATTTCCAAGCAATGTTGAACAAATCTTGAAAAAGGAGTGTTTGGAATTGTTGCAAAGGCAAGATTTGACGAAAAATTAAGGAAACTTGAAGAAAATTTGTAAAAGAAATGAGAGATTTTTGGTGAAGGGAAGAAATTTTTTCTAAGGTTTTTCAAAATCGTTTTAGAAGCAGCTGCAAGTGCCTTTAAAAACCTCGAGGTACCGATAATTGCTCACAAGTATCGATATTTTTATAAAAGAATCGATATTTTTAAGTTGGTATCAATACCAATTTGCAATTCTATTTTCCAAGTGTAGAAAATTTGCAAAACTGAGAATTTTAGGTCATAAAGTTTTCTACGAGTCCTAAAATGACTTCAAAACCATTCCTAATAGTTTCATAGGCATAAAAATGTACAATGTAAGCACGATGCATATGATTCATGAAAGCCAAATTAGTCAAAAAAAAGAGACTAAATTAACAAGATTTACTTTATTCTAACAAGTTTAATTGCATCAAAAGAGTAAGCATGCTAGACACATAAATTCAAAATAGATCATATAACCACATAAAACTCCCCCTATATTTTTGCATAAAAGGCCCATAAAAGTCATGCATAGACACTTTTTCAATCATTGTTAAGTCATAAAGCATTTTAAAAAAAACGAAGTGCAAAAATTAATTTGAACACAAAAGTTAAGTGAAGGTAGTAATATCTAATTCTCTCCTACCTGTCCAAAATCTTTCTTTGTCTAAAGGTTTTGTAAAAATATTTGCTAATTAATTTAAGGTGTCAATAAACTCTAGAATTACTTCTTATTTTTGGACATGATCTCTAATGAAATGATATCTTATTTCAATGTGTTTAATCCTAGAATATTGGATGAGATTTTTAGTGAGACAAATAGCACTAGTATTGTCACACTTGACAGGAATGATATCTATATCAATTTCATAGTCTTTAAGTTGTTGTTTCATCCATAAAACTTGAGCATAACAACTACCAGCAGAAATATATTCTGCTTCGATGGTGGACAATGCAACACTATTTTGTTTTTTAGAAAAACCATGATATTACCATGTTGCCTAGGAATTGACAAGTACTAGAGGTGTTTATCCTATCTAATTTGCAACCTCCAAAATTCGCATCCAAGAATGCATGCAAGCTAAAGGATGAGTCTCTATGATACCAAAAGACTAAATTGGGAGTGTCTTTAAGGTATCTAAAGATTCTCTTAAGGACTTGTAAATGGGATTCCTTAGGACAAGATTGATATCTAGCACGCAAGCATATACTAAACATAATGTTGTGTCTACTTGCGGAAAGATAAAGCAAAAAACCAATCATTGACCTATATAATTTTAAATCAACACATTTACATTCCTCGTCTTTGTCAAGTTTTGTAAAAGGGCTCATAGGGGTAGCTTCTGGTTTAAGAGTGTCTATCCCAAACATCTTGAGCATTTCCTTTGTGTACTTAGCTTGATTAATGAAGCTGTCATCATTTCTTTACTTGATTTGGAGTCCCAAAAAGAAAATTAGTTCTCCCATCATGCTTATCTCAAATTCACCTTGAATTAACTTTGAAAAATCTTAACAAAAAAATCATTAGTAGAACCAAAAATAATATCATCAATATAAATTTGAACTGCTAATAAATATTTATCTTTGCTTTTAATAAAAAGTGTTATGTCAGCCTTCCCTTTACTAAAACTCTTTTCAATAAGAAAATTTGATAACCTTTCATACCAAGCTCTAGGATCTTGTTTCACACCATATAAAACTTTTGAAAGTTTAAAAATATAATTTGAAATTTTTGGATCTTCAAAACCGGGTGGTTGTTCAACATACACTTCTTCATGTATAAAACCATTTAGAAAAGCACTTTTTACATCCATTTGTTATAATTTAAAATCATTGAAACATGCAAAAGCTAAAAGCATCCTAATAGCTTCCATCCTAGCTACTGGAGCATAAGTTTCATCATAATATATTCTTTCATCTTGAGTGTAACATTAAGCAACAAGTCTAGCCTTGCTCCTCACTCTGTTACCACTCTCACCTAGCTTGTTACTAAAAACTCATTTAGTACTTATAGTAGATTTATCATGAGGTCTTTCAACTAGGGTCCATACTTTACTTCTGTAACACCCCTAACCCGTACCCATCGCCAGAGCAGGGTTTTGGAGCATTACCAGAACATTCAGAACATTTTTCCATTATACTACGTAAATTACTATTCATTTACCGAGATCATCCATAACATCCCTTGATCGGGCCCTCGAAGCCCAATACGAGCATTAGAATTGACTTGGGACTTAATCGGGACCTTTAAGAATTCTTCACGAAACTACAAAACTTTTCCAAAGTGCAGGGCTCACACGCCCGTGTGGTCCAAGGGACATGCCCGTGTTAGAGGTCGTGTTCAACCCCGTGTAACTCTCTGACTTGCACACACGGCTGTGTCACACGCCCGTGCGCTAGGCCATGTGGTTAATTAATTCAATTCAAAATTAGGTGCAAGTTTCACACAGCCAAGACACACGACCGTGTGCTAGGCTAGGTGTGCCCAATTCTGAGCATTCTTGTGATATCCCGAATTAGGGCCTAATCGGAATAGTGGTTTTGGGACCACAAATCAAAGATAGAAATAATTATTTTATAATTATTTTGAGGTCTATGATATGATTACATGATTGTGTGAAAGTTTCGTGAAGAAATTCTATGCATAAAGTGCTTAATTTGAAATTTGGGACTAAATTGAATAAGTTGCAAAACTTGCATTCTAGAATTTCTAGTATGAAATTGCTTTGGAATATTAATTAAGAGGCCTTAAATAGAAATTTGACCAATTTCTAAGTTTTTGGACAAAAATTGGACATGGATGGAATTTTTGAAAGTTTAGTAAGGAAGGGCATTTTGGTCATTTGGATTTTAATGAATTAAAATGGGAAAAATTAAGCAAAAAAATCCATTCATCTTCTTCATGTTGCTGCTGAATTTTACTTGCTACCATAGCTAGGTTTTCTTCAACTTCTAAGCTCAATAGTAAGTCAATCCTAGCATCGTTTTTAATGTTGTTTACATTTTTGAAATTCTCGTAGCTCGGTTTACCTATTTCTACCAATATTTTGAGCTAGGTTTTATATTTAAAAATTTACCCATGAATTATATGCAAGAATTTTGATGTTTTATGGTAGAATATGAAGCTTGAGATTGTGTTAAACAACTTTTGCTAAGTGATTTTACGTAAAAACGACTAAAATGACGTAATCGGTAAAAATACCTAATGTTCATAAATACATGATAGAGTGTGAATTTGATGTCGCTATAGAAGGGAAAAATGATCAGCATGTCATAAAACATAATAAAATAAGATGAAGTTTAATTTCTGAGCCAGGGGAAAAATCGTAATTTTGTGAAACTTTAGGGGTAAAATTTGTAATTTTTGCCATAGGATGTTTTTGGAGTAATTTGAGTAATGTGAGACATTAATAAGTCAAATGTGTTATTATAGATTAAGAAATATGTGGAATCGACCTTGATCGGGGAAAAGAAAAGATTTCGAGCTAAATTGTAACCTTTATACATTTTGTACTGAGGTAAGTTCATGAGTAAATAGGGTAACATAATTGTTGTTTTAAGCAATTTAATGTTGTTTATATGATATGATGCTTATTATCATGAACTGTTATATTTTGTAGTTATTGTTGAATAATATGTAATTATGTGAATTACTTGACGAGTATGAACTATCACCGAAGTATCGATTTCGACATTTCGTGGAAGATGGCAAAGGAGTATGATCGAGGAAAATCCCATTTGAACATTAGGAATAGATTAGGATACAAGTGACATGTCACTAGGAAATTGAGATCCGAGCTCATTGAGTTGCGTTCCGAGTTCACTTATGGATGCAAACATCCGAACTTGTTAAGTTGTGTTCCGAGTTCATTATGGATGCGAACACCCGAGCTCGTTGAGTTGCGTTCCGAGTTCATTATGGGTGAAATTATGGTAGCTTGATTTCGTGTATCTGAATTATATTCCAATGTGTTCAACGGGTAAAGTTCCAGTGAAATGGAAGAATTCTCGAGATGAAAGTGACTAGTTCATAAGTGTTGTGGAACGAATACTTTGTACAGGTATGTACTTAACCCTCGGGTTGAGACTTCAATATAACAATAATATGGTAGGATCACAAATGAGAAATATGATATGAATGCTTTGGTGATATTATGCAAATGTGGACTTCGTATTATTGCATGGTTATGTTACTTGCTATTTACATGTGAACTTACTAAGCATTTATGCTTACTCCCTCCCTTCCATTCCTTGTAGTTTTGACAAGCCGGCTTGGAGATCGGGACGGTCAGAGGCACGTTCACACTATCAACGGACCACCTCGGTATAGTGGCTTGCATATTTTAGGAATATGGCATGTATAGCATTATGATCCTTTTGTGTATATAATTTTATTGTATGGTGAATGAGTGATGTGGAAATGCTTGTTGATGATTAGCTATTGGAATGGCTAATCAAAATTTATATTTAGTGTTATGTATGCTTAATGTATTTCCTAATCCATGGAAAAACATAAAATGGTGAAATTGGCTATAAAACAGAATCACACAACAGCAATGATGTGAGTTTGAAAAATCACTAAAAATAGTGGAGATAAAATTAGATGATTAATAAAATATGGAATTAAATCTTAATGAATATATATTCATTTGGAAGAAACAAAATAGGTAAAAGAGTTGTATTTTATGAGATATTTACATTTTGGTGAAACAGGATCAGAGCAATTTCTGGATCCTCTGTTCTAACTTTAGAAATTCACCATAAATTGTGTAACAATAATTAGGACTCACACTTTATATTTATGGATTCCTTATTGAGTCTATTTTTAAGAGAAGCAAATAGAATGGTCATTGGATCTCTTTACAGAAATAAATTTGATTCATAGTGCACAGGGGTCAGAGTAGCTAAACCCTGAAACAGGGGAGACTTTAACTAATAAACTGTACTAATTGGCTTGACCAAAAATTCTAGAAAAAAATTAGTAAGTAGATATATGAGTCTAGTTTCAGGGAAAATTTATGGAATTGGATTTCGAGTTTCTTAACTCGAGATATGATTGTTTTTTGCGTCTGTAACGCAGATGGATAGTTTACTACGAGAATTGTTTGAACTAGTTTAAATCCTAAAAAAAAGTTTAGTAACGTCTCATGCTCGACTCCGGAGACGGTCTCAGGTAAGGGGGCATTACAATTCTATTTTTCAAAATTAAGGTGTAGGGGACACACAGCCTAACCACATGCCCATGTTACCAGGCCATGTGTCACACACGGTCTAGACACACGCCCGTGTGTCTGCCCGTGTGGACAAAATGAAACTATTTCTAGCTTCATTTCTCACTCAAAATTTCACCCAAGACCTGCACTTGAAACACACAACCAATATCAACCATTCCAAGCATTCAAAATAGGCAATTTCATCATTTAACATAGCATACCATCACATGCATATGTGTTTGTAAACTTACCTTGGATGAACTTAGGCAATACACAACATTAATCGTATATTCTTAACATATCTCATGTGTAAATATATAACATGATAATATACTTAGTAATACCAAAATAAACCATTACTAGCCATTTCAATGGCTAGGTTACAAAATAACATTTCAAGCCACTATTGGTCAAGTTGTCCTATACATGTCATTATACCAAAATAATTTCACTATATATACCCAAAATAGCTAGTTGATAGTGTGACGATGCTCCAATGATCTTCCAACCTTCACGAGCTTCCCAGCACTACAAAACAAGGGAAAAATAAAACGGAGTAGGCATTACATGCTTAGTAAGTTCGAATAATGAAAACTAAACTTACCAATCTTACATATTAAATCTAGGCATACAATGTATGTTTCCATCCATTTGGCTAAATTTTCCTAACCATATACATGCAATCAAACATGTTAGTCACCAAAATCTTCATATCAATCAAGTAACATAGATAAGCTCATCAAGCAATATTCTTTCAAGTCATTATCAATTCATCTCAAAGTTCTCGTGCCATGTCAAGAGTTTTATGTCCGTTGAATCATTGAATCCTGATAGATGCACAAGTACTACACTCGAAGTGCACGATTCGGTAATCCGTCAATTTCTTATTCAAGGGTACCTATTAGGGAACTTCACCAAGAAACATTCTCTCAAGTCAGACATCATATAACAGGATTACTAGTCCAAGCTAAATCTCTTTTATAATGTAAGCTCAGAAGAGCTCGAATAGGATTACCAATCCAGGCTAAACCCTAATCATAACGTATACTCGAGAGATATTATATCGGGATTACCCGTTCAGGCTAAATTCTTTCTATAACAAGGTCATTGGCAATACTCCTCTGAGATAAATCATGTCCGCAACAAATGCAAGACCCTATTTGTTTAGGGAAAGCGCATACAATCATCAGAATTCAATATTCAATTAGGACTTAACCCTTTATCACCATTTCAAGGATGTATTAAGTTAATGTATATCAATATAAATCACATTCCATACAACTCAACATTCAATTAAACATATTTACATACCGGATTAAGTTACATGGACTTACCTCGACACTTGTTCGCGTAAAAGTCTACTAATCCAAAATCTTTTCTTTTCCTCGATCTAACCTCAAATTAGTGTTGTCCGGATCCAATTAATCCTTGAAAGTTTCCCCTCTCTCCTAGGGTTTCCATAAAATTTTTAGGTTAAAGATGATGAAAATAAGATGATATATTTCTTTTCATCTTTTAATTAATTAAGTATTTTGGTATTTCTAATTTAGTCCTTGCCGTTCTTTTATAATTCCATGGATGAGTCACCAAGAAAAATCTACATACTTTTCTTAATGGTCTAATTACCATATAAAGACCTTAATTTTTGAATTCCATAGCTATTTGATCCTTATAGCTATTAGAATTCAACTTTCGCATTTTATGCGATTTAGTCCTTCTTGTAATTAAGCACTTAATCGATAAAATTTTCGTTTCCAAATTTTCACATGACATGTCTATTATATTACAGACCATATAATGAAATAAAAATAAATCATATTTTTGGGTCGGACTTGCAGTCCCAAAACCACTATTCTAATTTTACTGAAAAATGGGTCGTTACAACTTCTCTCAAATTGATTTAACTCTTCTTACATAACCAATATCCAATATTCATCATTTAATGCTTCTTTGATATTTTTAGGCTCAATGCATGGGATAAATGCAACAAAATTACAAGTATTTCTAAAAAAAGATCTAGTAGTTACCCCTTTTGATGGATCTCTCAATATCTTACCATCCTTTACATAGTTGAATTCTCTTGGACGAGTGACTTCCCTTTCCTCTATTGTAAGCTTTTCTAGAGCATCTTGTGTTTGTTCTTGAATCTTCTCACTTGATGATTGACAATATTTATCATTACTATAACGCCCCAAATTTCTTATGTCTGCTTCTGTAAAATTTTGACACAAATGTGTATCTACTTCAGTGGTTAAGTGTTATGAGTGTGTGTGTGTGAGGTCCCAAGTTCAAGCCCTACCTTTAGCAATTTTGCTTATGTTTGGAATTAAGTCTTATCTTTATTCAGTGGGCTTATATTTATTCGTCTGCAATTTCATATCAAAATGGGTCTGCTAGTCTAGTGGTTGAGTGAATGTCAAGGTGATGGAGATCCTGTGTTCGAATCCCTACACAAGCATGGGTATTTATTTTTGCTCGGTTCTATGCAAGTGTTTCAGTGCAATTGGAATTCTGAGTAGTAGGATAGTGGGGAGTGATTTGAGAGATTTGGGAGTTAATCCTTGATTTATTTTTATTTTTTTTATTCTTTTTCCAAAATTTCCCTCTCCCTCCAAAATTCCCAAGATTCTAACGTGAACTTTTCTGTTCTTGTTCTCTACCGTCTCCACCCTCTCTTTCTTGTCACCGATTTTATTTTCTTTTTTTTACCTTCTATCAAATTTTCGTGTCTCACTATTCTGGCGTTTTTGGTGCATTATCAGTAAGTATGGTAAGTGCGGTTTTTGCTTTGGTTAATGAACCTTGGATTGATGGAGTTCGTTTTGTGTTTAGGAGAAGTTCAAGAGGCTGGAGGTTTCCAATTGGTGCCTTAATTTTTCATAAGCATCGTTGTTCGTTCTAAGGTAAAGGGTTTTGGTAAATTAAAGGAGTGTCTTTTACGAGATAGTTTGGTTTAATATCATTTTAAGAGATTAATTCAGGTTTTAATTGGTCAACTTTAAGTTCTAGTGATCTCGTGAGTGTTTTCACATTGAACCGATACCAGGTGTGTACTCAAAATGCAGAAATCAAGGTTTTGACAAAAGCCAAAAATGGCCACTGTCAACGCCACACGAGCGTGTGGCTGCCCACATGAAAGGCCATATAGCCGTGTAGTCAACGAAAGCATGGCCGTGCGCAAGACACGGCCGTGTGGTGGCTCGAGTGTGGCTGTGTGGGCCACATGGGCTAAGCCAAGTTAAGCACATAGGCCCACACGGGCGTGTGGATTTTGGGCCAGGCCGTGTGGGCCACATGGGCATGGCCAATCTGGGCGTGTGGGCCCACACAGGCATGTGGGCCCGTTATACTGACTTTTTTTTGTAAAGTCGCACAGGTCATCCTAATCGACTGTGGGCCTACCGTAGGGTCGGTAAGGGCTAACTAAACCCTAAAACTATGTGATCTGTTAGATCGATATACTGTTCTAAGCATGGTTGTGTTATGTATATCTATTATCTGTTTAAGTAAGCATGTTAAGCTTGTTTTATCTGTTAATTCTGTATGTATGCTCTGTATCTGTTTCTATTTTGGGGTGGGATTTGTTATGAGGAGGAAGTATTATGATCGGCGTTAAATGCCTATATTTTGGCAGCTTGGCTGCACATTATATCTAATATGTGTCTTCATGACACGAAGTGGTGTATAGGGCCGGGTGGGTTTTTTAACCCCACATGGTGTGGTAGGATGGTCGGAGATGGTGTTTAGAGGATAGGGGTAGGATTTTGAATATTTGTATTTATATCTGTATCTAGTTCTATTACTGTATCTAAAAAGGGACATGAGTCCGTATCTGTATATGTTTTTGAGTTTGTGTTTTGTGTTATATGCTTGCAAGCTTAATTCTGTTAGGTTATACACTGAGTTTACATAAACTCACCTCTGTTTGTCTATTCTTTCAAGTAATCCATAGTCTTAGGCATGTCGGTGCGGCAGGGACTCAGTGGTGACCACTCTTTAGTAAAATTGTTTGGACTTGTTAATTTTTTGTATTTATTATTTGGGGTTATTTCCTAAGAGTTTGTAAATTTTGGGACTCTCAGGACTCTAAGGTTTTTAACTGCGAATTTTGGTTTATTAACGATATGCATGTCGTGATAAATTGTTCTCTTAAAATCAATGGTTCCTACTTGAACAAAGGTTTTCCTAAAAACACAAGACGGATTTCAAAAACATATCGATTTGCAAAGCATCCACTGTAAAAACAAGTTTTTACAAATAACCTAATTAATCAATGCTTTTGGAAATGGTATAAAGAACATGAGATCGAAGATTGAAATGATTGTACGTAATCAAACCCATTCTCTGTGACATCTCCAGATTCAACCATAACGTCTAGGCCGGGTTTGAGGTGTTACAATTACTAATAAACCTTAATATATACATATTTTTATCCCATGCTAGGCATATTTATGGATGATTTATCATTATTTTTATCGAATTTGATCATCCTAATCCTTTAATTTCATGTTTTATACTCAAAAGAGCATAGGAAGGTGAAAAGAGCAAGAAACGAACCAAAAACGGACAAAATAGGCTGATTTCAGTGTTCCACACGGTTAATCCACCACCCGTGTTAGACAAACAGGAAAGCCACACGCCTATGTGTCATGGCCGTATCGACTTAAACCAACTCAGAATTTCAGATGGCCTGAGCACCCTCACACGGGCATGTCACACGGCCGTGTCCCTATCGAGACCTATTTTAATTCTACTCGGAAAAGGCTAATTTTGGGATATTTTTGGCATTCAAAAGTCTATTAAAACACACAAGAAGAGGATCAAAGGGGGACAGATAATAGAAGACAGAAAATACTCAAAGACAGCCATTGGAAGACAACCTAAGACGGATCTTGTTATTTAATATTCTGAATTTAATGATAAATATTTGTTCTTGTTCTTAATTATGTTTTTTTTTTAATTCTTGTCTTAATATTCTCAGGAGATTAATTCAAGTTGATGTGCTTATTCAGTGGAGCAAAAGTCCCTGTTTAAGAGTAGATCTCACATAATTAAGCGAAGTTGCATGCAACCCTAGAAATAGGCCGACTTAAACCTATCAGATTAGAGTCAAATCTAATAAGGGAATCCATAGATCAAGTTAATGCGACAATAGGGGTTTTAATTAGAAAGAGATTTCAATTAATCAACCTAAAGTCATTTGTTTTTAGTCTCGAAAGAGATATTAACATAATTTAGGGATTTCTACAGATCAAGAAAAGTTAATAAATCGTTAGATTCAGAATTGGAATAATAAGTGAAGTCTAGGTGGATTCTTCCTTGGGTATTGTCTTTATTATTTGTTATTCGATTACTTTCTTCACTCTCTGTCACGTTCATTAGTTAATTAGTTTAGTTAAATTTAGATTAAAACAAATCCCTTTTATTTTAGGCTAAATAATAGAAAGATAGTTAATACTAGTACTTTTAGTCCTTGTGGATACGATATTCTCGACTCACCATAACTAACACTATCATTCGATAGGTGCGCTTGCCTTAGTCGTGATCGTAGTCTAGTTTAGTGGTTCATAAAACGATCATCAAGTTTTTGGCGCCGTTGCCGAGGACTAAGATATTAGAAACGCTTGTATTACTTTAGTCATTTTTACTTTTATTGC